>NC_045541.1:35975178-36665178 GCF_009769535.1 Thamnophis elegans | reverse complement strand
TTAAATTATTCAGGACTGCTGAGTAGAAACAGATGAACACGCCATTATTATGAATATTGTCTAATTTCTATTTTAGAGCTAGAGTCCTAATCTCCCACTTCTGCATTTATTTACTTTTAAGATAACATAGATGATTGGTGCAAAAACCATGGGAAAAGTTATGTAGGTGACCACAGTGTGTACCCGAATCATGATTTTATTTTTGTGGAATTGTCATATAGAAGTTCCAAATTAAGGGTTTATTATTCTGCAACTTCACTGTACTGTTTATAGAGGAGCTGTCAAACTTGCAGCCTGCAGGCCAGATGCATCACACTCTGGCCCCACCCATGCCTGGTGTAGCGAAGGGGAAAAAAGTCCCGATACGTCATATGTCGACGCCGTGATAACATGATTTTGACACTCCTGGTTTATAGGGAACTAATAAATGATGCTAAGAAAAACAAAATCACAAAGATCTTTAAAAGTGAAATAAAACAGAACATTAATAGTTGTTCAACAATGAAATGTTGGTTTCCCTATTCATAAAATACTAAGAAAGTACTTTTGGCCAGCCTTTCTCAATGTGTTCGTCTTACAGCTTTCAGAGTTCCTAGTCAGCTATTTGATTGACCCAATGAAAGGCTCTGAACTGGGAAATCCCTCTGTTTCTTGAGAGAACACAGGTAGTCCTTGAGTTTATGATAGGTGATTTAGTGTCCATATGACCAACCACTTGGACCTGGTTCCGAAGTTCTGATGGTTGGACACGCCCCCTCTGCAGTCACATGACTGAACTTTGGGTACTTGGCAACAGGGCTGCATTTACAGCTGTTTGCAGCATCCTGTGGTCATGGGACCACATTTTACAACATTTTTTGCCAAAAACAACTACCACATCCAACTGTAATGGACAGACTTATGTCTTATGGTCCTATGTCAAGGACTGCCTATAAACAGTAGTGAACAAAATTCATGCAGATGCTAATATTTCTTCTTTCTTACTCTATTGGACAGTAATTCAGTAATTGGGTTTTGTAGCCAGCACATTGTCCCAATGGCAGGGTAGGAATAGAGTGCTGGAGGATCATTTCTCCAGTGACATTTTTTTCAGTGTATGCGATGGAAAATTATAAGATTGATGAAACAGAAGAGAAAGGAGTTTCTCGAGAGGAGACATCTGGTTGTCCTACAAATGTTTAAGAAGAACTTTACATTTATTGCAGGAGTAAAGCTGGCCCAGAAAATCATCTAAATATATTGTCACTGAAAAAAAGTTTGCTATTTTGTGTCTATTAATATATGTTCTCCCTTATCACAGATTTAATGCATTGCATTTATTACACACCAATATCATTATCCGTAGAGCGTCAAAAGAGCAGGGAAGGTATTTAGTTTATTAGAATGATAAATGAAGACCTATTAACTTTTATTTATGAACAGCTGAATAGGCAGGAAGTCAAGCAGACATTTGGATCTGGTTCCAGTAGTTTAATCTAATTTAATCCTCCCTTTAAAACATCCTGAGATAAATAAATTACAAAAATATTGCAGTTATCTTAAATATTGTGACATGAGTTCACTTCTGTTTTATAGCATCATAATCAACCCTGCTGAAACTTCACAGTACGTTATATTCTTTTTTTCTTTTCTGAAGGTCTAGGCTTATATGAGTTCGATTTTGATTTTTTTTAAATTATAAAAATACTCTTCTTCCAATGGCAAATCTCTTTAGTGAATATGATATTCAATCCCATATAATATTGCTAACCACAATATAACTTTAGGGCAGGCCATTACCGGGGAAGGAGGGTTCGCTACATTACAGAGATCCCTCCTTCTGGCCCTAGGAGTCCCACTCCGAGACCAGATGGCGTAAGCAGTCAGGACCCTGGTCTCAGGCTGTTGTCGCTAAATGCCAGGTCTGTTGTACATAAAGCTCCTCTCGTCCGGGACTTAATTTTAAACGAGAGGGCAGACCTGGCATGTATTACTGAAACCTGGCTGGGCCCAGAGGGAGGAGTCCCCCTTGTAGAACTGTGCCCAGAAGGATTTCAGGTGCTACATCAGCCGAGAGCCCAGGGAAGGGGTGGGGGTGTGGCCGCTGTTATCCGAGAGTCGTTAGTTCCTCGTAGGGTCCCTGCTCCGGAGATTGTCGGGTGTGAGTCTTTGCTGTTAAAGTTGGACCTCAAGGGTCAAGTGGGTCTGCTGTTAACGTACCTGCCTCCCAACAGCGTTGCAGCAGCCCTCCCCTCGCTCCTCGAGTCGGTAGCCGAGCTGGCAGTTGAGTTCCCTAGGTTGATGGTCCTGGGGGACTTTAATTTGCCGTCGCTCGGTGAAAACTCGGAGGGGGCGCAGGAGTTCATGGCTTCCATGACAGCCATGGGCTTGACCCAAGTAATTCGAGGCCCAACCCATTCGGCGGGACACATGCTTGACCTTGTATTTCTCTCGGAGCAGTGGATTTGTGATCTAGGTCTGAGGGGGAACGACATCATACCCCTGTCGTGGTCAGACCACTGCCTACTGAGGCTCGACTTTCGGAGACCAAACCCCCACTGTAGGGAGGAGGAACCGACCAGGTGGTTCCGCCCCAGGCGTCTTATGGAACCGTCAAGGTTCCAGACAGAGCTTGGGGTTATTCCTGACACTTTCGCCCACAGTCCGGTGGAGACTCTGGTTGCTGCGTGGCACTCGGCAGCATCGGAGACCCTCGACCGGATTGCGCCACTGCGGCCCCTCCGAGGCGGCGGATCCCGGAGACCTCCTTGGTTCACCGAGGAACTCCGGGAGATGAAGCGCCGGAGGAGATGCCTAGAGCACCGTTGGAGGTCCGATACGTCCGAAGCGAACCGAGCAATGGTAACCACCTGCACCAAGGAATACACCAGGGCACTTAGGGCTGCAAAAAGATCCCATATAGCCACCTTGGTTGCGTCCGCTGAGTCCCGCCCGGCCGCCCTGTTTAGGATAACCCGCTCCCTACTGAACAAAAGGGAAGCGGGGGAACCCTTGCAGGGCAGAGCCGAAGAGTATGCCCAATTCTTAGCGGACAAAATTGCTCGATTTCGGTCGGACTTGGACTCCACCCCTGCAGCTCCAGCCGAGGCACAGGAGGATCAATTTGAACAACTCTGGGTTGAGTTTCAAGACATTACCCCCGGGGATGTGGACAAGGCCATGAGGGCTGTAAGTACCTCCACCTGTGTACTGGATCCGTGTCCCTCATGGTTAGTTACTAACTGCAGTGAGGTGACACGAGGCTGGATCCAGGCGGTTGTCACCGCCTCACTTCGGGAGGGGAACTTCCCCGCCGCACTGAAAGCGGCGGTGGTGAGACCCCTCCTGAAGAAGCCATCTTTGGATCCAGCTATCCTTAATAATTATCGTCCAGTCTCCAACCTCCCCTTTCTGGGGAAGGTTGTTGAGAAGGTGGTGGCCTTCCAGCTCCAGCGGTCCTTGGAGGAAGCAAACTATCTAGACCCCTTCCAGTCAGGCTTCAGACCCGGTTACAGCACAGAAACCGCTTTGGTCGCATTGACCGATGATCTCTGGAGGGCCAGAGATGGAGGACATTCCTCCATCCTGGTTCTCCTCGACCTCTCAGCGGCTTTCGATACCATCGACCATGGTATCCTTCTGCGACGACTGCGGGAGGTGGGAGTGGGAGGCGCCATGTTGCGGTGGTTCTCCTCCTACCTCTCGGACAGGTCGCAGTCGGTGTTAGTGGGGGGGCAGAGATCGTCCCCTAGGCCCCTAACTTATGGGGTGCCTCAGGGCTCGGTCTTATCCCCCCTACTATTCAACATCTACATGAAACCGCTGGGTGAGATCATTCGCAGGCACGGGATTAGATACCATCAATATGCGGACGATACTCAACTGTATCTGTCCGCCCCGTGCCAACTCAATGAAGCGGCAGACGTGATGAACCGCGGCCTTGAAGCTGTTATGGACTGGATGAGGGTTAACAAGCTCGTGCTCAACCCAGAAAAGACCGAGTGGCTGTTGTGTTTCCCTCCCAGAGATTCGACCAATATTCCATCACTCAGGCTGGGGGGTCAAATTCTACACCCCTCAGAGAGGGTTCGCAACTTGGGAGTCCTCCTGGACTCACAGCTATCGTTTGACCACCATTTAATGGCTGTGACCAGGGGGGCATTCGCCCAGGTTCGCCTGGTGCGCCAGTTGCGACCCTACCTGAATCGGGAGGCTCTCACAACAGTCACCCGGGCCCTTGTGACCTCTAGGCTGGAATACTGCAACGTGCTCTACATGGGGCTGCCCTTGAAGAGCATCCGGCGACTTCAGCTAGTACAGAATGCGGCCGCGCGAGTGATTGTGGGTGCACCTCGGTTCACCCGCATAACACCTATCCTCCGCGAGCTACGCTGGCTACCTGTCGATCTCCGGATGCGCTTCAAGGTGCTATTAGTCACCCATAAAGCCCTACATGGCAGTGGATCTGGATACTTGAGAGACCGCCTTCTGCCAATTACATCCCTGCGACCAATAAGATCACATAGATTAGGCCTCCTCCGTATACCATCGGCCAGCCAGTGTCGGCTGGCAACTACAAGGAGGAGGGCCTTCTCAGTAGTAGCCCCGACCCTTTGGAACGAGCTCCCCGTAGAGATTCGCACCCTCGCCACCGTCCAGGCCTTCCGCACAGCCTTGAAGAACTGGCTCGCCCGTCAGGCCTGGGGACAAGGATAGTTCCCCTCCCGAATGATGAATGTATGTTGTTTACTATTTTATTATATGTCTTATCTTAATGTCTGTATTCCCCTTCCCCGATTTTATGTGAGCCGCCCTGAGTCCCCTCAGGGAAAAGGGCGGCCTACAAATATTAATAAAATCTAAAATCTAAAATCTAAATATTATTATTATACATTATTTAATTCAGACATTTAAAATTGGATTATTTAAAAATAAAATATCATTAATAAAACATTTTTCCCTGATGGAAACCTCCCTTCCCCCCAATAAAACCCTTATGACTTTTACTTGCAGGTGGTCTAATATGTTGGATACAATTCTACCATCACTGGTTAGCACAAATACACCTGCGTGTAGCCAATGCTTCCCTTTTTTTCAAATTAAGAGCATCAGTAATCCATGCCAGGCTAGTTTTATAAATAATAAGCATATTTTAATTTTTTAATTAAATAATTCTAAATAAAAGACAAAAGTATATTTAAACTAACTAGAAAAGTAGGAAGGTTCAGAGTTACAAAAAGGTTAACAGATTCAAAAACAGGCAAGTATTTTTCCATTCCTCAGCAGAGAAAAAGTAGAGAATGGAGAACAGTTTTGCTGCACTGGAGTTATTATATATAAAAATATTCCTGGAATTTTTTGTGTGTTACAACTTGTATTTTCTTCCTGATAAATCCTGTTAATCTTGGATTTTTGTTCCTTGAGTTGTTTTCAGTCCTGAACACAAGAATAAAGTTTGATTACTTACTAAAGTTGATGTAAAGTAAGCTATGATACGTCTATATCTTCTGATTAACTCCAGACCAAAATATTGTTTGTTCTATATTTGGTTAACATAATTGTAAATAAATGATGATTCCTACCTTTATTACTGAGGAATCTGTGGTCAAGTATAAGCCAACTAACCAGCCTCTGTGGTTAAGTAGAATGTGTGAAGACAGTAATTGAATTAGGTATCAGTTAAGGGTATTTTAGTACATTATTTTGTATAAACATCTCTGTTTAGCTTCTTTATCAACTTTCAATTTCTGGCCATTATGTTGGAAGTGAAGTAAAAATGTTCAAGGATATAAATTAGATGAGTATTTTTCACATGAAGTGGACTTCTTTTTTTCATGGAATTGTGGTGACCATCAACCCATTTTACTTATCTTCAAATAAGGTAAAGGTATAGATAAGAGGTTGCCATTCTCAATATACCTGCTTGGAAGAAAATTACACTGAAATTGTCAGAGGTGACTCAATCATCATTAACACCGTGGAGCACCAGGCTGTTGAGTCAGTGATAGGAAGCTTCTGAAGATCAGCTCCTTGACAGATGGGTTCTAGCTCTTAGTTTTTCCTTCTTGAGTCTCCCTAAGAACATGAGAGGATATTCCTGAATCTGGGATTGATACAGAGATGAGTAGAGATTCAAATTATGAAGTGTAACTCAGTAGAAGAATTTACTGCTGACGACCTTTATCTTTTTGGATCACTAAATGTAGGTATTGAATTTTAGGATTTAGAACCAGTAGAGAAGACCTGAGCCAATTCCTGAAGTTGCAATCTATAAATGATATGGCCAATTTATTTATTTTTTAAATAAATGAAAACAGAAAATATTTTCAGCCTAGTAAATTACTCTTTGCCTAAGCAGAAATGTCAAGAAAATTGGATTTTCGTTGCCTTAACGAACTGTCAGGACTTCATGGCAATCTGTAAGAAACATTATCTCGAAACAGCCCAGCCCTGGAGTGAAATTGGCAGATTACATCAGACCATTATGTTAAGAATAAAAAGGAATCATTGTGACCACCATACAGAAGAGGAGAGAGAGAGAGAAAATATTTAGGAAAGTGCTATATTAATGTTCAAATAAGCAATTTAACAATGGATCATTTTCACACTTTCATATGTTGATTGTTCTCAGGATTTCTTCCCCACCTTCAGGTATGGTTAGTCATAGCTAGGGAAAAGGATTGGAGCATGGCTGCCCATTTAGTCTCCAATTTCTTTATGACATACACATGTTCCAAGTATTTCAAATTTCAGGATCAGATTGCCGCATTCACACAAAATCTCATTCTATATCATTCAGCACACTTAACAATCACAACAGTTGTTTTTCTCAAGTATAAATGCAATATAGACCAGGTATTATTACCCTTTTTGATACTTTTTGGCAGCTGCATGTTGGCCTCTCTATATCTCTTGTGAAAAAGAACTTATTGAAAATATGTGCCATATATAAAAAGGCAATTGTAATTCTGTTTTCATTAACATTCTTATTTCATAAATTTAAAAATGACACTATCAGCTCCATACAAGGAAAACCAGTACAAAATGATTTACAGATGGCACCTGGCACCATCAAGGTTAGCTAAAATTTCAACAAATACCTCCCCAAAATGCTTGAAATGCGAATCAACATGGAACATACTACCATTTATGGTGGACCTGTGAAAAAACTTTTCCAAATTTTTTTTGGAAAAGGATCAAAAATTGGCTGGAGGCAATAACAGGGGTTAAAATAGAATGGAAACCTGAAGTTTTTTTTATTAGGAATTATGTCGGTGAAATACAAAAAAGAAATCCAGTATTTAATACTACATATACTTACAGCGGCAAGGATTGCCTTTGCACAGAAATGGAAAAACAAATTAATCCCAAATGAAGATGAAATAATAAGAAAGATTATGGACTGTGCTGAAATGGATAAACTAACTAAAGAAATCCAGGGAAAGGAAGAATCAGAATTCTACCAGATATGGGATAAATGGTATAGATAGATGGAGAAAGAAACAAAAATCAATGAAAGAATATAACAAAACTAAAAAATAATAGTTATGAGTAAAATAAGAGAGTTAAGAATGGTGAAATCTAAATGAAATACAATAGAAGGGGAAATAATATAAGGTGAGCAGTATCGATTGATGATTGCTATTATAAAAAACAGGAAGTTCCTGTTCGTACTGTATTGTATAAATGTGGTGTACGTCTAATTTTTGTGTGTGTGTGTCTATTTTACATGTTTGTTAATTTAAAAAAAACATTCTTATTCCAAACACATTTACTAAAAAGGAACCTGTATTGAAATTTTGCTCTCAATTTAGTGTGCTTAAATTCATGTCAAAATATATACAACTGCATAAACAAACAAACAAACCGAAGGAAGAAAAATGCTGTGTTTTAGGTTACAGGTCCGTCTGATCATTAAATATGCATATAATGATTTCTAGAAGCTGTAAGACATGATAATCCAATTATTTTGGGACAAACAAATTATTTCATGCTTAATTCTGGAGTCTAATAAGAACAATAGGTAACTTATCCCTGGAAACTTGATTTTAGTGGAAAAATGGTCAATTTTCTTTTTTCTCCTATTTCATTTACCAATTGATGAAATAATACATTTGTTAAAGCCAGGGTTAAGAATGGTTTCCTAAGTATGTGCAGTTAAAATGAACTCTAACATTAAAATCTATAATCTCTTTAAAAAAAAACTCTAAAAATGAATCAGGGGAAGTCAACAACATGAGCATGGAAGGCCCAACTAGGCAATTTAAAAAAACAACACTACGGGGGGCATTGGATGAGACTTACAAGAGACATAAAATGGGGTGGGGTTCAGTTGTCTGGTCACACCCACCATTTCGCTGCTACTGCCCCCTCCCCACTCCCCATGCTCTATTATAAGTAGTTGAAGATGGACACCAAAGTTTCTCATCTCTTCCATATGACAAGGGGATATGAGTGGATACAGTATATCAGCCTGGAAGCTTATTTTGGGATGCAAAACTTACTGTATATGTGAACAGCTGCTTTCTGTCTACGCATTTGGATGTACCATGTAAGCAGATGTTTGCTTGCCTGCTTTTTGTTTCTTAAAAACATACAGAGGCGCACAAAAGTAGCCTATTAGATTGAGAGTCACCATTGTTATTGGATTATTTCCCTGTTTTTGTTTTGTTTTTTGTCTTGTGTATGGGCTTGTCAAAGTCAGTATGATTGGAGCAGCATCTAAATTGAAGTAAGTAAGTAAGTAAATAACTAAATAAATAAATACTGGTTTCTGAAAGGGTTACACACCATACACTTGAGAATGTTTTGACAAAATTTCCCATTTGGGATGTTTAAAGCCATTGGTCTGAAATTGCATTTTTAGATGATAACTCCTTATGTTCTCTTGTAACATGGTCAACATTTGCAAATGATATTTTGTTTCTCCCTTTGATTTAAAGTTAATCCAAATAAGTATGGATTAAGTAAAAAGTATTACTAATTTTGAAGGAGGAGTATGTGAATTGAAGGCTTTTCCTTTTGGTAGTAGTTTGATGATGATGATGATGATGATGTTATCCATTCAGTCCGCTCCACATCTTCCGATCTTGCACTACTTATTTGAGTTTTTCTGCTCTGGCTGCTGTCAGCTTTGATGGTGTCCAGCCACCGTGTTCTTTGGTGGCTTGGTTTCCTCTTATTGCTAAGTCTTCCTAGCCTTAATGGATGAACCAGTTGTCAATATCTATTTGTCATGGGCAACATTCCCTCTAATTCTGTATATTTCTGTGTTAAGATGGCTTGATGATGTTATAGCATGTTTCCTAATAAACTGATACATAATAGAGCCACCCTGCACTTTCTCTCCAGGTGTGTGGGGAAAAACAGCGGTTTGAGAAGTTGATGGAACATTTTCGAAATGAAGATAATAATATAGATTTCATGGTAAGTGTGTGCATATATTTTACTTACAAATGTGATGTCAGACCTCAGCTTTCATGTTCCCATCTCATCCCCAGATTATCAAGTTCTCTTTTGGAGCGCGAGGAACAAAATTCTAATGCACAATTGGATTTTAGTAGAATTTATGAACTCTTGCTATCAATGGAGCTATAGGCCTAAAAAACAGGGGAAGGGGAAGAAAGTGCGCTTGGAATAGAAGAATGAAAATGAATGTTCTTCTGTCACACTTCAAGAAGTATTAAGCATGCGAATATTTGTCTTTCTTCAGCCAAGCATCCAGCCAACCTTTTCTGAACAAAGAAGCTAAGCACTACTGTGGTGTTAACCCTTGGAGGGGAGGCCTCAAGGGAATAGCAGGATTGTAAACTAGATTGGAAAGACAAACAACATCCTAGAAGAATAATTCTGCTAAGAAAATTATATGGACAAGTCCATGAAGTCAACAAAAGTAAAAATCAACTTGAAGGAGACTTGACATTATCCATTAGTATTGGATTAAACTTCATAACTTATTTAGTAGTCTACTGGGATGTTCCCTGTAATAGTTGTTTGAAAATTGGGAGCAAAGAAATTAGAAATGGAGAGAAGAGAATAGTTGGAAGGGAACTTGGAGGCCTTCTAGTCCAACCTCCTGCTTTAGACCTATGGCATTTCAAACAAATGGTTATACTTCTCTCAGCAGTGTAGTACCAAAAACAGAAAAAGGAGTAAAATCCTGGCATTCTTTAGAGTAGCACATTATGCTATTATTTGCAAAGTAAAGACATGCTTTAAACTACCATTGAGATACATTTTTACAACATGAAGAAGAAGGAAACTGGTATCTTGGGTTTAAGTTACCATTTGCATCTTTTGATTGCTTTATCAATTTCATTTTCCCTTCCTTGCAATGATAAAATGCAGTTTTGTGGAAGGTGTAGTTGAGAATTAATGGCACATGCTTGGATACTAAATTCATGTGGATGTATGAAGCAAACATGCTGTATGCCAGAAGAATCAGGAACTTTGTGCGATGATCTCCTGAATCCACTTTCATTATGTAACCATTTTAGTTTCTAATTTTTGCTGGGGGTTCTTTCATATTGCAAAGATGCAATTAGGGCGTTATGTCAGTGAAATGATCTCTTTAAACTGTTTTTAGCCAGACATGAATCCTGGGCAGCTCCTTTCCTGATACAAAGAACAGAAGGAGGTTTTGAAGAGACCAAGCTGTTCTTGTCAAGCCAGTGAGCTAGGGGTGCTTTTAAAACACTCCAGATACTTTGCTTCAGTAGTCAACGGCTCCTATTTCTTACTGAGGTGTATGATTAGTGTGGAGATCTGGATTTGTCTGTCCCCCTCCCCTCCTCAGAGTAGCTACTTACTTGATCAAGATCATTATTTTTTTGCTGTAGTGGTTTGTATTAAGTCAGGTTTCAGCTTGGCAGCCAGAGCTTGCAAAGTGAAATGGGAGCTTTGATGATAGGAAGTTTAAAGATCTGTCATTGCCTACTGCATCAGGAAAAGTAACAGAAAATTTTGAATTATTCTGTCATATCTCATTTCCATTCTTCTCTACGGCTGTCCTATCATTAGAGAAGAAGAAAAACTTTCTTCAGTGATTTTTTTTTTTTTGCCTCAGGGCTATGCTTCTTTATTTTGTTTTGGACACTGCTGTCTTAACTTAACTGAACATATTTAGGTCGAAGTTTCTGAGGTTTAGAACTTTGAATTATTCCTATGAATATTATAGTTATCATTTGTTCAGTGTTACTGCAGAATTAACGGTGTTCCCCTTGTACATGGTAAAATGTAACTATTAATGGACATCAACAAGGTTGTTGCAGTTCTGTACTCACTTCCTAGGAGAAGGTCCTGTTGATTACATCTCCATGGGACATATTGAATTGGTTTCAATATATTGAATTCGCCTTTGCTCGGGAATCCACTTTCCCACTTGGAATTAGAGCCCTATGGTAATTCCAACTGGAAGAGCAAAATATCATTTGGAAAGCAAATGGATTGTGCATAGCACTTCTCAGAAAGCCCTTATAAACTAAACAAGTCTTTTTATAGAATCAGATAGCTTGGAATCTGGATCCTGGCACAGCCTAGATCAGGGGTGTCAAATTCGATTTCATTGAGGGATGCATCAGGGTTGTGTTTGATCTTGGGGAGGCCAGGGGGGGCATGGCTGGGATAGGCACGGCCAGTTCGACGTCATTCATGTTGGGGGCACCTGTGGTGGCTCGGGCGGGGCTGGGGAGAATCCATTGGGGGATCTATTGTCTCCAGCAGAGGAAGGCGAGACCAGGGAAAGTGCCCAACCCTTGTCCACCAGAGAACCTCACCGTTCCTCTCAGGCCATGCGGAGGACCTCTGGATGGCGGTGCAGAGCCACAACAGTCTCCTGCAGCTCTCTGTCAGTGAAAGCTCGCATCCCCCCGCCCGCAAGGCTCTGTTTTCAGCTGCAGTGGCCTCCTGCAGCCCTCTGCCAGTGAAAATGGCGCTCAGGAGGATGCTTGTTTTGGTCACAACATCCTCCTGCAGACCTCTGCTCTGTTTTCACTGGCAGAGTCCTTCACTGTTTGCAGGGTAGCACACAGACCAGATCTAAGTACCCCATGGGCCGGATCCGACCCCTGGCCTAGATAAATGTAATTTCTGCAAAGGTTCTTTAACTGTATTTGTATAATTTTTCTTCTCTCTATCTTTGCCTAACTTGTTAGATGTAAACTTGGAACTGTGGTAAGATCCAAAAAATATGTGGGACAGGTTATTCTGACCATTCTTTTCTCTGGCAGGTGGCCTGCATGCAGTTCATCAACATAGTAGTACATTCAGTGGAAGATATGAATTTCAGAGTTCATCTCCAATATGAATTTACAAAACTAGGCCTTGATGAATATCTGGATGTAAGTATACCCTACTTTAAATTATCAGTGTCTTCTAGAAATGGGATCTATTATAATATTTGAGATGGGTTGCACTTGGATCTGATGATACAGAGAAAGAATTGGCATTTCCCATATTAAAAAGAACCACAAGGAGGCCTTTTGTTTTTACATTATTACAGGTAATCCTCGGCTTACAACTACAAGTGAGCCCAAAATTTCTATTGTTAAGTGAGATACTTCTTAAGTGAGTTTTGCCCCATTTTATGACCTTTCTTGCCACAGTTGTTAAGTGAATCACTGCAGTTGATAAGTTAGTAACCCAGTTGTTAAGTGAATCTGGCTTCCCCATTTATTGACTTTGTTTGTCAGAAGATCACAAAAGGTGATCGCATGACCCTGAGACACAGCAGTGGCCATAAATATGAATCAATTGCCTGCAAAGGTCGTAACTGTGAAAATGGTCTTAAGTCACTTTTTTCAGTGCCATTGTAACTTTGAACAGTCGAAACCAGGAAGAGCAGAGTTTCGATGTGCATGTCTGTGCCGGCATCCAAACTTCCGTGTTTCCCTCAAACACATGTGTGATGGCCAGCTGTTCGTCGGGCATGCATCTATGCCAAAAACTGGAAGTTTGGGTGCTGGTGCGCACATGCATGCCAGAATCCTGCTCTTCCGGGTTTCGGCACTTCTGCGCACATGAAGGCCAGCAAGGTCATGCAGGGCGGTTTTGCTTGCCATTTCCAGCACACAGGTTGGCACGTGGTGACATAAAAGGTTAGCCTTTTACTGCTCTAGGATGCACCCTTGTGCAGAATTATATTTTATCAGATGCTTGTTTAAGCAGCTTTTTTTTAAAAAAAATATTGCTGTTCAAAAGCAGTTACAATAGTGGACAAAAATCCTTCTGCAAAAATCATCTTCATGGACTCCTTGTTTTCACTGTTCCTTTCTCATTGATGCTGTGATACTTCTTCATGTCTATGGATCTGGGTAACTGTGGCTGTTTTTCATGTGTTCAATGCTCAGTGATTTTAGTTTATCTATGAACTTGCAAAGTGGGTCTGTGCATTTTATAAGGAAGTGACTCGCCACCCATTTACAGTGCCAAGAGAAGTGAATGAAACCATATGTTGCACACACTTGTGTTGTAGGGAACTTTGTATTACGTGCATATCCTATTTGCTGATTGCTGCTGATACAGTTGGCTACATTTCAAGAGTACTAGTAGTTCCCTATGCTTCTTCTGCTGATCCTTTTTTCCCAGAAAGAATTATTAGAACATGCTCAGTCATTGTTCTCTGAGCATTTCATTCATTGTTGTCCCTATTGTTGAGCTACAAAACTCAGTTGATAACTGCCTCCTTGGGAGCAATGTTTAGAGCAAGCGTGAAATCCACTTACCTTTGTTACCGTTTTGCAAATGTGAGCGCATGCATGCACGCGCTTCGCCCACACATGCCACCTTCGCACATGCACATAGCGTCAAAAACAGGAAGTCATGACGTCCTGATGGGTGGGCGGAGCCTCCTGCCACTGGCGCTATTGGTTCGCCTGAACTGGATAGAACTGGTTGAATTTCACCCCTGATTTAGAGGCAATCATAATAGCAATAGGCAAATATGACATAGATGTGACTGAAAAACTGCAGTCAACAGGTATTCATAATGTTCTCAACACAGAAACTCTCAAATATATTTTCAATATAAACTTTAGGAATTACTTAAGCATTACATATAAAGGAAAAATACATTTTCAAACTTTAGATTAAGATTTTCTTTCAATTGCAAATGTCAAACTGATAAAAAGTTTTTTAAAAGTTTAGAGTTTTTAAAAGGATGTATACAAGAAGAAAAAAAATATTCTATGAGGGTAACTTGGAGGGAGTGATCTAACTGAGTGATCTGAACTTTGAAGTATGTATGTTAACAGAAAGATTTTTTTTAAAAGATATACAGGTGAAACTCGAGAAATAGAATATCGTGCAAAAGTTCATTTATTTCAGTAATGCAACTTAAAAGGTGAAATTAATATATGAGATAGACTCATTACATGCAAAGCAAGATAGTTCAAGCCGTGATTTGTCATAATTGTGATGATTATGGCTTACAGCTCATGAAAACCCCAAATCCACAATCTCAGAAAATTAGAATATTGTGAAAAGGTGCAGTATTCTAGGCTCAAAGTTTCCCACTCTAATCAGCTAATTAAGCCATAACACCTGCAAAGGGTTCCTGAGCCTTTAAATGGTCTCTCAGTCTGATTCAGTAGGAATCACAATCATGGGAAAGATTGCTGACCTGACACTTGTGCAGAAAACCATCATTGACACCCTCCATAAGGAGGGAAAGCCTCAAAAGGTTGGATGTTCCCAAAGTGCTATATCAAAGCACATTAATAGAAAGTTATGTGGAAGGGAAAAGTGTAGAAGAAAAAGGTGCACAAGCAGCAGGGATGACCACAACCTGGGGAGGATTGTCAGGGAAAGGCCATTCAAAAGTGTTGGGGACTTTCACAAGAAGTGGACTGAGGCAGTGCATCAAGAGCCACCACACACAGACGGATCCTGGACATGGGCTTCAAATGTCGTATTCTTCTTGTCAAGCCGCTCCTGAATAACAAACAACGTCAGAAGCGTCTTACCTGGACTAAAAAAAAACAGACCTGGTCTGTGGCTCAGGGGACCCGAAGTCCTCTTTTCTGATGAGAGCAACTTTTGCATCTCATTTGGAAACCAAGGACCCAGAGTATGGAGAAAGAATGGAGAGGCACACACTGCAAAATGCTTGAAGTCCAGTGTGACGTTTCCACAGTCTATGTTGATTTGAGGAGCCATGTCATTTGCTGGCATTAGTCTACTCTGCTTCATTAAGTCCAGGGTCAATGCAGCGTCTACCAGGAGATTTCGGAGCACTTCATGCTTCCTTCTGTAGACGAGCTTTATGGGGATGCTGACTTCATTTTCCAGCAGGACTTGGCACCTGCCCACACTCCTAAAAGCACCAAAACCTGGTTCAATGATCATGGGATTACTGTGCTTGATTGGCCAGCAAACTTGCCTGACCTGAACCCCATAGAGAATCTGTGGGGCATTGCCAAGAGAAAGATGAGAGACATGAGATCGAACAATGCAGAAGAGCTGAAGCCACTATTGAAGCATCCTGGTCTTCCATAACACCTCAGCAGTGCCACAGGCTGATAGCTTCCATGCCACGCCGCATTGAGGCAGTAATTGCTGCAAAAGGGGCCCAAACCAAGAACTGAGTACATATGCATGCTTATACTTTTCAGAGGTCTGATGTTGTTCTATGTACAATCCTTGTTTTACTGATCTTGCTTTGCATGTGATGAGTCTATCTCATATATTAGTTTCACCTTTTTAAGTTGCATTACTGAAATAAATGAACTTTTGCACGATATTCTAATTTTTCAAGTTTCACCTGTATTAGAAAGTTTTGATTTTAGAAATGTTTTTAAAGAAAAGTTTAGTGTTTTATAATTAAAACACCTTTTTTACCTTTAAGGTTAAAGAATTTGAAAGAATACAATGAATTTTGTTAATATAAATGGTGATAGTTTATAAAGATTTGTAAGTGCAAATAGAAATACCTATTATTTCCACTGCAAGGGAGATAAAGCAGAAATGGTTAAAATTGATTGTTTTATTCAAAGAGGAGAATGCATTTAATTACGTTTTTTTTATTTGGATATCATTTCTGGATTTTGCCTTGTGATGGAAAAAAAAGAGGTACACATAATTTTAGAAGATCATTCATTCATTTGAAAGCCACCTAATATAGCATAAGTAGAATATATTGATCTTTCTCATTATGTCATTCATCATTCCTCTCCCCACATCACTTCCCTCATATCATTCTATACTTTATATAGGTCATTTGCAATCTGGTGCTCTCCAGATTTGCAGGGACATAACTGCTAAAGTGAAATGTTCTGATAGCATATACTTTGGCATACTGGTTGGGAATTTCAGAGTTGGAACATATAGGGAGCATTAATTGACAATGGCTTAACCAGGATTTCAAATGAGGTTATTCTGCCATTCTAGTACATGCTGGTAATTTATTTCTGGTAATGGGATCCTCTCTAGAAAAAGTATGTGTTGTACTTCTGAACTGCAGCCTAGAGAAGGATTGGCAAATCCTTCTTTTTGTTTCTTTAAAGAATGTGGATTTTGATCTGGATCTCCATTTTACACCTACATGGTTTTAAGTGAATGATTCATAATAGAAAGTTTGCATAGTTTATCTAAACATTTCATTTGGTGAATTATTTTGTCACAGAAAACTACTTTAAGACAGCTTGACCTTTGATTTTCAGACATGGCTTGTGAATGATTAAGATACACCATTCACAATGTCAAGTCTATAGTCCAAAGAGAAAAATATTCCATTGTGTAATATATGATTCATACTATTAGTTATTTCCTTTTTCATCTTGCCAGAAACAGGATTTGAGAAATTGGGTTCTGAGGAACAGTATTATAGAGTCATAACCATGTAAGCTGCCTTCAGTTTTTGGAAAAATAGCAGGATACATATCTGACAAATAAATAAAATTGTTGTGCAAGGAATTTAAGCTGGTGTAAGACTTTGGCAGAATAAAGACCTATCTAAGAGACCAGATGATAATCTGTTTTCATGATGTTCTCTGTGCCCCATACATTAGATGTTTCTCCACAATTCTGTAGTTTTCTTTGTGACAATCTGTAGCTATATTATACATTGTGAACTCAGACAAACTTCTCCCCTAAATGTGGCTGAAAGAATGTTCCTACATCTTTTTCCCCCTTCCTGGACATTTGCTTCAGTCAACCTGTTTCTGATGAATTAGTACGGTTTGCTGTTCTTTTTGTTATGCCTTTCATTAAAATGAGCTGCTACTATGTGCATTTTTGGAAATTCAAGGATTTTATTTGGCTGTGGTATTTCCATAAAGTGCCAATACAAGTCTTATTTATGCCCTGCTCACCTATGGGGACCAGTTCTGTTGGTAGGAGCTTTGGGGTGCCTGCAGTTCTATAAACCATCTGCCAAATCATCAGAAATTTCCTTTCCTTTATTTTGTTGGTGTTTCTTTGAGTCCTTTTCAAGTCTAGTCTTTGTGGTTCTAGCTTAATATTTATGGTTTAGATATATGCATTTTTTCTTGCCTTCTATCAATTGGTTCATTGATAACATGTGAAGTCAAGGATATAATTACCTTTTCTGCCTGTGAACTTGGGACAATCTTACCTTCCCAGATCATTTCAAGACTCTTAGATTCAGTGCAGGCACCAGCATTCCTTCTTTAGGACAAGACTATTGAGGTTGTGGCATTATTTCAAGTAATTTGGGCATATCTCTAGATGTTGCCATGTCCAGCAGAAAATACCACTCAGTAGCTCCTAGGGTACCTATTTGCCGTGACAATCATGGCTAATAGGAGTAATGCAAATTGCCATCCCAAATACAGTCTAAGATGATGGGATCAATCTACAATCTAAGCTAATGTTTTTCTTTTCTCCAATTGCTCTGTATGAATACATCTGGGGAGCTGATTGTAACTCTCCCAAGAACATGGTCCCAATCAGATATGTCTCGGGGCATCAATGTACTTTCTTCCGAGGCAAAGATTCAGGCAGTCATCAACTATAACATAGTTTCCTTCCCTGAATATATACAAAATCCTAGATGATTATGTCCATTGTCATGCATATGTTATGTTATGCATAAAGAAGGATATTTGTAGCTCAGGGTTGAAATGAGTGGTCCTTGGTCCTTTCTTGCAGATGTTTTGTTACTCAAACTAAGTAACATCATTAATTCTATAGTAGTAATGGGAATACTTTGGAGCAGCTGTCTGAGAAATTCTGGGAGTTGAAGTCCACTTAAAGTTGCCAAGGTTGGAGACCCCTGCTTTGGAGCATGCCCACTGAAGAAAGAACCTCCTCTACTTTGGGTATCCATCCGAAACAATTCAGCTGTAACTGTTCTACTTTGGCTTGGGCAGGCATACAGGAACTTCCTAACATGGGAATGCATATTTGCAGATAAGCAAACTGTTTTTACCCTCCTTCCTCCCCTCAAGAGCTACCATGGAATTATAGCAATAGCAATAGCAGTTAGACTTATATACCGCTTCATAGGGCTTTCAGCCCTCTCTAAGCGGTTTACAGAGTCAGAATATCGCCCCCAACAACAACCCGGGTCCTCATTTCACCCACCTCGGAAGGATGGAAGGCTGAGTCAACCTTGAGCCGGTGAGATTTGAACCGCCGAACTGCAGATAGCAGTCAGCTGAAGTGGCCTGCAGTACTGCACCCAAACGACTGCACCACCTCTAGAATATAATTCTAGAAATTATATTTCTAGAATAACTGGAAGCCTGACAGCAGATTAAATCAAAACTGTAAGTTAGTCTGCCAGTGAGCAAAGGAAACCCAATTCATACTTGGCAATCAATTTTCAGATCCACATCTTTTTTTAAAAAAAAAAAAAACTTGTGACAGATTATTTATGGTACTTCTGGCATTACTATTTATTTGATTGGTCAAACTTTTTGTTAGACTACAAGTTGGGGAGAAATAAAACTTTTCTTCATTTTCTCCCCACTACTTCCCACATCTCCCAGGTTTGCTCCAAATGATCCTTTGGAGGGGCAATAGGAAATTGTAAGCAGATGCACAATTGGATACAGCTCAAAGATTTTCTCTTATACCTGTTAGGAATTAGCTGATAATGTCCACATTTAAGCTTTTATATATGCTGTTTCTACATCTGAAATGGCTCTTATATTTCTTATCCTGTTGTATCCATTCATAGGAACTTGTAACATGAAGGAAAAACTAAGTTTTGTTGCTTAAGAGGTCAGCTGCTCTTGCTGTGTTTTCTCTCCCCCCCCCCCCCATTATATAAAATCATTAGAAGCACTGCCACCTGCTATGACAAGAATATGTTATATAGTATCTTGTTTCTGGTGTGAAGTTTCTGCATGAGAACTTTTTTGGCCAAATTATTTTAATTTGGCCATTAATATTTCAATTCCTTTTAAGGGATCTTGCAGAACCAATACCAAATCGTCTGCAAAAGCCCTTAACTTAAAAGTTTAATTTTAAACCCTTTCTCTCACAAAGCTTTCATCTTATTCTTGTATTGCTAATCAGCATATGAAGAACCAAAATTAACTACAGAGGAGAATTGGGCAACCCTGTTTTTTCCTTTTTGTATTTCATAGGATGTTGTTAGTTCTCCAGTAAAAATTATTGGTCATTTCTCTGAAGTATAGATCAATCTTTCACTTTTTATAAAAATCTCTCCAAAATTCCTATCTTCCAAAACCTTAATGTTCTCTATAAATATAGTGCCTTGAATTTTAGGAACATGATGTGTCTCCGAAGTGGGGCATGGGAGGAGTCACAGCTGGGTATTAACACGGCCCATTTGCCTGGAGACTGAGGTAAATCTTGAGGCCACACCTCTGCTCCTCCTCCTGACTCTCCCAGAGTAACCTCAGTCTTTGGCCCAGAAGGAGTACTTTAGCAATAGCAATAGCAGTTAGACTTATATACCACTTCATAGGACTTTCAGCCCTCTCTAAGCGGTTTACAGAGTCAGCATATTGCCCCCAACAATCCAGGTCCTCATTTTACCCACCTCGGAAGGATGGAAGGCTGAGTCAACCCTGAGCCGGTGAGATTTGAATAGCTGAACTGCAGAACTGCAGTCAGCTGAAGTAGCCTGCAGTGCTGCATTTAACCACTGCACCACCTCGGCTCACCTCTTTCCTGACTCTCCCTTCGATTCGAAAACTTCCTGAGGAAGATAGTAGTAAAGAGGGCAGAGGTTGTCCTAGTGGCCCCCTATTGGCCCCATCGCCCCTGGTTCGCAGACTGGTGGACATGTCGAAGCTTCCCCACTGGAGAATCCCACAGGGGAGGTGGCTCTGCGCCAGGGGACTCTGGAACACCCAGATCCAGAGTGGCTCCATCTGACCGCCTGGCGCTTGAGTGGGAGCAGCTAAGGGAAGCCTATTTCTCCGCCAGGGTCATCAGGACCATTGAGGCTTCCAGAAGGGGTTCCACCACTCGCATCTACAACGTGTCCTGGGCTGCCTTTGCGATCTGGTGCCAGGCTGCAGGGATAAACCCGATCTCGCCCTCCATGCCTCAGGTACTGGACTTCCTTCAGAACGGCCTAGAGAAGGGGTTGGCCCACAATACCCTCAGGAGGCAGGTCCCAGCCTTAGCCACAGTTTTGGGGGTGGGTAGGCTCCCGATCCTTGTCCCAGCACCCTGTCATAAGGCGATTCCTCAGAGGGGCAGCAAACCTTTGGCCACCAGCAGTCCACCGCTTTCCCACCTGGAACCTCCCCATGGTGCTCCAGGCACTGCTGGAGGTGCCTTTCGAGCCCCTGAGTGAGGTGAGCCTACACTTCCTGACCCTCAAGGTGGTCTTCCTGGTAGCAATCACCTCGGCCAGGAGGGTGTCCGAGCTTAATGCTCTTTCCAGCAGGGCAGATCTTTGTTCCTTCCACAACAACCGGGTTGTCCTCAGACTTGCTCCTGCCTTTATGCCCAAGATCAACTCTCCCTTCCATAGGGCTCAGGAGATAGTTTTCCCGGACTCCTGTCCGAACTCCTCCAGAGGAAGGGAAAAGTCCTGGCACCACCTGGACATAAGAAGGGCCCTGCGTATATATCTGAAACGCATGGCGGCCTTCAACCTTCAACCTGAGGAGCTAAGGTCTCCCCGGCCTCCATCAGCAGATGAATCAGACTGGCCAACTCCAAGGCCTATGAGGCGCGAGGGCTCCAGGTACCAGAGGGCATCACTGCGCATTCCACCAGGAGTGTGGCCACCTCTGTGGCCTGGGCCACCCAGGCACCCATCGAGGAGATCTACAGAGCAGCTGCCTGGTCGTCGCCCTTGCCATTCATCAGACACTACCGGCTGGATGCCTACGCCTACGTGGAGGCTGCCTTCGGGAGGAGGGTTCTGCAGGGAGTCCTGGACTCTCGGGGGATTCAGGCCCAATGATCCCTCCCATGGACATGTAGCTTTGATATGTCCCAGCTGTGACTCCTCCCATGCCCCACTTCGGAGGCTATCAATCGGTCTTACCTGAACTGCATGTCTCGAAGGTGGTGTGGGAGTAGTCACTTCCCACCCATTAGGTGCGCTCTGCACCTAGGGGCTTGAGTAGTTAGTTCTGGTCAGTCAGGGATCAGGAAGGGAAGTGTGTGTGTGTGTGTGTGTGTGTGTGTGTGTGTGTTCCTGTTCCCTTCCTTCCCAGGCGTCTCTTCGACTGGACCATCAATTAATCTGGGGGAGGAGGAGGAGGAGCAGAGGTGTGGCCTCAAGATTTACCTCAGCCTCCGGGCAAATGGGCCGGGTTAATACCCAGCTGTGACTACTCCCATGTCACCTTCGAGACATACAGTTCAAATAAGATCAACTGACAATTTCTATACCTCTGGACAGGAATCCAGATATCTGAATTATTGCTAGAAGAAAAAGGACTTAACTTTCAATGCTTCATCCCTCCCCTTTTCAAGTGAACCCATGGAGTTGTTTCTCAATTTTATATACAAATGGTAGTCTATATTCAATTTGTATCCTAGAGTTATTAGGATATAGTGGGGTAGAAATTCCATAGTAAGTAAATAAATACATTTGATTAATAACATCAACGTGAGGCAAAGTTGAAAAGTTGGATGGGTCCAGATTCATTTGATAGTTCTTTTTTATTTATTGATTAATTTGCTGTTGACCTTCTAGAAGCTGAAACACACCGAAAGTGATAAGCTGCAAGTGCAAATACAGGCTTACTTGGACAATGTCTTTGATGTGGGAGCTTTGCTTGAAGATGCTGAGACCAAGAATGCTGCCTTAGAAAGAGTTGAAGAATTGGAGGAAAATATATCACATGTTAGTATCAGTTCTAATCCTTTAAAAATATTTATATGGGGATACATGGAAAATAATGTAGGTTATTTTCATTTGGGAAAATATTTAGGGGTTCAAGTGGGTGGGAGGGTGCGGGTGCGCGCATGTGTGTGTTTGTGTGTATACTGTATGTGTGTGTGTGTGTGTGTGTGTGTGTGTGTATTATATATATATATATATATATATATATATATATATATATATAAAATACATATATATATATATAATACATATATATATATATAATACATATATATATATATATAATACATATATATATATATATATTATATATATATATATATATATATATATATATATATATATATATATATAATAAGAACCATTGGCTGTCAACATTAGGCTGTGATTACAAATGTGTTTTTATTATACATCTATTTCTTCTGATAAAACATTTTTGCTTACTTTGTGATAATCATTGCTTCCTTATTTTTTTTAAAGAATTGGAAAAAACTAAGCTGCAGAAAATGCAATTTTAACTCAGGCTTCCGCTTCATTTAAATGGCAGTTTTCATCTAGTCCACTACTGATGAAGAAAGCAATTTTTCAGGAGAGCATGGTTGTACCATGCATGGATGTAGTTGTAGAAGTTATAATGATGATTGGAAACCCTTTATTTGATAAAATTAGAAAAAGAGGCCTAGCATTGACCAGTATGTTCCCATTATTATCAAAAATAGCACTGCCTCAACTCTCAGGGCTTGTGGAATAGAGATGGCTGGCTGCTATTTCACCCAGAGCGTAGGTCTTCGTAGCCAGTGTGAAAGTAGGACTAGAGAGATATTGGATTCAGCATGTCTTTTATGTTCTTATTATGATGGAATGGAGAAGGGGAAATATTTGGACATTCCTCATTTTTCCATCCTGCAATTTTACACCCATCAAAATGTAATATTACCCATTAAAATCTGTTTCACATATTATATAAACTCTTCTTACTAAGACAATGATTCAAATAGCACTGTCGAATTCAGTTTTACAATCTCAGGTGCAGTCACTTGGAAGAATAATTGAATCATCAAAGCTGTTATCATGTGACTCGTTTCCAGTCCCCACTAATTGAATATAAATCCATAGTTGTAGAAAACATACTCAACTATGTTATAGTTTAAAAGTATGCACACAAATGACACAGTATGGTTTGCCCATTTGACTTTGTTCAGCAGCAGATATTAAACTGGAATAAAGTGGATGGATCTGAACTTTTATTATTTGGTCTTGTGGAGACCAAGGTTGAAGAGCAAAGTGTGGGTGTGGGTGGGTGCATGCATGCGCGTGCACACATATATGTGTATGTGCTCAGCACATTGTTGAAGCATAACAGTTACGTGAATCTAATTCTATTCCAGCAAAACAAAACAGTATGCATGCAGTGATATACACCAAGAAGCCAAAGTAACCATTTGCTTCCCCTTGCCTGGAAGCTGATTCCAAACAAGGCAGGGTGTAGAAGCCAGCTCCAAACCACAGTTTCATATCCTGGCTTAGTTCCCAAAAATTGGCTGTACATTATTTATTTAAGTTTATTTATTTATTTATTTATTTATTTATTTATTTATTTATTTATTTATTTATTTATTTATTTATTTGACTTATATACCGCTTCATAGGGCTTTCAGCCCTTTCTAAGCGGTTTACAAATTTTTTAGCAAATTGAGTCAGCAACTTGTCCCCACAGTCCGGGTCCTCATATATATATATATAATTAAACTGTAGCCGGTCTTCTTCAGTTTGTGTCTGCTGTTGTCCAAAGAATGAGGAAAATGACATTGCAGTGACTGCGCTGAAAACGACAATGCAGTGACTGCACTGAATCTGTGGAATGAATCTGTGGAAAATTAAATGGAATCCTTATAGTCTGTAGTATAATAAAAGAAAATCAATTTCTGTAGTAAAGTTATATATTTTGCTCCATGATTTTCTCCTTATTGAAAAATAAATGTAGCTGAAATGTATCCCCCATTAAGAAAGTTACTTTGAGCAATTGAGCCATTTATATCTCCCAGAGCAGAAAATATCTTAAGATGGCTTTCAAACCCAAGAAAAATATTAATCAAAAACAATATATTAAAAAATATTTAAACTAGTTAACCAAAGAAGAGTAATCATATCTTTTCCCTGGCCTATGAGATTTTCTGGGAATTTGAACTAAGACAAAATTGTACCAAAGATACAATCATACTAAAAGTGATGATGGTGCATCTTCCCCAGAAATGTGGGAGTAAAAGTGTGCTTGAGTATCACACTGAGTTTAGATTTGTGTGTATGTGATAAATCAGTATGACGGGTGATTAGAAGTGCTAAGAGTGATGCATGTTCTTTACCATCAAGAATTCTGACTGGTTTAAATTTGGCAGCAATACTTTTTTCCTAATAGACATGTCAAATTTCAGGTACTGTTTACAGGGATAATGTTTGTAATTCTGAAGGTCCTCATATCAGGGTTCATTGTGAGACCTTTCTTACCAACTAATCACTCATTTTAATCATATCTAGTTATCAGAAAAACTTCAAGACACAGAAAATGAAGCTATGGCAAAAATTGTGGAACTGGAAAAACAACTTATGCAAAGAAACAAAGAACTGGATGTTGTACGAGTAAGTTTTCTAAAAATACAGATGTTAATGTTTGATAGCTTTTCAAACTTTGCTTCTAGATGCATCTTTGTATTTCCATTTGCTTATAGTTGAATGTCATTCTATAGAAGCTGTGTATTTCCAAGTCTAAATCTCTTTATTCCTTTATTCCTGTCTAAGCATATTTTATCTGCCATTTTGCAATTGCTGATATGTAGAAAGTATACATATGTCTATGCGTTGCTGCATGATGGTAATTTGTAATTCCAAGGAGTATATAAAGGTCTTCTTTCATGTCTCTCAGCTTATTAGCAGCATGTTCCTCTTTGATCCGGCCACTTTGATGAAGTATGAGGTTTTATTTTCAAAACAGGAAGCATTAAATTTAGAGTTCACATAAATCCTTTTGGAGCTTAGCTCTGGGATATCATCCACTGCATTTGCTTGTTTTCCAGATTCTAGATCAGTGATGGGCAACCTTTTTGGCGTGGTGTGTCAAAAATCGGCAAAAAATCGAGCATAACTCGCGTTGTGTGTCACTTCGACAAAAACATAATTTTGCGCAATTTATAGTTTAAACTACAAAAATATATAATTGCAATATAATTGTATTTAATAAACCAAAAACAAATTATTTAACATAGCTGCTTAGTAACTTCTTTGTTCATCAGTCGATTTCGTATGTTGCCCTTGATATTATTACCAGTATCACTTACCAACGGTCCTGCTTAGCAACCAAAATGTTGGCTCAGAAACTCTGGCATTGAAGCGTGCAAGTCTTAAAGCTGTCAAGTTACAAGACCCTTGCACCCCTAACCCTTTAGGAAAAAAACCCCAGGGGTCTTCAAACCTGACAGCTTTAAGCCTTGTGGACTTCAACTCTTCAACTAAAAGAGAGACTGATAAATATTAAAAAAAATAAAACCAAAAAGCAGCTACTGCAGTGGCTTAGAATTTTACTCAATTACTGTTGAGCCCATGGAAAGTTCCGCAGCCCCAGGAGCAAAGGAAGGGGGACGGAGAGAGAGAGATTGGCTGTTTGGGGTGCTTGAAACCACCTGGCCCTCCCCAAAGGAAACCCTCATTTGCAGGATGAGCCTCGACTGGCTCTGCCCAGCGGGGTTACCCCAAGCGCCATTGGGCAGCGACGGATGCTTATCCTTTTTCCTTCGGCTGCTTCAGCTGGGACTTCAGACACCCCAAGGGAGGGACTTTATCGGGCCTCCCCCTCCCCACCCTTTGAATGAAGGTGTGATAGGGCTCCTCCATCCCTGCTCTTTAACCCAGCCAGAATTACAGGAGGGCTGCCCCCGTTCTGCTTTCCGGGGTGGATCTTAGCCGAGGGACATCAAGACCCCAGAATGGGTGGGGGGTGGGGGAAGAGCTTCTTGACGGAGGCCACGATCGACTTTTGGAAGTTGTGTTTTCGTAAAATAAGATTAACCTTTGGATGTGTTTGTTCCGCTCGGCTAGCGGCGTTTTCTCCCACTTAATCCCGGCGGATCCTGATATCTGAGCTGGAAAAACTGCAACCCCCCGGAAATGATGACGCCCCGCTGAGTAGCTGGGACTTGCAGAAAAAGGCTGCAGAGAGAGAAGCGTTCGATCCGTAATCCGTCTGTGGGGGGCGCTGGGGACAGGCCGGGCCCCTTCTTCCCACCTCTATCCCCCCCCACTCTTGAGGGACAAGCCCTTTCCCCTGTCCCAACGGTGGAATTTGAGGCTACCTCTCCTTTCCCTCTCCCTCCCTCAGTTGTGCGGCAGCGGCAGCGGCAGCTCTCAGCCTGGGCGGCAGCGTCACGCAGGCTGTGGAAGGAGGAGGAGGAGGAGGGAACCAAAGAGAGGCTTTTACCGAGTCTGCGCCCCACAGCCAGGACCGTCCTGGCGCCTCAAGCCGCGTTTCTTCCTGCAAAGCCCTTCTGGCGTCAAGCGGAACTCTCGGGATGCCCGAAGGGCTTTGCAGGAAGAAACGCGGCTTGAGGCGCAAGGACGATCCTGGCTGTGGGGCGCAGACCCGGTAAAAGCCTCTCTTTGGTTGGTTCCCTCCTCCTCCTCCTCCTCCTCCTCCTTCCACAGCCTGTGTGACGCTGCTGCCCAGGCTGAGAGCTGCTGCTGAAACAAGTTTGGGGAGCATGTGCGTGTCACCCGAAATGGCTACGCGTGTCAGCACTGACACGCGTGTCATAGGTTCGCCATCACTGTTCTAGATGGATACCCTTAATTACAGAACATATTCATATACTTTGTATATAGCCATATCTAAAAAATGGGAGAAAAGGGGAAAATCATAGACCCAACAGAAGTAAGGGCAGTTTCCTTGGATTCACTTAGCTAAACTAGTTTCCCAGGGGAGTTACCTGTATTTACTTCAGATGAATATGGTCTTCATTAACTTATATAGAAAGAAAACCATGATTATATTATGTTCCCAGGTGATGAGCTTATTGGAAATCCCATGTTTTCTTCTGACACTGCCCTGTCTTTCAAATGAAATGAATTCTTTTTTTTCCTGGGGGTTCCTTCACAGGAAATATACAAAGATGCAAATTCACAAGTTCACACACTAAGAAAAATGGTCAAAGAAAAGGAGGAAGCCATTCAGCGGCAGTCAACACTAGAGAAAAAGATCCATGAATTGGAAAAGCAAGGCTCCATTAAAATTCAGAAGAAAGGAGACGGTGATATCAACATCCTTCCTGTCGGGGTGTCACCAGCAGGATCGGAAGGTTCAGTTGGCATTTCTGGAGGGTCTACTGCCAACACAGGGTCTCCAGGACCACTTTCACCTCTGCCACTGATAGCAGCAGAATTGGAAACAGGTAAACTGGGCTGACTGAGAATTGAATTTGTTTCTTTATGTAGAGAATCTATATGGTCACTCACTCACTTTCAGTTGCTGTGCAAAGGCCCATGTCGCCAGAATTGCCAACTGCTCTTTGAACAAGAGTTGTGAGTCCAGGAGGATCCCCAGACTGTGCACTAAGCCTGTTTGGGTCAACGCAGCCCCATCCAGTTACTAAAAATGGCACAGTTCCTGAACCAGAGGGCCCCCAAAACCAAGGTCATTAAGTTTTGTCAGGGTTCAATTGAAGCTTGTTGTCCTCCATAGCCTTTAGGCACCAGAATAGAGGATCAACAGCAATGCTTAAAGCACTAGAGGCAGAAAGATACAATTGAGTATCTTAACGATGGATGCGGTGAGTGGCTAAGACGCTGACCTTGTCGATCAGAATGGTCGGCGGTTCGAATCCCTAGCACTGCGTAACGGCTTGAGCTCCCGTTACTTGTCCCAGCTTCTGATAACCTAGCATTTCGAAAGTACATTAAAATGCAAGTAGAAAAATAGGAACCACCTTTGGTGGGAAGGTAATAGTGTTCCGTGTGCCTTTGGTGTTTAGTCATGCCAGCCACATGACCACGGAGATGTCTTCAGATAGCACTGCCTCTTTGGCTTTGAAATGGAGATGAGCACCGTCCCCTAGAATCAGGAATGAGTAGCACATATGTCCAAGGGGAACCTTTACCTTTACTAATGATTATACTACACCCCATAGCAGTACATGGTTTCATCCAGTGGCATCATGTTAATATGGAAGAGGAGAAATTGGAGTTCTGAACTCTATGGAATCCCACAGAGAAGGGGTTGAAGGCTGGATCTCTTTTCCCTTTTTATCACTGTCTGGTAGAGACCATAGAGAAAGGAGAACCAGCACAATACAGTGTCACCCACCCCAATCCCCATACCCACCTTAGAAGGCTACTGCGGTCAATGGGTCAAAAGGAGTAGGAATGGATGTGCACAAATTCCTGCCCATGCCAGAAATCATCTGAAAACAAGGCCAATGATGTTTCCATCCCATACCCAAGGCTGAATCTTGACCGAAAGGGGTCCAGATAATCCATTTCAGAAGCCTGTGAAAATCCTGCCTGGCCATCATCTCAAAACCTTTCCCTGAAATGGGAAGTTAGGTACTTTGTGGAAATTTCCAGTATGGTGGGATTCAGTGAAGGTCTCTTGAGGTAGAGGTGAACCATGCTTCCTTGAGGAGCAAAGGAACAGTTCCCTCATTCAGTGAAATACTTAATGAAATGTTTCCAAATGCTGTGTATATTTTTCATTTCACAGTGCAAAATGGTCCCATGGCAGCACCAATGCCTCCGCCGCCGCCACCGCCACCACCTCCGCCACCTCCTCCTCCTCCCCCACCACCTCCTCTTCCTGGTCCAGCTGCAGAACCAGCACCACCACCTCCTATCCCACCTCCACCATTAGCACCCCCTCTTCCAGGAATGGCCTCTCCTACCGTTGTGTTCAACTCAGGATTAGCAGGTAAGAAGCAACAGAAAGCATGATATGTGAGGAAGTTTTGAGACCCATGAAATTTTGAGTAGTTTGGAGAACCGGTAAGTGCCACCCCTGACTGGCCCTGCCCCCATCTATTCTCTGCCTCCCGAGTCCCAGCTGATTAGGAGGGAATGGAGATTTTACAATATCCTTCTCCTGCCACGCCCACCAAGCCACGCCCATAGAACTGGTAGTAAAAAGTTTTGAATCCCACTATTGTCCTAAGCTGTGCACTTCGAAAATGACACTGCTTGTGAATGAAGATAATCAAATGAGTAAATATAGATTGTACTGTATAGATTGGTGCCATGAAAGAATTAAAAGAAAATTAAAGATTGCAGTAGGACCCAGTTCTATTTAAGGTAGATTAAGTAAAACACACACAGATCTCTACACACACACACACACACTTACATACCTTTAGCAGCCACCTCTGAGCCAATTTTGTGGTATTAAAAAACCCAAAGAGATGCAACAGGTTTGTAATTGTTAATTGGGTGTAATACATACTTACATTTATGTTTTCTATGTTTTGTATTTTGGTTTTTTATTTGCTTGTACTCCTGTTAGCCAGATTACAAGACAGGGAAAAATTAAATAACAATGAATAAAATTATTTCTAGGTAGAAAAATAGTAATACATGAAAAAGTCATTTCATTGTTTTGTTTAAATAAAAAAAATTAAACGCCCTCTAATTTTGATTACTGCTAACCCTTTTCTTCTTTATCCCCTTTGCTTCACTTTAAGATGGGCCAATCAAGCTTTTCTGTAGGTTCCTTCTTGTTAAGTATTTTACCTTGTTTTCTAATACCTCTCTTTTCTGCCCTGTTATGTTTTGCACGCACGTGTATGTAGTGTACATGCATGCACATATGTTGTCATTATGGATGTGCTCGGTTTCAGATAAAAAGCTGAAAAGACAGTTTGGTATGGGCATGTGTGATATTCCTGTTAGCACCTCCTTATAAAAGCAGGATTTTCCGCTGGGCTTACACTGTAGCCATGCAATTCCAAAAAAGCACATATCTGAGTTAAGGGTCACCAACAGAGGATTAACACTCATTCCAAAGCACCTTGTCACACCCTTAAGGTGCCTCCTTAGGTCTGATATGCTTTTACGTAGGCTACAGAACTACAAAGGGAGCCCAGGAAAACATGCTGTTTCTTTAAGGAGGTGGCAATTGGAGCAAAAGGTGCCCAGAAACTTTCTGAAGTAATTTTTCAGCTTCAGATCTGAAATGCAGCATTCTTTGTGGGTATGTGTGGTGGTTTTTTTTGCCTTATCTAAAAGCATGAGGTGGTTTGCATTATGTAAAATATTATCCATGCTATAAATTTCATAAAGCCATTATCTTCATGTTGTCTGGTGATCAAAACATATGTATATTTTCTTTGTGCAACAAACCATTCCTACAGGTTGTTTGTTTTACTGGCTTCCTTAACTTATTACTTTGTCTGCCCTCTATAGACATGATTGGTCTTGCACCGAATCTACACATAAAATTTAATATTATACAAATGCTACGTATTTATGTCAGAGGTCTATGGTGTAATAATATATACTAGAATTATGGATACATTTACTATTCTATTGTAAACAGACAAGAAATATTAATATCATGTTTATGTAATGTTGACACGTTATGTACTATTATCAAGGATTTTTCTAAATTATTTTGCATATGCTCAAAATATGGTATTCTTCCTATTGGAAAATCCCAGAATGAGTTCTTGGCATTTTCACTTTAAATAGGTAGTTTTTTAATGTTAAGGAGCCATTGCTTTTAGGGTATCTCATCTGGGGTAAGGATATTTTGTTTTTATTCAACATGGAAACCTTGAACGTAGAAACCATGACTTGGCCAAATTTTATTTCTCTTATCAAAGGGGCATTAGCTGGGACTTTTCACTTTACAGTATTTGTAAGGTTGTAGAAAAAGAGCTTTGAAGAGCATGCTCCATGGGAAAGTTAAGAATGCTGCCCTGGTAGATTTTCCTTTTCATAGGTGCTTACAAAATGCTGTTATTTTCCTAACACCAACACTCAATTTGCTAATTAAGACCACTACAAATCCTGAGAAATATTAGTTGTTTCTTGGAATAAAATATCAATGGGATTTCTCCCCCCCTCCCCCATAAAAGAGAAATCTTGAAGTGTTATGCCATAGAGTACAGACTCATTCTCCTTCAGGCAAAAATACCTTCAAGAGGGAGTTCAGTTAATCTTAGCAGATAGGTGAGGAAAGAGCTGCCTTTAGTTGTTTCAGGTCTTACACCAATCCCCAGAATGTTAAAAAGATTACATAGCTGTGTTCCACCTCAAAAAGAATTGTGGCGGAAAACCAGAAACCCCTGATTCTCTGCATCAGCTTGGTCCATTTTCCTATTCTTGCTATCCCTGCATTTTTCCAGAAATGGTGAAGGTGTGCCTGAATATCACATTTCCCCTACTTGAATTTAGATTTGTGTGTGTGATAAATCACCATTTAGAATACAAAATCCTGGCTTGTTTAAATTGGGCAGCAATACTTTTTTCCTAATACACACGTCAAATTTCAGGTACCGTTTACATGGGTGGGATAATATATGTAATTCTGAAGGTCCCCATTTCAAGGTTCATCTGAAAATGTCTGAACTGGACCTGTAAATTCCTTCCTGTTTTTTAGAGATTGGAGGAATCAGACAATTGCATTTCTATCTTTGCAAATGTGTGTCTTTAACACAATTAGTGTCATAATAGGCTTAAGTCATTATATGTAACATTTGCATAATGTGCTGCTCAATCATTGTAATTACATGGCTGAGTCCCTAATCAGTCTGAAAATGTCAATCCCTAGATTGTTTCCTATAAACCAAGTAGTGTTTATATGTGGGGCTTATTCTTAAAACACCTGGGCAATCACGGTTTACAGCTTCTAAATGCTTTGCAGCAGCCCTTATCCCTTCCTATCAGTCTTAATTTAGCCACGACTAAAAGCTTCAGATGCAGTGTCTGTAACTTTTAAATAAAGGGATTATAATTCTTCCTCAGACAGTGAGATTAATCTCCCTTCCCAAAAGGCATTTTGTTTGGAGTTTTAATTTTAAGGGGGTCAGAATGAGAATGGAGTAAAATCACATGGGCAGGAAATCATGAATCATATATACTTTGCAGTGATTAAGCTATTTGTGCGTTCCAATATGCAACCCTGTGCATGTCTAATTAGAAGTGAGTTCTCTTGAATTTATCTGGATTTATTTTTAGGTAAAAGTGGGCATTAGATTGCGGTTCATGACAGCTAGTAGGGAAAAAAAGTATGCAATTTTTTTATATGCTTGTTGCCAAATTTTGATATGAATTACCATCTCAGAAGTCAGTTACTGACTTGAAATCTTTCTCCCTGCTTTTTTAAAATTTTTCCAAGAGAGTCTAATCAGTATGGATTCTTAGAATATTTTTTTCATTGTTGGCTAGATGTTTTTCAATGTTAAAATGCCGCCTCCCTGCTCCCCAGTAATAACTGTAATGGTTGAAGAGGTTTTTGATTGAATTTCTGAAATGTGTAATTGCACTGTTCTCTTCTTTTAAGCTGTGAAAATCAAGAAGCCAATTAAGACCAAGTTCCGCATGCCAGTATTTAACTGGGTGGCTCTGAAACCCAACCAGATCAATGGGACCGTTTTCAATGAAATTGATGATGAAAGGATCTTGGAGGTATGAGCCTTCAACATTGTTGTGCTTTGAATATCTAGAGGAGAGGGGCTCCAGGAGGACTAATATGTAGTATTGCCTCCTGTTGAAGTAGAATGATTTTGATTTGCTATTGTATGCATTTAGAAGATTTTAAGTGTTTCATTGTTATCTAAAGAAAATACCCAATTTGATGGACTGATTTTAAATGTATGTTCTTCTGTCCACATCTGCATCTTTACCCCTATTTGTTTGGATACTTGAATGTTTTGCTTTAGGTCTAGTTCAGTGGTGGGTTCCTATCAGTTCAGACTAGTTCGGCCGAACCGGTAGTGGTTTGGTGGCCTGGGTTGCTGGAACCGGCAGAGACCCAGGCTTGCCACGCCCCCAAACTGACTCTCCGGGTGGTGCTGTAGGGGCCACCATCTTGGATTTTTTTTTATTGCACTGTGCACAGTATGCATCAAGCACGCATACGCAAAGCAGCCAGAAGCGAACCAGCAGTAGTGACTGCCGGAACCCATCCCTGGTCTAGTTAGGGTTAGGTTTGTTTCTAACTGAACCCTTGGAGCCAGCTTTCATTTTTTTGCTTAAGAAGTCATCTTTGTTTTCTCCTGTGATGCAGAAGTGTGACCTAAATTCACACAACCGGTGATAAGTGTATTAGATGAGGAATTGAGTGTCTTGGTGTTTTTACTTTGAGCTGTACAGATGTTCATATACCGTATTTATCGGCGTATAACACGCAGTTTTAAAACTAAAATTGCAAGCTTAAACCCTGCCTGCGTGTTATACGCTGATACTCCGGGTGGCAGAAGCCCGGGACCCAGTCAAATTCGCTGCGCAAGGTGAAACGGCCAGCAGCAGCCCTGCTCTCCTGCTGCGGCTTCTGTTTCAATAGGGAAGAAAACTTCCTTTCGCTTCCCGGGCTTCTGCCGCCCGGCAGAAGCCCCGGGACCCAGTCAAATTCGGGAAGCGAAAGGAAGTTTTCTTCCCTACTGAAACAGAAGCCGCAGCAGGAGAGTGAGGCTGCTGCCGGCCGTTTCACTTTGCGCAGCGAATTTGACTGGGTCCCGGGCTTCTGCCACTCGGCAGAAGCCCCGGGACCCAGTCAAATTCGCTGCGCAAGGTGAAACGGCTGGCAGCAGCCTCGCTCTCCTGCGGCCAGCGTCCGTTTCAGTCGCTTCCCTTGTCCGTCTTGATTGCTGGAAGCAGTAACAAACGGCGCGTCCGCTCCGCATCGCCCTGACAACCACCCCAGCCGGCGGCTGCCAGGCCTCGCTGGAGTCAATTGCAAAGCTGCGTTCAGCGCTTTGAGGACCTGAGGCATCTTGGGAAATGTAGTTCCCTATCAGAAAGAATGGAGTAGCTGCGAATTTGTAACAACATAATATAACTTGGTGCTTCGCAGGTTACGAAAATCTCGTTTGATTTGCACACTGTTTTTTAAAAGTTATATAAAGAAATTATGCTGTGAAAGCGACTAGATAGCCCCCTCCCCTTCCTGTGTGTGAGAAAGGGAAGGAGAGGAAGGAAGGAGGGAGGGGGGAGGAAAAGAAGAAGGGAGGGGGGGAGAAGATGGAAGGAGAAAAGATGGATGGAAGGAGAAAGAATGGAAGGAGAAGGAGGAAGATGGAAGAAGAAAGGAAGAAAAAGAAGAAGGGAGGGAGAAGGAAGGAGGTAGGAAGAAAAGGGGAAGAGAGGGAAAGAGCAGAAAGACAAAGAGGATGAAGTTGATAGGCAAGAGGAAGGGGGAAGGAAGGGAAAAAAGAGGGAGAGAGTGAAGATGAGGAAGAGGTTTTTGGTTTTCCAAAAAGCAGTGATTCTGATTAAGTTTTTTTGCTCAAAGAGGTGTTTTTTCATTTCATATTTGCCTTTTAAGAGGAGTTAATGTTATAATTCATGTTCTAATGTTATAAATTTTAATCCAACATTAAGTTCCGAGCTTCCAAGTCATTTATTTTTAATGAAAAAAATTTTTACTCAAATTTTTGTGTTAAAATGGGGGGTGCGTGTTATACGCCGGTGCGTGTTATACGCCGATAAATACGGTAATTGGACCCCTTTTGCTTTTTACAGATGCATTTTATAAGATTTTTGTTTCCCAGGTTGTCCTTTCTAAAATATATATATATATGTCTCTTTTAGGATTTAAACGTGGATGAATTTGAAGAAATATTCAAGACAAAAGCCCAAGGGCCAGCCATTGACCTTTCTTCAAGCAAGCAAATAACTCAGAAAGGATCAAACAAAGTCACGCTTCTGGAGGCAAATAGAGCTAAAAATCTTGCTATCACCTTAAGAAAAGCTGGAAAGACTGCCGATGAAATATGTAAAGCTATTCAAGCGTAAGTGAAAAGATTTTATACACAATTTTAAATACATGAACTGCCAAGCAGCATTTGTGCAACTAGAATAGATCCAAGGTTTGCTTGTTTTATATTCCATAGGTTAGTGACTGTCACTCAGAATTTTTTTATTTATTCTAAAGCTCCAAGTCTACACACACTGTTTGTGGCTTCAGCTCCTTAAAGTCCTTGGGATACACTTAGGTGTTAAGCTGCAGAGGGCCAATATACATATGCCACAAAAGCAGGAAGAAAACTGACCTGTTTTACTATAATATTCAATTGATATTTTTTGTTTTGTTTTGAAGAACATCATATGAATTCATCTATAATGCTTGTCATGCAAAATTTCCATTCTTAGCGGCAAGTTAAATACCAATTTGAAAGAAATATGGTAGCTATTAAGGAAATGAAGAGAGTGTTGTTCTTTGCATATTATTTGAATGTGGTCCAAGTATCTTGAACAAATGTACACTGGCATTGTGCATATGTGATTCATTATTACTGTGCATAGGTTGCATCTTCAAATGTTCAGCTGGCTCAGCTGGCTACCAATTAGTGATTAAATGGTCCATTATTGTATCTGAATGTCACTTGCAAATCAAAATTCAGCACAATGCTTATCTTAAGAGCCATTTATGAGCTTAGCTTACATAATTTCTTTGCAATCTTTCCAGGAATGTGGAATTTAGCCAGATCTCTTTCCAGAAAACACTTCTGTACTCCAGCTTACCACATATACGTTTTACAAATATTTCAAAGGGAAATATTTGGGAAATGTAGGGACCCACAATAACTTCAGTAATTTGAAATGTTTATGAAAACTGTGTGGTTATGTTGTACCCTCAGGCAAAATATTTAAGGATGTACTTCTGATGCTCATTTCGTAGAACTTAAATGGTATTGCATTGTGTTGTATTGCCAGATTTGATTTGAAGACGCTGCCTGTAGATTTTGTTGAATGCCTGATGAGATTCCTGCCAACAGAAAATGAAGTGAAAGTGTTGCGGTTGTATGAGCGGGAAAGGAAGCCCTTTGAGAATCTGACAGATGAGGATCGGTTTATGATGCAGTTCAGCAAAATAGAAAGGCTGATGCAGAAAATGACCATCATGGCATTCGTTGGCAACTTTACTGAAAGCATACAGATGCTCACACCGGTGAGTTAAGATGTGGATCAGAGCTCTGTTTTACAAAGGGAAAGGACTACAACTTAATTCTCAGAGTTAGGCTTACAGGTAATCCTCGTTTAGTGACCACAGTTGGGTCCAGCAATCAATCATGAAGTGAAACAGACACATAATGAAACACCACAGTTTTACAATCATATTTCAGCTTTCCTTGGCTCTGTAGACCTGCAAAAGTTGCAAATGCAGGAACTCATCACATAATTTCATTTTTTGATAACCATTGTAACTGTGAACAGTCACTGTGTGATGCAGTTGCTAAATGAGAACTACCCATACATTTTTAGGCCTACATTTTTGAGCGGGTATCTCGAATATGCTTACTGGAGGTGGTTTGATGTTATTTCCTACTTTACTGCTCATCTCTAGCCACTGTTAGCCACAAATATAGCTGCATTGAGACAATTGCATTAGGTATCATTGCTTACATTAGTAAGGTGACCAGATTTTCAGATTGGTAAAGAGGGACACCTTTAACCGGGAGGTGGGGGGGTGGCTTGATTAAAAAATTATACGGAGCAACAAAATTTTTCATACAACACAAAAATAGTATTGTAACTGTTGCCAAACATCAAAATTTTGATCACATGACCATGAGGATGCTGCAACGGTCGCTAAGTGTGAAAATGGTCGCTAAGTGTGAAAATGGTCATCAGTCACTTTTTCAATGCCATTGCAACTTTGGTCACTAAATGAACTGTTTGAAAGCTAAGGCTAGCTTGCATTATAATGCCTTATGGTAGCTTACATTTTCAAGAGAGAGAAGCTAAACTCCTAAACACAGAAGGAATTTGTCTTTGGTGAATATGCTCTCAGTGTACATAAAGAAAAATAAAATAGAATACATTCATCAAGAATCATAAGCTACAACACTTAGTAATGGTCACTAAAGCGTGGAGGATTGTTCCCTCTGTGCTTCTTTAAAACAGTATATGTTAGAATAGAATAACAGAGTTGGAAGGCACCTTGGAGATCTTCTAGTCCAACCCCCTGCTTAGGAAGGAAACCCTACACCATTTCAGACAAATGATTATCCAACATCTTTTAAAAAACTTCCAGTGTTGGAACATTCACAACTCCTCTCCTTGATTAGTTTCCACCCATTGCTTCTTGTTCTACCCTCACATACCTTGAAGAATAGTTTGACTCCCTCTTCTTTGTGGCAACCCCTGAGATATTGAAACACTGCTATAATGTCTCCCCTGGTCCTTCTTTTCATTAGTGGTTCAGGCACCAGACAAGAAATCAGGAGTTTCTAGTCCCATTTTGGGCATGAAAACCTGCTTGGATGAAGTGAGGCCAGTCACTCTTTTTTCCCCTTCTTTCCTTCCTTCCTCCTTTCCTTCCTTCCTTTCTTCCTTCCTCCTTTCCTTCCTTCTTTTCCTTCCTTCCTTGTTTCCTTCCCTCTTTCTTTCCTTTCCTTCCTTCTTTCCTTCCTTCCCTAACTTTCTTCCCTCCCTCCCTTTCTCTGTTGTGGGGAGTTGGAAGGAGCATTAGATCTGCTCACTGCCTTAAAAGTGGGATTTTTTTTAAATGGCTTTTTTTTAAAGTGATTTCAGCCGGGATGCCTTTAGTACTCGCCCCATCTGTCCTCCCATCCTCCTTCCAAAAAGTTGATTTAAAAAGCCAGCGATCTGCCCCCGCTTCTCCAGCGTTCCTGATTCAGGGGCAGAGGTGCCTGGGCGCGCCCTGTTTCCCCCTCAAGGCTTCGCGTTAAAGCCAAAAAGGACCTCCACAGAGATGGCTCTGGGTCTGGGAAGGCAGGGACGGGATGGGATGCTGGAAAGCAGCTTTCGCCTACAGCCTTGGGGGGAGGGGTGTGTTTGCAACCCTGCCCTGCTTGGCGCCCCTCGTTGCTTGAAATGGGGTGCTCCATTTGGGGCGGGGGATGCAGTAGGTCCAAATAAGAGGCGGGCTCAGCCTCCGCTGGGATGGAGCAAGCAGAAGGAAAGGCAAGAGCGGGGGGGGGATGGGATCTTGCTGGCAGTTGCAAAGCAGCCTTCCCCCGATTGCCTTCCCCCACGCCTCCCAACCCTTTCAAAAGCTACCCCCATCATCAGCCTCTCCCAACCGGATCCCCGCCTGCCTCCCCTCGGCTCACCCAGACCAGATTGACAGCAGCTTGCACAGCATGGCTGCAGTAGAGCGGAGCCCAAAAGAAGCAGGGGGAAAAAAAACTTCCGACGGCTGAGCTGCTTGGCCCAGGACCTAGCCTCCTCCTTACCATCGCTCTCCCTGCAGAAAAACGGCACGCATCGGCGTGCGCACGCGCAAAAGGGGAGGGAGGGAAACACTACCCTCTAAAGGCCACATCAGGAATGACACTTTAGAGAAATAAAAAAAAAAAATTTTAACGGCGTCCTTTTTAAAATTGATTTTCTTTCTTTTGGAAAATCGGGACTTTTTCAATACGCGAAGGGACACGGGACAAATTATTAAAAATCGTGACTATCCCGCCAAAATCGGGACGTCTGGTCACCTTATACATTAGATACATCAGATCCTGGTACATGTGATATGTGTACATGATGAACTGGGAAAACTAGCTATGCTTAGAAATTTTGAGAGAAGTAGAAGGAGGAAACAATAGCTAAGAAGCAGGGATGGTTTGAAAAAGATTACAGAGACTGTGCTTGGGAGAGCTACAATCATTACTAGCAATATGTCAAGTCAGCAGACATTTTTCAGTGAAGTTACTATGCAGTCCAAGTTGATTGCGCCTAACTGCATGATTAGATGCAGTTTCTTGTGTGAGAGGTTCTACAGTATTTGCATTGTGTTATTCCTGCCCTTTCTTGCTAAAGTCTTGAAAATTGGAACAAGCATGGACAAGAAGAAATCTAAGGAACAAGAAAAGAAAACATAAGGATCTTGAACACATTGCTTAACTCTACCTTGAAAAGTGGCTTACTTAAAATTCACTCCCTGTTGTAGAATTCTCCAAGTGTTTTGTTTTAATTTGCACTTGCTGAGTTTTTAAGGATGTTCACCCTGTTTCCTGTTTTTGCCTTTAGCAATTACATGCAATTATTGCAGCATCTGTCTCCATAAAGTCTTCTCAGAAACTCAAAAAAATATTAGAGGTAAGTCTAATTTTTGCTGCTATCTTTTGAGCTTTATATTTGTGTTTCATTTCAAGTAGCCAATTTCAACTTTAGCTGATAATTATTTTTTCCCCATCTCTTATGATACCTATAGATAATCTTGGCTCTGGGCAACTATATGAATAGCAGTAAACGGGGAGCTGTCTATGGATTTAAACTTCAAAGTTTAGATCTGGTAAGTACGAGCCTTTACTTATCTACAAAAATCCCTGTTCATTCATCCAACTTATATCATAGGAGGGAAAACTGACATTTGTCTGAAAGCCATCAGGAATGGTATCAAACTAAAGTCATTTACATGCAAGAAATGTGCCTAATATGGATATATTTTTCAGTATAAAAATTCTGTAAAAAGAAATGGAAAAATTAAAAAAATTAAATTCATCTTCTGGACCCATTACAATTTTTTAAAATTAAAACCCCAAAATAACCATGTTCTAAGAATAATATAACTAATAAGAAACCATCCCTATCAGGTTGGTTCATTCATTAAAAGAGAACCAAAAATAAGCAGAATATCCTTGTAGCTTTGGTAGTCATTGTCCATTATACTCATTGTTTGAATTTGTTCTGATTTTAATTTCCAAGAAATTTGAGTGATGGTTATAATAAAAACAGACAAATCCCAACAAGCTAATTTTTACATGCTGGCTTCCATTTAAACTCAATTTCTTGTTTTGAAAATATTTTCAATATAACATATTTAGTTGGACAGTGTTTCAATTCCCTCAAGGCAATTCTATAGGGTGTTGCACACCAAAACAATCAGACACAAAGATAGTTTTTCTCCCCATGCTATCACTCTGTTAAACAACTAATTCCCACAACACTGTCTATGCCCTGGGATATCAACCCACCTAGTAGGCGTGTATTATTATTATTATCCTTCTGATCTTTTCCTCTTTCCTAATACCTCTTTCCTTAGCTTCTTATAACTATAACTTTGTTGTTTGTATGTCATGAGTTATGTTGATTGCTTATTTAGTAACTTATTATTATTATTATTATTATTATTATTATTATTATTATTATTATTGACTTTGTATCTTACGATTTATGATGATTGTATTTTATGATTATGATCATGATTCATTACTTGTTGCTTGCTTGTACACTGAGAGCTTATGCACTGGAGACACAATCCTTGTGTGTCCAATCACACTTGGCCAATAAAGAATTCTATAAAATTTTTTGTCAAAAGCTGTTTTCCTTAGAATTCTGTTTTGCCTAAAACAGGTAGACAGTGACTTGAACCATATGTTAAGGTACTTGAAGATGTCTCATAGAAGAGAAAACTCCCAGTAGTTGCAAAGACAGTTGTAGGATGGAGTACAGAAGAATCAGCAAGAGGAGTTATTACTTCCAATCAGTCTTGGTTTTTAACTGTCTAAGTTCATGGCAGGAAGGTTCTCACTTATATCATCATTCTGGTTGGAATCTATGGTTGTCAGGAAAGTCCTCACTTCCCTGATCCTCTTGGAGTGGTTTTGAAAAAAAGTGATAATTTGCTGCCGGAGAGCAGAAGAGGTGGAGAATTATCTTTCCCAGAAATTTGTGGTTTTATTTTAGAATTTTATGATTATTGTATTACTAAGGTGCCTCCATTTGCTTTGTTTGCAGTTGCTAGATACAAAATCAACAGACAGAAAACAAACTCTATTGCACTATATATCCAATGTTGTAAAGGAGAAATATCAGCAGGTTTGCCTTTTTTACAATGAACTTCACTATGTAGAGAAAGCTGCTGCAGGTAAGATGGCCATTTGTTAATTATTAAGTGTGGAAAATAGTTTTAGATTTGTTGTATATCTCTCTTAATCCAATGATAACTCATAAGAAGGAAGCCTCTGGTGAAACTATTAGCTACGTAAGTTTGTAAAAGGCAGATGGACTCTTAAGAAGAAGGTTTGAGCATGGGCGATCACAAAATCATCCTGATTTTAAAATTAATTCCTTCTATTCATAGCAATCAGACCACTTTCTTAGTTTCACTGCAATATCTATTTCTTTATAACATAGGTACACATTCAGCAGGTGCAGCCCTCTGCATCCATGAGACTCTGTGAACTACCAGTAATTAATCCCCCCTCCCAGTCCCTCTTGGGTGATCCTGGTTTGTCTGCATGAGAGTGGATATTGTAGCCCAGTATACGTGTAACAGAATAATTGCTTTTGGATGCCTTTTATTCATATTCATCTAAATTCGTTTTAAATCTGGAAATCAATTGAGATGTCCTGTATACATTAAAATTTAATCGTTCTGTCAAAAATTATTGTTGTTAGTTGCGAAGTTGTGTCTGACCCATCGTGACACCATGGACAACGTTGCTCTAGGTCTTCCTGTCCTCTACCATCCTCTAGAGTCCATTTAACCTCAGGCCTACTGCAACACTCCATCCAGCCACCTCATTCTCTGTTGTCCCCTTCTTCTTTTGCCCTCCATCATTAGCATTAGGCTCTTCTTCAATGACTGCTTCCTTCTCATTAGGTGGCCAACGTATTTTAGTTTCATCTTTAGGATCTGGCCTTCTAAAGAGCAGTCAGGGTTGATCTCCTCTAGGATTCCTGCAAGTCCAAGGGACTCACAGGAGTCTTCTCCAGCATAGTTCAAAGGCCTCAATTCTTTGGCAGTCAGCCTTTCTTATGGTCCAACTTTCACAGCCATACATTGCAACTGGGAAAACTATAGCCTTCACTATACACACTTTTGTTGGCAGGGTGATATCTCTACTTTTTATTATGCTGCCTAGATTTGCCATAGCTTTCCTCCCCAGTCAGAAATTAATCATTAAAAATAATGTCGTTCCAATAAAGGAGAATATTTGTAACTCAGGGTTAAAATGAGGGGTCCTTGATGCTCTCTGATGCTCTTCTTGAAGATGTTTTATTACTTAAACTAGGTAACATCATCCTTTTTAGATGACTAGCACTGAGTATGTTACCTAATTTTAGGTAATGAACCATTTGCAAGAAAGCAACAAAACTCCAGAGGGCACCAAGGATCCCTTATAATGTCATTTATAAGAAATATAATATTGTATCTTCCTATTAAATATTTTAATCCTCATCCACTCTTTAAAACTCATTATATGGCCCTGTACTGCAGCTCCAAAAGCCAATGCAGATAAATGAGATTTGTACACTCCTGATTTACAAATGCTTTTGCTGGTAAATTGTCCATGCTTCCTCATAATTCTGAATGTATGTCACTCCCAACACCCAGCTTTACATCCCAGAAAAAGTCTGCCTCATAAGAACTTATTTCATCAATGCTAGATGAAAATATTTGCCATCACGGTGCTTTGACAAACAAACTTTACTTCGGCAGAAGCTGAGGAAGAGTAACACAGTGCTGGTACAGAGGCTCAGAAATATACTTCTTACAAGCTATTTCTTTTTTTTTAATGTCATTTGCCATCACTTTACCCTCTGCCTCTTTGGTTCTCATGATTTTCTGTTTGTAACTTATATAATACTTTGAATGGAGTTGATCCTTCATTATTTTAGTAGTGATAATGTTACAGTATACATTTTATATATATATATGGTACATCTCTTATGAAACATACTTATCCTAAGCGGGTAAATTTTCATGCCTTACTGTATAAAATTCCTTACTGGATTTTAGATGCTATCTGAATTAGAGGCATGTGCTCTCTAAATATAACCCTATTGTGTTAACCCTCTCTTTTAGTATCCCTTGAAAATGTTCTACTAGATGTAAAGGAACTCCAAAGGGGTCTGGACTTAACGAAGCGAGAGTATACTATGCACGATCACAATACCATGCTAAAGGAATTCATCCAGAGCAACGAAGGGAAATTGAAGAAGTTGCAGGATGATGCAAAAATAGCCCAGGTATTCCATAGAGACTTAGCTATCCAGATCTGAGAGCAGAGGAACATTTCACCTTTTGCATCTGACCATTATCTCTTCAGTGCAGATAGAAGCACAAGTCATTTTCTAAGTACAAGTGTGACATAGTAATTATAGTTCCTGACAAAGACCTTGGTTGAAGTTCCCTCTTGCAAGGTAACTGTAGGCTGGTCTTTCTGACTCAGACTAAACCATGGGTCTGGAGGGGAGGACAGTGGATCAAAGAAAACAGTGGATCCCTTAATTCCTCAGAATTGAAAAGGGGGTATTTAAAATGTAGCAACTCCTAGAACAAGGGTCCCCAACTGCTGGGCTACAGCCCACTATTGGGCCTTGGACCTTTTGGAACCGGGCTATGGAAGTAATGGGTAAGCATGAATATCTACACGCACAAATGGACCTGTACACACAGAACCATCCCCCCCACCTCCCGCTTGTCCACAAAGCCAAAAAGATTGGGGAACTCTGTCCTAGAGGAAAACAAGGTAGCAATAACTGAGATGCTTCATACCGAGCCAAAGAACTTTAGATGTAGATTGAAATCCTACATGTAAGCAATAGTAATGTATGCCAATTGAAAATGCATCTCTTGATGAAAGTCACATCATGCTACAATGATTCTCCAAGGCATGGAGATCAAGTAATAATAGAAAAAGCAGCCAACTGTAACAAGTAGATTCATAGAGTTGGAAGGCCCTTTGTAAATCTAATCCAATTCTCTGCTCCATTACAACATCTCTGATGGATAATTGTTAAGCCCTGGTTCAAAAACATCCAAAGAGAATTGCTATTTCCTGAAGCAGGCTGTAACTTCACAGGAAGGCTCTTATTTGGTAGTGATAGCAGAGGGAATATCTCAAAGGATAGAGAGGTTGTGTAAAAGGTTGTATATACTACCTGGAAGGATACAATTCTCTATTAGAAATGTATGAAAACATTTCTGTCTTTTTTTCTCCTGTCAGTATTTATTGCATTGTATGAAGCTGTATTTTGTTGTAACAAAATAAGATATGTATGCCCTAATGAATTGGTTACCAGTTAAGCCTTGGCTCTTTGTAATTTTGGTGCAAAAGAAAAAAAAATAGTTGCTTCAATGGGAGAAAAAATTAAAAATCTCTCTCTTACAGGATGCCTTTGATGATGCTGTGAAATATTTTGGAGAAAATCCCAAGACTACTCCTCCATCAGTCTTCTTCCCAGTCTTTGTACGATTTGTGAAAGCTTACAAGGTAAACCAAAGCCACCAGCCCTGATCACATTATAATCTGAATACATCCTCAGCTTTTGGTTCTGAAATTTCTTTGTGCAAAGCAGGCTCAAAAAATGGAGAGGGGGCATATTTTGAAAACACAATGACTAAAATAAAAATGAGAAAACTTTCCTTCTGTTCCTTCAATAAGGAATATATTCCATAGGGAGTTTGAAATAAATAAAGCTCTGGTCTAGAAGCCCCTTGATAGCTTTTTGACTACCTATCCCACAATTTCCAATTGTCTAGAGTTAATGGTACTTGTAATCAAATAGTCTAAGGCAGGGGTATCAAACTCACATTGTAACCGTGTTGTCACGTGACGTATTGGGACTTTCTTCCCCTTCACTAAACTGGGCGTGGGCATGGCCAGCGTGTGACGCATCCAGCCCACAGGCTGTGAGTTTGACAGCCCTGGTCTAAGGGCACTATGTTGAAGATGGCAATTCTATGAATTCTCAAAAACGTTGCACTAGTTACAGTGAATTGCTAATGAGTTCAGTGCTCTTTCATTTGATCTGTCTTTTAGCTTCCAGTTCTTCAGAAGTGTTTGGTTAGCCAAGATAGTTAGCAGCAATCATATGGAAGCAGTAAGACCCAGTATGATCCTTCTTTTATTCATTTGTGAATTCTGTTGTTGTTAGCTGCGAAGTCGTGTCTGACCCATTGCAACCCCATGGACAATATTCCTCCAGGCCTTCCTGCCCTTTACCTTTACCTGCCCTTTACCATCCCATGAGTCCATTTAAGCTCACCCCTACTCCTTTGGTGACTCCATCCAGCCATCTCATTCTCTGTCGTCCCCGTCTTCTTTTGCCCTCAATCTTTCCCAGCAATAGGCTCTTCTCCAGTGAGTCCTTCCTTCTCATTAGGTGGCCAAAGTATTGGAGTTTCATCTTCAGGATCTGGCCTTCTAAAGAGCAGTCAGGGTTGATCTCCTCTAGGACTGACTCGCAGAAGTCTTCTCCAGCACCATAGTTCAAAGGCCTCAATTCTTTGGCACCCAGCCTTTCTTATGGTCCAACTTTCATAGCCATACATTGCAACTGGGAAAACCATAGCCTTGACTATCACACTTTTGTTGCCAGGGTGATGCTTCTACTTTTTAGTATGCTGTCTAAAAAGTAGAACCATTATGATTCTCTAGTCATCCCCAAACTATTGATTTCTCTAATTTGGGTCTTGATTGGGGAAAACTTCTGTACAATTGCAGCATACATGCTGTTCCTTTTGTCTTCACTATGTGTGGTCTACCTTAATATACTTCCCTATGTGCAAATGTTCAGCCTTTCTGTATTGGGAAGTTGAAAGGAGCTGCCAATTTGAACATACAAAGATGGAGCCAGTGAAGAACCTGAGTAATCAGAGATCTTTGCCTATAAAGGAAGAAGTACCAAAAGAAGAACCTCTGTCATCCCTATGACACATGCTTTCCTCTGCATTCAGCACTTATAGGATCTGGTTTGAAAAATCATGCAAATAATCAATTAGGTCTCTTATAGTTTAAGGGCGTTTAAAAGAGTTTATAGATAATGCTATAAATTGGGTTTTGTCTCATTGGATAGGCAACATGTCTGAATTAAATTTGTACTAATAGATGTGTCTTTTTTGAATGAATCAGTCCCTTGTATATTTGAAGTTTTAGTAGTTTTTATACCAGTGTACATTTGTTTTTCTTAACAGCAAGCAGAAGAAGAGAATGAACTGAGAAAAAAGCAAGAACAGGCATTAATGGAAAAACTACTGGAGCAGGAAGCATTGCTGGAACAACAAGACCAAAAGGTAACAAACAAGCAAGCATTTGACAATTGTTGATGAAATTGTCAACATCATAATGCCTGAGAACACTTGCACATTACAATAAACCAGAATTCCCAAGGTCTGTATTGATTGCTTCTGCTAGGTTGTTCTCGCTAGTAGAAGCATTATATTATTTAGAAGGTTATTATTACTACTTAAAAATAGAAGGCCAACCATTGGTTTGTTATGATGTACAGATCAAGAGCTCTGATGTCTGTTCTTGTTTCTAAAGCCCTGGTTTGTTCTTAGCTTTCAATTTTGAGTTTGTTTGGAAAAAAACCAGAGATCCCAGTTTCTATGTCCATGGGAAAAGCTTTTGCCGCCTGTTATTATTGGCAGATAATGCCAAACAATATTTTGGGAGGCATGTTCATGGTAAGTCAGAATTTTGGGAAGTTTGGGTTATTCTGTCCCCTGCCCCACTCCTCCCAAAATATTGTAACCAACATTCAAGAAGCTTTTATGGAAATTACAAGAGTTTCACATTCCTATTCTATCCCATTCTGATCACTCCTAAATCTTAAAAAGGGGTTTCAGACCTCAAGTCCTAAGTGCAGTAATCTCTAATCCATCAATGTTTACCCCGAAATAATTGGCTGTTTGGCATTTTTAAACAATGTCATTTAGTTTACAGGCTTAAATGTGCAGTTTGTCACATATGGCGGAAACGTTGAAAGAAAAGCTTCCAAGAAAAGGATACATTTTAAACATCTTTAAACATTAATGAAGACAAGCATTTTTCAGAATTCTCTCCCTCAAAGTTTATTATAATGTATACTTGCAAGTCCTATGGATCAGGCTAGATCACCTGGACTACAAGTACACTGCATCCCATATCAAACGCACCGAGTTAACTATTTAGAGGCCTTCATCTTCTCTGAGCCTAGTTGTTTGCATGCAGACATTTCATTATCCAACGAAGTAACATCATCAGTGCAAGTGAGCGTGGGATTTGCTCCCAGTTTCTATGCAGCAGCTTGCCCTGCCAGTTTCAGTAGCAGGGTGGATTTCCTGCTTAATTAGGGTATTGTTTTCTGCTTGATTGTTTGTCTGGAATTAACTCTTGTTTAGTTAGATGTTGACTGCTTGAGAGGATGTGTTCTTGTGTTCTCATTTCCTTCTTTTTAATTGTCTCTTTTGAATGGTGTATAAATATAATTGATCTCTATAGCACTTATATAGATGATTTCTGCACAATAAGTTGTATATACTAGAATTATCTCTAGAGAAAAAATCATTTTAATGCATAAAGCATTTGCAAATGTGGCAAGATTGCTTCCCTGTTTGTTTATGGGATGAAAAAATATTACGAACTATATAATTACAGTGTTCGTGCGTGTGTGTGTGTGCATGTGTGTATGCATGCATGCATGCACTGATCATAAAATGATCAGAAATCTTTTTTTTTATTTTGCCCTTTTGAAATAATTTTGGCTTTATGGCATTTTTGAACAATGATATTTTGCAAGACCAACTCATGCTTTTGTTATTTTTGTTTGCTTCCAAGCAATCTAGAAATCAGGTGGCAGGGTTAGGAAGTACTTTGCAAGAGTTTACTAAAGAAGACTATTAAGTTACAGATCAGGCTGAAGATTCTTAAAAAAAAAAAAAAATCACAATCGCATGCAGAGTATCCGAGGTTCAGTATCTACCTTTTGAGAGCCTGGGAAAGACTTTTGGGTTGCAATCCCATAGCCATTCAGTACCGATCAACATTTTGTCATTGTTCAAGTTGGTTGGGGCAAATTTAAATCTGAAGTATCAGAAAGATATCAAGTAGCTTATCACTGAAGTAGAACATGCTCATCCAGATGAGCTGCTATGACAATGATGACGAACGAACCTTTTTCGTCTCAGGTGCCAAAAGCACACATGGGCATGCTTTCATACACACTTCCACGCCCACCCACATAATTTAATGCCCCCCCGGTGCCATGCCCCTGCGCATGCGTGTGTGACACCACCACCCCCCGCTGCCCCACGCATGCGCACATGGCTTTTTTGGAGCCTGGAGAGGGCGAAAACTGCCTCTCCTCCCTCTGGAGGCTAGAAATGGCCCATTTTCCATCTTCTGGTGGGCCCAGTAGGTCCATTTTTCTCCCTCCTCAGGCTCCAGAGGCTTTCTAGAAGCCTCAGGAGGGCAAAAAATAGCCCAACACGCAAACTGGATATTCAAGAACGGACTTCCGGGTTGCCCATTGGGCCATTTTTCCTCCCTGTGGAGGCTTTAGCGGGAAAAAAAAGGCCAGAAATCAAGGCCGAAAATCAGCTGGCCAGTCCTGGAGCTGACAGGGCAACAACTCATGTGCCCTCAGAAATGGCTCCGTGTGCCATCTGTGGCACGCTATCACAGTTCTATGGTGTAGAACTGTTTCCAATAGAGGTAGTCCTCAACTTGCAACAGTTCATTTAGTGACCATTCAAAGTTATAACGGCGCTGAAAAAAGTGACTTATGACTATGTTTTATACCTACGACTTGGCAGCATCCCTGCAGTCACCTGATCAAAATTCGGATGCTTGGCAACTGGCATGAATTTATGATGGTTGCAGTGTCCCCGGATCACGTGATCACCTTTTGCGAACTTCTGACCAGCAAAGTCAACGGGGAAGCCAGGTTTCACTTAACTGTATTATTAACTTAACAACTGCAGTGATTCACTTAACTATGGCAAGAAATGGGTCAAATTTTAGTTTTTTTTAGCAACGGAAATTTTGTGTTCCATGGTGGTCATGAGTCAAGAACTTTCTGTATTACCTTCCAATCCAATTGTGTTTCTATTAGTAGAGAAGGAGACTCTTGGCGTGCTAATTGTTACTTGGCTTTGCAACCCTGTGCTGCTCTCTTTCAGTCTCCATCTCATAAAACTAAGCGACAGCAACAAGAACTAATTGCAGAGCTAAGACGACGACAAGTCAAGGACAACAGACATGTTTATGAAGGAAAAGATGGCGCTATTGAAGATATCATCACAGGTAAAGCCCCCTCCCCCCCGACTCCAAAGAGCCTGTTTCAAACACACACACACACACACACACACACACTTCAAATGTTCTCTTTTAATTGCTTGGTTAGGGCTTTGTAAACAGTACAAGTAGGAACATTAATTGATGCACCATTAATTTAAGTTGGCCAAATCTCAGGCTTTTAGGCCTGTTTAGTGGCAGCAGTCTCACTGATATATCATTGTGCATTTATTCACATTGTCATAACTGAAGCCATAGATCGAACAGTCTAACTTACGTTTTAGTTCACCAAAGACATGCTAGAGAAATCTTGGAATCGGTTTCATTTGTTCGCAAATCCGTTAGTGTTTTAACTTTGTCCTTAAAAGATCACATTACTGTAAAAAATGTTACTAACCTTAATAGTCATGACATTACAGGTAGTTCTCACTTAACGACCACAATTAGGACTGTCAACTTTATTGCTGAGCAAAGCATCATGTGACCATGAGTTATGATTTTACTTCCGCCCTCGCTGTTAACTCTGCTGTCCCAAGCAAATTGCAAAGCTCAGACATGGCAATCATATTTTAGTGATTGTAAGGATTGGTCACACTGCTTTTTTTTAAACACCATCTTAACTTTGAACAATTGTGAAACGTGATAGTTGGTGAGAACTATCTGTAAAGGAGTAACTGAAGGCATGGTTTCATGCGAAATGCTGAATTGCACGAAACTTTGGAATTGCGTATTCTTCTTACAACAAACTTTACGCACCCTCTTATTTGCAGTTCATAACTGAACACAATAGGGATACCATGGCTGGATCTAATTTGTAATAGATAAGAGAAAGACAGCTTGGACAGACAACATAAGATTCCTGAATCAGGCCCATTACTTGCTGCAGTTGGATTTGCCTGCTTTCTATTGTCCTAGCAGAATAGATCTGGGGTAGTCAACCTTTTTATACCTACCGCCCACTTTTGTATCTCTGTTAGTAGTAAAATTTTCTAACCGCCCACTGGTTCCACAGTAATGGTGATTTATAAAGTAGGGAAGTAACTTTAGTTTATAAAATTTATAAGGCAGAGTGACAGCAAACCCCCACCGCCCACCATGAAAGCTGGAACGCCCACTAGTGGGCAGTAGGGACCAGGTTGACTACCACTGGAATAGATGAAGCTTTTTATCTCTTAAGCTTTCCTTTCCTTTTTTTCTTTTTTACATTGGTAGTAATCCAGCCGCTTCTTCTGAATGTTGTATTTGGCACTACACTTATGAGTAAAGAAAAGCCCAAGAAATATTTATTACCGTAGCCACACAATACTGAGAAAACACAGCTAGGCATAGAGAGGCTAAACCCTGTTCTGCAAAGACTTCCCTAGAATGGCAAGAACTTCTCGGTGGGTCTTTAAAGTCAAACTGGCTTTAAGTGTGAAAGTCCCCTGGGAATTCCCTTGATTCAGCCCAATTTATGGGGAGCAGGGAGGGAGAGAACATCAACCTGCGAACGGAAGTGGTGCTGAGACGAAGCAGTAAATAAAAATCCCGGGGCTGCCATTAAGGTGGAAAGGCGTTCTGACAGTAACCCAGCTACACAACCCTTATTGTGGTTAATCAAGAGATGATCTGCTGCAGGGTGCCTTTAATAAAACACTAACTATATACTAATGCAAGAGATCTTTGCTTCTTACTGTCTTCTGTCTTGTCTGGCTGTTATTTTCATGCAGTGCTGAAGACGGTGCCCTTTACTGCCCGAACGGCCAAGCGTGGCTCTCGGTTTTTCTGCGAACCTGTTCTCACAGAGGAATTCCATTACTAAACTATTCCTCTTTCACAGCTGATCCTCTTAAAAAAATAAAAGGTTGCTGTAGGTTTTTTGACATTTCTCCACTTTACCGCAATGGGGGTGTTGAATGGGGTTTTGTGACGTCCATCATCCCTGTGGAATCACGTTTTACATGATCCTCTCCTTGACCATCAATCTCCTTGCACGTTCCTGTCTGCCAGTCATGGTTTGCTTCCTTCCATCCACACCATGTGAAAGCTTGTTCCACCCCATCCATTTCAGGGGTCTACATCAGGGGTATCCAATGCTGGCAACTTTAAGGCTTGTGGACTTCGGCTCCCAGAATTCCCCAGTATGGCTGGTTGGGGAATTCTGGGAGTTGAAGTCCACAAGTCTTAAAGCTGCCAACGTTGGACACTACTGGTCTAGTTATAACTGCCACAGAGCAGCCAATATGGGAAATTAATGAATGTCAGTAAGACCAGCAACAGCTGTGGTTCCAGCCACTCCACTCAATTTACAGGCGACTGTTGAGGGATGTAGCGATAATCATGACAGACGACTCCATTTGGTTTTTTTGTATGCTATTCTACTTTGGGTTCTTTTTGATCTTAGCAGATTAATCACTGTTGCGTAAGTCTTGGTATTAAGCCTATATCTGGAAATAAGCTATGTTTGTATGAGAAGTTAGAAGTGTGCAGTATTTGGATCTGAAGTGGGCAGAGATGCTTCAGATCTAGTAGGAGTTCCCTCAATGTATCTGTGTCTTTTCTGGAGCTTACACGGCATCTGCTCTAAGGGCCAGGAAAATAGGAAATTTAGGGCTTGTTCATGGGGTACCTGTTTCTCAGTAGTTTCCTAACTCTTGATGGCTTTCTTGGGAGCTCAAGAAAAGTTAGTTACTGCAAGGTGCCCACACTGATTCAGAATCACTGTAGCCCCCTTTGGAGACAAATGCTGTGCACTTCTAAAGAAAAGTTAAATTTTGGGACGGGGGTGGGGTGGGACTTGGGTTTGTGATCTGCAAAAGAATTTTTTCATATTTGTCATTCTACTCACTGCTTGCATGTTGGTGTTTGCATGTTGAAATCTTTTCCCTCCCTCCATTTTTATCCCGTGAGATCCATAGCTGTGCTAGTTTCAGTTCCATGCCAACGTAATTGACAACCTCCCTAGGTCTATGAATACCACCTTTAAGAAAACACAGTGGCTGTTTGGGATTTGATAATTGGGGAGATTGAAAATCCAAACCTAAAATCTAAATCCCCCAATTGCAAGTGGCCAGGTTATCCCCCAATTGCAAGTGGCCTTGAGTTTTGAGCTAAGAAGTGAGAAGATCTATGTGAACGTTAAACGTTTCTTTTAAGGAGAAAGTCAAAGACCATTCTGCTTGAAAAAGCACAGCTGGTGACAACATCTCTCAAATTGTCTCTGGATAACAAATATCCCAAGCTGATTGCCATGGAACTGGAGGCATTGAAATCTTTTGATGTAAACTGTTATAAAGTGGAGGTTGAATGAATCTGTTAATGTTCTTGCCCTTAATATAAAGACAGAAGGTCCAAATCCTGCTTGCTCTTTCCAATGAAAATGTTGCCTGGTCATTCTGGAGCCAATGTTCAAAGCAGCTTGGAGTTTAATTGGCTAATGGTTAGGGTGGCCTGTTTATTTTTTCTCTGTTTAATCTTCTTTACTTTTTGGCTTCATTCATTCTTGCTTTTTTTTCCTAACATGCTGGACCATTAAAGTAGGGTGTGGTTTTTGGTTTGGTTTTGCTTTGCTTTGCTTTGGGGCACTGAATTGAGTTGCTCTCATGTTCCATCCCATTTTAAACTTTAACCTTCATTCTGTGTTTTTTTTCTTGTTTAGCCTTAAAGAAGAATAATATCACTAAATTTCCAAATGTTCACTCGAGGGTAAGGATTTCTTCTAGCACACCGGTGGTGGAGGATACACAGAGCTGGCAAGCATTACTTTTTATTTAGCTTCCTCCTCTCTCTGAATGCCACACAAAATTGCTGCACGATAGATCCTAGGTACAGAAAGGAGCTGTGTCCAATTAAGGCCTAGGAGCATTGCTGGACCATTTGGCTCTTCTACCATTTGCCTGTGTCATATGAGGGGTTTCTTCACTCGTAGCCCTGATCTCTCTCGCCTTTCTGCCTTGCTTTCAAAAAAGAGAGGTGCTTTACCTGTGCTTTATGTCTTGACCTATATTAGGGGCAGAGGGAGGGAAGAGGGGCCTAAAGGAAGGCAGCCAACTTTCTCCCAGATCCCAGCAGCTGGGTTGGTCTTATAGAGGAGTGCTATTTTTTTAAAAATAGCAGAACTCTTGCTTTACAAAATGCTCCATGGGCAAAATGCTTCTTCAGAGCTGAAGAATCTTCTTGGATGAGATGCAAAACATCTTCAGAGAAAAACAAGAAAGGCCAGTTGCCTCTTGAAAAAGCACTTTTGGTGACCTCCATAGGGATAGTTGTGACATGATGACACCAGATTGGGTGAAGGACTTTTCAAGAGCATGTTAATGGCTTAAGTGCCACCAAAATAAACTTCCTCTATCCCCCTAATCTGATCTGAAGCTCGATGGATTTTTGGGAACTCAAGAAGGTATTGGAACCCACACAACGGGGAACAGGAACTGCATCCCTCAAATACCCATCTCTCCCCAAGGGAATCCCAGTGTATAGAGGTTAAATGCTGGGATAAGCATTAAGTAGTGGGTGGGGTGGAAAAGCACCTGCCCCTTTACAACATTTGCAGATCAGGTTGTGGCTGTTTTTCTAACATGCACGACCACCAAGGGCAGAGGAAATGCTACTGTGCAATAAAAAAATGTGTGAAATATTTTAGGGACAGAGATTCACCTACAGACATTGATTTGTGATCAATTATCATTGATTTGTGATCCTCCTCTGCTTAGGCCAGCAAGTAAAATGGGCTGGCAATAAACCATTCTCTTGATCTTTGGGGGAGGCTTTGCGATTGTCACCAATTGAATGCCTCTCCCATAGAACTTGTCCGCTCCTTCTGAATCCCCTCACCCAAGACTGAGGCATTATGACATTCTTGCTGTTTCAGTTTGTAGGTTCAGTTACAGTGCGGGCTCTCAAGAGCTGAGCAAAATATATGAAAGCCGATTTCTAAGGGTGAAGCGTAGAAAAGGCAGCCAAGTGACAAAAAGACTAAAGTCAGTGTTCTGTAGGAAACAGTGTTTTCCCCCCACTCAAAATGTACCGAAATGCATGCTTCTCTTCCATCTTGGACTTAAGAATCCAGAAGAGCAGATACCAGAGAATAGGCTTTTATATACGCAAGCAGTTCTTATGTGTGTAGAAAAAAATTATTAGGAAACCATGTTGATGGAAGATAAAAGCTTGGTTTGCTTCAGTTGTGAACGGTCTGAGAAGACCTTGGTTTTGGGGTTACTAATCATATTACGTCAGGATGAGCCCCTGATTCAGGCAGTGCTGTAGTAGAAAGAAAACTCCAGTCAGCCCTACTTCTGCACTTTGTTAAGAACAGGACCCAGTTCTACCTGTGAGGTGGCTGTCGCAATCTATACCACTTTTCAGCAGGTGACAATTTCTTCCAGACACCAGAAAATAAGCAGGGCCTGGACTGGTTAGTTCTGAGCTCAAAGACCATCAGGAAGAACAGGGTTGTAAGCTAGACTGAGAGGTCAGAAGACATTCTGGCAGAAGGCACTTGGCAGGTTGTAAGTTACCACTAAAACTGCCAAGTGACGTCCATGAAGTCACTAGGAATCTCTCATTTTCTTTGTCCACCTAAAACTCAATGTTGCCTATCGCTTTTGTAGCTCTGAAGAAGCATAAATCTGATGCTCCAGGTTTGCCCTAAACTCATGGCCTGAGGGCCCTCTACTAAATTCCCACTCCTCTTCCTTAGCCTGAGATAAGATGTATTAGCAAGTCACTTGAATTCAACATAATGTCCTTTTTCAGCAGAAGGTTCACTACCGGATCCCTTGGGGCACAGGGAGGAAGTAAAAATGGCAAGCCATCACTTTGACCAGCTGTTAGATTACCTTTTTGTGCTCTTAATAATCTGGTCAGGAAGCACAAGAGGCTTTGCTAGCCTCTGATTTTTATTTTTTATTCCTTTGCTTCTTTTGTCAGCTCAGCTGGTAGAATCGGGAATAGCAGATCAAATTTAGCTGGGAAATTTGATGTATCTTGGAAAGATAGGACATACGGACGAGAGGATCTTTGGGATAAGGAGTAGAGAGAGAAAGAGTAATGCTCGTTTGTCACTTTAGTTTCTGCTGTGCTATATCTATATAGCTTTAGGCTGAACAGCATGCAAGATGCCCTCCCTTGAGAAATAGAAAATGGGAGGAGGAGGAGGAGGAAAAGGAATTTTTGGAGAAATCAATAGAATCCCAGATTTCAGAGGAGGTTAACACGGAGGGTAACACTAGCATTTTTCCTTTTCCTCTCCCTTCTGGGACTGTGGGAACAGCCGCCCTTTTCTTCCTTCTTCTTGTGGGAGATCATTAGTGATGATTCAGGTTGACATCCCATGGCTGAGCCTGTGATGAAAGACCTTTCTTCCAGAGAGTGATTTACTCTGCAAGGAAAGAGCTGTGAAAGCCTTCAACCTGTGGAAATATTCAGGAAGGAGAGGCAAGGACGGAAGGAGAAACAGCTCCCACAGCTGCTTCATAAAGAGCAAAGTGGAGCTGCCATCAAGGGATCAGAAGCTTCTGTCCCCATTATAGGCTTGCAAGAAGGAAGGGAGAAAAAAAATAATTAATTAATTCTTGCCTTTTTAAAGCAGTAGGTGAAGATAGGCCCCTTTATGCTCTTTGCTAAGTTCTCTGTGAATCTAAGTGGTCCCTTTTCTCCTTGGCTTCAAGCTGCTTTGAAGGGCTGCCAGCAGGACCCTCTCTTTCTGGCTCCAAAAGCAGGGGATGGCCGTCTTCTGACTCCTCCACTGTTTTTCTCTCCCATAGATCTTAGAAATCAACCCTACCGACGAGCCGATGCGGTGAGGAGAAGCGTCCGGCGGCGTGTTGACGATCAGAACCTACGTGCCGTCAATGGTGCTGAACTGGCTATGTGAGCCGGCTGGGAGAAACTGTGCCTGTAAACCAGTTGAAAGTGCCCTTGATTGCTTCCTCACCATGCGGACTCTGTTTGTGTTGCCATTTTAATTATGGCCTTGTTCGGAATTCCTTTAACTTAGTCTTCTGAAGGGCTCAGTAAGGACTGAAAACGCATAGGAACGGAAAAAAAAAATGTAAAGCAAAAAAATAAAAAAAATGGGCTGGCCATACAACTGTAGCTACCAAGTGCCTAAATTTCAAGGACCTACTCAAATTATTGAAAGCAATAGGACTCTTTTTTTGATTGGGTAACTTTTTACACCAATAAAATTTCTTCAGTGTTCTTAACCAAAATGTAAAATACATAATGTATTTTTTTTTTGTTATTGTTACATACAGTTTAGTAAATAGCCTTCAGTGGACTTTTTTGATTTCATAACAGGTTGTAAATAGGGAATATTCTGATAAGAGCTGCTGTAGATTTTTTTAATATTTTCAGTACATTCCTGAACACTTTGAAGAGTTAACTTTGAGCTTCATCTGCACTTACTAGCATTATATAGATATGTATGTGTGTGTTTATATACATGTGGGTGTATATATGCACACACATATGTGTACATGTATGCATGGAAAAGGACTTTATCATATATAAAGGAGCAAAAGATATTAAAATAAGTTGGACCCTTTAAGAACATTTAGTTCACTTTAAGGCTGAGGGGACATATCCATAAAGCCAATGTTAAGGGAGATGTGAATACAGTTGGCAAAGGTTTAAAGCTAATTGGTTTAGCTAGAGGGATTTCTGCTGTAAATACAATGTGGGAAAAATATGGGATTTAGATGAACACACTTGCCTGTTTTCAACTTCTACCTAGTACACACAGTTGCTGGTAAAGGTAAATAAAACGAGGTGATATAGCTGAAGAGGATGGGCACACTGCAAACACAGTTGTTGTGTTTTTTACGTAGTGGCAAGCATAACCTTAACCCTAACCTTGGGGTAACAATGTTATTTATTAATTAGCACTAAGGTATTAACTTCTCAATAATCAGTATTAGAACTCATAAGGATCACAAACTGCTCAATTCTCAAAAGGGTGAAAAGGCAATGCCCTCCGAACAAGTTAGGGTAACATTGCAGGAATGCTGTGGGATTCCGTACAAAGGAAATTACGTAGTTCACTTCCATTTATGCTTTGCACCAATCCATTTTCAATGCTTCTGCACTGGATTCCCTTCAGTTAACATTCAGGTTACACAAGCTGTTGAATGTAATGCAGTGCAGCAGGATACCATCCGGCACAAAATATCAGGTCCAATTAAATTGATTTATTATTACGCATGCCCATGCACAGGGATATTCTTAGCTAACAGTTAGCACCTGCTTAGAGTTAGACAAGGGTCAACAGAATTCAAAAGAGGTTGGACTTAGTTCACTTGTGGCTACGTATGGATTCTAGGCTGATCCCTCTTTTAACTCCTCCCCCAGGTTCTGCCACACCTTCTCCTAGGCACACTTGGAAAATTCAGATGATTAATGCTTAGATATCCTTTTTTTGGATTGGGATGCTCACATGTTAAACTTTAAGCTAACTTTAACAGCTTATTTATCAATAGTGCTTCAAGAAAGGACCCTTGATTTTTTCTTCTTCTCCAAAGTAAAAAACTGGAAGTTAAGAGACTCACCTTGCCTACATTCTTCCCATTGCTGGTAGCACTGCATCATTATGTTAATTGTAAAATTTATTGTATAGTATTTAACCACTTAATTCTTTTTTTTTTTTCATATCGTGCTTCTGTGAACCACTGGTCAAGGTGGTTATTATTCCTTTGATAATGTGTAGTTATATAATGTTTTTAAATGTACAGATATTTTGCTACAAAATTGGTGCTTTTTTATGGTTTTTACACTTCTCTTTAATTCCCACTCTAGTCTCGGGTAATATTGTAAATATTGTTTAAAAAATGCATCAACCTGTGCTATACAATCTGAATGTTCTTAACTTATAGTTTTGTTTTGTTTTTATATTTAACTAAATGGACAGTCTGGGGCTCAAAAGTTGTTTCATTAACCTTTGCTTGTCTCTTTACAGAAAATTTATTTTAAACAACTGCCAACATGCTGACAGAATCCAGCAATGTATATTTGACATGCAAAAGAGAACATGCCATTATTACATCTTTTCCATTATGAAAGATGAACATTTTTAATTTGGATAAAATCCAGCTCAGCAATATTATTTAAGTTCCTATAAACAGCTGCAAGGGATTTCGTAGTATACTGCAATACTCCAATATGACTAATTAGGCTGCAATATTGGCATGTTCTCTTGGATCTTTTATCTAGTAGATAGATCTGCTTCTTAGCAATATTATAGGTGTTTTATAAAAGCAATTCATGTTACTTTTCTGATCTGTTCATGGCATATGACTGAATAAACTATTTACACAACTACATTGCCATTTCATGGATGATTCAGCTTACACAATATGCTCTAACAGGTGTAGTAGAGCATTTCCCTCTTGCTAAATCCTTATTGGCAGTTGAAAACCTATAAGGGAAAAAGAAGACTGTACTCTTAATGCAGTAGGCTGTGAGAGCAGATCAGATGAACTGAGATAGATACAACTATAGTTATGGATTGCTTAGTGCATCACCCAGGCTAGAAACCAGGAGATAGTGAGTTCTAGTCCTGGCCTTAGACATGAAAGCCAATTGGATGACTTTGGGCCAGTCACTCTCAACCCAACTCACCTGACAGAGTGGTGGTTTGTTTCGGAAAAAATAGGAGGAGGAAGGAGTATTGGATACATTCACCACCTTGAGTTATTTATAAAAATAATAATGGTGGGATTAAAAAAATATAAAAGAGGAGACTCATCTGTGTAGAATAAACTGTAGCACTCTCCAGGGAGGAATAGAGCTTCCTTGGAGAGTGACAAGCAGTAAGTCAACTTACTATATTTAAATAGTTGAAGAACAGTGAGTTAGACTTCTTATAATATACCCCACAAAGAACTGCCCTTCTGAAATGTGTACCATTTCTTCCTTTAGAGTATTTGAATTTAGATCAGAGATGTAAGATACCCAATGATAATTTCCAAGTATAAATCCTATAAAATGGTGAATTGGAGGTTTGTTGAAAACAAGCACTTGTTCATTTTTTACCACTTGTCCGTGCATTAAAGCATTGCTTTCTGGTGAAGTTAAAAGTTCTCTATAGGAAAAACTCAAGTACATCTACCATCAAGTTCAAAGTATCCACTTAATGAAGCTGCAATCAACTTGCACCTACACGTATATTGTGTTCGAAACCTTGTAATATGATGGAAACTAGATCCAAATAACACACAGACAAACATCATTTGCAATCAGAATGGTCTGCATCCATCTGTGTGCCCAGATTTCTCAATTATGTAAATGTTGATAAATGCAAAATGGGGGTATTCAATGGGGGAACAGCATCAATTATGTAAATGTTGATAAATGCAAAATGGGGGTATTCAATGGGGGAACAGCATTGTTTCACAATTAAATTTGTAGAGAATCTACAAAGCAAATGATTTGAACCAAAAATAGCTAAACCTCCCTGCTGACAGAGAAAAAGGCCAGTGATTTTTAATTCCATCCAAACCTTTAATACTGATGACTCAGGCTACCTCTTCCGGGTTCTGCTGGTAAGAAATACAGCAGAGGGCAGAAGATACTTATTTTTAAATGAGGTTGGACTGTTTTCATTCCAATTAAATCTGAAGCATAAGTGGAAACCACTTTTCTCTGTCCATTAGGCTAAGATTGCCAGATGATGCCTCATCTAATATATTTACATGCACACAGACATGAAATCCTTGAAAGGGATTTCTAAACTAAATGAGATGAGAAGCCATTTTAGAAGTGTGTGAGAAAGACGACTAGAAATCACCTACTGGTGTAGACTTGTGTGCTAAGAAAGGACTGATGACCTAATTCACAGGACACAGCCTCTATTGGCAGCTCAGAAGTTTAAATGCTGCTCGTCCAAGATGATTTTGCCAGAGGAACGTGGCACTGACAAAAAGAACTGAGAGATTATGTAAGCTTGGATATTACTGTGAGATAGTAGATGAATCGCATACCAGTTTGGTGCAGTGGTTAAGGCATCAGACTAATAACCAGGGGGGCCTTGAGTTCTAATCCCACCCTGAACATGAATTTTGTTGGGTGTCCTTGGGACAGTCATTTTTTTCTAAAAAGGATGCAATGCCAAGTCACTTCTGAAAAATTTTGCCAAGAAAACTAGTCCTTCTGACAGTCTCCAGGACATGATTGGAAGCAGGGTGGGATGGGATGAGAAAGTAATATACCGTATTTTAGGAGTATAAGAGGCACCTTTTTCCCTCAAAAAAGAAACTATGGGTGTGTCTTATAGACTGAATACAGCATTTTTTGCTTCCCGAAACCCTGCCCCCTTCACCAAAATGGACGGGCATAGCCTTTAGGAGCCTTGCAGAGTACTCCTGGAGACTGGGGAGGGCAGAAATGAGCAAAAACAGGCCATTTTTTGCTCAATTTTGCCCCCCCCCCACGAGCACTCTATAAGCCGCCTAAAGGCTATGCATGCCTTTTTTAAAAAAAAAAAAATGGGCCCGTTTTCACAAAAAAGTGTCTGTTTTTGCTCATTTTTGCTCCTCCCCAGCCCCCAGAACTCTACAAACCTCCTAAAGGTTATTCATGTCCTTTTTTTGAAGAAAAAGAAACTTTTTTTAAAATTTGCCTCTTCTAAACCTTGTTGCATCTTATACTCCGGTGCATCTTATACTCTGAAAAATATGATAGTCATTTCTGTAGACCACTGTAGTAGATACTGCTAAACCACGGATGGCAAATCTTTCGGCTTGGCATGTCAAAAATTGGGACAATGCCTACACAATGACTTGACACTGCTGAAGTGTCACACCACACCCCACCCACAAAGAGAAACATTTATCACCTCCCTCAATCTGGGCCACACTGAATAGTGGCACTTGGCAGCATCACTGAGGCTGTGCCTGAAGTAGCAGTCGAGGCATCAGCTTCAGCTCTTTTGCTGCCACTCAGAAAGGCCACCTTACACTATTTCGCAAGGTATATGTGTCTTGGGGAATGGTGCAATTGCCCCCACAGCCAAGCATCCTCCAGGATTTGTCACAGACTACTTATCTTCATGTATTATTTCTGTGGACAAGCCTTTGCAGCCTATCAGGCCTTCTTTCTTGAAGCGGCTTTGGAGAATGCTCTTCATCAGCTTCTGCAGCCTCCAAAAACTTTGCAAAAGCATGCACCATTCTCACACAATTTTCAAAGGCCTTTGCATGGCCCTCTCATGTACCTTCTGGAAGGGCCAGAGGCCGTGTGAGACCAGGTCCCATTCTTACACAGCCTCCAAAAATCACGCAAGAATAGGTCATGCTTTTGAGAATAGTTGTCTGATACTGGTGAATGCTGACATGTCACTGAAGATGTGGCAAATGTGTCAGGTTCATCATCACTGTTAGGGCACAGAAACCCATTAGACTTGAACATCATCATTTTACTTGAATATGCACTTTTCTTGCTCAGTCACATGGATACCTGTAATTAAAACAGCTGATAGGTTACTAAAGTGGGGCTGGATTCCTCTGTAGCTGATTTTAGATAGGGGATGAAAATGGAGTGATGAGAATGGGGGAAGGAGCTAATACATTGCTCGTCTTTCCATTAGGGACAGAAGCACAAATATATTTTCTTTCTGACATTGCTGCTCTTAGAGGCAAATAGTTTTGGATTTAGCCTTGTTCCAGATTTAAAACAAAGTCTCCCGGCATGGAAAACTTTGTAGAACTGGCACGAGACTAGGATAGTGGAGATTCCAATTTTGGCCAATTTGTCTTGGTAGCCTGTCACTAGTTCATCTCACTAGAAGTCATCTCCAAAACAATTATTGGCTGAATACAGGTATGACCTTCACTTCTTTGTCAAAATATTGGTCTCGTGAGCTCTTTCTCAAAAAATGCCGTTGCATCCATTGCAGGGCTCTTTGTAGTGTTATTAGCTGTTCTCTTGCAATCAGCGGCTACAGGAGCATCTACCAGACTTGAACATGGCTAGAACCGGGGCCTGTTTGCCTGCAGCAGAATATTTTTTTAAATCTTCCTGACTCAATTTGTGTAGGATAAAAGTGCTGTATGTAGTACTTCAAGAAACATTGGGATTGTCCAGAATCTGAAAGTGGCCAATGGAAAATGGATTGGGTTCTTTTGAGACCGAGTTTCTTACATACCTCTATACCTTCTGCAATAGTTTTTCCCTTCTTGATAAAAAGCCTGACTTTATACTCAAGGATCTATGCCCAGCATCCTAAGTGTCATTTGTTTTCTTCTCAAATTAGCTTGTTGGCAAGTGCTGAAGAGTCTGAGCAAAAAGCCATTCCCTCTCTTGGATCTTAAGATGATAGCCACCATGCCTTAACCATGCAGTCACCTTGAATGGCCAGGGCCCCAGAACATTGAGGGCATGGTGGGATCCATGCAGACAAGAACAGGAATGGCTCCTTTGCCTGAACTACTATAGAAGCCTGGATGCCTCCTCAGATATGGTGCCATAAGGAATGTTTCAGTTTCCTTCTATCTCTTTTGAGTTCCTTGATTCCCTGACACCAACTCCTGTGAATCCCATTGCTGTAAGAAACCTAACCTCTTATCTATTGTGCACCTGTGAAAAAAGGACTTTTTGGGCAAGTAGGAGAACAATCTGGTGCAGCATGCCCTTGCTCCTCTTAAAGGGCCTTGTCCGGGAATGGCAAGCCCAATCCTTGATGTGTCCCAGTAGAGTATAGAACTTCCTGATTACAGGTATCATAGAGAGAAGAAAGTTGCAAGAAAAGGTCAAAAGTTATGTCTAACGTTTTTCTAGGAATTTGCTTGTGGGCAGATAGGATAAAAAGAACTGGCAAGCTGATTTTGTCATTAGTGATCCTGCCTGGCTTCGCAGTGGGAGGAATAATCCCCGTTAAGAATGTCCTTGAGCCACAGCACAACTTCCATGTACGACAAAAGGAGAAACTCTGCTGTATGTTGCTCACCTCTTTTGAATGAAGATTAAGACATTTTACAAAAGACAAAAACACATTTCTATATAATGGCCACATAAACAGAAAATTTGAGTTACCATGTAACCTACATAAATGTGGAGAAATATTAAGAAACGGTGTTATATTTGTAGCATTTTATTTTTAATGGAAAAATAAAGACAATGCTTTAAAAATTAATATTTACTTAGAAATGTCAATTATGCAAAGTAATAAAAGTATTTTACATAAATACTACTGCATGGGGGCGAGGAGGGAGACGCTCTGATCTGTCTTTCTGGGATAGGATTCTAGTCTCAATATAAACCTGAGTATTTTAGTCATAAGGAACCATCTAGTATAATGAGAGATTTTTTTTCTCTCTCTTGTTCGCTACTACTATGGAATTTTAAACTAGCTAAGAGTTTTTTTCAAAATAGTTTTTTTAAACAAGTTTAGCAAAATATATATTACGATTCCATCATGTTCTACATCAATGATCCAGAATCTGGAGAATAATTACAACTTATCACCAGAATCATGATAGCCTCATTCTGCAACAATATATTTCCCAGTACCTTGTCCTTTTCTGAATATGGCACTATGATTTTATCTGAAGCAATGGATGAGAAAAAATATATAACTGTCACTAAATGTTCAGATTACATCTTAAGCAAAGATGAGTTTGGAGCACATCATGAACAGTTGTAGAAGCAATTGAACTGCAAGAGATACATCTGCTGGAAAAAAAGAGTCAGCTTGTTTTCATTCACATCTCACATTGTCTTGAAGGAGGCTGCAACAGAAGTGCTGGACTGATGTTTTTTACACCTTTCATGTGACCACTGGTTCAAACTAATTTCACTTTTACTTAATATATGTAACCAGAATGACTGAGCCTATGCAACTTATTCTAAAAATCTTATTTCTTAGGAAGTTGAAGAAATATCAAGACTTATAATTACTATAGTGAAAAATCAACGTTGAAGTAACATCATTATATTAAATAACCACATAAAATATTCCATGTTAATGCTATATATCCAGAAAGAGGCCTTTTCTGTTGCTATGATTAAACATAACGTTAGAATGATTATACCAGAGAAATGTATTTCTACATGCACTCTTCAAAGTAACAAGTGAGAGAATGTAAAATTGGTATGTGTCAACTTTACATAAGTTTTTATAAAACGGAAAAATACTAGTACACACTAGAAGACAAGGTTTAATAAGTGATAAAAATGTACAAAAATATTCAAATCAGAAAGATTTTAGTCTGTACCACAGTAGTCAATACTCCTGAATGAATAGGTAGATAGTACTTCATCAAATCAACGTCAGATAGAAGTTATTTAGTACAAAGGAAGAGAACAGAATGAAAGGAAAACAAGTTTTAAACATCAGATCAACATATCTCAAAAAGAAAAATATTACATCAACATTGATTTTCTAAACAAGAGTATTGCAACTGCTTTTCAAAATTTGGTGGTACATTCTTCGGAAAGTCCTTAAGGCAACATATTGCAATTAATTTACAGTCTGATTTTGTGATTTGCTGAAACAATGCCCTCTACCAATTTTATTTTTAAATATTCCAGATTTTTCTCCGCTAATAAAAGTGATAGCTATATTTTGTAAGTATATTTTACCAGATTTAGAATTAAGGGCCTAATAGGATTTCCATCAATCGTCTAGTTTTCACAGTTTTAAAACTTAACACTAAAAATTAAGCTCTGAGTAAAGCTCTTGTATACATTTCAACCTACGGTCAGTGTTCAATAGAAATTACCATCATCAATTTGGCCAGAAGGGTAACTCTCAAAAACCTAACACCGGTTCCTGGATTACCATAAATCAAAACAAGAAAAAAAGCATCTTCCCTCTTCCTTTCCTCTTTGAAAAGTAGTAACAACCCAACCCAATTGGAACTGCAAGAAAATTACTGAGCTTCTTTTCAGGAGGAGCAGGTACACCTGCTCCCTGCGCTTGGATCTTCTTTGACGAGGAAAAGTTTTTAATGACTTTCGAGTGTGAGCCATTGTAGAGATGAGAAGGCCTGAAAGGCTTAAATGTTTTTCCAAGCCACTATTTTAAAGGGTTTTTTTTTTTAAAAAAAAGTTTTTCTGCTCATCCTAATGTGCTGTCTGAAGAATGGAAAGGTACATGGGGTGGGGGGGATATATACAGGCTATCTAGATGACAAGAAATAGGACTTCAGGTTGAATCCTGAATGTTCACCGTCTTTGCCAAACTGCTACCTGTGTCAAATATTTAGTTATGCAAGAGAACCGAAGAGCCACAATTATGCCACTGTAACTCAGAACATTGGAATCCATTTCCTGAAATTAGTCATCTATATCTTTATTAAATCAAATTTGTAAACATATTTGGTATAAATATTTCTTATTGATCTTCATCCAGTTGTTCCAAGAGGGTCCTCCTTTGTTTTTCAAGTTCACCTTCACTTAATTCACTACCAGAGGTATCCCAATTACCCTGCAAACAGATAATGACAAGTGTTTGGTTCACCTTTGAATAGTCAGGAATTCGATTCCTTTAGATCAGGGATCAGCCACCTTTCTTGCCCAGCCCACCCTGTAACCCTCATCTCCCAGGACTGATTTTATTGAGTGGCACCTCACAATTAATATTAAGAAATGCAATTTGGTTACCAACAGGTTTCATACTTGCTCGATGGAGAAAAAAACAGATACACTGCAAAATTATTTCTATAAAATTCTGTGCGAAATATATTTTCCTGTTATGCGAATGGAGAATGTGAAGGGTATAACCAGAACTTAAGAAACAATTTTAAGGCTGTGTGAGTAGTATAATGTTATTTTCCTACTCATCTTCAAATGCACCTACCCAAAATTGGCACTCAAAATACCTATCAATCTGTGATACATTAACAGAAGAATACATTCCATTAAGCAGACTAATATTGATAGAAAACTAATTCATCCAATCCAATAGTCTTTTTAAAAAAACAGACAACTGATTCATGCAATCCAATTGTTTTTCTTAAAAAAATTAATGATATTCCTTGCATGTTCCCCTGGGTAAGTCACAAAGTATTTTTGCAAATAGTCCATCAGGAATGGTTACTGGCATAATAGCACTAAACTGTTATATTTTCTCAGATGAAGATTTATTTAACTACTATTAAATATCAATTTTAAATATTAAAAATACAGCTTGCTTAAAATTCTCATATAGTCATCTAAATCAAAATTTATCAAGTTTTTCAACACTTCACAGCCAAATGAAACAGAACAGGTGATCTTTGAATCCTCCATCCAAGATGAAAGGAAAATTAGAATTATCAATTGAAAAAAGTGATAATTGGAACTACAGACCCTTCAGATAAACTCCTATTTATGTATTAATTGGGACTAATCTAGTTGGCCATTTGATCAAGTTAAGATCAGCTGGGTTGATCCTGAGGTCATGTCCTCTTTTCATCTAGGTCATCTGTAACCCTTATTTTTTGTTATTTTCAAGTGCCATTCTGTATGTCAAAAATATATTAATTAGGAGGGGGAGCAGATAATGCCAGTTTATACAGGCATTTGCCAAAAATGAAATTCCTGTAACATCAACAAACATAAGTGACACAAATTATTCATCTGAATAGTACAAATGTTTATTATATCCTTTTCGATAAAATCTTTGATTTGAACAGATTTCATTGAGTCTCTCCCAAATATTGACAGTTCAAACATATTGAGCTAAATATTCTGAGATCTTTCAAAATTGCATTTTATAAAAAGTATGTGTAAACTTCTTTTTGTTCTCATGCCCCACAATACCACACCACACCAAATGCAATATATCTGGTCTTACCCGAATCTGATCCGCTTCTTCTGATGTTTCTTGTACTCGAACACTATTGGTTGCAGGATTGTGCTGGGAAGAAAACATGCCAATGACATTCCTTATGCAAATTGCACTTTATCCAGTCCATCAAACAGGATGACAATGTGTTTTACGGAAAAGGGATTTTGCAAAGAGGATCTGCTGTGTTACCAATTCTGTTATCAGAGTTTTTTAAACAGTTATTTGGCAGATTGTATTGAGAGTAATTTGCATGCAGGGATCAGCAAGCAGGCTGATTTCTGCAAGCCTCCTCCCGAGCATCATTCATATATTTTCTCCAACTTGCTAGAAATAAATCTCTCTCTCTCTCTCTCTGTGTGTTTGTGTGTGTGTGTGCGCGCGTGTGTGCGTGCGAGCACATACTCTGAGCAAGGCACATGCAGCAAGCCACATTAAAGACGGTCAAAAATCGTTATGTGCTTCATGGAATGTTCATGTGTAATCAAAGTAAGCTGTGGTTGTGGAATGGAAATAGAATTCCAGAAATTATGTATAATTCAGAAATGCTGCAGTCATTAATATACTGAACTTGGTAAGATAAAACAAACTTACAGAATCTTTGTTAGGTCTCTTCTTAGGTGGCGATTTATGCTTAGATTCAGATCTTTGCCTACTTCTTTCTTTTTCGTTTTCTCTCTCTTTTTTCTCTCTTTCTCGATCCACATCCGATTCTGGAGAATCCTGTGCAAAGTAAAATAAAGTATATAATTAAAAAGAAGCAATATATTGCAATCAGCATTGCACTGCAATTTCCATCTATCTCAAGATTCTTCTAAAATGTGAACTCTGGCAATATATTCTGCCTAAATAATTTTCATGTGCTCCCAAACTAATGATGTAAAACTGTATTGGTTAAATTTTCCAACTTCCACTAATTCTTCAGAATTACATCAAAGTTTATCTTAACGTAGATATCAAGTCAAGCCAACTAGAGTATGAATTTTGGTTTTTTCCCCTTTGCTCAGTAACCTGACATATTAAGCACTGTCACACTGAAATTCTAGTTCACAAAAAGAAGAGAAAAAAAATGCAAGGCTTGAAGTTGGACACAACCATTATAAAAATGGTACTGCTTATTCCTCTATATTCCTAATGTGTAAGCTGAAATAGGTGACAGTCAACCTAAATATGCAACAATGCTGTTGCAAATAGGTCCACAAGACCGAATTGAATCAAAGTTCTCATTTAAAAACAAACCCTAATTCTTAGCTGCAGTATTATCTATTAGGATTAGGCCATCTGTCTATCATCCCACCAGAATGAGCAGAGTTGGCATATTCCAGATCCTGTCATCCCTTCTCTCTTACTGTGTCTGCCCTGTGAGATGGCCCTGGCCCTGTTTGCCTTTCTAAGGCTTTAAAGACCTAAATATTTGCACAGGCATCTGAGTCAGGAAGTTAAGCATGCTTTGAATGCTTTGTAATTTTTTTAGTCATTAAAGCACTAATGGTTCTTCCAACCCAGGTATGTGATACATTCATGTTTTTAAAATTGATTTTACTATTAATGTTATGATTTTTTTGGTTTTAATCTTTTCATATTGCTTAGCACCACAGGCAATTACATAAATTGCATGTATAAAGAAATACATACCATATTTTTCAGAGTATAAGATGCACCCTTTTCCCCTCAAAAAAGAGGCTGAAAATCTGGGTGCGTCTTAAACAATGAATACAGCATTTTTTTGCCTCCTGAAACCCCGTCCCTTCACCAAAATGGCCGTGCATTGTAAGAGGCTTGTAGGAGGCATTTAGAGAGCTCCTGGGCCATTTTTTGCTCACTTTTGCCCTCCCAGGAACACTCTACAAGCCTCCTAAGGGCTATTCATGCCCTTTTGGGGAGGGGGGAACAGGCCCATTTTCGTGAAAAACGGGCCATTTTGGGGAGATTTGCAGAATGCAAAAACTTTTTTTTAATTTGCTTCTTAAAGCCGTGCGTCTTATACTCCGAAAAATATGGTACATTTGCTGATTATACTAACAAGCTGTGAGACAGATGCATAACTGTTATTTACAACTTAAAAGATTGAAGATATTGAAAATCCTTATCATACCGAAAGATGCAAAACAGAAATACTCACAGACTTGTGTCTCCTCTTTTTGCTTTTCTTTTTGTGTTTCTTTGACTTCTTGTAGCTTCTCTCTATTGATGCAAAACAAATTAGGAAATGAAAGGGAAATTAGGTTGTTGAAATTTAGCACCACTCCCCACCCACCCCAGGCAAGATTTACAGGAAAAAAAATTACCAGATTCTGCACTGGAGGAGCGTTCAGAAACTGAGCGTGAGTCTGAGCGTTGCCTCTTTTTCTTTGAATGGCTATCGTCATCTTCAGATTCTGAGCCCTTTAAAGACATTTAAAAAGTATGCTTAACATACCAGAGCTTTTTTAAAAATACTTTTGAGATAATTCCCTGCAGCATGTTATCAAAGGCCTTACCGAACGAGAGCGAGACCTCTTTCTATGATGCTTCTTTGATTTTTTAGAGTGCTTCTTATTCTTTGAATGATGATGCTGACACTCATGCTGTAACATCAAAAGAATCAGAATTATTACTTTGAAACAACAAATATCTATAGTAATCAAAAGTGCTGCTTTTTTATAGAACATGCTTAAATCACATAGAGGCAGTAACTGAAGCTTTTGGAAACTTCCCTTATGGTCTACATAGACCTTATTTCAGTATTGCACTCCTCTCCCCATCAAGTCTCAGCAAATCTACTAGGAGAGAGACTGAAGAACAACTATTCTGCTTGAACAAATATCAGCACTATCATATTGCCACAGCCTGCCAGGAACTTCTTCCTTAGACCCTTTCCTCAGCAGTCTTTCCAAGATGAGCAATAAATCTAGCTGGCATCCTCTTGCACCTTTTTTTTTTGGGGGGGGGGGGGATTGATTGTGCACAACCACAAATTGCCCAGAACAGTTTCTGAGACAGTTGTGCCAGTGCAGAAAAGACACAGCTGTTTTAAAGGCTGAAGAACAGGTGCCTCAAGTGAAATCTGAAGCACTTTTTTCAAAGAATGTGCATAACTCTAGTGCTCATGAAGATTACTATCAATCATCAGTAGTATGCTCAAACTGACATATATTCCTAGGGTTTAAAATGACCCCAGTCACTATTTGGCGCGTAGTAATGTTATTGTAAAAAATAGAAAGTATCACCAATGTGTAAGGGAAAAATCATGCATGAGAATAAAGGATTGGGAAATTCCTAGAACATGTTCTATGGTTTCCTGCCACCACAGAGCAACGCCTTGGTTGAAGTTGGCTGGCCCACATTTTTCTGGACTTGTTCCACAGCTGCCCTTTGAAGATCTTTCTCACATCCACCAGTTTCAGCTGCATCATCATAGCTATAATACTCTTCAGTAAACATATAAAGTAAGCATTCTTTGAGAATTTGTACATATCTACCAGAAAATATTGTGCTTAACTGGTATGTCAGATGTTACCTCCAGTAAATAAATGAAATCCTTAAATATTCGTTTTCTCTCTGATTCTAAAGTGATGTCTTCAAATGCTGGCTCTTTTACAAATCTCTCCCGAATCTATATCAAAAAGGAATTACATCAGTAATGCAAATTTATGAAGCAATGTATTCCTAAAAAGAAAACGTTTTGGTTTTTAAACCATACCCCCAAAGAAATTGTTTATGAACCCACATTTCGCAGGAATTTATTTGCATACATCCAATTCTGGTCTTTTGTTTTCCATTGGTACATTGTAAGGTAAACCATAGATTTTCTGAAGCTAGTGATTTTTTAATTACCATATTAATTATTTTTATAATTATATAATAATATAATAAATATATTATTATTATTAATAATAATAATAATAATAACCATATGATTATAAAAGAAATCTGCACTTTGTAAAGAAACACACCAGTCACCCTTTTATGTTAAGAACTCCACTGAGAATTTCTCCATTTCATTATTGTTTCTCTGTATTATTCCTTAAAATACTTAAACTACATTCCTTGATAATATTTCTATTATCATTCCTCTTATACTTTGGAAAATATTTGCTACTGATTACACTACATTTCTTGAAGGTTATTTTCCAGTAATAGGTTAAATAATTAAAATAGTTGCAAAAAGTTATTTAATTTTTTAAATAAAATAAAAACAATTCAAAATGCTACAGGACATGCTTACATCTTCCCAGACCGCATCCATTTCAATGGGAGGTGTTGCTTGTTTTAACATGCTTTTAAAAGCAGACTCTTTTCGTTTCATTTTGCGAGCTTCTTCTTTCTCTCTCTCCCGTTCACGGGCTTCTGCTTTTTCTAACAACTGCATCAAAGATTCAAGGGGCCATTAAATGAAAGGATCATTGCAGGAAAGGAGGGTAAAATAGTCATAATGCAATATCATTGCAAAGCACTTTTCTTATCATTTGCCGGACATATAAGTTGTTCTGGTGTATCTACAAAATAATGGCTTGGCATTGCAAGAATAAGTCTCAGATTAAATTCTGGTCTGTGGATCTGTGCAAATTTTAATTTAGCTGTTCAGACGAAACAGGGCCACTGGCCAGGTCTTCCACTAGACTAGTATCTGAAATGACGCCCTCTGAACTCTTGCTGTTAGAATTTCAATGTCAAGCCAAGATCTGGCATTACCTAAACAGCCCAAGTGCGTATTTGGTATAATAATTAAAGTATAACAATGTATACTTTAGATTCAACAATACTAATTTTATATATTGACACTAGAGACTAATAATATTTAATAACACTGGACACAATCCATATCAAATGATGTTAACATTTATTGATATTTTTTTTAAAAAAACTTACGCTATTGAAAGCCAGTTTGATATTTCCAGCATCTAATGTGGTAGCTCTTTTAGTGGAACTGATGACCGTTACAAAGTCTTCAAAAGGAGTAGACACTTCAACTACAAATCCTTTATCCTGTAATACAATGGTTTTGATAATACTGGGAAATATAGGAATCCCACAGAAACAAATATTTGTAATGCAATTCTACTTTTTAAAAAACTAGCTCTAGATTGGGAAAGAAATGTAATAAATTTGAATTGGAAACTCTGCTGCCCTCCTAATTTAAGAATGTATGTTACTTCACCTTTAAAATATCTTTGATTATCTTCTTTTCATCATGGTAGCGGGCTTTTAAATCTTCAACATAAAACTTGAAAAGATCCAGTGCTGTTGAACCTAAGGGGGTGGGAGGGGAAACACCTTATATGGGTCAAGAGTTATCTTTACTCAAGGAGCTCAATTTCTTAGCAATGTAAGAAATGACAAAAATATTCACAAACTTTATCCAAAAATTACTTAGCCTAAGCAAGAGGGGATACACTTACCAGGCTGACCAAGCATATTAGTAAACCTAATATCAGAACTAATAGTTGGATATAACTCCATCCAGGATGACATTGAGTGCAGCTGACCATGTTCATGCAACTCATCCAAAAATATCTGGGGGGGAAAGTGGAAAATGGGGAATCTTGTAATTAAATTTTTAAAAAGCCAGACACTGTCATTTTTTATAATCCCAAAAAGCATAAGGAATCTCTAATGTGAAAGACAAATCAGTTAGCTCTTCCAATGTACTAAAATCTCTCTTGCTCAGCATCTCTCCTCCAGCTTTTAACCTTGGAAAAAAATTTCCACACAAAGAAAGATCACTGAAATATTCACAATGCTTAGAAATCACACAAGACTTGGGGAGATTAGTTTTTGCACTCTGAATCAGAACAGTTTTTTTAACCCACTGATTTTAAGCCAACTGATTTTTTTTAACCCACCCAATACTTAAAGCTCTGCAGTTGGTATTAAATAGAAGTTAACATTTTCTCAGTAACCTGAAATGATTCTCTGTTTTTTCGCTGTCGTCGCCTTTCCCTGAGTAAGCCTTTCTGCTTCTCCTCTTCTTCCTCTTTTTCCAGTGCTCTTATGTGTTCTTCAAAACAGATCAAGGCATCCTCCTTATCCATATCTACAAAAATAGGAGTACTTTTTAATAAAATTATATAGTATGTCACTTAAAATACAAATCTCTTTGGTTTGTGATCTTCCCCAAGCTTCAAACACAAGCACTTTTTCTTCATGCTTGTAAATATTAAGCTAGGATTATGTTATCTCACTCTAAATAGGGTGCTGAAACACTGCAATATAGAGCTATGCAAAACTCTGTGACCATAAAATGGATAATTCCAAGTGTCCCCAAAGTGGCCTAATTTTATAATGGCACTTGCACAAAATTCAGCACATCTGATATAACAGACAATAGTCTTTAAGCTGTGATTCATGGACTTGCAAAGGCAGATGAATACAGAAAGATCTGTGTCAAAGTGTGGCATAATTGATTTTTAGTGTTTCTGTGTATTTGAAGTAAACCAGTTGGTCCAGAACAATCACCTTAAAGGAAATGTCTTAGGCTTTCAGCCTTAAACTTAAAGACTAGATTTCTTAACCAACTGGCTTCAGGATTAAAAGTGAGATTTCAAAATTATAAACATGCAATTTATTCTATAACTTCATCTATAATTCAAATCCTATGTTCCCAATCTAAGGCTCTTTTTTAAAGTACGGTAATAAAAAAGGGGTTTATTTCATACCATTATGAAGGCAAAAATTATGTGACACAGAGATTCTAAAAACTAAATGACAATGTACTGAAAATGCCTACCTAGTTGTCTTATTCATATGTATTGGCAAGATTTATTCACAATTCCTCTTGGAAACTGGACACAGATACAGTATTTATTCCTATACTTGCCCTATGGTAATTATTTAATTCAGAACAAAATAATTTCTTAATACAAATAAATGTTTTTATTCACGATCATAAGCTTAAAACTGTATCTCTATTATGTGAATCCAACTATTATTTCCACCAACAGAAGCAAACTTTGCTGAAAGAGACAGCTTTTGGGGGACAGGGAAATTATTACTCTGTTTTATACAAATCTTACCACACTGTCCAAATCCATGGTAAATAAATCCAAGGTATTTGGAAAGGGTTTTGAGTGTGGTTATAATGGAGTGGTAAACTTATTCTGGAATGGCAAAAGCCTTCAATTATTATTTTAACAGTTTTAATAAATGAGTTATTATCAATTACACTAAAAAGTATTTTTTTTTACAGAAAGGTAAAACACAATTATCCTTACTCTGAAGTTCTTCATCTTCTGCAAAGGTAGGATTGTCCATCAGATACTGCTGAGCCTCTGACCATGTAGTAGAGTAAGTGACATTAGCCATATTGTCCAGAATGTTTTTTAATGCCTCCCAGTTCCTCTTCCTTAGCTGTTTGGCTTGTTCCTGAAAAAAGACAGACATAAAATATAATGATTTTTCTAAAATGCAGCATTGCCCATAATTGATATGAGAGACATGCACAAATATTGAACAACTGCACCCTATTTCTGTGGTTTGGCCTGAACTTTCAATTCTATAAAAATCATTCTTTGCAGGGAAAGGTGATAGGTGTTAATCTTAGCAAGGAACTACTAGACTTTTTAATTTCTAGAAAAATCCAACACTAGAACATCAGGTTTTCTCTTTATTCCTTTGTTAATTATTTAAGAAACAAATTCTATCACTTAACAATTACAAACATTAGGCATGACAGAAATTTGTTGTCCAAATCACAAATATATTGTTTAAATATATACATTATTATCCCAAAGTACAGCACAGATTTTTTTTGTTTAGGTTAGAAAGATAATTACCTTTTCTTTTTTTGACAGGAAGAAGAGAACATCTTCATATATTTCAAGGCGATCACGTTCAGAAATTGCATTCCAGACTTCCAGCTCTCCAAACATTTGTTCAGCTTTTCTACATACAGGAATACAAAAAATATATAATAAATCTATTAAAAACATTTTATTTTGACTTCATTCTCTCTTGATAGCTACCAGCATCTTATTCCTACTAGCATCTAAACTAGTTATTTTTTTCTTCTTGATAAAAAGGAACCAGATCTGAAAAGTATTTTGAACGTCAACCACTAATATTTGTATTATTGTTTTTCCCAATTTTCTCTATCTCTAATTCAGAGTTCCCCAACCTTTCCAGCTTTGCAAACTGGATGGGGGTCGGATGATGGTTCTGTGCAAATGGAGCACACGCGCACACACACTCGCTGCTTGCACAAGTGGGGATGCGCGTGGGCACTCACCCCACCAGTTCCACAGCTCATTTCAAACAGCTCAAGGCTCAGTTGTGGGTCATAGCCTGGGGCTTGGGGACCCCTACTCTAATTCATTCCAAAGATTTTCCTTCAATTTCCTTATCAACTAACATTGAAAATATTTATTTACCAACAGGATAGCACTCTGCCCACTGCTTGGCCTGAAATCGAGGCCTGGGGGCAGCAGCAGTAGGCAAAGACTGCTGAAGGCTGCCATTGCGAAGGTCTACCATCTCTAGTACTATGCAACAGCAAGCCCATGCTCTCTGGCACCATCTACCCCCCTCTCAAGCCTGTAGCCCTCATCCATTAACCTGCTTACTTGCGGTTCCTGCCTCACATGTTCAGAGGTTTTCATTTAATGAATCCTGCAAACCTACAGAGCAACCAGGAATACCAGAATTTCAGCTCCTCAGCAATGGAGACATGCAATGACCTGCTTTACGACTGCATCATTTGGTATCACATATCATTTTCTCAATTGCCATAATAACACAAGGACTACCCGTACTGTCATTGCCCCAGTCTATCTTACATAGTTATTGCAATCTGTGTGCAGACATAAGAGTTGCTAAGGAAAGATCTGAGCCATGATACTAAGATTTTAGCATTGGACTGTATTGTATATTAGCTCATCTTACTTGTATCTGGTTGTTGATGTCATTTTTTCATGATTTTCAAGGAAACGCTGAAAAGACTCTTTTGCTTCTTTGTACTTTAATCTTGCTTCTTCTTTTTCTTCCTTCTCTGTATGTACTTTGTAAGCATTAAAGGCTTGCTTCTTCTCACTTAATTTTGCCAAAGCGCTGCAAATTGAGGAAACATAAACTAGAATTAGTCTCTTTATATCCAAGTTATTGGGAGGGGGGGGGAGTCATTTTTGCAATGAATCGTTTAAAATAATCTAGTGATACCTGTATCTTGGATCATTAATGATCATTTTCATAGCTTGCTCCCAAGAGGCAGTGGATGGCACACGCTGTGAAGATATAAATCACATAAGTTCTGGAACTGACATTTTGTTTTCACAAGTGAGGAGCTTAAAAAGAACTGCTTCATCTTATGTAATTTTCTGTTATCTAAAGGAAAATAAGTTATCTGGCTTGATATTTTACAATCAGGATAATACATTTTTTACCCAATACAGTTAATACACTTTCCCAGAAAAAGTTATATAATAGTGATGACAAATATCATGCATAACACACTTATATCGCCATGATGTCACAGAATCCTTCACATTTCTAGAAAAAGCAAGTTCAAGAATACTTGTTTGCCAATTCTTGTTTTTAAAGGTATTAAAACTAACACTCAGAAAACATTATTTTTTTGATTCAGATATGTTTCAGCCATCACAAAGAATGAAATCATAATGATTAAGGAGAATATTCATAATTTTAAACATGCCTAACCTTCTTTCTTACCCTAACTTATCTGCCTAAAACTTTAAAAACCTGTAACTGCCTTGTCTATATTAAAAAAACCTTTTTTCCCATGGATTTTTACAGGACACCTAATAAAATCCACTCATTTAGATAAAGTATTTGGTATTTACTTTTGCATGAATGTTATTCAAGTTCTTACAAAAATCAGCCAATCTCCTAATCCATTATATTTGTAATACTTGAAATTTAAAGAATAGTTGACTCAGTATAAAAACCTTTTCCTTCAGTAGTTCTTTAAATGCTTGCTTGGCTTCTTCTTTTGTATTCCAGGTATACGTTTTTTTAACAGGTTGGGCTTCCTCTTCCTCCTTTTTTGGTACAACACTATCAATTTAAAAAAAAAGTTTGTGACTTTAACAAATAGCTGCATTAATTAAATGGAATAATTACTGAGGCAATAATCATAAATATTAGGCTGATGCCTTTTCAAAAGTAATAGCTACTTAAGCATCTTAGGATAGTTGCAAATATATAAATACATTTGGCATGCATCATTCATTTAGACAACTGATACACTAGATCAGTGGTCTTCAACCTTGGCAACTTTAAGACCTGTGGACTTCAACTCCCAGAGAGTTGAAGTCCACAGGTCTTAAAGTTGCCAAGGTTGAAGACCACTGCACTAGATGTCCCTTAAAATGACCACTCTTAAGAAAGCTAGAGTGTCCCTTAAGCCTACCCTCCAAAATCAGCCCCTTTGAGTTTTGGCTCCTCCCACTTTTGGAGTGCAGTTCTCAATGTTATGCAAAGCTTAAAGTGGCCCCTGAGACGACCCATATTACAGATTCTTGCCATGAAGAATTCATTATTCAAGATTTAATCATTTAATTCATTATAAATTAAGTCTGACCAATTCTTCAGGCTATTGCAAAATGGAATGGGTCTAGCAAGTTGCTTTCTGTTCATTGGATATATAGTCTATCATAAATGAGATGAAATTTGAGAGAGAGAGATGGCAATATAAAGAAACACCATGTATTGAGTTGGAAAAACAAGGTTCCAGGTTTTACAAGAAGGTTCTCTAGCAAGAAAACTAACCGAAAGATATTCTGGAAACTTTTCCCTCTCTTATCTTTGTTACAGGAAAAGGAAAAGAAATTAAAAGATAATCTATTTAACCAAGCCTCCATTGTGGCTGTTTTTTCCTATCGCACAATTTAAGATGACAAGGCCCTAAAGGTACTAGAAGTTAATAACAACTAAAACCAAACAAACAACCAAACAAAGTGTTTTTCTTGTCTTTTCTTCTTCCATTTTTTTAAAAGAAAAGAAACCCATTTTTTTCCCTCCCAAACAATGACAGATTCTCTTGAAAAATAATAGATGAGGTTATTAAGAATTATTACTTACTCCAAGGATTCTTGCTTTGGAGTTTCTTCCACAGAGTTTGTGATAACTTCCATGCTCTGCTCTTGTACAACAGGAGGAGCTGCTGGCTGTACCTGCTCATCTGTTGAAGGAGCTACCCCAGCATCATTTTCTATAACTGGAGCCATAGCAGAAGGCTCCGTTTCTGGAGCTGAGGCCACGGCAGGAGCAACAGGGGCTGACGGTATAGGTACTGGCATTTCAGGAACACTGGCAGCAGTAGCTGGAATCCCTGATGCAACCGCAGCAGATGAAACTGGAGTAGATTCTTCCGATTTGCTGTTATTGAAATAGAAATCATTTTTTGTTCTAAAAATCCTGCCTAATTCACAAAGATCATATTTTCCACTGCACACCTGTAAATAACTTTCCCCCATGAAAAGTCCAATTTGTAATTGATTTACAAGACAGGGATGGCATCAGCTTCTATCTTTCTGCATCTCCTTCACAATAGGCATGTTAATGTTTGACAGCATCAATGCCTTAAAATTTCTACTAAAAGTCTAATGAAATGCAGGCTGTTCTATTACACCTGAGTTAAAATGTGCTTTTTATTATTTCTAATCTGTTCATCAATTTCACTGGATATAAAGTCATTTATTAAGACAGGGGAAAATCTTTCTATACATTCAAACTTACAACTTCCACACTAATTTTTACATAAAACTGAGAGGCAAGCTTCTTCCTTCCAAATTACAAAAAATAGTTGCTAACATACATTATTTGTGCATATTTAATTATACGATTTCCAACTTAAAATTTGTACAGGCTGATGTTCCATTATCAATTAAGTTTCTCCTTACAGCCTCATGCTAACAGGTTTTTTTGGCAGGAGGTAAATCTCACAACTCAAACTTCCAAAAAACCCTTTCTATTGTTTTTAAGACTTAAGGGATACATCAATAGGAAAAGCCTCAGATTGTGACTGTTATGTTCCTCAAAATTAAGAGGTCACAATACTGTAATTGGCTGTCAACATGCACTCATTTTAACTAAGTTTATGAAAAGGCTGAATTATTTCCTAGGGAAATATCAATTATTTCCTTAGAAATGAATATCCAGTAACACCAATTCTTTGTTTATATCAGTTATTGAACAATATCAGCAGGCTGAGAAGCTAAAACTGTGTAAAATTCAGCTGCTGGGATGCAAACCAGGAATGATATAGTACTAGGATTGTTTCAAACCCTGTTAAGATTGTCAATCATTTTCTGAATGTAATTCAAAATACTGGTTTCAACCTTGATGCTACATATATAATTTTACCTAAGTACTTTCTGAGATATTGTATTTAATCTCTACTTTTTCTGCTTCCAAAAAGGTTTTTAAAATAAATTAATCTTTTCATCAGTTTTGACTGCATTTTATACAAAGACATCTTTAAGAAAAGTGTTTGTAAGCATACCTGTTTTCTTCTGCTTTAATCATTGCTGTAAAAGAACAACAAAGAAGTATTTATATATTTAAGATATTGTCTATCATTTTAGAGATAGACCCTAAAACATTTTGCATGTGAAAAATCACTTTTTTTATTTTTAAGTGAAAATATAGTATAGCCTATATGTCAAAAGTGTTTCATGAATGAATGGATAACTTTTTAAGACCACAGAACACAAAAGGTATTTTAAAAATGCACAGATGTCAGATGGAGATATGGCAAACTGAAGACATCTTCGCAAACACAAAGCCAATGACCATGGCAAAGACCAAAGAACCGGTGAGTAAACCAACATTCTGGAACTTCTCCAGATGAAGAGAGGATGAGATTGCTCAAATTTGTTTTGAATAGCAGCTCTTCACAAGCAGAAAATAGGACAGTGATTTTCCACAGGTCTGAATGCCAGGGAACAAAAGGATTAACCATTTTGTTCACAACCATAGTTTAGCATTATAATGACCCTAAATTTGCAAGCCCTTCAAAATTACTTTTGAAAATTACCTATTAACTTAAAGTTATTAGAAATCTTCGGAACAACATTTGAAAACTCATTGGGTAAATTAATCTTAGTGCTGAATAAAAGAAAAAATAATTAAAAGTTTAAGAACTTAATTTAAAATAGATGGCAAAAAACTAAGTAAGATTTTGATATATTAAAAGTTATAAACAACAAGGAATTTAACAAATTTGGAAAACTGACTTTCACCATAAGATTTTGGTATTAACTATAAAAATAATTTCTCATTAGAAACAGACTTATTTTGATTATTCTGGCTACTGTAAATCACACCAAAGATTAAATTACTTTTATGATTTTAGGACACTAGACACTAAAGGGGACCAAATATTCTAAAGGGAGAAGGGAAAAATACAAGTGTGTTCTAGATGTCAGTTAATAGTGGGACTTACAAAATGACACAAAATATTAAGAGAACGGAGCCCAAAATTAGTAACTACAACATCAACACTGTCAATAATAATTATCTGCTTCTATGGCTACACTATTCTAAAAGGTGTTAACGAAGTAACCGCAGATGTGAAATAAATTTAATCTGACATAGCAGAGGAAGTATTAAAACAGGCTTTATCTCATAGCACAGAAATCTATGTAATGGGATAAAGAAGAATGAAAGAGAAATCAAGTCATACTGTTGTATGTTTGATTGGATTAGAGATTAAGACTGTTAGAAGTAAAAGGAAGGAATGTAAAATGGCTTATTTGATTAAAGTTAAAATAAAACATTGTTTTACAAAGATCTAGCAACCTTTTAACTGCTTAATTGCTGGGACCAGGACTGAAAAGTTGATGTTTTATGAATTTGCTCATAGATAGGGGATGGGATGAATAGATATTTGTAACCATAAATACTTGTGATTAATATTGGAAATCACTTCTTTATATATTTCTTTTCTTTTTCTTCATTATATCATTTCTTTTCTTTTTTCTGTGTTTTTCATTCTTTTTTCTATTCTTTTCTCTTTTTCCAAGTTTAGTTTGTATTAATGTTTACACTTGTTATCCAAATTCTTATTGAACATTATGTGCTAGTATAAATCAGTAATCATTTCAGTACAATTTTGGAACTTCCTACCAATTCCAGTCCCAAATGCTAAAGATAGATCACTGCCTAAGATCCTTTAGAATTGCTGTCTGAGAATTGCTGCTGGTTCTGTGCAACAGTTTTTCCTCTATAGTTACTGAGGGTGACTGTATCCTTTTATCTTTTGTCAACAATAATTTATCCAATTATTCTTCTAACTAAAACATTTAAAATATCTTAGATTATTTTATTATATGGTCTGAATGTCCTATCTTCACTAACTGGAATTGCCACTATCTATAAAGTAGCTTATGTTGAAGATAAAGCATCATAATTACCTTCAAGATCTTCAAGTTCTTTGGGTTTTGCCCAACGTGATTCTTTTGTTTGAGAGTTGTAGTAATAAGGCTTTCCAGAATCAGATTTGTATTCTTTCCATGGGCATTTTGACAACAATTGCTAAGGAAGGGGAAACAACACAATATCTGAAGCCATTCTATAATACAGAAATGAATGTAGTAAAATGCTTTTGGAATCTTTGGATGAAGATGCAAAATTGCAAAGAAACAAGTTACACACAATTCCTTTTATGAAATAAAACTCTTTGGGCATACTCTGCCTAGTGCAGCATTAATATGAAGACTAGGATATTAAAAATGCACATCGAAAGGAACGTTTTTCTTAATAGTAATTTTTTTTTCATTCAGTGAAACATGGATAGTTAAATAATTACATGCTCAATTGCTTCCTTTACCTCTGCAGGGGTTTTAAGATCATCTGGCTTCTCCCAGGTAGACTGCTTGGTCTCAGTATTGTAATAGTATGTTCTCCCATCTGGTGATTTATGCTCTGACCACGTAGATTTCTAAGGAAAGTAGAACATTCTATAGAAAATTTGTTTTGGGATTTTAAGATAGAGCATAACAAAGCTATTAAGAGAAAAACACGACACCTGTTTTGAGGGCTCTTCATTAGTAGAGTTATTGGTTGGAGTGGCTTGTTGCACTGCACAAACTGGAGGTGTAGGCTAAATAAAGAAAATATGAATTAAGTTTAATCCAGTGAAATACAGTTTGTTTTTATTCAAGAGATAAAAGGGATAACCTTGTTCCTTAATTTTATTTCTGTACTTTAGAAAGCAAAGGTTTTGATCACATTGCTTTTTAAGCCTTTATCAGATATTAACAAAAATAATGTCACTATAAATTAATGTATTTCTTTCAGTGTTATACAATGCTTTTAAATAGTCCCAATGAAAAGTTCATTATCTGGTTCTCTTGATAGATTCTAAATGCTAGGGATGTAATCAAAAGGGATGCATGCTTGTTTATTACATAGTTATTTATCCAATCAAATTAATACATTGATGATGGCAGTTTGTGCCAATGGGATAAGACCAAATCTTATGAGTTACTGGTCCAACTTCTCAGTTGGAATTTGAAAAGCAAAGCAATTGGAACAAAACCTTACTGAATATTCTCTGACATGTTCAATATAAATAAAAGAATCTGTCATTTCAAGATCATAAGATGGTATTGCCATCCCTGCTGCTAATCATATTTTTATGATCCACCTTGTTTCTGATTCAAATCTATAACCAAATCTACAAAATGGCAGTTATTCAGAAATTAAAAGTACAACAATGGTGAATAGGAAACTCCTGCTTCCATTAAATGTAATAATGCTTACCAGAATAGCCTAGCTTCATTAATATGTTTAAAAAAAATAAATCTGCATTATATAGAAATGAAATAACTGATTGCAATGATCAAACCTAAGTTTCAAATGTGCTGATAGTAATGGAGAAGTGAACAGAATAGGATCTTAATTATTTTATAACAGGTGATTGCATAGCTATATGCAAATAGCTATGTGTGAAATTAAAAAAACTCAAAAAAGTAATGGAGACATGGAAATATAAATTTATACTAAAGATGAATACTTTTCAGATGTGAGGACATGAAATTTGAGATTTCAAGACAGTATTTGCTGTCCTTTTCAAAGCCTTTCTATAAGACACACTCATCTACAGTAGGGGGCAGCACCTAATCAATTCTGATGTCAGAAACCTTATCAGCATAATAAGGAAAATAAAGTTGAAAAATACATCCAAGAAGATGATGATGAAAAATCATTTCTGCAATAAAGCCAAGAAAATTCATCAACATATTAATATGATTACAAGGATTCAAAACTCACTGTAGGGACACTTTTATATACTTTCCCTGTGTGGAAAGTGGAGCCTATAGGGATTGCTTATGAAAATGGTTACAGGTAGAGTTCATTTGTTTAATGATAGTTCTAAGTTATAATGGCTGTGGAATAAGTGACTTACAACCTGTCCTGAAAATCATAACTGCTGCAGTGTCCCTGCAGTCTTTTGATTGCAGTTTCGGTACTTGGCAACTGGCAATAATAAGGATTGCAACATTCTGCATTCTCATAATCATGATTAACTGTTTTCCCAGTTTGCTTCTGACAAGCAAAGTTAATTGGGGAAGCTGGATTCGCTTAAGCACATGAGCCACTTCATGACCAAGATTCACTCAATGACTACAATAAACTCGTTATAAAATGGCGTCCGGCCACATGATGACTTATTAAGGATTGCACTGCTTAGCAACCAAAATTCCAGTCCCAACTTTGGTCACAAGTTGAAGATTACTGTATCCCCGAAAATTCTCAAGGATTCAATAAGAAACAAAAACATTTTATAACTTAAAAATTGTGTTTCTATGCACATTTGTATTATAAAAACATTAAAAAAATATTCATAACACCCCGACTGGAGTTACATATACTATGTTCTTACATGCTCTGAGAAGTAATTCCTAATCATTGCTATATTAGCTATTGGGGAACTTGTAAACTGAGGAATTGTAGCCTAATTCAGTCACAATTTTTACTTCTCATTCTTGTTCCAGAATAGTTACAACAGATTAAGAAGCATTTTATTCTGTTCTTATGACAAGGGTCTCTGGGAGACATGTGGCATAAAAAATTAATAAAATATACAACAACAAAGTACAATTACTTAAGGAGAGGGGTATCTACATATTGGGGAAAAGGCTCAAAAATCTATAAAATAGCAGGCATGGTATTGGGATCCAAGCCCTGCCCAATTTGTATACATATACAGCAGGGTTTGCATTTTAACATAACACCTGATAACATGTAGATTTTGAACATCCTATAGGTTTCCTTAGTTAAGAAGTATGGTAGTTGTTAACAGTGGTTCATTAATATTCCATATTATCATTATTTAATAGTTTGTCCTGGTTTGGATGTAACAAATTAGAACTAGCTGAAATATCAGGCATGATCCTGCCATAATTAAGCATTTTTGAATGAATTCCATCAAGGGAAAATGTTTACTATATCTTAAATATAATTTAATGTAAAGTTTTAAATAAAATGAATCAGAGGTGGGTTCCTACTGACATTGGTACAGATTCGCTTTGCACGCGCTTCCCACAGTTCCTTGTAAATTGTTCTGTGCATGCGTGAAGAATGTGAAAAACTACTAAAAAACATCCTGGCAATGGTAGTGGCGACCAGGGAATTGGTTCGGGGGAGTGGCCAGCCTGGGTCACTGCTGGTTCTGCAACCAAGGCCAAATTACCACTACCTGTTCCCCTGAACTGGTGCGAACGAGTAGGAACCCATCTCTAGTTCTATAATATCTAGTTCAAAATTGCATAAGTGGTAACTGTATGTATATGGTACAAATTATGAGTTCTGAAGCCAAGTTACTGTTACTTTACCTGCATTACTTATCCTATTCAAACCTTATATCTAAGTATGAGTGTTCTAAGACTTTGGCAAAGTTAAATACTCAACAAAGTGCTTGCTTTAATATAAGAGGGAGAAAGACAGCAGGGAAACTTGCTAGAAATGACCAAATTACTAAAACAAAATGTCCTTTCTTACCTGAGTTCCAGGGGGAGCTAAACCTATGCAGAAAAAAATTGAGAAACCAATGTTATGGAAATACTAAAACAAACCCTTCCTGATTTATTTAATGTGATTCAAAAAAAGCTTTCAAGTTTATTAAAATAAATTGGCACCCAAGTCCTATATTTAACAGCTTACTTGCCAGGAACTATTTTAGGCAGAATGTCATGGATGTACATTTTGGCAGAGGCCACATTTAATTAATACAATTTATACTTAAAAAGCAAGGCAGAAATAATAAAAAAATAAAAAGGCAGATCATAGATGTTCAGATGTTAGTTATGGGTTACATGCAATCAGCCAAATCACATTTTAACTACCTAATTTCCTAGAAAGCATTTTTCATGCCAATATTCCAAGTACTTCTCTTCCAGAGCACTGATTAGATTCATATACTACGCAAAGTTAGCTGGGTTGGTTGGATTCACTTTCGCATGTTGAGTGAATTCACTCAGTGTGCTCTACAAATATCTTTTTATTGTCCAGCAAAAATTATGGTTTATTCAAAAAATAATACATTGAAACCTCAACTTATGATAGCAATTGGGACTGGAATTTCCATTGCTAAGCAATATGGCCATAAAGCGTGGACATATTGCTTAGTGAAGGCAATCCCTGCAGCCCCAGTTGATGTTAACAGAACCTCATGTTTATTAAGCAATTAACCAATACAACCAAAGTCCGTGGAAAGGTCAGCAGAAAGTCCTAGGCCCACAGGCAGGTGAGTGGCTGCTGCTTGTTGGGGGAAGGAGCAAGAGGTGCACAGGAGAGGATGCATGAGGGGATGGCGCAGGTATGCAAGAAGGTCAGGGAAAGTATGAAGGGGTGCGCAAAAGGAACCATTTGAATCAAGTATGCAGGATGGCAAAGATGCCAGGAGATACATGAGAAGTGCTGGCTGGGGAAGGTGCAAAGGGATGTACAAGAGGCTTCGGAGTCCAGAGAGGGTACAAATAAATTCTTACTTTATGCTTTGATATTTTGTGACATGATTTAATATAACCACTCAGTCACTCAGGTGAGACAGGTAGTATAGCAGTATGATGATTGAAAAAATAAATAAAAATATAGCTGATGACTACTCTGTTGTTAGAATTATTTCCCCTAACAATTGTTAGATCTAAAGACCATAAAGTTCGTTTGTTCCATTATAAAAACAGGCATTTTCAAATTTTCTTTTGATAATTAAATTAATGGCAAAATTTAATTTATTTTTAATTAGAAAAAATAATATTTCTTTTAGCAGCCTAAATTACTTAACAAATAATTGATTATTCATACATACCAATTTGCGAATCCATGCTGTTCACTCCTGGCTGTAAAAAACCAAAAAATATATATATTTCATGCCGCAGACAAAAGGGTATCTCAGTCCAATTTGAGATGACAACACAGAATAGACAGACAGACAGACAGACAGACAGGAGAATATTCTCTTGCCATTTAAAAAAAAACACTTCCCATTCCAATCTTTTGTGCTTGTATTTTCTGGTTATTTCCTGTCCAAGTACTAATCAGATCCAAACTCGTTTTTCAAAACCAGACAATATTGGCTAGGAAGAAAGAAAACTATGGACAGATCTCAACATATAACCAATAGGGACCAAAAAAATTGTTGTTGAGTGGTGTGATTATTAAGTAAAGCAGAATGCAACTGAACCCAGTTTGACAAAATTTTCCATAATTTCCAGCTTCTAAGTTGACTTTGCTTTACAGAAGCTGGCCGGGATGGTTGGAAATGTCAATCTGCAGGAAACTGATCATCATAAATATGGAGCAATTGCCAAGTTCTCAAATTATGATCGCATGACTGTGGAGCACTTAGACAGTTCTTAAGTGCAAGGACTGGTTGTAAGCCATTTTTTGCAGCAGCACTATTAACTTTTAAGTTTGCTAAATGAATGACCTTTAAGTGAGGACTACCTGTACTGTGTAAGAAAATTACACTGGTATGTCTATAGCAGTGATGGCAAACCTATAGCACACGTGCCAGAGGTGGCACTCAGAGGCCTCTCTGGGCACATGCGCCACTGCCCCAGCCCAGTTCCATTGCATTTCTCCATCGCGTTTCTTGCCATCATTCTCATCAATTCCAACTTCTTGTGAAAGAAAAAGATCTTGTGAAGTTGGAATTGATTGAATGAGCTTTTTTAGTCCCACAAACTTTTGTTTCCCTGCACACGATAGCGAGAAACACCACAGAGAAACGAAACGGAGCTGGAAATCAGGTAGGCAAAGAAATACTTGGGGGAAGTGAGGGCATCTGGGTGGTGCTGGGTGGGGCAAGCTCTGTAGCGCGGCAATGGCAAAACAGGCAACGGAGCGGCCCTCTCTTCTCCTGCTCCATTTCCCATTTCTACATTGCAGCGCAGCGGCCAGGATCCACTTTGATAGCGGGATGGGGGGGGGGAGATTTGTCTAGCCAAACTAACCTTGCAGTCTCCCCTACATTGGGATCAGATTTGATCGGGTTGGTCAATGGCTCCATCGGTAATGAAAAAAATAGCCCCATTGTGCCACACCTCCTCCTGCCACCAAGCGCGCCCAGCCATGTGTGGCCTTTCCTCTGTCTTTCTTTCCCTCACGAATTGGGGTGGACAAAAAACAAAATGAGGCCACCCCCACTAAACAAGCAGCAGCCGAGGTGGTGGCAGAGTATAAGACAGAGAAGCAAAGATTATAAATTGATAACTACCCATATTATACTTTATTATACTTTTCAGCCCTAGACCATCATAGTGTTTGCAGAGCCCTTAGAGAAAGGTATGGGATGGGGTGGGGTGGGGTAGAGAATAAGCATAGTTCTTTATTGGAACCACTCATCAGACAAAGAAGCAGAACCAAAACAAAAAAAAAGCTATCTGGGCTCCATACAGTGGATTCAAAGCATCCCTAACCTTTTCCTGCAAAATACTGGCCATGTACCAATAACTTTGCCCTCCACCATTTCTTGTTTTGAATTTCCTGTCCAAAGGTAATTGGATTTTTTGCCTTGTAACCAAAGATATCTAGGCTCAGACTGTGCCTTCTTCTGTCCCAGACAGGACATTTTATGGCGATACAGTTTTCTTCCAGATAAATAATTGATGGGTAATAAGTTATGAGGAAGGCAATGTCTCTTTCAATAATAGAAATTAAAACTATTTTATTTTAACAAGAAGTAAAAAATATACAGAGAAAATTGGGATAAGAAAATGAAGACAAAAACCAAGAAATGATATTACAAAAGTTTCCCTTTTTTTATTGTTGCTAAACGTAATATTTCAAAGCAGAAAAAAGAATGAAGGTGCATAATTACATTTTTCTTGGAACAATTAGTTGAACTCTGCCTTGTTTATCATTATTTTAGGTAGTAAAACCTCAGTATTCAGGTTAAATTGCAGTGTTGGCATTTTGCGATAAATAAGTGGGTTTTCGGTTGCAGTTTGGGCACTCAGTCTCTAAAAGGTTTATTATCATTGGTCAATAGTCACCAGCTATGAAGATCAGCTCAAAGGAGACTATTTTTTTAAAAAAAAATACATGTTAAGTATTATTTATTTTGGGGAAGTAAACAGTCACTACCATTTCATGCAGATTCCGCATGTTTGGATCTTAGGAATGTGTTTTGTGTACAATCATGCAAGATTAGTGCTCTCTATATGGAAAGCCTTGAAGACCATCTGAAAGTTTCCTCTGGTCCAGAATGCATTATTTGATTCAAGATGTAGCTATTACCTATAAAGCCCTACATGGCATGAGGCTCAGTTTCTTGAGGGTTCCTTTGACTAAGCAATGCCATTTATTAGGACACTGTAAGTACATCTCCTTTAAAGGAGCACCTGCCATCTAGAATGAGGCTCCCTAAGATCCAAAACCACTTGCTGGTATTTGAAGGGTCTTGAAGACTTGACAACGGTGACTGAAGCTTCCTACAGACTATGTGGGTTGTTTTCCTTTGGTCTCATCTGGCTTTGTCATCCTGTCAATTTTACTCTTTTTTAAATCTCTTTTTTTCTTGGTTTAAAGTTTCAGACAACTTGTAATCCACCCAGACTTGGTAGAAGTTGGGCAGCATTTACTGTAAATATAATAAATTACTACTTTCTCTTAGCAATTATCTATTTCTCTCAATCATCAATTTAGCATCCTCAAATATCATTTATATAGGCAGTTTTAGTCAGCATGCTGAGTTAGTACTAAGAATACTATCTAAAAGAAGTACTACCACATACATAGAAAACAATATATTGTATCTCCATCTTAATAATCTGAGATGACTTTCCTAAGTTTTTAAAATTTAACGGTAATGCTTTCAATTTTGACCAAAAACCAAATGCAGTTGTTTCAGAACAAGAGTAATGACAAAGCCACTCCCAGAAAGCTGATTTGAAGAACTTGCAAAGTCACTAGAAATGGAGATGGGAGGAGATGAGTCTTAGTGATAAGAGGTATTATTTTGATTTATATCCTGCCTCTCTTCCAAGAGACCTCTCAGATAAAAAATCAGCTTTTGAAAAAGACAATTAATATATTAAAGATGAAAGAGATCAAATTATTTTAAAAAAATTACAGGATAATGATGTACATTTTACTGTATAGAACACAAAATGCATAGATTTTTGTAATGCTGTTTGTGGAGAATTAGCATTATTTCATAATTAACTGAAAATGGAGACCAAAAGAAAGAAAAAAAATGCTTGCATGTCTGAACAAAATCACAGGCTACTGTCAATAAAAATGAAAAGCAATTGAGGAAGCATATAGGGAGAAAATGTAAGTAATTCAGTTTTGATTCTTTTCTAGGATGTTTAAATTGGATAAGGTGGTGGAAACTAGACAAAGAAAGACAAAGATTCTATAGGAAATGCTTTAATTCCTCTTCACTGGTTCACTGTATTTTTTACTGTCTATAAAAGAGGGATTTTCCTTTCTCATTATCTAGTACAGAAATATACTGTAGTCTATTTATTTAGCCATGTGAAATCAAGATTATTAATGACAATCAGGCAAATAGCAAAAATATGTAAATAACACAATGCAAAGAGACAATATAAAGAGAATAGGTAAAATAAATCCCTGAACCCTAAAAGATTCAACGAGAGAAAGAAAGCTGAAGAGAAACATCTTGCAACAGAAATGTTGTGTGAGCTATCAGACAACATAGAGTAACAATCTAAAATAATGATTAAGTCAAAGAAAAAAGATTGTAATGCAGAATAATCGGGAAGTAAATCCTACAAATATTATCTATAATTTTTTTCACTTATTTACCATTCACACTCCATGCCCAATTTCAACTTCTGTTCACACCATGAATTTGGCATCAATTTGGTTTTGAGATTGTTACCCTCAACTTTAGAGTTTGCTTTGGTTAACACTTCAATGAGAGACTATCAGGGAAATCTAGATCTACTATTAAATCATCAGGTATTGAGACAAGTTAATGTAACACAATAGATAACTATTAAAGCTAAACTAACCATTCTAATAAAACAAAATAATCTATTTTACATTTTTCATGTGTACCTATAAAGCAGAGGTTGGAACATAGAACTTAAATAACAAAGAGAATGCTTGTTCCTGCCTCCTATTTGCAATCTAGGTACAGGTACTGTATTTCCCTGAAAATAAGACCCAGTTTTATTTTTTTGCCACCAAAAGAGGCAGTAGGTCTTATTTTGGGGGGGGGGTGTCTCACGTCATGGTAGCAGCACCAACACCCCCACCCAGCAGTCGCCCACTTCTTCTGTGGCCGCTTTCCAAAGACATCTGACGGCAAAACGGAGGCCGAGGGGGGCACTGTGCGTGTCAATTCAGAATTCGTTTCTCAGTTGCAGAGGCCATTCCTGAAGGTGAAAGAGAGGCCACGGGGATGTGTGGAAGTGGCAGCAAGTGGGCACAGAAGTGGGCAGGCAACGCAAAGCAGGTGTCAGGGTGTGGGAGGCCTGGCTGCAACTGTCCTAAGGTAACCGGGTGCAGGACACGTGGGGCAGTTCCACCCCCTATCCCTGCCCTAGCTTGGTTTTTACATGTGCACCTTGCCCCAAGTCGTGGAACCCTTTGCAACAGAGTGGGCAGGGTCTTAACTAGGGCTTATTTTAGGGAGTAGGCCTTATATGAGTCTCCATGAGCGAATAGGCAGCAATGTAAATTCAATAAAAAAAATAAAAAAATATTGGGCACACATGTACAAATCAAGTTAGGTCTTATTTTCAGGATAGGTCTTATTTTTGGGGAAACATGGTAGTCCTTGACTTACAGGTTTGTTTGGTGACTGTTCAGTTATAAAACTGCAAGGATGACTTATGATCATTTTTCACACTTATGACCAGTGTAGCAGCCCTATGATCATGTGTCAAAATTCAACTAACGCATATTTATGACAATTGCAGTGTCCTAGGGTCATGTGATCACCTTTTGCTACCTTCTGACAAGCAAAGTCAATGAGAAATTATGAAATAAGTCAGATTATTTCACAACTGTGTTATTAACTGCAGTGATTCACTTAACAGCTGTGGTAAGAAATGGGACAAAACTAACTTAACAAATGTCTCACTTAGCAACAGAAATTTGAAACACGTGCCACAGGTTCGCCATCCCGCCTCTATAGCATCACTAGAACATAAGGTGATGCATGAGGAGGAAAATGAAATTATTAGTTTGCATTTGTATAAAACAATTAAATTAAATTCAAATATTTATGAATTTTATAGTTACACCATCTATTAAACACCTCAGGCTATCTTATAATGAAACATGACACAATCATATTCTTACTCTAGCATTTTTCATTATATAAATTTGAAATAATTAGCAATAAAGTGGCTCAAGTTGGGGAATTGTTCTAATATAAAAGATACTGAACTGTATATTAGGGAAAAGGTACAGGAAAAGGATACAGAAATCAGTACAGTAGAGAGCAAATACTTCAAAATTGTAAACATAATATTTACCGGTCCTGTTGGCTGCATGGGGCCATGAGACATATGGGGTGCCATCATTCCGGGCATCACTGTCTGCATCATTCCAGGCATCTACAATCAAAATATGATTATTGTATTTGTTTACAACTAGACACACTACATCTGTAACTATTTTTTGTTGATGGGAGGATATAGTTTAACCCTGTTCACAAACAGGTAAATTGGGGCATAACAAAGGAGTAGAGTTATAAAAGGGTATATAAGTTTAACAAAGGAATCCAGCAATTGTCTGATAATGTTCCAAATAAATAGTATTAAAGCTCTAAATGACCAGAAGCATTAAAATAGGCAAGATATTAATTGCTGAGGGCCAACAAATAAGGACACAATGGTTCATCTACTCTTGATTGTATTTCAAAAGGGAACCCAAGACAAAACATGAAGAAAGAAGCAGACTGGTATGGAGGGATCGCAGAAAGATAAACAAGAATATGGGCCCATATGTTTGTGTCATATATTTTTTAAAACCCAAACATTACATTACTTGCAAGTCATTGAAGAAATGGGACCCAATCCATTTAAAACTCTAAAACCTCTAATTCCCAAACCAATTCCCTGTGACCTATGTAAACTCTATTAATCTTGAGGGCTCATTTACCTCATCTATGAACAGAGGATAATACCTGAAGAACTTGTCTCACAGGGCTGGAGTAAGAGTTATGCTGCAAAGATGTTCCAAGATGAAGAGAACTACAAAGTTTAAGAATTATGACTGCAGGGTTCAAAAACATGAACTGTTAAAAAGCGGAGAAAGGCATGCAACAAGGATGCAAAGTACCTTAACCAATTAAACCATATCATTTTCCTTATTCCTTAAATTAGTATAAATATAGTGAGGGACAATTCTTATTCTGACAATGATGCTGCAAGACAAATACACACAAGGGTCTAATACAAGCCAGCTTGGGCAAAGACCCAAGGCATTTTATCATATAGAGCTAATTTCCTTGTGTATGCACATGGCCGTTAACCAGAAAAAACTTTCTGAAAGAAAGGCAGAGGTTTTGTGAAATTTTCATCAGTCCTCATTGGGGACTAAGAGGATGGCAACACATAATATAATTAATTAGCCGTATTCAGCTAATTTTATTGGCAGATCCCACAAGTAGTGTTAGGGAAATCAACCCCCAAATATGTAATGACAATCCCTGAAGGGTTGGCCAAATAACCCCATTCCCATGTATCTTCAGGGAGCATCAGGTTACTGCTCCCTCTTACCTTCCATCTTGTGTGGAGGGAGAGGTATTTGGTAGGGCTACTGCTCCACCCTCAATCCACAAGGTTTTCTTGGAAGCGTGAGGAAGAGAAGAAAGAATGGGAGTGGCCCTCCCATTCCCCACCATCCTGTAGAAGCAGGAGAAGAAAGGAGTCTTGCCCCACTGCTGCTTCCAAATAAGTGTGTTCCAACCAAGAGTTGCTCCCTAAATATCTCCATCCAAATAGTTTTAGAAACACTTTCAGAATATAGGCCCCATAAAATAAAACATTTGTGCTTGACAAATCCAGGTTTTAGGAAAGCCACAAAGCTCCAGGGGTTTATCAACTATGTGGTGGCTCTCAACACATGGATTTATAACCCATTGTCTCTAAATGGTAGTCCTGCTTTAAGTGCTTGGAGACAGCCTTAATTTTATGACATATCACTTGATGCACAACTCAAGATATCTATAAATCAGTGCCTGGAGAAAGGAAGTACCAATATCAATAGGAAAAAAATGTTGTTTAAATAAGAATAAACTGTGTGAAATATGATAAAACAAATTGGATAAGTGGAACACAGTAGCCCCCAAAAGTGATTAAAAAAAGTTTCTAAAGATTTGTTAGTTTTTTCCTTAAACAGAAAAATAATATTCCTTGGAGAAAGTACTTGGGTTGTTTAAATGAATGGGACAATAACCTCATATCCAAGACATAATTCTCCATATTTTAAGTGCCAAAGACATACAGCCTGCCTTACATTTCTTGGAATTCATTTCTAGTAATATGTTCAAGATATTGAACATACTTTCTCCACCGTCCAGGCCTTCCGCACAGCCCTTAAGAACTGGCTAGCCCGTCAGGCCTGGGGACAAGGATAGCTGCCCCTCCCGAATGATGAATGTATGTTGCTGATTATTTTATTGTACGTTTCTTTGTCAATGTTTGTTTTCCCTTCCCCTGATTTTGTGTGAGCCGCCCTGAGTCCCCTCAGGGAAAAGGGCGGCATACAAATATTAATAAAATCATAAAAAAAAATCATAAGAAGATTGCCCATTTGCGTTCTATGAATTCCTCATGATAGCTAAGCAGTAATATATGCCAGGCACAGTAATGTGAGCAGAACAACAATTTAATTCAAAGCAAGGCCTAGGGAATTTGATCAGCTATGTTAAATAGGCTGATAATTAGGGGCTTTGCAATTAATGGGTAATAAGATAAGTAGCTGAACTGCTCAAATTACTTGTCATGTTTCCTATTTATCATTCAACCTTGTTTAAACTACATGCATCTGCACTAACAAATAATGATACTGTCCAGAACCCAAAGGACTTACATGATCTTTAATGCCACATGAGGACAGAAGGCCCTTTATTCATCAGAAAAGATGAAAGCTTTTTACATTAGTGCAGGACTAATACTAAGAGTGAGTTTAAAATTCAAGGTATGAATTAGTGTAAGTATGGACAGTAGAGTACTGGGATTACTATCTAGAGTAGTAAGCAAAGAGTTTTTCTTTTAAAAAAATATCTGCTATATCACAAACACACAGAGCTAAGGCCACTACTAAACAGGAAAATAAAAGCCCAGGTCCAAAAAGGCTAAACTACTTATTGGCATACAGGAGAAATATATTGAGGAGAAGTAAGGATTCAACCAAATAGTAAGGAACGTAAGGCCAACATACTTTCCTATCCCAAATGTTATGCAGAAAAGTAACTGACCTGTTTAAGAAAAAAAAATCTTCTGAAATCATTTAAGTCAGGAATAATGAGAAAAAGAGATTGAGAGGACTGTACTGATATGAATCAGTGCCAATTCCTAATGACTTATGGAAAGTTTTTGAAAGATAGATTACAGTACTATGTATGTATGTATGTATGTATGTATGCATGTGTGTGTGTGTGTATATATAGATAGATAGATAGATATAGATATATAGATATAACATTATATATAAAAATAAATAAAACAAAATAAAACAAAATCACAGAAGCCTATTTACCTGTCCCATTTGTGGTCCTCCCATTGGAGGCATCATTTGAGGCATCATCCCATGAGATACTGGAGGCATGTTGGGGGGCCTCTGGCCCATAGGATGCATTCCCATGGGAGGGTAGTGAGGCATGCCTGGATGTCCCATCTGAAAAACACAGTTTAGGATTTTAGGAAAACAAGCAAAACAGAAACAAGCTATCTTCCAAATCTGGTTAATTAGGACTCTCAAAGAGCAAGATATTTTAAATTGTTACAACATCGCCAGAGTTGTCAATATATGTTTTATTTTTTCCTTTTATGAATATTACAACTCATGATAATTTAAAAACTTGCTATTTTATTATTGTAATTACTATTTGTATTTGACGTAGGACAAGTCTCCAAGAAAAAAAGTATAGTATTAGGGATGTACAAAACATTTCAATCAATTTTGAGTATGAAACGCTTCAAAATGTTACAACAGCTCATTTTGCACTCAAATACTATTGTTTTGTGTTTGAACAAGGCATTCTGTGATTGAAACATTGTACATCAGATTTCAAATGATCCAGTCTGAAATATATTTTCTGCCAGATGCGAATGTCAGAAAACATTCTTCTGAAAATATAAACTGTAAAATCTGATCCTGTTTTCTGATAAAATGGTAGTTGAAATATAGATATAGCAGTTCACTGCCTCAAACAGAGTCCACTAAATAGGGTAGCTATAAACAATTTAAATAAAACATCCAGATTTCCACTGACAGGCCTAAAGCAATTAGACCATTAATTAATTTTAATTTATTGGTTTAAATGTATTAAATAAGTAAAAGTTAAAGCATGGAAATAAAATTAATGAAAACTGCTTGTATGTTTCTCATGTTTTAGCTGTATAGAATTAAAAACATAGCTATATGAATTTCTATCAGCTAACATAGACTATTCAGTGCAAATACTGAGGCAGACATGAGTTTTAATAAAAATAAATTATATCATGTACCCTAGCCATTAGCTTGTTAGTGACTTATGACTTTTAGACCTTAAATGAAATAGCATTTGGCTATCTCCTTGCGCATAATCCCGACTAAAGATCACCTAAAACAACCTTTTTATTTGTATTATTTTCTCCAATCATTATTAGGGTAATCTGCAAGTGGGCTTTTTCAAGTGCCAGATATAGGAAACTATGTATTTCTAGTCGCTCATCTTTGTTCTGCAATCAAATGGGAATACTTTTTGTTAAGATGTTATTTTGCTACTTTAAAATTTTAATGACATTTTGGGAGGGGAATAATGATTTGATTTTTTTCAACTCTCTTTAGATTGTAAAATGAGTAAAACAAATTAACATATGTATATTCATAATCTGCTCTGAAGAGTTTACCTTCATTATATTCTTAATTCTGTAAAGAAATATTTTGGGCAGCAAATCTTCAAACAGAAAAGACTTGGACAGCAAGTCTTCAAAGAAGAAATAACATGTATATTAGGCAGATTAAAGTATAAGTGGCATAATCTTTCTTAGGAACTAAGCACTATTAATGATACAAGTTTATTAAATATTCCTGTAAATAATATTGTCATTGACCTACTTTGTTTGAAAATAGTAATAAGACTTGGCAACTTGTGAAACATAAAATTACAACTGTTCAAATGCTTCACATATATTGATCAATGGATTGCTCAAATCAATAAATGAATAAAATAAACAAATATTTATAAATAAATTCATCCTAAACTGTAGTCCTCCAGAATTCCGGTTCAGTGTTCCAAATAATCATGCCAAATAGTTTCAATTTGTCAAATCCTATTTATAATTAAATTACTATAAATCTAGCAAATCTGAAAACGTATCTCTCTGAAAAAGGTTCTAATGGTAGGAAAGTTAGAAGGAAAGAGAAAAAAAGGATGACCACCAACAAGGCAGATGGACTCAGTAACATTGGGATAAGAAGCCCTGAAAGACCAGGTTAGGAATAGAGGATTAAGGCATCGATGTGGTTGTTAGAAATCGAAAAGAATGTGATGGCACATAATCAACAATGCTGATCTGGAGATTTTTCAAATGATAATATAATATTCCTATTTTTTTCTATTTTCAAATTCCTATTGATTCTCTCCCATAGGCACCATTGCAAAGATTAAATCTCATCATTCTCTGAAATGGTGGAAAAATATGCACTTAACAGGCCTTTCCGGTGTTCCTTTCTAAGTGCAGGGAAAAGAAAGCCAATTTGACAGAAGTGTTGTCCCTTAGGATTCTTGATGAATGTATCTTGTCTTTTTATGGACACTGAGAGCATATGCACCAAAGACAAATTTCTTGTGTGTCCAATCACACTTGGGCAATAAAGAATTCTATTCTATTTTATTCTGATTATCAAGATGCTTTTTCACATTTCCCTTGTCACCCAAGAAGCTTCTTCACCTCTGAAGAAGCTTCTTGGATGAGAAGCGAAACATCTTCAAGGGGAAACCAGAAAGCCTTGAGGGGGGAAAAAACACCTTTGGGACAACCATGACCTGGATGACTTCAGAATCTCCATAGATATCAAGAAACAAGTTCAACGTTCATCCAGCATCCAGCATTAGCTAAGTCTCTCGTACCATCTGGATGCTAAACTGTCTTAAAAACCTGTGCCCAAAGACCTCCAGCCTACCATTACGTGCACCTGTAAACTCTGAGGGAAAATTGCAGGCCCGGCAGACGCCAGGAGTCGAGACTAACTCAAAGTCACTTGCCACTAGTCGGGATAACCAGATTCCCTTCTCTTACACTCACTCATCTCAGATGAGGCCAAGAAGGATTTGTTGTTTTTTTTAAATTCACGGTTATGAAATTTGGGAGGGGAGCCGAAACCGGAGCAATTTAACTTTCGCCTCCCACCCCACTCCACCTTTCCCCCACCCTCCAAAAATAGCAGAAAATCAAGTTGGGGCTTGTTTTCAGGAAAAATCTTATTTTTAGGGAAACACGGTACTCTTTGACTTACAAGTTTATTTAGTGGCCGTTCAAAGTTATAAAACTGCAAAAATGACTTATGACCATTTTTCACACTTATGACCAGTGCAGCAGCCCGAAATCGCTTGGCCACCTACCATAACAGCATCTCGGCCCATGCCGCCACCGCCGGTTCCTCCCCCGCCGGCGCCCAGCCTCATCCCAGGGTTGAGGAGGCTCCCGCCGCCCGCACTGTTACCGCCGCCGCCGCCGCCCCTGCCGAGGAGCCTCCCGCGGAGAGGCTGGCGAGAAGCCGGCCCGAAGGGAAGGAGCGGTTCGGGTTCCCCGCGCGGCGGAAGGAGAGGTGCCAGAAGACTGACGGGCTTCCCGGTAGGCCAATCCGGCCGGCCTCCCATGCGGGCGCTTTTCGGCGACTGTTCCGGTCCGGGAGCTCCCACAGGGCGCACGCCTTCGCCGGGGTTGAGTTGCATCAAAGGGGGAGGCTTGGGCAGCGAGAAGGGCAACGGCTGAGGAGAGGCCGCGGCGGCCGCCGATTCTCCACCTGACATCGCTTTCCCCCCCTCCCCCCCGTCGCAGGCCTGGCTCCGCCGAGCCGGCTCTGCTTAGTTCCGACGGGATCCGAGGGGGAGACCGTTAGCCGGAAACCGAACAGAGAAGAAGGAAAGGAAGACAAGACGGGGGACGCGGGAGGGGAAGGATGGGGTTACTGGTCGGAAGTCTGCGAGGTGGGATCACCGCGCACGCGGCCGGAGGAGGGAAGAACAAAACCTCGCGCCGGTAGGGGAGGGGCTTCTGCTGCTCCTCTCGCCGAAGGCGGCCGAGCGCCCAAGATCGGAGTGTGTGTGTGTGCAGGGTGGGTGGGGGGAAAGTAGGAGCCGGAATGGAGGCGAGGAGGGGGGAAAGAGAGACGCGCGCAGCGCAGAGGACGCTGGGAAAGCAGCTCGCTCCGAGCGACGGAGGTTGATGGGCGGAGCTACGGAAGCCAAGAGGTACCATTTTTGAGGCGTAAAACAAGGCGGGGAAAATAAAATAAAATAAAGGAACGTGGCGACGAATGGAAGGCTAGAGCCCGCCCCACGCGCGCACGCTGAGTTTCCCTAAACGGAACAGGGGCAGCATGGGAGTTCCGAGTTCAGACAGTGGGTGTGGCTAGGCGGGAGAGGGCGGCGGCGTTCGGAAAAACCAAGCGGGGCTTCACTTCTGCCGCTGCTGCCGCCTCATAAAGTTCGATAGATTTCCTCCTGGCGAGGAACTATTTCAAGGGCTCTTTGGAAGGCGTTTTTCCCGCCTCTCCGCCCCCTAAAAAGCGACTATTCCACTGCCATGGAGGCGCGCCGGGCAGTTGTTGCGGTTAGTTAGGGCAGAGGTGAAGGGGGCTGATTTGAGATATCAGGCGGAGTTTACGGAGGGCTTGGAATTGATTCATTATTATTTTTTGGCAGGGGCCCGAAGCCACGGGGAGTAAATGGCCGAGCAGGACCTGTTCGGTGCTCTGTTGCCTGGCGATGGTTGCCTTGCTGGCGCTCCTGATAGCCATCGCTTGCCTGGCGCTGCGAGGTGAGACAGGGCGGGAGAGAAACAGGGCAAGGTGGACCTAACCTTAACCCTAACCCTAGATACAGTTTCATGGCCATGGGATTTTCCCATGTATTTTCCTGGGGTCCAAAAACAACTCGGTAAGAGAAGCTGTCAAAAGTTGCTTTCCTTAGAAAAACCTCGAAGGATCTATCCCTAGCATTAATTTTTGGGCATGACTCCAAGAAGATCTAACCTTAATTTCAGTTTCTTTCCGATGGAATTTTCCTATGTATTTTAAAGTGGTCCCCAAAACAACACCAAATGCACAGTTGCCAATGTTCCTTTTATTCTAAAACCACTACGACTCCAAGTAGACCTAGTCGTAACCCTAGATTCATTTTAATTGACAATTGGATTTTTCCATATATTTTACAGTAGTCCACAAACAACACAGAATGAAAAGTTGTCAACTTTCCTTCGAAAACATTGAGGAATCTGACCTAACCCTAGCCCTAGCTCTAACCCTAAATTCATATTAACTCAAATAGGATTTTCCTAGTATTTTTCTGTGGTCCAAAGACAACTCAGAATGAAAAGCTGCCAACTTTCCTTTCTTTCAAAAACCTTGAGGAATCTATTCCTAGCATTAGTTTTCGTACATGTCACCAAGGAGATCTAACCCTAAATTCATATTCATTCAAATGGGATTTTCCTATGTATTTTACTGTGGTGCACAGACAACTCAGAACAAAAAGTTGCCAATTTTCGTTTCTTTCAAAAACCTCGAGGGATCAGTTCCAAGTGTTAGTTTTGGGCCATGACACCAAGTAGACCTAAACGTTACCCTAACCCTTAATTTCGTATTAATTCAAATTGGATTCTCCCATGAGAATCTGTGGTCTACAAAAAAATCAGAAAGAAAAGACGCCAACTTTCCTTCAAAAACATGGAGGAATCTGTTCCAAGTATTAGTTTTCATCCATGTCACCAAGGAGATTTAACGCTAGCCCTAAATTTGTATTAATTCAAATGGGATTTTCCCATGTATTTTACTGTAGTCCACAAAAAACTCAGAACGAAAAGCCGCCAACTTTCCTTTCCTTCAAAAACTTCAAGGAATATATCTGAAACATTAGTTTTGGGCTATGACACCAAGTACACCTAACCTTAGCCCTAACCCTAAACTTGTATTAATTCAAATGGGATTTTCCCATGTATTTTACTGTGGTCCACAGAAAAGTCAGAAAGAAAAGCTGCCAACTTTCCTTTCCTTCAAAAACATCGAGGAATCTGTTCCAAGCGTTAGTTTTGGGCCATGACACCAAGTAGACCTAACCCTAACCCTAGCTGCGTGAATCAGTTGAGAGGATATAGGTAAGTAAAGCGCAGAAGCGGGTGGGTGGGCCAACCTGATCATCAGAGCAATCATACTTATCTAGCTGAAGTGCACACAATAGCAGACAAAAATAATTCCAGCTTTTTTCAAAATATAACTCAGTGCTTTTCACTGAATATTAAATTGAACGCTCATTTAGTAGGAAAACTTGTTGATCTCTTGTCTCCCATTCCATAATAATTGGCTTGATTTAAAATTTCTTGTAAATGTTAAAATACTTTAAAACATTTAAAATTTAAAGTAAAAATAAACTATTTTTATTTATAGATCCAGGACACGAAAAAGAGAAAATGGATAGTATGGAAACCAGCATTTTAGGTGAGGCTTATTTTGTAACTTCATTTTGGAATTGTGACAATTTCCTTATGGGTATTCCTTTTGACAAAAATGGAACATTTTGCAATTCGTTCATGAATTAATGTATGCTGATATATCATTAAAATACCTATAACTGATCTGCTTTCTTACCTACAAATTTGAATTTCTGTAATTACTTTTTGATTTCTAATCTTTAAAAAGAATTATTATTAAAAATAAAGCATATATTATTGTTCTCTACCTAGTAATATTTTTATGAGAGTAGAATAGATGGGGTTCATCATACAAAAACATTTAAATTTCAAATTGTGTAATATCCACAAAGTATGCTGGTAGTCATAAGAGTTTCAGAGTTTTGTGGATCATCTTTATTCTACCCACTCTATTTCTCTATTTAAATTGATGATCACTTTCTACAAATCAATAAGATGAAAAAGAAAAGCACAAACACAGTAACCATGACTGCACTTCTAAAAATAGTTAAATAGGTACAGTATAATTAAGGGACTAACTTAATATATTTAGAGTTATATTGTGTTTTTTCCTTGGACATGATGTACTGTATTTTTCACACTATAAGACACACCTAGCTTTTGGGGAGGAAAGCAAGAAAAAAATCTGCTTCTGCCTCCCAGCAATTCGCCTCCTTGCAGCAAACAGCCTGGTCAGCTTCACACAGCCTAACTTAGCACGAGCAGCTGTTTAGCAGTTGGATCTGGCTCCTAGAATGCCGCTGATCAACTGTTCCAGGCTGCGGGGATTGCCGCCTCTGTGTGCCGCATTTTCGGCCTCCACACATCCTGTTTTCGGCCCATTCCAGGTGGTAGGGATCGCCGCCGCCTATTGCTACTGCTTGGAACTGGATGAAAATGGGATGTGCAGAGGCTGAAAATGGGGCATGCAGAGGCCAAAAACAGGACACGCAGAGGTTGAAAATGGGGTGTGTGGTGGCCGAAAATGGGATGCGCAGAGGCAGCAATAGGCGGTGGTGATAAGTGGCAGTGGTGATTCCCACAGACTGGAACAGTTGATTTGTGGTATTCCGAAAGGCTGATCCAACTGCCAATCAGCTGCTCATGCTAAATCAGGGTGTGCTCAAGCTGACCAGGCTGTTTGCTGCAAGGAGGCAAATTGCTGGGAGGCAGAGGTGGAAGACGGACGGTGGGTGGGCGGGGCTTTGGCAACATTTGCTCTATAAGATGCACAGACATTTCCGCCCACTTGCGGGGGGGGGGGGAGTGCGTCTTATAGACCAAAAAATAAGGTAAGTCTATTAACATTTCAGATAGTTATTAACATTTCTTGGTGGTAGAATTGGGACATTTTTGTTAGGAATATGCACATTTGAAATGTATACCTTATTGTATCAGAATTGTGTTCATGGTCAAGATGACCTCTTTTTGAAACAGGAAAATTGTGACCTTGGAACACTTGTAGACGTACTCAACCAGCTTTTTCTAACTTAAAATGGGGCATTTTGAATTCAGCATTTTGTATACTGTATATTAATGCTGAAGTTGTAATGTTGAGATCTCATTATTTACATAATTTTTATTTTAAAAAAATCAAAAAGGACTTAAAAGCTAACAAGAGCTAATATAAAGAAAAGGGAGAAAAAAAGTACAGGTAGCCCTCAAGTTACAAATGGAATGGAGCCTCCCCATCTCATTTGTAACCCGAGGATTCGTAGGAGTGAATCTCGTACCTTGTACAGAATCACTCCCTCTCGCCAATGCATTTGCTATTGGAATGTGAGGCTTGTTAAGTACACGAGGTATTTCAGGGTGGGGAAGGTCATGGGGGAGGGGCTAGTGATGGAACAGGCCACCTGCCTAAGACCAACCAAGGCCTCCCTGACCCACTGAAATACCTCATGCTCCCCACAATTGCTTCCCTCTCACCTAACCTGCTGTGCTGGGTCATTTACCGTGTGAAGATCCAGCAAGCAGTCTCTTCTTCAGTCTCTCAACCACGTGCGCCCCTCTGCAGTTTCGTTTAGGCTTGCACAGGCCTCGCCTGGCACTTTGCAAGCTGAAATGTAGCGTTGGAGGGCTTCCATGCTCCATTTTGGCCTGCAATGTGCCTAGCAAGGCCTCCAGAGCCCCGAACAGAGCTTCGGAGAGGCGCTCCCCTCCAAACCTTCGTTTTGGCTGGCAAAGTGCTGGACAAATGTTGCAGAGCCTCAACAGTTGTTCGTAAGGGTGAACAACTGCTGTGGTACTGCAAGTTTTGTACTTTCAGAACTTGATCGTAAACGCTAGAGGACGCTTATCATGTAACTTTGAACATTCGCTAAGGCAGGGGTTGACAAGCTTAAACACTCAAAGAGCCACAAGGTCCTAACCGGAAGCCCCCTGTTCAATTCTGCAGCCAACCGGAAATCCGGTTCACCCATCATATTGTCCTCCTAGCACAGTGCCCTTTTTCCTCTGCTGACCAGAAGTTGGTTCCCCACCATAGAGTCTCCTCCTAGTGTAGCATCCTTTTTCCTCTACCTGTCCTAACAGAAAGCCCTATCAATTGTGGAGCCGACCAGCAACAGGGAGCCACCGCAGAGGGATGAAAGGAGCCACTTTTTTTCTAGATGTTTGTCCATCTATCCCAAGAAAATAACTTCCTTGTTTCAATTGCATATTAATCTTTAAAACCCACTGAATCAATGTATGTATTTACATCCAAAATGTTCTAGCCTTCATTATTTACAATTGAGTTTTTCTTCCATAAGGATTTTGGAGTCTTCTTGTTCTAGCCATGTTGACTGGGCTGTCATGTTGCAGTTTTTCCTGGACTGTTATCTATTTTGATTCATTTGAACCAGGAATGTTTCCTCCTACTCCACTCTCACCTGCACGATTTAAGTGAGTATCAATTTAGAAAGAATCAAATGTGAATGGATATTGGGCTTAGAAATCTGCCATAAGAAATTGATGCAATATTTCACATGATCTCCTGTAATACTGAGGAATTTTCTTGGTTCGTTTATACTCTTGTTATGAAAGGACTTTATGTAAAAATTTTGATTGGCAGAAGTCATAATAGAGAATGGAGAACATTATCTAATGGCTCATCTAGTGATGACTATAAATATGGAAGATTGTGGCTTGCAATGTAAGAGGAAAAAAAGTAACAAGCATGAATTAACAATTGAAGGGAAAAATAAAAAGCAAGATTAAATGATTCAATTTCATAAACGGATTGATAAAAATGGGATGAGAGGGTATAGAAAGATTTAGTTGGGCCAAGAATGCATGAGAATCGTGATAGGATCAATGAGAATCTCCGATGTCATGTGGTTTAATAGTAACTTTATTAATACACACCAAGGATAAAGGAATGACTATAAATAACAAAGCATGATTTGTTTCATTGTTTAAGTATTAGGGTTAGATGTTGGTTATATTATGGTTAACTTAGGATAAGAAATGGTTTATCGGTTATATATTTGTATCTGTACTGAGGAAAGTTGGAAGTCTTTTTTATTTTTATTTCTTTTGTCACTTTTAAATGTCTCCTTTTTGAATCTTTTTTCTAATTTTTATTATAATTTTTATATTTTATATTTTTTTATTTGAAATTTAAGTATTTTTTTAAAAAATATGAATCTAAAAATAAATTTATTAAAGGTTGCACAATTACCATATTTTTTGGACAATAAGATGCACGGGATTATAAGAGGCACTTAGATTTAAAGGAGGAAAACAAGAAAAAAGATAGTTTTTGCCCTCCGTGCATCTCGTTTTCGCCCACCCTGGTCCCCAGAAGCACTCTGCAGTGCTCCACACATCCCGTTTTTGCCCAAAATGGGCCTGTTCTCTACAGGCCCATTTTTGGCCTGCAGAATGCTTCTGGGGGCTGGGAAGGGTGAAAATGCAACACGCAGAGAGTTCAGGAGCTAAATGGGCTTGTTTTTGGCGAAAACGAGACATATGGAGCACTTTATAATGTTTCTGGGAGGCAAAAACATGATGCGCAGAGGGTTCAGGAGGCCAAAAACAGGCCCATATTTGGTCTATAAGACACTGCAATTTTCACCCACTTTTAGAGGGATGAAGTGCATCTTATACTCTGAAAAATACGGTATGTTTGATTTAAAAATGGCTGTAATTTATACATAAATTGCAAAAAACAACAGAGTAACCTGATTAATTTGTGTACCTTAAAGAAGGGAAACTAGATAGAAAAAATTTAAGAAGTGGAAATGAGGGCAGAAAAATATGCATGTAATATATAACGTATTGTGAGGAATTGTATTTGTCGAAAGAAGTGAACATGACTATTAAGAGAACTTGGTAAATCACAAAATACTTAAAGTAAAGCAAGAAAATAAGGATCAAGAATGAATGGACCACAAATTTACTTTTTAAGTAGGTTCAATAATTTGCTTCTATCTAATAGAAATTGCCTTTTGTTGCATTAGGAGCAATGTTCACATTGGTATATTAAAGCAACAAATTAAGCAGTTTCAGGAGTTGGCCAGCAGAGTGTATTGTAACATAATTTTTACAACCCAAAGTATAAAATTCATTTTTTTTTCTTGAGACTTCTAGAAAATGTAAATATATTGTAAAAAATATGTAAAATCCATGTATAATAGATCTTGATAGGCCAATCAGAATTCAATCATTTGAGTTTGAATTCATTGTTATTCTTTCTATCAGAATATGATACATATCTTACAGCTAGAGACTTTATTGATCTTGGATGTTACACAGTCAGGCTTGGTTATAACCGAAATGGGAGGCCACTGTGGAGTGCCACATCGTAGGCTCTTTAATTTAAGAATGAAAAAAATATATATACAGTGCATTCAGAAAGTATCCAGAACCCCTTCACTTTTGTCAATTTTGTTACGCTGTAGCCTGGTTCTGCAGTTGTTGAAATTCATTTTTTCTCATTAATCTATACTCAGTACCCCATAATGACAGAGGGAAAACTGAATTTTAGAAATGTCTGTAAATTTATTAAAAAGAAAAAACCTGAAGTATCACAATATTCAAGCCCTTCATTCAATACTTTGTTGAAGCACCTTTGACAGCAATTACAGCTTCAAGTCTTTTGGGGTATGACGTGACAAGCTAGGCACATCTGGATTGGGGGGTTTTCTGCCATTCGTCCTTGCAAATCTCAAGCTCAGTCAGGTTGGATGGTGACCATCAGTGGACAGCCATTTTCAGGTCCTTCTAGAGATGCTCAATAGTGTTCAAGTCACGGCTCTGGCTAGGACATTCACAGAGTTGTCCCTAAGCCATTCCTGTCCAATTGTCTTGGCTATGTGCTTAGGATCATTGTCAAGTTGGAAAGTGAACCTTCGGGCAAATCTGAGCTCCTGAGCTCTGTGGAGCAGGTTTACATTGAGGCTATCCCTATACTTTGCTCTATTCAATTTTCCCTCAATCCTGACCACTCTTCCCATTCCTGTTGCTGAAAAGCACCTCTACAGCATCATGCTGCCACCACCCTGCTTCATTGTTGGAATGATATTGGGCAGGTAATGAGCATTGCCTGGTTTCATCCAGACATAATGTTTAGAATTTGGGGCCAAACAGTTCAATCTTGGTTTCATCACACCAGATGAAGAATCTTGTTCCTCACAGTGTGAGAATCCTTCAGGTGCTTTTTTGCAAAGTCCAGGTGGGCTTTCATGCTATTTTGCATATTCCAAAAGAAGTCAGTTGCAAACAGTGTACTTCTGCCAAGTATAGCATATTTTTATACAGTATGTGGCTTTCATTGTATGTGTTGGTACATTCGAATAGACAAGTATATACAGTAAGTCTAAACGTGTCAGGTTAAGTAACATTTATTAGTGTTTTCATACACTGACTATATTGTGTAGTGATAATTTAAAATAATGAAGAAAACATCTTTAGACTAGTTGCTGGGTCTATGCGGGCACAAAGTATGCCTAAAAATTAGTTATATAATTTGGGTAGTCTTAAAACTTATTGTGAGCTCATTCCTCCACATTTCCTTATCATCCAAATCCTGTTTGATTGGGAAATGGCAGCATGTTTTACCCAAGAAGTTTTACACAAACATTTTTAAGACTATGTAAGAACATTATCTGCAATACTTGCCATAATGGTTTGTAAAGCTGGCTGGTGGGATGTGCATGATATATCCATTGGTGCAAATCTTAGGTAGTGACTAAATGCAAAAGTTTATATACAAATTTAAAATACTCAGAAGGAATTAAAATTTGTAGACAATGAAAAGGGCAGCTCACTAGGTGGTATTACTATGTTCAGAGGCAAATACATATTAGCATATAGTAAGCATTAAAATAAAGCCAGTTTATCTATGTAAAATGTTTTGTGGCTTGAAATATCTGTCCTCTCTAATCTGTTAATTAATTGATTTTCTTTTGTTTTCAGGCGACTGACGGGACACTCTTTTCACATGGGTTATAGTATGGCTATATTGAATGGAATCGTGGCAGCTTTCACTATAGCCTGGTATCTTTTATAATCTGCTTTTAAATCTGTGTTTCAGAATATAGCTCTTGAAACCAGCCTGGCAGCCATTTGTACACAATATGGTATTTGCTATACTTCCCTTATTTGTTTTGTTTAATATCGCTGAGGGAAAATATTAAAACACATGAACTGATGGGATTTGACAAGGAAAGTCAACCCACGCATTTAAGGAACCATTTTCAGATTCCACTTGACAGCCTCGACTAAGAAGGAATGGCGATGTTTAATTCTGAAAATCTTCCTACAATATTTTTGTATACCATTAAATAAATTTAAAATAAGTTCTGTTCTTAAATATGCCTCATATATAGCAACAACTTATTGGGTTGTTCTTTATACTAAGTAATTCAAAGTGTTTTATTTACTGGAATTAGGTTTTTAAAAATATATTATTGATTAACGGGGGGTCATGTATCGAGCTTAAATTGCTTTGATAGGTACTTTTTTCATTGATACAATGATTTGAAGTGGTTTTTTTCCCATATGTGTATTCAATATGCAGTATTAACCCTTCTGCCTTCCCAGTCTTTATGCCTCAAATACTTTGTATTAGAGCTCCCATGGACTAGAAATTACTGAAAACAATGTAAATTATTGTCTAAATAGCTTAGTGTTCTTGGATAAATAAAAATACCAAAATAAATTGGTATTTTGCAGTATTTGCAAATAATTAAAAATTAAGATACTTATAGTTGATCAGGCAAAATGAAAAAAATGAAGTCGACATTATTTGTAATAAGTAAAGATGTACAAGTAAAGATGTTTTTACTGAAATGTGTTGACACATAAAAAACCCATGTATTTGTTGAATTATGATTCTGTATTTCTAAAATGCTATGGGAAAAGTTCTTGTTGCTCATTAGAACAGCAGGAAAATTTAATGAGTGATTAAGGGTTTTGTAGTGAAATTAATTCAGGGTAAACCTGTTTATTCTCTTTCAACATAAGGAAGGGTTGAAAACATATTTGGTTGATACCATTTTTTAATGGATGTAAGGTCTTTTCCCCTTATACCATAAACTCACCAAAAGTCTGTGCTAGAGATTCATCAACTATCAGGAACAACATTCAGCAGCTACAGGAACATATCAGTATCTGCAGGAACTGAAAGGCCCTTTTATCGATTATTCTTCCATCAATGAATTTGGATCTAAAATGTTAGTTAATTTCCTTCTGGTTCTTAAGCAATGTCATATGATATCATTACATTTTGATTATACAGTAAAAAATTTTTTTAAAAAAAATCCTTTGTCTTATGGTTTTTTGTTGGTATGTTTTTCTCCACAAAACTGGTAACACAGTATGGAAAACATTTGTATTGAGAAGGCAGGATAATAATCCATTTGATGAATAGCAAAGCACAATTGTAATATTTATGAACTATTTTAATGTTCCGGTGTCTACAATGAGCAAGTAATTGAATTATTTTAAACTATTCTTAATTCATTTTTTCCTCTCACAGTTGGGGGACTGGATGTGGATCAGAAAGAGACATGGATGAATGTTTGGGCCAGGTTAGTTAATGTTTTGGAGGTTAAATGTAGGAATGGCAAATGTAACCTCTCAGTTGGAATCAGTTTCCCATTTCCCTTCTTTCAAAAGCACTTTAATCCTCTCACCAAATTGATCCAAATTAGGCTTCAGCAGCATAATTTAGAATTAGGTGTTAGGCAAAAATAGAAGTGCTTTACTTCCCAGGAATTTTTTACTTCTACAGCTAGAACTTATGCTTCCAAAATTTGACCATTGTGCTACTTAGCCTTGGCAATGCAATCTTGGAATGCAGTGGCGCTACAATTCGGCTTTTGAATTTCTTTGATTATCCTACCTCCCTCCCCACCTGTCTTCCCCCTCTTCCTCCCTCCCTCCCTCCATTACAAAATAGGCTTACTTTTTTAATTTAAATTATTTGATTAAATTTCATCACAGCTCATTGTGAAATTGCATCTTCTTCTCAATGCATCCCTCTGAAGAAAGGCATTTTTAAGCTTAATTCTCAAACTGGCCAGTATTTTGCATGTGCAGCAATCATAGTGTAATTATTAAAGGGTTGAACTAGGACTGGAAGACTGTTATCTACTGTTTGTTTGATTTTTGTCTCCCCTTTATTCTTTTTTATAAATAGCTCATGGCGGCAAACATACCTAATACTCCTTTGTCCTTCAATTTTCCACAGAACAACAATCTTGTGAGGTGGGTTGGGCTGAGAGAAAATGATTGGTCCAAAATCACCCAACTGGTTTTCACCCTCAAGGCTGCATTAGAACTCATTCTCTTGGTTCCTAGCCTGGCACTTTAACCACTACACCAAACTGGCTCTCAGTGCAACCTTGAGTCTTTCTGTGTAGTTTTGGAACAGTGGTGAATGCTTTGTTCAAACCCCGTCAACAGTGGCGAAATTCAAAAATTTTCCCTACCGGTTCTGTGGCCATGGCCTGATGGTCATGTGACCAGGCAGGCGTGGCTTAGTGCAACAAGCAGGAACCTCACAAAGTCACAGAGCTTAAAAACAAACTATCACACTTTACACAAAAATAACACAAAAGCTACACTTACTCACACAATCTCACACACGATCAGCTGTGACAATCAGCTATTCCGTGCAATCATGGGAATCTTTTTAAAAACTTTTTTAAAGCATTTTTTTTACTACCGATTCGGGTGAACCGGCCCAAACCGGTAGCATTTCACCCCTGCCCACGAAGCTGGAGTGCTCAGAACTTGCTTATCCAAATCCTCTTTTACCCCCATAATTGATCATGACTTGCAAATTCTTTTATTTGCTGGAAAGCAATTTGGCTTCCACACAAGGCAGGGCTTGGCTTTTGTGTAGTATGCGTAGAGGCAGTCAAATGATGTCAGTGGGAATGGGGATTACATCCCAGAAGAGCTGTAGATTGATAATGCCTGCAGGGGTTTAGCTCAAGATAGTTCTTGAGAGGATAATGCAGTTGTTGGAGGAGAAAGAATCCTGAACACCACACTGAATTGCTTGTGGAAAGGTATATAAGTGTGATTAATTATTAGAAAACACAGAATAATTAGTTTTGCAGCTCTTTGCTTTCCTGATCCATGTAGCATGAAGAAAAGGGAACTGCAGTGACAGGAATCGGGAGATTTGAGTAATTATGATGTGGATAGATAATTAAATGTTAACAGATTCCATGAAAAATGTTAGTTAAAGAAGAATATTTTATGAAGGGCAATTCATATCACCCACTTCTGAAACCCTTTCAGTGTTACCTGGACACTTTGCCAGCAACCAGAGAAATATAAAAGAAATGTGATCAAATTTTGTATAGTGGCCTGAAGGAATAGAGAAGAAGAGATGTAGGAGTGTCCTTGGATAGTTATCAAAGAACAAGACTTTTAGATTGGTCCTTCAATTAGTAGGAAGTCTAAAGATTTTAAAGCACATCAATCTGCACTTGCTTAAAAAATGAAATCTAAATTTGAGATTTTTTAAAATAGGCTTGTATGTATCTCTCAAATTTCTCTTTGGATTTCTCATGTGCATGGGTGTGCGTGCCCCCGTGCTACTTGATATTTTCTATGTTATATTAGCCATTTGTATCTATGCCACTATTGAGAAGTTTTTTGTGTCAGAGAATGTGATAAAGAAAAGTTTGAAATAAAATAGGTTTTAGAGCAGCTCTTCTTATCTTCTTTTCCAAATAAATTCACACAAGAAAAGAAAAGGCATTTATATAGCCTATGTAAGTAAAGCAGCCACTATGGGTAATACTTAATATCTGAATAAAATTATGTTCATGAATCAATTATTCCCATTTAAATGAAGCATATGTTAGAAATGTTTTCTATAGATTTATTATTATTATTGTTGTTGTTGTTGTTGTTGTTATTATTATTATTATTATTATTATTACCAGGACTTCCTATGTATTTTTAATCTCAGTGTTAATCTCAGTTGTTAGGTATACAAACTTACTTGGAGAAAAAATATTTTATTTTAAAGTATTTGTTTTTTTAAAAAAATATTCAGATTATATACTTGCAAGAATTCCTTTGGATATATACCAAAGCATATACTAAAATATAATTGGAATAGTGTAGATAATTACTTTTCTAAGAAATACAATTGAGTTTTGTTCTGGCTTTTATATTACTTTATTGATCTAGAAACATTAAACTGCATAATCATCCACAGAGAAGCTGTTTTATATTTAAATGGTTAGTGAGTCTTACTGAATAACCTAATAAACATTTTAGGGTATATTAATATCATAGTATCTGTGGCTATTGAGAGTCAGTTTAGTGTGCCCATTGATTTAATATCAGCCTAAAAACGTGGCAACTGGGAGTTCTAGTCCTACCTTAGGCACAAAGCCAACCGATTGATTAGGTCAGTTATTCTCCTTCAGCCTTTGGAAGAACTCCATAGCAAACCACATCAGAAAAATATTCAATTTAAGAAAACTGCATGCGATTGTGCCAGAAAATCAAGATAGGCTGGAAGGCAAATGCTTTCACCAACCAGTTCTACCTCCCCTGATCTCATAAAACCATATGACATTTAGTTCATTATAAATGTACATTTACCTCTTGAGCTGGAGTTTTGCATAATGCTTCTGGGGCTTAATTTGGCATTTTATTATTATACCACTTGGGTTATGCATCAGTTTTCAAACATAAATTCTAAGATTGGAAGCTGTTTACCTCTGGCCTTCAGGTCTCAAACTATTTAACTTGGCTGTCATCCCCTTAACTCTCAAAATACCTGGAAGGTTGCAGAAGGGGGCTTTGCAGCAATTTTGCTCTTAATGTTATTTCTTCTGCTGCTGTCAAGAAGGAAACAAGGTAGAAGCAAATTAACCTGTGTTTTAAAAGAAGGTTGCAGAGGATTGTTTGCATTAACCCAGAATCCAAAGCATTTCAGAACCAGATTGTGGCTAAAGTTTGGGCTAGAAGCAGGGAAACTTAGGTTTTAGTGTAGCCTTAGCCACAGAAGTATACTACGTGATTTTGGACCAGTGTCTTAGCTCAACCACTCAGTAATGTTGTAGCAAAATAAATAAATAATGGGGGGGTATATTAAGTATGGGTCAAGTGAAGAGTCAGGACACTCAGCTAATACAACAGCTCTTTATTTAGTAGACCGGTACTTAGAAGTGTCTGTGCTGTCCAACAGCTTCCTCTTTTAAAGGGAGCTGTCTGACAGCTCAGCCACTGAGATCTCTTGAAATTCCCGCCTGTAGTGTGAACCAGTCAATTTGAACCACCAGTCTTTTCCGCCTCACAGGCGAACCAGAGGGAAACCTTTGCCCAAGGTTTCCCTCCCTGTTATATTCAACAGGAGGGGGAAATATTTTATACACAACTCTGAAGTCCTGAATCAAAGGAAATATATAATAAAGTAAAATCAAAGCTTTCCTGAGTGGCCATACAATTTTTTTTATACACTCAAAAGTTCTAAGCATGCATTCTCAAACTCCTGCTTTTGTTAATACAAAGGGCGTTACATGGACACATGTAAAATCTAAGCAATGAGGGTTACATCATGTTTTGAACAGCTCACTTTAACTTTGCAGAATCATTTTTGCGGAAAAATATTCAGTAGTATTATATAATAAAATAGCATTATATAATAACATGTTACATTGTTATATAACATAATTTAGCATAGTTTATAGCAGACTTGAAAATTAAGCATTTTGTTTTCAAATTTCATATTCTTAGCATGCTAGAGGTCTGCAAATTAAATGCTGGTTGGGTCATATATGATCTGCAGATTGCTGACTGCATCCAAAGTTTAAAACAAAGGTAGACACAGGTTCTGTAGGTATTTTGCACTACCTATTCCATAAGTGTCAGCTAACACAATAATAAGAAATGATGACCCATACATTTTGGAACACGTCAGTTTGCTTCTTGCTGCCTTAGAGAAGAAAACAAATGGAAATGTTTTTCAATATGATTTATTTTCTAAAGCAAAGATTAAAAGACTTATTATCTACTCCATTGTCCTATTTCTAGAACAAGCACTTCCTCTGTCATGTTAAGGATAAAGATGTTTAACCAAAGAGTTGGGCAAAATGCTTGTGACCTGAGAGAAGGGTTCATTGCTTAGTATTTTTATTCTGTAGCATATGTTATTTGGCTAATGTAGCTTTGGGATTCTGGTTTAAGATAATCGTTAAAAGTTCTTGCTTTTTAAAATGGTTTTTTTTCCCTCTCAGATTTGCAAAATGGCTTATCTTGAAAGCACACCACTTTACTGGAGTGACGCCTGTGATAGAAATTAGATTCTAAGCTATGATTTATCTGTTCTTCCCTTCAATTTTATTTGCGGCTGTACATTTGTGCTCAGAATGCTTTCTGTTTCTTCACTGTAATGAGGAACTGTAAGGGCTGAAGCCTCGAATTATGAAAAAAGGAAGAAAAAGCCAAAGCAACTGAAAAAATGCCTAAAGGCAGAAGTGACGCAATTGCCCCTAAAGTTATTGTGTTCCATCCCTTTCAGTAAGATTTTGCCTAAGAGGTGGACTTGGCTCAGCATTCATGGCAGAATTTGTCTCACCCAAATGTTTATCTCTAGGGGGACATGGGGCAGAACATCAGTCTTCTACCTACTACTCAGGTACTGGGATCAGCAATGTGAGTCTTTGATATGCTCTCATGCTGCCTATATGGATTCCTCAATAATCTATGCTTGAGATGTATTCAAACAAAGGGAAAAGCTGCAAGAGTTGGAGTGAGGTATCATTCTGAACCATTGCTTGGAGAAATATAGTCCTCTGTGGTTGGAGAATCAAGCAGACTTTTTATCCCTGCTCCTGAAATGCTTGCTCTGAAAGATAATTGTAATACAGTGTTTTCCTCCGAAGTAGGTGCTTGGCCTTATTTTTGGGGAGGTCTTATTAGTTTTGAGGTGCAGGAGGCAGTGAGTATGGTCACCTCATGGCTGCTGCTGTGCAGGTTGGACCTGGCACTCTTTTTGCGATGGCCATTAGGGTGACACGAGGGGTGCAGTGGCTAGAGTTGCGGGAGCAGCCATTAGGTAAGGGTGTGTGGGGTGCATGGGGCATGTTCCCCCTCCCTTCCCCCCCTCCGGCCTCGCCTCCTCACCTCGTCTTTTTTGCACAGCAAGCAACCAGAGGAAATGGCGGGGATCGGCTTTGCATGCATTTAAATATTTTCGGGGGAAGGCTTCTTTTAGCACATGCGCTCAAGAGCCCGATTGGGTTATTATCCAGGGAGGTCTTACTTTTGAGGAAACAGGGTAGCATTCATGTCAGACTAGGACAAGAGAAAGCCTTGTCTGGATGACTGGGCCAAAGTCACTTGGGGACCTTTCATAAGCAAAGGTTTCATAAAGGTTTCATAAGTCAAATTAAATCTTCCCAATCCTGATACCTCAAACTAGGAAGCTTATTATTATTATTTATTTATATCTCGCCTTTATTATTTTTGCAACTCAAGATGGAGAACATATTCAACACATCTTCTTCCTATTTTCCCCACAACAGCAACCCTGTGAAATGAGTTGGGTAGAGAGAGAGCGACTGGCCCCAGGTCATGCAGCCAGCTTTCATGGCTAAGGTGGGACTTGAACTCATGCCATTTAGCTGTTTCATAGGGGAATGGCAAGATTCAAATGGGACGGGATGTGAATTAGTCTTGGAGCCAGAGTGTAATATAATGTAATCAGTGAAATAAGGCTTTGAATACAAGTAGTCCTTGACTTACAACACTTCATTTAGTATTCAAACTTACAATGGGACTGAAAAAAAGGACTTGTTTTTCACACTTGTGACCATCCCCACACCAATGTGATCAAAATTCAGATGCTTGACAACTGAGTCATATTTATGGTGGTTGCAATGTCCTGGGGTCATGTGATCACCTTTTGCAACCTTCCAACACACAAATTCACTTAACCATGTTACTAACTTAACAACTGCAGCGATTCATTTAATAATTGTGGCAAGAAAGGTTGTAAAATGGGGCAAAACCTAACTGCAACATAAATGTTGGGCTTAGTTGTGGTCATAAGACAAGGACTAGCAGTATCTTGCCTCAGTATTTTATGTCTGCTTACATGAGCTATTGAGTTATTATTTTTCCAACCTATACAATAACCAGGGTTCTGTGAAGACACTAAACATTTAAAACTTTGTAAAAAAAATCACATTGATAAGGTATAATTTATACAATAAATCATCATTTTTTTTAAAAATGGTGAAGTTTAACAAACCAGAACAACAAAATAAGTGGTGGGTTTCAAAAAATTTTAGAACGTCTTCTGTAGGTATGGCCTGTTTTGTGGGAGTGGTTTGCCGGCCATGTGATCGGGTGAGAGTGGCTTGCTAGCCATGTGACTGGGTGGGCGTGGCCAACTTGTAAAATTTGGTGAAACTCACTTAACAACGCTCTAGCTTAGAAACCAAAATGTTGGCTCAGAAACTCTGGCATTTGAAGCATGCAAGTCTTAAAGCTGTCAAGTTACAAGACCCTTGCACCCCTAACCCTTTAGAAAAAAAACCAGGAGTGTTCAAACTTGACAGCTTTAAGACTTGTGGACTTCAACTCCCAGAATTCCTCCAGTCATGTTGGCTCAGGAACTCTGGCATTGAGGCATGCAAGTCTTAAATCTGTCAAGTTACAAGACCTTTGCACCCCTAACCCTTTATAAAAAAACCCAAGGGATGTTCAAACTTGACAGCTTTAAGACTTGTGGACTTCACCTCCCAGAATTCCTCCTCTTACTCTTCATCTTGATGGTGTGCAGATGGGCGGAGGGAGGGAGCTGGAACCAGTTCTAAACGGCACTATAGATTTGTGGAACCTCTTCTATAGAAGAGGTTAGAACTGGCAGAAACCCACCCCTGAACAAAATGTACTAGCTATTTGTATAATTAAAAATAATCCTACATTATAGTATTTAGAATACATTAACCATCAAAGAAGGAAAATGAAAAAAAAGAAATAAGATCCATGTTTTCTATATTTTTCATTTCTGGAATATAAAAAAATCATCCAAAATTAGTAATCAACTTATATATCTTATTCATATAATTCATGGTCTTCTGGTTTCTAGCCATGGCCTTTAACCACTACATGCAACTGACCTGCCATATTCCAAATTACCATGTAAGAAAAATAAATGAGCATTTCCTTAATACGTGATGCCTATTCTGAATAACCTTAGCTGGTACAGTAGACCTTTTCTTCAGATCCTGTAGACTTGTTAAAAAATAGTCAAAAGCTAGCACATTTTCAATATTCTGGGGATTTCTTTAAAGCTAGCAGAAAATGAAAACTGCTTTGCAGCTTTAGTTTCGTAGCAGTTCTGTTAAATGAAATACTAATGAAACAGAATTGGTTAACCAAGTATATAGATTGGCATTTATTTCCCAATTGTTTATCTGTGCCTATCTCATATCTTACACATATTATGGTGCTAGATGTTGCTCTTTGAAAGCAAAGGAAAATTGTATTAATACCTGCTGCATGTTCTGTAAACAACACCCCAGCCCAGAGTCTACGAATGAACGGAAAACAGATATAATGGACTTTTTTTTTAATATCACCCATTTCATTCTCTTCAATTTTACTTGTGAACAAAGCACAAAAGATTCTACTATTTATAACCCTCATGTGGTTCACTACTACCACTACTTATAGACTTAAATCACAATCCCAGTGAATTTATAATTCCTACATAAATTCTCTTAATCCCACTGATTTCTCTTGGACTATCTAAAATGAGACAGTATTAACTAATAATTTCCTGAAATACATTATAAAAGGCTCTCGGTTTTTTTCCTTGAAAACGTTTTGCTTTTCAAGTTTTAAAGTTACAACTAAAGAAGCTTCTTGGATGAGAAATGAAACATTTTTAAGGAAAAAACCAAGAAAGTCCAGTGCCTTTTGGAAAAGCACCTTTGGAATTATATTACTACTACTTTTACATTTACTTGAACTTCAGCACACATATTTTTGACTGTTTGCCATGCTTGTTGTGACCATCCTGGCTCTTTCAAAATATCCTCAATCAGAAACATCTGACAGGACAAACTGCCCTTCCATTTTTTTTCCCAGGAGAAACTAAAATCAGTTTTTTTTTCATATTCAATAGATGCCAATCTATTCCACTTCAGACTACCTTGAAATCCTACTTTTTTTCCCTACTGTTCTTAAGTGCTGGTGCCACTGATTATTCACTCTGCCTGGAAGACAAATTGGCATTACAACCTTGTAACAAATTTATTGGTTGTTTTACAATTAAAAAGAAGTAAATCACTCTGATATACATTACCTTTCCTTAAATAAAAAATGTTAATTAAATGCAGACTCTTTGCACCTTAAGGGAAATATAACATAATTTAGGATCTTAATGAAATCTATTTTCATACTTTGATTTGCAGATACTTTGAGTTTTTAAGTATGCAGTTGTTGCAAACTCCTTTATTTTATATCTCCAGAGAACAACTGAGATAACTATTACATTTTGTTTGCCTAGAAATCTGATATACAGTATGTAAACATCTGGAGAAAGTTGATATAAACTGTTACAGTGGTGGATGAATTTAATTATGCTGTGTTAACGAAGAAAGTCATCTTACATGCAAACTTTTAATTTCATTTTGTAAGTAGATATTTAAAACATTATAACAACATAGGAGGCAGTGTGGAACACTGATTAAACTTTTAAGGGATTGCTATGTTTTGCATTATTTTTGTTGTGATAAGAATTAGGTAATGCAACTAACATTATTTGATTTTAAACAGTGTTACTACTTTTAATTTTCATTTCAGTAATTGCACACATGTGAGCACATACTGATTGTCTTGGAAAGCTTGGAAAATGGAAGAAATAATATATTTTGACAGTTTCCATTGCTTTGTGTGGCACATTTTGCAAATTAAATGAGAATAAGTGTTGTTTTTGTTGTCTTTTTCATTCCAACTGTCATTCTTGCTTGCGATTATTTTGAGGCAATCATTCATTATTCTTCTCAAAGAAAGAAAATGCAGTTGAAATATGCTTCTATGCTAGTACAAACTAACAGCAATGAATTTATTTTGTAGGAAATGTGATTTCTAAGATATAAATGCATCTTCCAGGTTGCCCTTGGAAATTATATTTTCCCAATGTTCAATGCTTAATCAGGATGCAAAGAATTTGCTTTTTCATTATGAATTTCTGCCCTCTAGGGCTATTTGGTCTAAGCTGTGCTGAAATACAAATTGTATTTTGTTATGTAGCCAAAAGTAAAATACACTGCACTTTTCGGGGGGTTTGTCACAAGTACATACCCACACAGGCATTGCTTCTTTAACATGGAAAAAAATTCTACCTTGTACTTTTGATATTTTCATTGATACAAAAAGGATAATAGAGAAATGACATCTTCTCTTCTACATGAAAATACATTTAGTAGGTAATGTCTAACTGAAAATGCCATATAACATTTGACTGAAACATCAAGCACAGAGATCCTTGGACAGTTCAGTGTTCCTATGAGTAGTTTTCAATTGTCATTTGCCAGTCAGGCCTTCCCACCAACTGATTGGTCTTAGGGGCTAGAGGAAGATAGGAAAGAGGGTGAGGATACATACACCCCTCCTACTTCTCATTTGGCCACCAAATGAGCCTAATGCTGGGAAAGATTGAAGGCAAAAGAAGAAGGGGATGGAGAAAATGAGGTGTCTGGATTGAGTCCCCGAAGCAGTAGGCATGAGCTTAAATAAACTCCAGAGGACAGGAAGGCCTGGAGGTACATTGTCCACGGAGTCACAATGGGTCGGACACGACTTTGCAACTAACAACAACACTTTTCTTTGCTCCATGCAACCTATGGATTTCTGAGAAGCGTAGTCAAAAATCACAATCATTTGAACATAGCTAACTGTGGTGATGCAGCAGCAGCAGCTATAAATTTATGAATGGAACTGGTCTGAAATCTTTGAGATTTCAATCCCACAGGAGTAATGGTCCTGGCGTTTGGATGCATTTTTTAAAGTTAGTCCATTTGAGATATCTTGATTTAAAAATTGTTGCCCCATGATGCACTGTTTCACCCAATTAAAGATTACAAAAAGACATGAGAGCTGTAGTAGTATAAACTTTCTTGGCTCATAGGTCGTTTAATGTCTCAGTATTTTTTACATAGTGCTCCTAGGCCAAAAGAAACACTGAATAGTTCCATTTATTAAGTAGATAGATTCAAACATCTTAAATACATACTGTATGTCATAGCAACGTAGTAGCCATATGAACAAATAATGCACATTCAGTGAAAGAAAAAATATTTTTAAATAACCAAAATTACATGTGTATCTATCTGATCAAATATCCTTTTTTGCTTTTCACAATCTTAACATTTACAATATTTTAATAGCTTTGAATGATTCAATGTTTCATCAATTCAAGAGGAGTTTCCCAAACTATCACCAGCCTATTTTATAAATCCCACAAAGAGGCATCAACCAGGATTTCTTGTTGCACCTGTTCCATCACATCCTGTCTTTTGCATTCCCATTTAGGTAATCTCAATTTTGCTGTTTCTATAATGTCTTGCGTTAGGTTAAAAAAAAAAGTAATCTCATCTATTTAAAAAAAATCCATTGATATCTGTACATCTTTCTGAGACGTTAGTTATAAAATTATTTTAAAATTAGGGAACAAAGTTATAGCTGGCTTAATCATTTTTAATTTTTTTCTGTCTAGTCCTTTGGTTCCCTCTAGTGTCCATTTTCAACCATCAAGGCACAATTGTTAGATGGGTTTAATTCTTCAGTTGTTTCCCACATTATTTAATTATGTATTTGTTTTTTAAGATCTTACAACAAAAATAATCAATATTCCAAGCTTCACTGGCCTCCCAGTCTGTTTAAACTTTCTTAGACCAAAATCCTTTTTCTTTTTTTCCCATTGTTATATTATTTTAAATTATTAAGTCTCTGTTTAAAAAAATTTAAATCCAAAAATGAGGTAAATCTCACCAGGTGTCAAATTAAGCTTGTCGTTTTATGGTTTTGTCTCTAATACCTATAAAGTAATTGAACTGAACATTTCTGAATGTGATTAGAAAGTGAGTTTGTCTGATTTAGTGTCCTTATTAAAGCTCAGCTGCTGGTGAGAACAAAGATGTCATCTCCCTTGGCTCCTGGCATTCAAAACCTACAGGAAACTGCTGTTTTAGTCTCCGCCATAGCAATAGCAATAACAATAGCAGTTAGACTTATATACAGCTTCATAGGGCTTTCAGCCCTCTCTAAGCGGTTTACAGAGTCAGCATATTGCCCCCACAGTCTGGGTCCTCATTTCACCCACCTCAGAAGGATGGAAGGCTGAGTCAACCTTGAGCCGGTGAGATTTGAACCGCCGAGCTGCAGAACTAGCAGTCAGCTGAAGTGGCTGCAGTACTGCACCCTAACCACTGCGCCACCTCGGCTCTCGGCTCAGACCACTCATGGGCAATTGCTTATTCTCATGTTATACTGAGAGCTTGAAGGTCTGGTCTACTTGCTGATCATTCATTCTTCACAATGGTCATTGTCTCTGCTCATTTGCAAAGACATCTTCATTCAGCCATTCACATTGGAAGCTGCAACTGATTTTCTGTTAACTTTCAGATCAGCTGCTTTATTCGCCATATTGAAGTTATTTAGACTCTGTTTGGATTCTTGGATTTTATGATGGATTATGACGGTGTCTTTGGTGAACTGAAAATGAATGATGTCAAGTTTGTGTCAAGTCTGATTTCATAGGCCTTGATTATTTTTAAGCATTTATCTTTGCATGTATTTCTATGTCAAATGTTTTTTTCATAATCAGTGACCTTAAAGCACAGAGGTATGTGAATATCTTTTACTTGTTCTATCAGCAGGTTAATTGTGTGAAGTAGTCAATGGTTGAGTATCCTTTGCAAAAACTTAGTACTCATGAATGATGTTCTTCTACGTTTTTCCTCTACTTTGTTCCATATAACTTGAGTAAAGAACTTGTAAACTAAAGAGAGAAGAGAGATTTGGCAGTAGTTAACAGATTTTTCTAGATTGTCTTGCTTGAATATTAGAAACAAAGTTTTCCATAGTTCAGGACAATCATTCATGTCATTCATAGGAGCCATGGTTGTGCAGTGGTTAGAATGCAGTATTGCATGTTAATTTTGCCACAGCCACGAGTTTGATCCCAACTGGCTGAAGGTTGATTCGGTTTTCCTTCCTTCTGAGGTCAGTAAAATGAGGTCCCAGATTGTGGGCGGGCAATATGCTGACACTGTAAACTGCTTAGAGAGTGCTATAAAGCACTAGGACACGGTATATAAATCTAAATGCTGTTGCTACCTAGGCAGTTATTCAAGACTGTTTTGCTTGGGATTCTCTATAACTTTCTCAATTTATAAGGTGATACCATTCTAGCCCTGAGGCTTTTCCTGATTGGTCTATCAAATTTTATGGTGAACCTAATCTGAGTTGATTTTTGATACTGTTGAAAATTCATCTAAATGTTGGTTTGGGAGATGGATATTTTAAGACAAAGAGGTCACAGTAAAAATGCTGACATAAATATTTTAAGGCAAAGAAGTCACAATAAAAATGCTGGCATTCTTTGTCAACTTCTCCTCAGTTAGTTGTGGTCTTATCCTTCTGAAGGGCCTTTAAAAGTCTCCCCCCTCCCCAGTGGTGGGATTCAAATAATTTAAGAACCGGTTCTCTGTCCTAATGACCAGGTAGGTAGGTGGGGCTTAGTGGTCATGTGACTGTGTGGGTGTGGCCAACTCAATGTCACTCAGGCCAATGGGCACTTTGCCTTAGCTGTTACAATGTAATAAGGGTTAACCTGAGATGCAGTTTCTGTAAGCAGAGCAATAAAGATTAAGCTAGAAACAACACCAGAATGTTTCCTTCCTGCCTTCCTTACAGGATTAGCCCTGTAAAGCGGAAAAAAAACCAAAAGAAGATTTCTTCCAACAACCAGTTCTCTGAACCTCTTAGAAAGTTAAGAACCGGTTTTCCCGAATAGGTGCGAACTGGCTGAATCCCACCACTGCCCCCCCCCCCCCCACTTCAGTTACTTCCAGTATGTTTTCATGCTGCTTCTGGCTTCAGCTGCTTTCATGAATTGTTGTCGGTTATAAATTTCATAGTCGTCTTCTAGCTGTCATTTTATCTTGTGGTTCAACTCAAATGTTTTTTCCCCTTTGAATGCCTCCCTCTTCTCTCCTCACATGAAATTCAGTTTACTGTATTTCAATTTTTAATGTCACATTTGCATTAAATATATATTTATGTATTGTGTTTATTTTTAAATGAACCAAATTCTAATTAATGTCATTCATTTCATCTAAAAATAAACTTGACAAATTCACCCAACACATTAATTGAACTGAAATTAATTGCAAGCATTATTACTATTTATTATTTTCTAGTTTATATTGTTGCAGAAAATCAGGAGATTCGGACTGTGAGATCAAGAAAAACGTTATTTGGCCAAATAGTTCAGATTGAGATAGCAATTTCTAACGTCTAAACAGCGTTCTAATCCAAAGACACATTCTTATAATGTGTTCAAAACATCAAAAACACGGAAATATTAAAGCATTTCAATTGGCTAAGTTCCTTATTGCTAGGCAGAGAAGCATGCAGGAAACACTAGTTTCATTCTGGATTTTGTGGTTAAGCTCTATGTCTGACTCACAAGCGAGACCTCCAACTGACTTGGCCTACTTACAACAGGTGTTGCAGTTTGACATTTGAGTTTCCTGAGTTCAAACCTCCTGTTTTTCTTCAAGACTAGAAAATGTATAACAAGATAGAAGGGATAAACGGGCCCACAGGAGATCCTCTAGTCTGACCCCATTTCATGTTCACTCTTATGTCCAAATCTCACTTTATGTCCTGCCTTAATATAAGTGGAAGGGTAGGTAGTCTTTCTCCCAAATAAAAATAGGATTGCTCTACCAAAAAGTTCAGATGCCTCTGCCTTAGATAGTTGAAAAGCTGCATTATACATGGAGAGCTGTTATTTTAAGAACTCATTGCTCCTTTCTGCTTCTTGTTATGTGTTTCCTAAAAGATTGCTGGCTTCACTTGATTTTCTCTTGATGAGATATATTGGTTAACAATGCCAAAAAATTGGCATGGACATCCCCCCTCCTTTTAAATATCATTGGGTATGTTTTGTGACAAAGAAAGTCAGTCTACGAAGGGACAGCAGATCAAATAAAATACAGTCTCAGTGGAATTCACAGCAATGATTCATCCGTTTATAAAAACTGCATAACATAACAGATGATAGTGCTTTTAGTAGCTGGAACAATATATGCTCAATATCTTGCACCCAAGAATGCTAACCTGAACATCTATCCATAACTGTATATTTAAGGTTCAGATGTCTACCTTAAAACACGTATGAATGGCAATAATTATTGGAAAATCGTATCTCCAAATTTTGGGATGTTTGATATCTTACCTACAAGTAGTATGTGAAATGTGTCTCATCCATAACCTCATATTGCCTTAACTGAACTCAGTAATTAAAATCTGCAACAGGACTGCTCATTCTCCTGCTGATTTTTAATGAAGCCATTTCAGAATTATTAAGTAAACTGATAATATCACAACTGAGTTTAACCAATAGCTATGAGTTCCAAGAAAGGAACTCGCAAGTAAAGAACAGGGAGATAAAATCATAGGTAAGCTAGTTTGGGTATTCATTAATTCAAGGGACACTTTAATTTTTTAAAAAAATCCCAGTGTAAAATACTGAGAAAGAATGTAATCAGCAGAAGTCATGACTGTAAAAAAAAGCAGCTGGTGAAAGCTGCTCCAAAAAATGACTCTTATTATGGACATCTGGCAACAGACATTTATATATGACTGGATACTAATTTTAGTCTTCACAGTAATAAATTGCCAAGACAGAGGGGATATAGAACTGAGGTAATAGGAAAAGGAAATTTCTCCAAAACAATTTAGTTTTTATTGCTGCAGAAAACTAAATTCATATAATTAACAAAAAGGAAGCAGTAAAATATTCAATTGATCTCCTGGTTGCCATGTGAAGACCTCTTTCTTTCTTTCTTTCTTTCTTTCTTTCTTTCTTTCTTTATTTCTTTATTTCTCTCTTCCTTCCTTCCTTCCTTCCTTCCTTCCTTCCTTCCTCTTCTTCCTCTCTCCCTCCCTGCCCCCTCTCTTATCCTCTAATAAATCAGAGGATATGTGATTTACATTCTTTCTCCTTTTAAAAAAGGGTCAATTATAAGCTTCCCCCATCACATTGCCTACTTTGGAACAGCTTGGTTATTCAAAATGAGGTGCATTTTCCTGATAAACAACAGTTTCAAAAAGGTTCAAAAATAAGAGAGATCTTATATCTGAGGATGATTTTGGCAGATAGAAACAAAAAACCTTTCATCCTGAGTCCATTACATCATTCCTGTCCATCAGGGCAATTTAACCCACCATTGGGACAATAATAGATTGATAAGCACTTCTATTTGAGTGGAAAAACTCTGATGGAACTCTTGGAATATATGCACCACAATCTTAACCAGACTGAATACTAGTCATTACATGTCTCCAGGGTCTTGGTTGTCCCCAGGGAATCTGGGAAATGTCATACTGGATGGGAAGGTAAAGGACTTTAGTAAAAAATAAAATGCTCAATATGCTCACCTAGTTCTATTTTCTTTTTCTTTTTTTTAGGGAAGCCATAGCAACTGTGCCATCTGCTATAAAATCAATACAAGTCTAATGTGCAGACAATGCCCAGTGAAAATCCATATTTAGAGGAAAAAAATATGCACAAATTGACAAGAAAGCTCTGAGCATGGTTTGGGGAGATAAATGCTTCAACTAGTAACTATAGGGGATTTAGTTACCTTAATTACTGATGATCCACTATTGTCAATCTTCAATCCACAAAAGGGGATTCTGCTTATAGCCTCTGCTTGAATACAGCTTGGATCTTGTTCCTTGGACAGCAGCACACATACAAAATAGAAGGAGACACAATTGCACAAACCCTAGTCTAGTGGGTTGCCTCATTTGTCCCTACAAAATAAACTAAAGTGTTCAGGACTCCACTGTGATTATTGAATTACCTACCTTTGAAATAAATTCACAATTGGTGATAGTTCTAGCAACATCACAATCATGTTGGACACAGTGAACCTTGCTGTTGATGATGAGCCATTGCTTTATTTTCATACAAAACCCACTACATCACATGACATTTGTAAATAGCATAGGGTCTGTATCTTGAGAAGGAGGAGTGTAGCGTGGAGAGTTAATCATGCCAATGGTCTTCTGGTGCTCTATTATCATGGATTGTATTTGATGTAGATTCTTGCAGATTGTCTGGAATTAGTTGTTATAGAAGTTTCAGGAAAGTAAAGGTAGAAAAACCTATTTCTGACTCTGGTGTCCTTTGTAGAACAATTACAACAACCAGCCTTTTCAAGGACTCATTTATATAAATAGATGTCTTTTGGATCTTGCATCTTCCTAATTTCTGATTATAGCAATGTGTGAATGCAGTAGGACAAAACCAAATAAAAATGTATCTTCTTTACAATATGGAAAATTTGGTATCCTTTCATTGGGATGTGTTCTACAACTTCAAGAAGTTGAAGTGCCATACATAGCACTTCAAATATCACAGCCATCCTCATTGCCAGCCCTTTGAGGTAGGCCAGGTCAAGATACATGTTTCTATGAAGACTACTGGAATTCTGTATTCGGAGGATATAATAACAGAATCTTGAAAGTCTGACAGAGTTTCTCTCACTTTCTCTTCTTGGGCAGAAAAGAATTGAGGCAATCTTGGGCTTCATTTTCACCCCTTTTTCACGATTAAGTTGGTATTTTCATAATTGCTCTTGTATTTCGTCTTCAAGTCTATCTCCTTAGTCTTCTACACTCAATAGTAGTTCAAAACTTGTTAACTTTTACTCTTCCATGTACAGTCAGAGACAAATTTATACTGACCAATCCCAATTATGCAAAACTGTTTTCAGGTAACAAAATACTGTAAAGCAGGGGCATCAAATTCGATTTCATTGAGAGCCACATCAGGGTTGTGATGGACCTCAGGGGGGGGCATGGCCAGCTCAACGTCACTTGTGTCGGGGGCACCAATGGTGGCCCAAGAGCTCTGCCAGCAAAAATGGTCTTCTGTGCTCCATTTTTGGCTGCGACGGCCTCCTGCAACCCTCTGCCAGCAAAAAATGGAACTAGGGAGGGCTGTCCACTTGAGCTCTATTTTCACTGGCAGAGGTACCATGGGATGGTTCTTTGCTGTATCTAGGGCAGCCCTGTGGGTCGGTTCTAAGCACCCTGTGAGCCGGATCCGTCCCCCAGGCCTTGAGTTTGACACCCCTGCTCCAAAGGCATGGCTTGATAGCTTTGATTTAGATATTCATTTTTTTTTTCATGATTTGCTATTTCTGGGCTCATATTAGATCTCAAACATGTAGCCTTCCATTCCTGAATGGCCAAATGACGGGGATGGGTTACCATTGGTAGAGTAGTCAATATAATTCATCTGCAATCAGCATTCAGATCAGTGGTTGGTTGCAGGCATTACGCCCCGATACGGGGGTACCCATGCCTGCTGGGAGCACCGGGTACCATTCCCGTATGGTGCTCCGGAGGGCCCATTTGCCCTCCTGCCCTCCTTACCTGTATTTGAACTATTCTGCGCTTCTGCGCATGCACATGGAGTGTACACCATCTGCGCGATGCTCTGCCAAGCAGCTGGGGCATCACGGAGGCATCACAGGAGGTAAGGACGCATGCACTCGCTGTGCGCATTTATGTGGTGGACGCCGGGCCCCGTTGCACCATACCGGTTGTACCAGGATCCAGAACCCACCACTGGTTCAGATGCTTCAGGAAATGACCAGGGAAGACTATACTTGTTTTCTACTGGCAGTGTCCTATGGTTCTAGTTGTGCATTATAACATTGACCTGGAAAAACAATAAAATCCCATATAGATTTTGCCTTGAGGTATAATTAGTTGCAATCTTGACTTCGAACAGCAACATGGTCTTTTGATAGATAAGATGCATCTTCTCATCTGAACCAATCTACCTTTTCCTGCGCAAGATGGCAATGTTCAAATCAGATGCACTGTTGCCTAGTGACACTGACTCTGTAATCAGGAACAATTGTTCTTGAAAGCCAAGGCACAGCAAGGCTATTTCCACGAAACACGCATGCTGATTTCTTTGCTTTTTTTGTTTCCAAATGGCACCTGTTTTACTGTCTTAATGTGATTAATAATGGTGATATCTGTTGCTTCACTTGGTCGAGCAGATCTGGCATCCAGGCTTGAGAGGTTCTTGGAAACTCAAAGCTGAATTTAAGATTTCAGTGCAGATAGGAGAAGGAGGCATCGTGGAAAGAGAACGAGGTTGCAATTGTTTTCTTCAGTGGATTTCTGAGGAGGCCTTTTTAAAAAATACTAAATCAATCTGGACTAGCAAGTAGCTAGTTTTTGTTTTTTAAAGAAAAAGATTTCATTCTGATAAACAGAATGGAAACACTTTGAAAAGCTGTTATTCCAGATGTTGAGGGGTTTGACATCAAGGGCCATCTGTGGATGTTATCACTTCACCAGACATGGCTAATTTTTTGGGGTGGTATGTTGGTTGGAGTTGGAGCAGGAGACCTTCAGAGGAAAATTGCTGCCATTTTCATTCTTTAAACCCACCCAGAGTGAAAAATTATCTGCTCTGTGAGTCAGGGTTTCATTCTGAGATGGGGGGGGGGGGCAGATGGAAAAATTGAAACAATATTAACACTGTTAAACCCATGTCCCAAAAGAGGTCAAAACGGTGTTGCTGAAATCTGCTAACTAGTGGCTTAGTCGTTTAGGGATGACTTAACCATAATGATAGTGCAAATCATGTTGTAACACGCATTCATCCTTTTGCAGCTATATTACTATGCGTCACACATAAGTATATAAGGGGAGAAATTCATGATGTCATTCTGTGGTGACACAGATTTTACCACTTGTCCTCCTTTCCGCCTATGGCGTGTGTGTGTGTGTGTGTGTGTGTGTGTGTGTGTGTGTGTATGTTGGGGAGAATTGGGCTGCAGAGAATCTCCATGAAAAGCAAGGGCTGCAGTTTGCCAGCTCAATGTTATTCAAAGTAAAGTATTAAATTACATCATATTGATTAGCCATAAGGCAAGAAAGTGCTACCAGTTGTATAAAGCCAAGAAATGTTAAATGAGATCTCTTATATTTTCAGTATTATGGCTCTGGGTCTCAGTCTGGTGAACTATAAATTTGACAAATTAGCTGTCCTGAGGTTCATAAATATTTTAACTGTAATTGCTAAGGAAAATAATATAAAACATTAAAAAATAGGGAAGGGAATATTGAAATGAAGGCAGGGGAACAGAGCCATGCATGTAACATCTGCTTAAAATTTTTTTACAGGCTCTAAAGCAGTCTTCTCAATTTGCAGATCTGGTAATTGTTCTAAATATTTTATTTTTGTAAAACAGTAGAGTCAAAAGCCATGAGATTGCTGAATGTTCGATTGTTAAGTAATTAATGCCACAGGTGCTGCTTTGTTTGGTACTTTTGAATTTCCCCATAATTTGTCTTAATGGGGAAACAGATGCTTGGAACCTGTAACAAATTTGTAACTATTAGGCCTTTAAAACATTACATTTAGATCTTTTGTGAGATTCAAAAAGCAGTCATAATTATAAAGTTTGTTATGAGTATATCCAGATTATATAAAAAGAGGGAAAGAGAGATTGGGAATTTGCCTGAACTGTGTAATAATTTTATTCATTAAATGAATGGTGATGACTGAAGTACATGTTACATATCTACTAACAAATTAATGAATGGTAATATTTTGATACTTGTTCTGCTGCAAAATAGCAGAGGATATGTTGATTATGTAGCAGTACTAGAAAAAAATAACCAACTATGTTTAAAAGATGTTCAATAGAAAACCAAATGACGTGTCCTCATCTAAAATGGACATGTCTATCTAGTAACTAGGATCTGGATGTGATTTAAGGAAAATTTACCCACTCTACTTTTTAAAAAAGATTTGCTTTTAGTTAGTATCACATCCTGAATCTGGAAAATGAATCTGACAGGATGGGAATGTGTAACCTTTACTTGGTTAGAAGAAAAAACAGGCTGAAGAAACCCAGAGCAATGTTCTCTGAGTGAAACAAGCTATGTTCCAGAGCAAGACGGTAATATACATAAATTCTGCATTGCATACTTGGCAAAAAGCTCAACACAAATTTTCATAGCCCCGCATGATCCCTAGCCAATATGAAACAGAGCTCCTGTTCAGACTTACACTCTGAACAGTGCTGGCTTTTTTTAAATACAAACTAAAGATAAATCCTCTCTTTAGTTACTCCTTTGTGGGATACAATATCATTACCTGCAGCACGTTTACAGATACAAATGCAGTCTTATTTGCCTTCTCATTCAAAATCCCTTCCTTCATTCTTTCCTTCCTTCCCTGTTTTATTTGAGCTTCAAATTAGTCCTTACAATCTACTTGTTATGCTAGAATTCAAGCCTGTGTTCTAGCCTGCAATAAAACACTCTACTATTTGCTCCCCAATAACAAGATTAATAAAGGAGAAACTTTCAGAAAGCATGGCTATAGACAATCTTCTCAGCACTGACATCTTGCTTTTAAAACGATTCCTGCTTTTCATTGGGAAGGCTCTTTTCTGTGCCCTGTTAACATCAGACCTATCACTATTATTACTGAAGCCTGCTTTGTACGTGGTTCTTCTGGCCTAATTTTCTGGGTTGGTGGAACAGCACGACACATCTTTTTCCATGTTGCCACACGTCTGTTTGCCATTAAGTTTATCTTTTTCCCTAAGGTGCTGTCTGCCAGATGATGGTCTTTTTGCTGCTCCATTAAGACATGTTCTATGCTTCCCATCAATCTTCCTCTCTGACATACTCATGTTATATTTATCTTATTTTGCATTTTCAGTCTTTGCTGCACTGAATTGACCTGAGATGGCACAATAAATTATCTCAGGGAATGAGTCATTTCTATTGACTGGGGAGATTCACATAGCTCAGACTTCATCCAAAGCTGCCACCATATGCTGATGACACTGTATATTTTCTGACATTCAGAGAATTCAGAAATCAAATGCCATATGTTGTTAGGATCGAGCTGGAGATTTGGGAGTGGAAGTTCTTGAACAAGGACAAAGAAACAAATGTACCGAACAACACTTACAACCTTTGATTGTATTTGATGGATTACTACCAAAATACCTTAAAATTGTATCTGAAGAATGCATGCAATATGATAGCCTTTGTTCCAGATGAAAGTGATATTGCTCTGATTATTTTAAGCATCTATCATACTTTAAATGACTGTCTCCTTTAATAATCCTTTTCCCTATTTTTAGAAGTATTTTTAAAAATTTCCTCCAGTGAGTCCAGATGGCATTCAGACAGCACCTCTTTCCCCTGTACTAATAATCTAGTCGTCCCTCTCCCCGTCCACTGACTCATCTTTTGTGGCAGCATCCAATCCTAAATTACTCAATAGTCATCCAGAAGCCATATTTTTAATTGCAAACTGAACTGCTACAAGGAGATGGTCAATTTTCTTACCATTTATTTTTTCTCCTTTGCAATGACAATATCAGGGTAACCCCACTGTGGACATTTTCAAGAAAACTATACTTTCCAACTTCAGTTACTATCCTCTTTTCACTCTTACACTTGAACACTGAAATAACTGTGAAGTTGGAATGTCTAGAAAACCTTTTGATGTCTCTGCAGAACCTTGTCTGCTTAGAACATAGAAGTTGAAAAGATCAGTTCATGTTTCAGTTCATGTAGCACAACACAAGAACAATTGACCAGAGCAGTGGTTCTCAACCTTCCCGATGCTGCGACCCTTTAATACAGTTCCTCATGTTGTGGTGACCCCCAACTATAAAATTATTTTCATTGCTACTCCATAACTGTAATTTTGCTATTGTTATGAATTGTAATGTTAATATCTGATATGCAGGATGTATTTTCATTATTACAAACTGAACATAATTAAAGCATAGTGATTAATCACAAAAACAATATGTAATGAGACAGGAGCTGACATTGCAATGGTACGACGTGCGATCTCAGAGCTCTGAGATCGCAGTTGATACTTTTGCCGCTGGACGGTCCTTTTGGACCTAAACCATCCCGAAGAGACAGTGACAGGGAAGAGTATGTCTTGCTGATCTCAGGGACATTGCAAAGTTCCTGATTGATCCAAGAGAATCTCTTCTTGCCGGCAACAGAAGTGCAGCCAAAAGCTACTGAAGTTGGGACAGCTCTGCAACGGGAGGAAAGTGGAAAGAGAAAGTGTGTCCATCTAGTGAGGAAATTTTATTGTTATAAAAGAGACTGCCCCCCAAAAATCAAAGCTAAATTAAACTTGCAAAGAAGCTATATTGGACAGTGTATTATCCTTTTTTTTAATGGATGAAAGTTTTGCAAATATTTCCTACCTTTTAAAGTGAAAGTATTGGGTTTTCTTCTTCTATTTCTTTTTTTTACCTATGAATTAAATCTTTTTCTTTACTTTTATAATATTGGTTTGGATGGGTTTTTTCCTCTTTATTTTGCTCCATTTAAGAATTTTGTTTCTTTTAAGCCTGGAATAGAAACAAACACAGTTGCAATCTTTATGCTGATGGACATTGTTAACCAATGTCAACAGAACCCATTTGATGGAGAGGTAATATAGTATATCTGATGGATAAGAGTTCGGTATTTCTATTCTCATTACAGTATTGGAAATTCAACTCTCACTCAAAACTCTTCAATCAAAAGAGCGGTTGCTCGTAATTTCTTTTCACACTTTAAGGACTAAAATCAGCATCAACATATTGCTAGTTCATATGAAGAAAAGGGACTAATTTCAAAATTCAGACTTCAAAATTGTTCTTCCTAAATTTCAGGTTCTCTTAGGAAATCAGTTTGAGGGTGTCAGCTTTTGAGTGGAAAATTAGAAAAAGAAATAAGGAGTGTTCTGTCTTCCCACTGTTTTATTTTCTTTCTTTTTAAATTTTTACTGAAACATAAAGAAAATAGTAATGTACTAATAACAAAAAAGATTAGAATAGAAAAAAGTTAAAAGAGAAGCACACAAATGCAAAACAACACAGATATTAATTTGTAATAATTAAGAGATAAAATGATAATCATTTAAAATGAATTCTTGTTAACAGTCAAACTTGATCCCTGGTGAGTTCATGTGAATTTCCTTTAAGGCAAGGGTGTCAAACTCATGGTCCGTGGGCCAGATGCGTCACGTGCTGGCCATGCCTACCCCCAGTTTAGCGAAGGAGGAAAAAGTCGTGTTGTGTCACATGACGACAAAATGACACTGTAAGTTTGACACCCCTGCTTTAGGGGGCTTGGCAACAGGATGAAAACGATTATCCTTTGCTTTCTGTTTTATTTTTGCTTTACTTCCCAGTCTACCTATAGGCCAGTAGTGGGTTTCAAATCCTGTTCCAACCGATACGCATAGTGCACACATGTGTCTTAGCACCTCTGCAATGCTCCAGCTGCTCCATGGAGCACTGTGTAAGCGCTGTATGCGCCATGCACATGTGCAGCAGCACAGAAGCTTTAAAACACAGGTAAGAAGCTCGGGCGGGCGGGTGGGTCCCCGGAGCACTGTACCGGAACAGTATCCGGTGCTCCGGGCTGGCTCCGGTACACCCATACCGGAGCGTACCACCTGCAAACCACCACTGCTATAGGCCTAGTATTCTCAAGTAGTCTTGTAACAATGAAATCATCAATGCAGCTATACTGGGTGGGCTGCAAGCTTAGAAATATTTCCTTGAGAATGAGCCAAATCAAATCAACTTGCAGGTGGGTTGCAATAGCTTGATCTCTTTTAAGAGGGAAGTCAATGAGAATGGGAGGAGGAAAAGAGGAAAATTGCAATTTCCCCCTTTCAAGTAGATTGAAGTTTGCCACTTCTAGATAGCAGAAGCAAGGGATTAGAATGGTGTCAGTAACCTCCTGCTATTATATGTGGTGGTAGGAAGACATGCTTCACTGTGCATTAAGTAAAGCAATCCCCTGTGGATTAAATAAAACAATGTCCTCTTGTTACAAGCATTAATCATGTCATCCTAGATTAAAGCAGTACCTGAATCTGTCATTGAACAATGGCAAAAAAGAAAAAAAAATGGAATTGGGATTCAGAGTAACAAGGAGGACTGCTGGTTTACTAAAAGTCTGGGCTAAATAGCATCTATATGGAAAAGGTGATGTGTTATTTAATATGAGAAGCTGAGGGAGACCAATAATAGTACTGCTGTGCTCACAGAAGATCAGTATGCTTGGATTTACTCGAAATGAGATTAACAATGGGCTTTTAAAGTAATTAATGGTAGAGGCTTCCTGTTTTCTCTTAGTCTTCAACATGTTCTTTTTTAAAAATCATTACTACTGCTGAAGAACTGAAAGCAAAGTGACAAAATCAATTGTGGTTTTTTCCTATTCTTTCCTAAGAAGTGCTTTCCTATCCCCATGTGAAGAGAGAGATTGAGGTCTTTAGGATGTATTCCCAGCAACTACAAGATGAATTCATTTGAGGCAATTTATCTTGTCTTATGGTAGGAGTAAACTTGACCTTAATATTTTAGACACTCCAGCATGATCAATGGCAAAGGATTCTGGGCATTATAAGTCAAAAAGACTGGCTGGGTAGTACATTATCTATTCTTATCCTGCAGTATCGTTTTACTTCAGACCAAGAGACAACTTTTTTTAGATTAAAAATCCCCTGATAACTATGACAGATATTTATGAAATTGCAACATGAAAAACAACTTGGAAGGGCTAAAGTATAACTATGTCCTTATATTATTTTCCATTTTTGTGTGACCTTTTATAAAGGCAGTATAAAAGACAATATTATTTTGATTTTCGTGGTCTGTGGAAAAATGCCATTGATCATCAGCAGAGAGCTGGCTGGCACAAGGGAAGATGCTTCTCTTTATATTCATATCAGTAATTGCACTTAACGTTTGAAATAATGGAATAAAGCTATACAGTATAAATTGATTGTAATTTGCATTTACAGCATCCATTACCACACCCTTTGTATTTTTCATATGTGTATGTATTGCTCAAGATTATATTAATTGAGAAGCCTAGAAAGACTGGAAAAAAATCCTGGAAAATTGATAGCCCAAAATCAGAAGAATTCACAATCTGTGAATATATTATATTTAGTAAAATCTTTATTTGAAGAGGAGAATATAAAATAACTAGCAAGAAGAGGAGGGAAAATAGATTCCAAATTGCAGTAAAGCAGACCAACTAATTAGTGCATTGAGGGCCTCATATGATCCTGCCAGCAACCCATTAGCATCCTTGGAGTTCACCAAAGTAAATGGGACTAACATTTGAGTTCCATTTTGCATGAGGGAGGAGGACTTGAGAGAATCAAATGGCTGCCCTAAGTTTTGTCAATGCTTAGGAAATCCATTGCAACCCTCAAAATCTCTGATTTCTCCAAATGTCCATTTGAAGGAATTTAAAGAGTAGAATGGATGTCTGAAATCTCTATAATGCTTAAGATACCAATGCTACTTCAACAAGACTTAAAGTATCAATATGCTCTCTAAACCCAAAGACCCCCCCCCCCCACACACCTACCTACCTACCTACCTACCTACCTACCTACCTACCTACCAGGTCATAATGTTATCAGCCATCTCTGTGTACTTTTCATGCAGAGCAGAAAAATATAATATGGCTTTCAGCCCCCGAAATTCTTATTCTGCAGTAAGAATGTGTGGGTGTTCTTATTACAACATTGACAAATTTGCAAATAAAATGGAAGAAAAGATCTCAGTGATCCCACCCCCGAAAGACTGATGATCATTCTAGAGATAGAGATAGAGAGAGAGAGAGTAGCTGTAGACACCCTGGTTATAAATTGTTACTCATTTTTCATATTTACAAGGAAATCTTGCTTTTTTCTCACTAATTTGGCCTAGCAATAGAAGTGTATTTGTGTATGTATAGGCTAAACTGATCTTGAGAAAAATTGCACACACATGCACATTCACAAATATATAAGTGTGGACTTTAATGTATGTAATAGCAGTGTCTTATTTTCTTATTTGTGATGACTATAATATATTTTAATTAAAAGTGTTTTTTTTTTAAATAGCCCATCTGGTATTAAAATCGGCAGTTAATTAATGAACATGTTTCCTAATGGTTAGTCGCTGCATAAATATTACAAAAAGGGATGCAGTGGCTTAGTGGCTAAGACGCTGAGTTTGTCAATCAGAAGGTCAGCAGTTTGGCAGTTTGAATCCCTAGCGCCTGTAAAGGAGTGAGCTCCAGTTACTTGCCCCAGCTTCTGCCAACCTAGTAGTTCGAAAGCATATAAAAATGCAAGTAGAAAAATAGGGACCACCTTTGGTAGGAAGATAATTTAGTCATGCAGGCCACATGACCATGGAGACGCCTTTGGACAGTGCTGGCTCTTCGGCTTTGAAACGGAGATGAACACTGCCCCCTAGAGTCAGGAATGACAAGCACATATGTATGAGGGGAACCTTTACCTTTTTAAATATTATGAGGAATCGTTGATTGTAAAGCTGTTGCCTACCTCAGGTATTTTTCCAGAGTGGGTTTTACCTTATTTATGGCTTTTCTTTATTGCTTAATTAATCATGTCTTCTACACATTTCACTAGACTGTGAAATCCAATTCATACTGCAATATGTGTGTGTGTGTGTGTGTGTGTGTTGCATTTGTGCTGATAAATAAATACATAAATAAAGGGAGACTAGTATAGATCTATTTCAAGCTATTTAGTTCTCATCAGCTAGCCATACCCTTACTGGGATTTGAACCTGTGCTGTATAACATATTAGGCAGTTGTGTTAGCCACTAAGCCACAGACTCTCCTCCTTTACCAGCTAAGCCAGGGAACGAAAACACACACACACACACACACACACACACACACACACACACACACACACACACACACATATATATATATATATATATATATATATATATATATATATATATATATATATATATATATATACTTAAAGTCACAACCCCTGGTATGCCCAAGTATGGGAGGAAGGTCACACTTCCACTCTCTGTCATTAGGCTCGTCACAAGAGTCCATCCAGACAGAAACCCAATATTTTTTACTGTTGCCTTTTTTGTTACATTTGTTATATTTATGCTGATAAATAAATAAAGGGAGACTAGTATAGATCTATTTCAAGCTATTTAGCTCTCATCAGCTAGCTGATATGATATATCAGCTGATATGTAATACAGCCCAATACATCATGCATATAATATTTAAATAATGGAAATCACTACAAATCCAAATCATAGCATAAAATCATTTTCAAAACAATCTTAAATACTAGGAACAGGAAGGATCAATTGGTTTCAAGTTCTAAATTACAATGCAACAAAATCAAAATGGCCTGGACTCTTCTTTGTGTGTCCTATGCTGTGACAACTCTTCCTCCAAGACATGAACAATGCAATCTTATCTAGTTTGGTATCCTAAATTGGTGACAATATAACCAATTTCTTGCCTAGTTATTGTTGTGGTATATACGAAGATGGCCAAGTTGGGGAAAATGGCATAATTGCTAATGATGTTGGTGGCATGGCTTCTTAATTCTTTCTTAGACTATTTCTCTAAAACCGCCCAGCCTTCTTGAATTGAATTGAATTTATTAAATTTCTATGCCGCCCTTTTCCCCGAAGGGGACTCAGGGCAGCTCACAACCCAAGTCAAAGGGGAAGGGTACAATAAGGAATAAAAAGACAGACAAAACAATACCATAGTTTAAAAGCACACAACAACCATACCATTCGAGGGGGGGGGGACAAGACTCATTAGCCCCAGGCCTGTCGGAATAGCCAGGTTTTAAGGGCTTTGCAGAAGGCCTGGAGGGTGGTGAGGGTTCGAATCTCCATGGGGAGCTCGTTCCAAAGGGCCGGAGCAGCCACAGAGAAGGCCCTCCTCCAGGTGGTTGCCAGACGGCATTGACCAGTGGATGGAATACGGAGGAGGCCTAATCTGTGGGATCTAATCGGTCTATTGGAGATAATCGGCAGCAGGCGGTCTCTCAAGTACCCAGGTGCAATACCATGAAGGGCTTTGTAAGTGACGACTAGCGCCTTGAAGCGTATCCGAAGACCAATAGGCAGCCAGTGCAGCTCGCGGAGGATAGGTGTAACGTGGGTGCACCGAGGTGCACCCACAATCGCTCGCGCGGCTGCATTCTGGACAAGCTGAAGTCTCCGAATGCTCTTCAAGGGCTGCCCCATGTAGAGCACGTTGCAGTAGTCCAGTCTTGAGGTCATAAGGGCACGAGTGACTGTTGTGAGGGCCTCCCGGTTCAGGTAGGGACGCAACTGGTGCATTTTTAGGAATACAAAAGTTGGACTGCAGTTATGACGCTTTTTAACTTAGCAGCAAGCCAGAAATTCATGTCACAAGGCAAAATGGGGGGCACACTCCCCTCCCCTTTCAATGCTAATTTTCATCATTGCATCATAAATATATGTTTGAGAGTTCTTGAATGAAGAAGAAACGTTATGGTGGTTTGAGTCTGTGCTTTCTAATAAATCAAATTAGTTGCCAAGAATAATCAAGGAAACAAAGTGTAGCAGGCATTTTGTGGAGAGAAAAATCTTTTTCTCATTTTAAGTTAAAGCCTACTTCATTTAATAACAGGCTTCCACTGAAGTCAGAGTGTCTGGATGTCTTTGAAAGCAATGGATTGATTGTGTTGCTGTGCCTGCTGTCTCCTTATTGACTGGCAGCCTGTCGCTTTTTGAAGGCCGAGCTGGCATTTACCATCTGTGCACTCTGAGACTGGCCCTGCTTAAAGCAGACAAAGCGGTAGCCTCCTCTCTCCATTTTATTAACAATAAGAGCTAAGTGTAGGTCTGTGTCCATTAGGAATAGTTGTCATAACTAAGGAGCAATAGAGAAACAACAGGGAGGTTAATGGGGAAAACAATAATTTGAGCATTAGGGATCTTAAGATCAGAGTTTTTTAGTCTGGCCAGTCTATTATTAAATAGAGAATGAATTGATGGTAAAAAATGTGATAGCCATAAGAATGAAAATGTTAGATTTTATCTTGCTTGCAGCTAGTGCTGTACATTCTAAGAGGAGGGGGTGCCAAAGGAGAGAAAATAGCTACCATAAAACATTAAATGACCACCCTTCCCTTTGTTGCAAGTATAATGTCATATGGGTACAGGGTTATCCATGGAGAGGGAGTATCTCCCCCCCCCAAAAAAAAAGTCAAGATGGGAATCCCAATTGTGCAACAAAACCCCATGTGTAAAGAAAAGGAAAAAAGGTGGGGCTTCAACCATTACCATCATCTTGTCACTCCCTAGGCCCTGCATGATTGCTGGGCTTCCTTTGAGTAAACTGTGAGACATAACAACATTCTTCAAATTTAGTTTTCTTTTCCCAGCCAACCCCACTTCTGTTATTTTAAATGACCAATGTTACAAACTCAGCTGAATTTTGCTATTTTTGAATAGGGCTAGGGGCTTGGTTCAGTAGAAGAGCTTTTATTCATTCATCACTCACTCATTCACTCCAGGGGTGGGTTCCGACAGGCACTCGCTCGTGTGTGCACTGTGCGCATGTGTGTGCTTCATGCATGCAGTGTACACATGCACAGTGCAATTAAAATTATTCTGCGCATGTGCAGAACTGAAAAACAAGATAGTGGGAAAACAAGATAGTGCCGCTGATAGTGGGAACTAGTTTGGGGGCATGGCAGGCCTGGGTTACTGCCAGTTCCAGAGACCCAGGCCACCAAACCACTATTGGCTTGGCTGAACCGGTCCAAACAGGTAGGAACCCACCACTGATTCATTCACTCCCATTCAATATTCTTCATTTTCCTTTGGGAGTTCATTGCAGCATGTATAGCAATTTTTCTGCTCCAGTAAGGAAGGGTCCTTGTAAGATTATTTTTGGTTAAGAGTAGGCTTAAATTGGGGGCAGCCTTAACCATTGTGACACAATATAAAATCTCTAGCATCCCCAATTCAGTGGCACTTGAGAAGGCAGCCAGTAAAGGTCTTTTTGTGGTCAAAGAACATGACCTTCAACTAGATGATAATTGACTCACAACAAGTTAATTTTGAATGCTCACTGGACAAACACAATATTCCATCATTTTATTTGTCATTCATGAATGAGGTTTAATGTATATAATGTTTATTTTCTTTATACCAAGATTATGTTTTACCTATACCTCTCTCTAATGCTTCTTGTATTTCTCAGTGAGAGTGTGAATATTTTAATATGCTGTGATATCTTGATCTATTGGACAATCTACTGTCCTAGATATGATGGTGTACTCAGAAAGAAAAATGAAGCAAACAATATTCCTGTAACCTAACACATTTGAGATATTGTACTTAAGGGTAAAATGGAGGGAGGGAGAAGACAGAAAAATATGAGACCCTGCACTGACTTGCAAAATAGTGGTGATGGTTTCCTTACAGAAATGATAGACAAATCTTCCTGCCTATTTGACCCGACAATGTATTATACCTTGGAACAGTGGTGGGTTCCTACCATTTCGGACTGGTTCGACTGAACCAGTAGTGGTTTGGCAGCCTGGGTCATTGGAACCAGCAACGACCCAAGCCCGCCACATCCCTGAACTGGTTTTCCAGGTGCCACCATAGGCACCACCACCTTGTTTTTTGCTTCTGCACATGCGCAGAACAATTTTTATTGCACTGTGCATGTGTGCGCACATGCCCACAAGCAAACCGGTAGTAGTGGCTACTGGAACCCACTCCTGCCTTGGAAAGTGAGCAATGTGTGAATGTTTCGTGGCCTATTTTCAATCTTGTAAAGTGGTGTCCTGTTTTTGATAAATGGAAAAAATTGGAGTTGATCTCCTATTGGAGCTTTTTAGTACTTCTAGCATTTCTGCTACCCAGTACCTCAAAAGAACTTTTAAGATCACCAGTGATGAAATTCAGTGCTGCTAACTTCAAAATACTGAGGAGACCATAATTGTCCTCTGCTATTGATGAGGTGGCACAAATAACAGCATTCAATCAATACTCTGCCCTCCCATTCATTTTTTCTGCAAAGATTCAGTACTCCGGAGATTGAGCACTTTTAGTGAAAGGGAGTTGTAAAGCCACCAAGCTATTATCTCTTAGTTGCACGCAAAAGATCTGAAAAACACAATAGCTGAGCCTTTATGGGGAAGGGAGGGAGACTGGTTAGGGGCCAGTAACTAGGAAGAAGCAAGAGTTCTTATGTATTTGAGAAATTGGAGATTCAGATGGCTCACAAGTTCTACAAAAAAAAAATTTCTATAGTGCTGTTCTACATCCATCACTCTTGAGCAGCTTAGCTGTTAAACACAGATGATACTGTGGGATTGTACAGATACTGAATGAATTTAAGACAATGCAAGAAATGTTTAAGAAAGATCCCTTTGTCTGGAGGTGGGGTTTATAGACATTGATTAGAACAAAGCAGTTTTGACCACTGCTAAGTTACAGAGTTATAATGGTGCATAAATATTTAAAATAAAGGCTTCAGTTGGGTGTGGTAGAGAAACTCTTGTTAATAACAAACCCATTTAGCTTCTTGTGAGGCTCATTATGAAGGACACAGGCTGACATTTAATAGGTAGAACAATCAATCGGTTAAGTTTCTTGGTTGAAAGTCACATCCTGGCCAATTTGATCTGCATGTTCACAGGAATATTCTTTGTCTGATAACTTGGATGATATTAAGAGCTTGGCAGTGGGAAGCATTGTTTTCTTTAAGAACTGGCAACTGAAATGGTCTCTGGCAGCTTTGTAGTGAAGATGCTCAGGTGCATAAAGAGAAACTAAGCCTGTTTGCAGCTAGCCTTTGTTAACGTTTAAGAATCACTTTCACCTTGTTATCAGAAGTTTTTCCTGCTGCTGATGAAATATTTTCTAAATGCACAGTAAAGATGATGATGGTGATGATGATGCTACTTTTATTCATTAAACATGAAACTCAGTCAACTGAACGTTTAAAGATGTATCACAAATATTATTGACTGGCACTGATGGTTGATAGGGTTGACAGTTTAGATTGTCAGTGGATTTTTGTATCTTCGCTTTCATGACATTAGTTTGTAGTGCTTATTCTTGAGCAGTGAGTATTAAACCTTCCATTTCTTTCTTGATAGTTCCCATCTTAAGCCATGCCTATGTCAAGTTGTCATCACATTTATCTTCAATGTTTTTCAACTGTTGTCCATGAAAGCTTTGGTTTTCCATCCATTTAATCTATCATCTAGCCATTTTTTTTATATTCTGCCTTTGTTTCTGTTGCTTTAATAATGTTCTCCATTTTCTCAGCCTGCAGCAATTTTTCTGAACTTTGGTTCACATAATCATTCAAACTTCACTTTTTAAATTATTATTGTTATTGTTGTTGTGTTGTTATTATTATTGATCATGCACAGGCAGCCAGATGTTCAGACTGGGTTTGGCATTTTTGTCTGTATTGTGTCCTTACCAAGGTCCTGAAATCTGGATATTTGATGGTGTTACAGATATTGTCGAAGGATGGAAGTTGTTCCATGTAACAATTGCCTTCTGCAATTGACTGATGGCAAATTTGTCAATGCCTATGGTGTTCAAGTGGTGCTCCAGTTGTTTTGGGATTGTCACTGCCCTGTTCTTTGCACTGGCTGAGCACTTGCATCCCTTGCCTACCAGTTCCACTCGCAGCCAGAGTCAGACCCGGCCAGGAAAACAGCCTGCTGCTCTGGAAAGATGGCATCTCAGCAGAGCTGCTTGCAAGGCAGCCACTGCAGTCTGTCCCTTTAAGGTACTTGGGTGGAGGGGGGTCTTCAAAGCATTCAAATGGACGTGACTTGGTGAGCATGGCTTGGTGGAGTGGTGCTGCCCCACCTTGCCATGAGTGACGTTGAGTTGGCCATGCCCACTCAGTCACATGACCTCCACCAAGCTGTGCCCACCAAGCTACGCCCACAGAACTGGTAGGGGAAAACAATTGAATACCATCACTGCAGATGATTGAATACTGAATTTGCCAATAGTCTTGTAAAAAGTTTGAACATTGTTGGCAGACAAGTAATTGGATGATAGTTGTTTGTTTCTGTGCCCTTTTCTGGGTCTTTCATTATCAAGTATGTTCGGCCAGCTGTTAACCATTCTTCTCTTGTTGCATTTTGAAGCATTTCATTAAATTAAGTGGCCATGTGGTGATGGAGGCTGGTCAGGTGTTTTAATCAGTATCATGTAGTTCGTCCTGTCCAAGTGCACTCCAGTTCTTGACTTTCTTTAGTTGTTGTGCAACTATATCAGTTGTTATTACAATATTCTCCATTTTGTTTCGTGTTTTTTTTTTTAGTATCTTTGATCCAGGAGGCTATTGTTGTTGTTGTTGTTGTTAATGGGAGTTCATATGTACCATATTTATTCATTATGTTAGTAAAAGTTTCACGTTTAATAATAGCCTGTTGTGGCATTTTTCAAGAATGGCTCATTGTGTGGGAGGAGGAGAGTCTTGTATGCAGCATAAATGTTAATCTAATCTTCCCTGAATGATTTCTTGCTTCACCATTTTTCTTTTGCCTGTTGGGTAGCACGTGGTGTTTCAGTGGGACAGATAATTCAGTTTTCCTAATCTCTGACTGGAGGCTAGCTATTCAAAAGAGCAGAAAAATATCACCAGAATTACCATTTTTTCATAATGTGTGTTTACAGAACATGTAAATTTACAAAATGTAGCATTGAACTTTGATCAAGCACTATCTTCAGGTTTTAAATGCTAGTAGTACCGCACATTTTAGCCAAGGTGTACAACTGAAAGCATACAGTAAAAGCACATATGTTTCTATTGTATCTCTTTTTCATCCCTATCTCTTGATCCTGTTTTTTTTTTAAAAATAGGATTTATTCTTCCTACAACAACATAGTTCACTGAGACCTTGTCAAGAACCCTTTAAAATACTCCATAGTCCCATATACAGCTTGCAATAGTATGGTAAGATAAATAGCTATTATTGTCCCCATTTTGTAGCTAGAAAAAGTGAGGGTGTGAGGAACCATCTGTCCAAAGCATGTTTAAGTCTAGAGGTGAGGTGGAATGAGGGATTTCTGGATGCATAGCTCATCTCAGGATGGATGGGGAATTCCCCTGACAGATCTATGGCCAGAGTTAAACCTCCATTGACTCCCTGGGTTTGAAAGTGGGATTTTTACTCATTTCAATAGAAGAGAATATATGTAGCTCAGGATTCAGAGATCATCAAGGACTCCATAGTTTTAATTCTTTATCTCCTTATTCGTCTTCTCCTCATTTTATAGTCGACAAACCACACTGATTCCAGGTGCCATGATTGAGGTGGGTGTGTGACCTTCTGGGAGATCAGGATGCTTGGGCATTTGCAAGGTGCTTGATCTGGTACTTTTATCATGCCCCATTCAGAACTTTTACTTTCACAGCATTATGAGTGGAAACTTGATGCTGCTTTCCCAAGGGCTGGTGTCCCAGAAAAGGCACTAAGGGAGGTGCATGGCATTTAGCAGTCCTCATCTATCCTTTCCTGGAGGTTGGTATTGATTCTTTAGTTACTCTGTCACCCCAGCAATGCCAGAGAGTAGCTAATCAATTGCATCACATTAACAACATTTTTTAAGGAACTAACCTATAGGTGCTCTATCTGGCTGCATGCTTTTACTCTTCCATCACATTTGTTATTAAAAATAAGGCACCCAATTATTTTATTTAGCATTTTGGACAGGGGCTTTCTCCACTGTTTTGTAACAATGTGCCATTAATGCATTTTTAAACAGTTTGTTTTGTCATGTTTTTTTAATGCAGGCCTTGCTTCTATTATGAAGGCTTCTTTGTATTTGTCTTCCCAACTCTACAGTCAAGGAGCAAGCTCAGTGCTGTGAAAACCATTATTTAAATTTGATATTTTCATGCTGCTTCTTTCCTAGCTGAGCTCATGATGTGGCTTTGGCTGCATTAAGGTAATTTATCGAGTAACCAGCTGTGATTGCAAAGGACTGTGACTTGAAATGGGAACAAGCTGTTCACACACACAAATTTCTGAAATACAATCTAAGCATGCTGTTGTAATGTTGAATTTGAAAGAACTTTTAACAAGCTGGTATTCATCTCTTTTTTCCTACTCTTAAGCAAAATGATGATGTTTATTAAATGATTTTGTCTATCAGCTGGAAACTGAATAAACTGAATTTGACAAGATTAATTCAAGGTGTGATTTAACACATTACAGAAAAGCAAATTGATGAGCTGTACAATTAGTCCAGTATTTTTTTTTAATTCAAAACCTGGACAGTATTGTGCTTTTATTATGACCAACCTAAAAGTTACAAAATTGTCAGCAAACTTTTTGGAGTTTTCTCCAAATAAGTGAAACCAAAAGGACCTAAAGGGAAGAGTTTTTATTGGGACCCCCCCCCCCCCCCCCCAGTATGTATTATATATGTAATAGATTATATATTTTGTGTCCTCCGTTCTGGTCTCAGAACATAGAACATTACTTTATACCAGGAGTGAAATCCAGCAGGTTCTGACCAGTTCCAGAGAACTGGTAGTGGAAATTTTGAGTAGTTCAGAGAATCAGCAAATACCACCTCTGCCTGGGGCCAGAGTGGGGTGGGAATGGAGATTTTGCAGTATCCTTCCCCTGCCACGCCCACCAAGCCACACCCACAGAACCAGTAGTAAAAAAATGTGAATTTCACCATTGCTTTATACCAAGTCAACCTTTGATTCCTATAATAGGAATCATCATTCCTGGCTGCCAGCAGGATTTCAGAGTTGTTCCCTCTCACTTTGAAAATGCCAGAATCCATCCCACAGGTTGGCTGGACCTTGAGAAAAAAGGGAGTCTTGGGCATCAGGAAAATACCACGCAGATCTCTGACTTCTTTTTCTTGTAGCTAAGCAACCAGAAGCTGCACTATATCAGGGTGATGTAAGGACATTATTGAGATTCCTACATTGGCAGATTGAATATTTTTGAAGGGCACATACCTGCAAGTGATTATTTTAAATATACTTTTAATCCCCCAAGTTCTAAATTACAATACTGCCTGGATATAGCTCTGTATTTGGAGTTGTCTCAAGCCTAGCAGTGAAATCCTGAGGGTCAGCTCTCTTTTTCTTCATTTTTGAAATTCTATCTATTCTTTCTCTTTTGTGATTTTTGCCCTTTCCACTGCAGTATCACTGAGCTTCTTTTGTGTGCTTTGTTAGCGCCCTTCTATTTTGCAACTTCTTAAAAGGACATATATAAGCTCTTCTTCTCTAACAATTCAAGACTGTAACTAATTCTTATGATCTATTACCAAATGTCCTTTGTTAAGACAGGCGGTATGGAGAAAGGGTAAATTTTGACAAAATCTATGAAAGACAAATTTCTGTGCACATATGCTACCTGCAGAAATAGGAGTACAAAGGAGAATATCAGTCATCAACTGTGCAGTCAATGCTTTTGTTCCTTATTCTTGTCAGCCTTCAAAATTGACATGCTTCAAATATTTGAAGATATTATTTTGCATCTCTGACTGTACAAAGGCTTATATTTCTTATACTGCCCTTAACAGTCAGACAAAGGCGATTATTGTTCTTCAGTTTTTCAGATCCAAACACAGAGGTTATACTCCTGTTGCTGTCAAATTGTCTGAAGCAATTAGGTTGATAGAGCTGCTGTACAATATTCAGTTAGTTCCTTTTCTTGAGTTTGCTCCTCTGAAGTAAGGTCAATCCAGATTTTTGAGGACTATATTCCAGGACCTTTGAGGAGTACTTTCCTGGCTCATGTTGTGCCACAAACAATTAGAAGAGACTTCTAAGAATGTCATGGATAAACTTGAAAACAAATGGATTGCCAGACAAATCAATCCAAAGGCTACAGGTGTGAACCTCTAGTGAAAAGTGAAAAGGTGAAAAGTGGAGGGTGAATGGCCCTCAATCTGCTGCTTGGTGCAACCTCTCTTTCACACCTGTGCTATCGGGGAGTATATTTCTGAGCTCAGGTAAAACAGCATCTAGTCTTGCCAAAATTGGAATGGAATAGGCAAAAAGTCATTCCTCCGAATTATAAAAATAGTCAAAACTATGAGCGTGTGGCATCTCTTCTTAACACAAATAGCAGAAAACCTGTAATGAACCCAATGATGATGAACCTGGGTCTATTTCTAATTTGTCCTTTTGCATAGCACAACAATAATGCTTTGTCAAGACAATGTTGGTCCTATGTTTAAAAATCAGATGTTGTGTCTATAAACATTGCTAAGTCCATGTCATAAGGAATCTTGGTAAGACTTGAGAGGTGCTATTAACATGCCTCTCAGGCGCTACTCAGAGAGATACTTCTATGAAAGACTGGCATCTTGTCTTTTCTGTGGCCCAGGCTGAATAGCCATGTAGGCAGTATCCAGTGCATGGAAGGCAGCAGAGGTGGGTTGCTCCCGGTTTGGCCCAGTTTGGCCAAACCGGTAGTGATTATCTGGCTTGGGTTGCAGAACCGGCAGCAACCCAGACTGGCCACGTCCCCAACCGGTTCCCCAGTCTCCTTTGACGTTGCTGGCATCTTGTTTATTACCTTTTAATGGTCTTCGCACATCCACACAACCATTTTCAGCATACTGTGCATGTGCAAGCAAAGCATGCATGTGAGTGAAGAAGTACCAGTTCGCATAGAAACCCACCCCTGGAAGGCAGTCCAATATGTCCAATAAGAGCTTGGCAAGTCCCAACCGCTGACTGCATATCCATATCACTTCTTCTTCTTCTTCTGAACAAAAGTTGCTAAAGAAACTTTTTTTTTTACTTTTACTATATTTGAAAAGTTCTTCAGCTGCCATTAAACAAATTGTTCACTCTGTTGGAGATCTTTCTCAGCTGAGCTAGTCAACTGTGGTTATTTCTTAGTTACCAGGCGACAAGTTCTGAATGGCTTCTCCAGGAGTGCGTCTTGGATTGCCAATTAATGTATTTGAATAGCTCAGCCAATTTCACTTGGCTTTGCAATTTGGGAGCAGCATTGTAGGATCAAGAGAAGAAAATCTTGACCTTCCTTTTCTCATGTTTTCCAGACTGATTCTTCTGTTTCTACCATTTGTTTTCCTATTGCTTGATGCTTGGTTTTACTTTCATTGTCAATCTATGTCTTAAATGGAGGGAAATTTGTTTTTATACAGATAGTCCTCAACTTAGAACTGGTTGTTTAGTGACCTTTTGAAGTTACAATGGATTCCCCCAAAAGTGCGTAAGATCTGGTTCCCAAGTTCCCAAAAGCTGCCCTTCCCCCATAGTTATATGACTGCATTTTGGATGCTTGGCATCTGGTCTGCATTATGCAGTCATGTGACCACATTTTACTATGTTTTGGGTAAAAACTAGTGTTTTCTTTCTGGTTTTCAGGAAAAATGCCCCCTTTGCTTAATGACAAAAAAAGGCTCATAAAATCAGGGTGGTAATGTGAGTGAATCACATTACAACTTTCACAACTTTTGACTATTGAGTAGGCTTCACCATGGTCATAAGTCAAAGCCTACAGGTAATTGCTGGGAGAAACAGAAATATTATAACTCACTAAATAAAATTACATAAATAAAACAAAAATATAACTATAATTCCACTTTATTTTTTAAAGCTCAAAATACATACTCAGCACTTTGCTTCCCCCACCCCTTTTCTTCTATTATGATTAGTAAATGTTTCTTGGGACATTATTTCTACAAAGCTGTTGGCAATCTTTGAGAAAAGTTGCCACTTGTTCACAAGAATTGTTTTTGTTTCTCTACAGGTTTCTTTCCATTTCTTTTCATTTACTGCCCACAAAGGACTGGAGAAGGGAAAGCAATCTGGTTGGCAAGTGTATCTGCTATGGCTGCAGAAGGATCTTAATTTCCCACATGGTTGCTGCTCATATTACAGAACCTATAGCTGCAGGATAGTGCTAGGTAATAGGCCCAGGTACATGGGCATGAATGGGTTCCTTGATACAAGCTGCTGTATCTTTTAATAGCCACTGTTGATAGTAACTACCTTTACTAGTTTACTAAAAGCTACTTTTAATAGTAGTTTAAGTTTCTATTCAAAATTATTTTTCTTATGTAGGGCTATGTCTATTCCCAAATGGGCAAACTGTGGTTCTAGGGCTTATCCAGTGCTATTGCCAAATTTCAGATAGTTTGGGATAGGGACAATGGTGGGTTTTAGGAGGTACGCCCTGGTACAGGCATACCAGTGCCTGCTGGGAGCACTGGGTACCATTCTGGTATGGTACTCTGGAGGGCCCACCTGACTGCCCGCCCTCCTTACCTGTATTTGAGCTCTTCGGCGCTTCCGCGCATGTGCACAGCACAATACTCTGCTGAGCAGCTGGAGTGTCATGGAGGCATCGCGAAGTGTCACAGGAGGTAAGGAGGCAAGTTGCCAAGTTTGAAGACTTCTGAGTTAAGGCATCAGGCTAAAAACCAGGAGACCAGAACTTCTAGTTGCACCTTAGGCACAAGTCCAGTTGGGTGACTTGGGGTCAATCACTTACTCTTAGCTCTAGGAAGGAGGCAAGCAAGGAAAAATTGCTTCCAAAGAACTTTGCCAAAAAAATTGACCAGGCAGTCACCAGGAGTAAAAAAAAAAAAAAAGTGCATAGCAAAACAAAGCACCCTCTGTAAACCCTCCCAAACCCCAAATAAATAGAATAGGTTCTTTCTATATGTATCATTGCTCGACTTTCCATCATTATTTTACCTACTGCAGTTCAGGGCAGGGTGGGTGGGAGGTTGTATACATTTTTAATTAAAACTTTTAAATGAGAAGATAAAAAAACACAAAGTAACATAAAGTAAGAAAAGAAAAAGAAATCCAAAAAAAAAAAAGCAAAAACTGGAAAAAAAGATAAAATGTTGAGGAAAAGTAGAAAAGAAAAAAATACATTAAAAAGTGGTTTCTGATATTCTTCCCAATGGTTCCAAGTACAATTATAAATGTAACTGTTATTCTATACTTTCAGCATCAATCTCTTGTATCTGTGCTGTCTAATCATCACAACCATAAATCATCTTCATTTTCCCCATTTTTGCAACAAAAGTCCATAGAAAGTTTCCAGTCACCATCAATGTAGATAATGTCTTTTTCTCTAATCAAAGAAGCCAGTTTATTCATTTCAGCCAAATCTATCAATTTCACCAACCATTATTCCATAATGGATAGGATTGAACCTTTCCATTACATATAATAATATTGCCACTGTAATTATATTGAAAGACTCTACGGCTCTTGTCCTTTGACCTCTAGGTCAAGTCTCTGACCAATAAAAGCTTCTCATTCCCTTATTTATTCACAAGAGGGGAAAAAGGACAAAATATTTTGCAATATGAGAGCAGCTTCATTTAAAACAACAGCAGCAAGATTCCTATGTTGACTGAGAATTAGGGGAATGGTCCAATACATTTACACTTGGAAATAATGCTTGAAGGGACCTTGAAAGTCTTCTAGGCCAGTGTTTCTCAACCTTGTCAACTTGAAGACATCTGGACTTCAATTCCCAGAATTCCCCAGCCAGCATTCGCTGGCTGGGGAATTCTGGGAGTTGAAGTCCAGACGTCTTCAAGTTGCCAAGGTTGAGAAACACTGTTCTAGGCCAACCCCCTGCTCAAGGCAGGAATTCGTATTCCATCCTGGACAAATGGTTGTCCAATATTTTATTGAAAATACAAATAGGCAGCTCTCACACCCCCTGGAGGGCAAGCTGTTTCATTGGCTCATTGTTTTCACTGTCAGGAAGTTTTTTCTTAGTTCCAGGTTGGATCTCTCTCTGACTATCATCCACCCATTGCTTCTTGGCCTGCCCTAGGTGCTTTGGAGAATAAATTGACCTTCACTTCCATGTGACAGCCCTTCAAATCAGAGGTGATAATCAGCAGGTTCTGACCAGTTCTGGAGAACCGGTACAGGAAATTTTGAGTAGTTCAGAGAACTGGGAAATATCACCTCTGACTGCCCCTGTCCCCATTTATTCTCTGCCTCCCGAATCCCAGCTGATTGTGAGGAAATGGTGATTTTGCAGTAATGGGGATTTTTGGAGTGGGGAGGGAATGGAGGTTGTACAGTATCCTTCCCCTGCCATGCCCACCAAGCCATGCCCACAGAACCGGTAGTAAATTTTTTTGAATCTCACCACTGCTTCAAATGTTTGAAGATTGTTATCATGTCACTCCTAAACCTTCTCTTCGATAGGCTGGACATACCTAGTCCCCTTAGCTTTTCTTTGTACCTATGGGTTAAATATTGTTGCTCTTCTCTGCACTCTTTCTAGGGCTTCAGAATCTTTTTTATATTGTGGTGAACAGAACTGGATATAGTATTCTAAGCATGCCTCACAGGGGTGGGTTCCGGCAGGCACTACTGCTGGTTCACTCATGTGCACGCTGTGCACAGTCGAATAAAACACTTCTGCACATGCGCAGAAGTGAAAAACAAGATGGTGGCGCCTATGGCACCACCCAGAGAACTGATTCAGGGGCGTGGCTGGAATCGGCAGCGACCCAGGCCTCCAAACCATTACCAGTTAAGCCAAACCTGTCAGAACAGGTAGGAACTCACCACTGATGCCTCACCAATGCAGTATAGAGATATACTATCACATCTCATGATCTTGATTCTATCCCTCTACTGATGTAGCCTAGGACTGCATTGGCAGCTGTAGCACATTGCTGGCTCATACTTAAAGAGTACAGTGACCAGTTTTTAGCAAAATGAGTAAAATGTCTATGGAGTTAGGGATTCAATATACTATTTAATATACGTGTCCACTGTGAGTAGAAATAGAATAAATTATGCCTATCAAAGGATCAAATATAAATACATGAATAAATAGATATTCACAAATATTCTTAATTGAAACAAATCACAGAATTGACCTTTTTATTTGTGGTTTGTTTTTTTAAAGCAATTTTTATGTGATTTATTTGAAAAAAAAAGTAAAAAAATAACAGAAGGAAATAGAAAAGGAAGTAAATAAAATATGGATAATTGTTCCTATTTTGAATTGGACATATTTGGTTAACCCAATATTAAACACTGATTGAACAATAAACAATAATCACACTTAGATCAATCTGAAGATTTTGAGTTGTGGAATGTGTGACTGGGGATACATATACACACATGAGTGTTTGTGTTTATAAATGATAAAAAACAATGTTCACCCTCATATATTGGTTAGAAAAAAGAAGGCATGCTTCTGATTATCAAGAAAAGCAACCAACCAAATATATATTTGCTTTCTAAATGTAACATTAATCAATGTTGAATTTTGCTCATGAAAAACGAGAATGGATGTGTGCCACAGAGAGATCATAAATACTGCCCTCATTCTGTCTTGGCTTTTGAACAATGCATTTTAAGCAATTATAGTTATCGATGTAATGCTTTGAATGACTGGTTATGTGCCATCAAGTCATTGTTCACTCCTAGTGACCACCTATGTAGACATGTTTTCTCTATAATTAATGCTGTACTGAAATAAAATCTGAGTCCACATTATGGATGTTGGAGTTAAAAAGGGAGATTCATGTTGTTTCAGCCCTCCCATTTTTGTCTACATTCTACATTGTCTTTTTTCTGTTATTCTGTTGTTATTTTACAATGGTTGCAAACCTGGTATGAATAAAAATGCTCTTAGCCAGAACCAATGATTCTTTGCAGAGATTGAGGCTTTTACACAGAGCTACATTTTAGCTTAAGAAGTAACTTCCTATGTCTAAAAGTGTGCGTGTGTAAAGATCTTGCTTTGTGGCAATGAATCACATAGGGGAAAGTTAATATCTTCAAACATGTCATGTGGATCTCACAATGTCACAGATTGTTTCTAGCTTGTTTGCAATTGTTGCAAAAAAGGTTGGAAGATATTTATCTATTTATGTATTTATTTTCAGGAGAGATATGGATGCCTATTTTATATAATGGTTCTAGGCAATTCACAATAATCCATAAAAGCATAGCTAAAGTACCTTTTTTTCTCCCAATACCTTTTGCCTTCCAGGCACCAGACCAAACAGTATTCTTAGCCCACTATTTGGGGGCAGGGGACGAGCCACATCTTCATGGCCCACTGGAAAGCTAAATAGGTAACAATATTGTCCTCCAATGTTGCTGAACTTCAGTTACAATCCCAGTGATGTCTAGTGGTGAGGAATGCTGGAAAGCGTGGGCAAGAAGCAACCCATTGAGGTATTAGGTTATAAGATCTCCACCATTGGATAAGAAAAGGGCAGCAAATGATCTTTCATTGCCCATGCTATATAGCCTGTTCTATTATGATGGTCAAACTACTTGTTTTTTCCAGAATAATTAATTCAGTTATGGATTCAAAGACACCCCCCCCCACTAAGCTACCAGGGGTGGGTTCCAGCAGTCAGTACTGCTGATTTGCTTGTGGGTGCGTGTCGCACGTGAGCATTTGATGAGTGCTGTGTGCACATGCGCAGTACAATAAAAAAAATTCTGTGCACGCGCAGAAGCAAAAAACAAGATGGTGGAGCCTATGGCAGAACCTGGAGAACCAGTTCGGGTGTGTGGCAGGCATGGGTCGCTGCTGGACCCAGACCATCAAACTACTACTGGTTTGGCGGAACCAGCCCGAATTGGTAGGAACCCACCATTGCAAGCTACCCTTATTTAGCAGGATGCCTTAGAAGTCCTGAGTTCATTATGTATCTGGATTTTACAGCATCAGAGCTATCATTTTAGCTACTCCGTGGGTCAATCAAAGTGAATGGCAAGGGAGATACTTCTTTTGTTCCTTGTTTCCATTATTCTATTCACTTTTTCATTTTGCTTGCTGCCCCTTGGCTGAAAATGTCTCTTTTATACTTTTTGGGATCTGACATCTTAATTGACGTTCTCCTCTCCATCAGCTCTGTAATTCTGAGCATTAGGCAAGCACTGTGGAGATGAATTGACACCTTTTGCTGTTGGATATTCAGCAAGGGTTTTTTTTTTTTTTTAAAGCCTGACAGGAGAAAGTGCTTAAGGCCGGCATGCTCATTTAGGCATAGCATGAGACTATAAAGCTGGCAGCTGGAGTGAAAACGGGTCCAAAGAGATAGAAATAATTATTTGACAATTTCCTTCCATGAATGAGTAGAAGCCAGAAGCTAGGAAAGGCAGTGAAGAAAGGAATGGGCCACAGGCTTTGCCCATTCACATAATGAATGCATAGTAGATGCTGCCACTTATGAAATGTAAATTTATCAGAAAGCAAGTGGTGATGTTGCTTCCTGACATCATCTTTCATGTCTAAAGATAGTGACTTTCAACCTCCTATTGAGTGATGTCTTTTTTAGTGACCAATTGGCCCCACTACAAAATGCCCGGCTATAGTCTCCCAGCATTTTTGTTTTCTGAGAATATCTATGGTTCCTATGTGGAACTCAAAAGTACAGCTGTAGATGTTTCTGGAGGCTGGACCTTTGCATTTTCCACAGAGCAGCTAACTAGAGTAGGTCAGGAAGCCTGCTGGAAGTTAAAAGAAATGCCTAGGGGCACATTAATACCTAATATTGAGGACACTTAGTATTGTGATACTTGAGAGAGCATCTCTTCCAATACTCTAGAATGTTGAATTCTTTTTCTGTTTTGTCTATCCCACAGCTGGGAGAGAGGCCTTATGTGGCAAATGGAAAGTACTCTTTGATGCAGAGGTGGTATTCAGCGGGTTCTGGCCAGTTCTGGAGTACCGGTAGTGGAAATTTTGAGTAGTTCAGAGAACGGGTAAATACCACCTCTGACTGGCCATCTATTCTCTGCCTCCCGAGTCCCAGCTGATCGGGAGGGAATGGGGATTCAATGTAGTCCAGAAAGATAGTTCAGTTGTAGGATTTAACATTCATGAGTTGCTTTTTGTAATTTATCTTGCTTTTGTTTGACATTTTTTTACTTTTACATTTCTCTTTGAAGACATTTGACCAAACCCAACCTATATATAAGCAGACAAATTTACCCTTACCCCAGTCCATTTAAGACAACAGTTTCTCAACACTTTGACTTATTGCAACTATTATACTTTATGTACCTTTTGGTACATAGAACAAATATATATCACAGTACAAATTGCAATGTGATTTTAAAATGTAACATTGGACCTGGTTTGAATTCTCTGCTGCAATGCTGTTTGGTCAGTAAAAGTTCTTAGGCTTCCAAGGCAATATTTCCTCACACAATTTTCCGTGAACAAAGCCATTTGTTTACTGTCTTCCCTGAACACTCTGTATTAATTTTCAGCATGCGCTGTACTTTTTCATTTTCAAATAAATTAATCTAATTACTGCTGTCACCTAGGTAGTTTTGATGGGGGACATGATAGGCATATTTTATAAATGACCTAGGTTATGGAGATTGGTTTCTGTGGAAACCAATGCATGAAAGACAAAGTACAATATAAAGGAAATTAACTACTTCACTCAACAAATAATGAAGACTTAACCATGGTATGGATATGTATACTGGACGGACAAATAAAACCAGATTCATTTCTCATTTTCTTTACCTTCAGAAGTTGTGGCTACTTCATCACTGGAGGTTTTTAAGAAGGGACTGGACAGCCACTTGTCTGAAATGGTATAGGGCAGCGATGACGAACCTTTTTGGCACCGAAAAGGGAGAGCACGCAGGCAGCACTGAGTGCCAAAAAGGGAGGACTTCATGCTCATCTAAGCCGCGACCAAGAAGAGGAGCTGCCCAGGGGGCATGCATGCGCTGTAAAATGAACTTTCACCGGCCAACAAGTCTACATGCACCAATCAGCTGGCCAGAGCACATGTTCATGCCAGAAAGTGGAAGACCAGCTCTTCTGGGTACCGGCACTGCCACATGTACAAAGTCCATCTGATCATTGTGTACGCATGCACGTCAGAAACCTGGGCGATGCTGCATGTGCCAGGAGACATGGCTCCGTGTGCCACTTTGGGCACGTGTACCATAGGTTCACCATCACAGGTATAGGGTCTCCTGCTTGAACAGACAGTTGGACTCGAAGTAGTTTTCAACAAATCCATTCTGTTCAAACTTTTCATTAAGTATCAAGCTGTACTGTTTTATTTATGGAAACTTAAACAAAACAGTACAGCTGTACAGTCAGTGACATGGGAGCATTTGTTTAAATGATAGGCAATTTCTGTAGCACTTTTCATTATCTAGCATCAAACATGGTCAATCATTTGGACCACAGAGGCACATGCTGCTTCTTTTTATTTCCTTTTTAAAAAATGAAATAGATCAGATCAATTACAGCACTTAATGACAGCAGTAACAAAACTGGAAAATCAAGCAAGCAATTCTTTGATTCATTTTCTGCCCTTTCCCCTCTGCTGGGAATGATGAAGATACTGTATATATTTAGTTCAGTGCTGCTACTCCAAGCATCACTGTTAAATGAATTAGAATTTTTTCTCCTAGTAATGAAAATTTGAATCCATTAGGTGATACTGATGAAAACAAATCTTCCTGCTGCTCTATTCAGAGGGACCGCAAAGACAAAAATTATAATTATATAATTATTATATAATAACATTATATAATAATATAAATTATTGTTATTATTATTACCATATGACTATAAAAGAAATCTCTCCTTCGTTTCCCTTTATTTATTTATCAGCAAGTATCATCCAGACTGGGTTGACATCATCCACTCACTGATAGGATTGAGTCTGATGACAAGTTAAGCCATGCCCCTGTTGCTAGGCAGATCCAGCTTTCTGTAAAGGAATTCTGTCAGACTCAATGCATCACCCTTCAACAAATTTTGTGTTATCGTCCAACACCATACTCTTGATGAAAGCCCACTAAAAGGTCTAAAGTCATAGTTAGTCAAGTAAATTGTCAATTCCGAGGACCAGTGTATCTTGGGAGGGGTTGGATGATACCTCCACCCTATGAGAAGAAGCTTATCAGGTAAGTACCAATGCCCTTTCTCCATAGTGGTGGAAGTATCATCCAGACTGGGACGTACCCAAGCTGGAATTGTCCCCCCAGGGGAGGGGGGTTATAACTGGTCTGAAGATGACCCCTCTCTATGTACCGCCTGTAATACTCTGTGACCAAAGGCCACATCCACCGATGCAATAATTTCTTATAAAAGAAGATTGGGAAGTCCAAGTAGCCGCTCTGCAGATCTCAGCCAAAGATGCCTGCACGGCCCAAACTACAGTAGTTGCTGCACTCCTGGTAAAGTGGGCAGTTATTTTTCCAGGAGGTGCTGTAGATTGGGCTTGGTATGGTGTGGCAATGCAGGCCCTCAACCACCTACCAATTGCGGGAGCAGTAACCTTGTGCCCCATAGAAACCAACTGGAATGATATCAATAGTGCCTCCGATTTTCTGAACAAAGAAGTTTTTTTCAAATAGATCTTTAGAGCCCTCCTCATGTCCAAGGTGTGTCACTTTCTCTCCAGTGGATGAATAGGCTCTGGACAGACGTTTGGAAGAACAATTTCTTGAGCCCAATTTCTTGAAAACAGGAGCACACCTTGGGGATGAAGGGGGGATCCAGCCGGAGCACCAACTGGTGAAATATACAAAGATCCTCTTGGGATGAGAGGGCTTGCAGTTCTGATATGCGCCTAGCAGAAGTAATGGCTATCAGAAAAGTTACCTTCAGTGTAAGAAACCTTAAGGACACTGTACATAATGGATTAATGGTGAGTGTGTCAAGAACTTTAGGGAGATCCCATGAGGGATACCTATGTACCTGTGACGGCTTGAGGTTAATCGCCCCTCTTAGAAATCGTCTGTCAGGTGTTGCGATAAAGATTGGTGTCTCTTGCAAATCAGCATTGAAGAGATAGCCGCTTCTTGCCTCCTCAAGGTATTAGAAGACAATCCCCTGTCCAGACCATCCTGGAGAAAGTCCAGGACCTGTGCAATAGTTGCCCTGAGAGGTTGAATGTTCTTACCATCGCACCAGGGGCAGAACGTGCGCAAGGTAGAGTCATATATTCACTCTGTGGATGGCCTTCTAGCAGCTTGAACTGTCTGGCTGACCCTGGAGAAGAATTTGTCCTCTCTCAGGATGCTCCGCTCAAGCGCCAGGTAGTCAGCTGGAGCCACTGAGGTTCTGGATGCTCCAGCAACCCCTGGCTGACGGAGATCCTTTCCTGAGGGATCCTCCAGGGCCTGTCCACTGATAGAGTTCGCAGGTCAGTGAACCAGGGCCAACGGGGCCAATGGGGGGCTATCAGCACGACCTTCTCTTCTTTATCCAATATCTTCTGGATCACCCTTATCAGGATGAGTAGAGGGGGGAAAAGCATATAAGAGATCCCGAGGCCAACTGCAGCAGGGGGCATCAACCCCCTCCACCTGTTGCGATGGGAACCTTGACTAGAACCACAGGAGCTGAGAGTTGTGAGGAGTGGTGAACAGATTGATTATTGGAAGGCCAAAGCGGTCCACAATGTCCCAGAAAGGGACATTGCAGGCACCATTCTGCATTGTCCACAAAGGTCCGAATGAGCCAATCGGCCTGCATGTTCGCCACCCCTGAAATATGCTTTGTGGTTATGGATAACAGGTTCCTCTTGGTCCATGATCCTAATTTGCTGGCTTCCTGCATTAGGGATTTGGACCTGGTCCCCCCCTGCCTGTTTATGTGGGGTTTTGTGGATATGTTGTCCATTTGGACGAGAAGGTGGGCTGGTTGGGGGTCATGCCCTCATTCTCGGAGAGATCAGCCTCCCTAATCTCACCTTCCTCTGGTATCAACGTGATGTCATCTTGGACAGGACCAGATGACATGGAGCCAGGTTCAGGTGTGGTGTTCATCACCCCCACTGCATGTGGAGGAACCACATGCAGGATTAGGTGCAGTGCCCAATGTTCCCATTACGTGCATGGAAGGCCCACGTGCCAGGGCACCCTCTCTTTGTTGCAATCCTATTGCTATGCCCTTCTCAATGGCATTTGCTATTATATCTTGCATATCTGGCATGCACATGAGCATGTACATTGGTACCATAGAACCAGGGTGCAGAGCCTGTGATGTAGAAAGTAGGGCATACTCTGGCCTGTCCGGCCCCAAAAGGAAGTCAAAGTTCCCTTGGTGTGGTGAATCATGTAGATCCTTTACAGACCCCCAGATTCCAGTGGTGTCAATGGATAGCCTAAGATCAAGGGAGGCTTCCCTATCCTCTCTGCCTGCAGGTGACAATTGCAGTTGTAACCTTGATGAGGAACAGAGCCTCCTAGCAGGTGACAATGAAGCAGGGGTTTTCTGGCTAGAGGCTTTATTGTATAATTTTTTCAATGCCTTATCTCTCTGTTTTTCATATCTGAAGGCAGACTTGGAAGTCTTTTGAGATCTAGAAGATTTAGCTGTCACCTTGCCACCCTTCCTGTGGGACTTGCTTGTCCCTACTCTGGAGGAAACAGAACTGGAGATTTCCTGATTAGCCTCTGGGTCCCCTGCAGTGGTGGGATTCAGCCAGTTCGCACCTATTCAGGAGAACCGATTGGTAACTTTCTAAGCAGTTCGGAGAACTGGTTGGTGGAAGAAATCTTTTGTTTCCGTCCACTTTCCAGGGCTAATCCTGTAAGGAAGGCAGGAAGGAAACATTCTGGTGTTGTTTCTAGCCTAATCTTTATTGCCCTGCTTACAGAAACTGCCTCTCCAGTTAACCCTTATTATCATTGTAACAACTAAGGTGAAGTACCCATCGACCTGAGTGACATTGACTTGGCCACGCCCACATGATCACATGACCACCGAGCCCCGCCTATCCAGCTGGTCATTAGGGCAGAGAACTGGTAAATTATTTGAATCCCACCGCTGGTCCCCTGCTAACTTCTGCGGGCTGCCCTCCTGTTCAGATAAGGCTTCAGTGAGGTCTTTGGAGCTCTTGCGGCCGCCATTTTGAATTTCATAGAAGGCTGGATAACAAAATGACACTCCCCGCCTTTTTAAACTGCTCCTGAGGCTCTGCAATGAGCTGAGGCAAAGGGGCTAGCCGCATATCACTTATCTGATCATTTAAAAGGGGATCCGAATCCCCGACAAGCCCAGCAAGCCTCAAGCCTTTTCAAGCCTCAGCAGGCTTTTTAAAAGTGCTGTTAATCAGTGTTCCCTCTAAGGTGCGCGCGTGAGCGGCCGCGCAGGTAACAAAAAAACACCGCGCACAAGTTTCAAAGTGCAGCGCAGTGTTTTTTAATGCCTTCAAATGTGACTGAAAATATCCTCCTTCCCTCCCTTCTGAACTCTGATTTCTGATTGGTGAAATCAAGGAAGACTCTGCCCGGAGATCGATGACGCTGCAGAAGGGAGAATTCCCATTGGTCCTCTGGGGCTTCGTCAGTTCCTGGGAAAACGGGATTCGCTGGTTGTAGCCTGCGTTTCTCTGCACATCCGGGGTTTCTCAGGCATTGCCTCGTCTGAAGCCCCGTTCTGGGCTCAGCATTTTTTCTGCGATCCCTTCACTTTGGGGAGAGAGGGAAGCAGCGTGGGATTGGAATGCCTGAGCCAAAGGGGTCCACAGGATCTTGAGACTTGATTTTTGAGCAGTACCAATCCTTTCCACCATTTCCTTTTCCTTTCTGTCCTTCTTCTAACTTCTGTTCTTTTTCCTTTCCTTTCTCTTTGCCTTTCCTTCTTTTCCTTCTCCTTTCCTTTCCTTTTTCCTTTCCTTTCTCTTTTCCTTTCCTTCTTTTCTTTTTCCTTTCCTTCTTTTCCATTTCCTTTCCTTTTTCCTTTCCTTTCTCTTTTCCTTTCTTCTTTCCCATTTCCTTTCCTTTTTCCTTTCCCTCTTTTCTATTTCCTTTTTCTTTTCCTTTCCTTTCTCCTTTCCTTTTTTCCTTTCCTTCTTTTCCATTTCCTTTTCCTTTTCCTTTCCTTTCTCTTTTCCTTTCCTTTCTTCTTTTCCATTTCCTTTCCTTTTTCCTTTCCTTCTTTTCTATTTCCTTTCTCTTTTCCTTTCCTTTCTCCTTTCCTTTCCTTTTTCCTTTCCTTCTTTCCCATTTCCTTTCTCCTTTCCTTTCCTTTTTCCTTTCCTTCATTCCCATTTCCTTTCCTTTTTCCTTTCCTTTTCTTGTTTCCCATTTTCTTTCCTTTCCCTCCCCCTCCCCTCCCTCCCTTCCTGGGGGTCTGAGGGAGAGGGAGGGGCCCCTTTTCCTCCTTGCCCCCCTCCCAACATCTGCTCTGATGGCAATTATGGCTAAAAAAAATTCAGGTGCTCAGGCATGAAAATGTGCTGCTCGAACACTATACTTTTCCGCACACACTGAAAAAAAATTAGAGGGAACATTGCTGTTAATGCCTTCAGTAAAGTGCGGAGCTCTACCAGGCAGTCAGAAAGTTTTTAGCTTCCTAGGCTTACACCACCCCTAGGGGCTGTAGGCAGAAATGGCCACTTCCAAGAAGGCTCAGGCCTCAGATCAATCGCCAATATCAGACAAATTTATATACAATTGATCATTTATCTCAAGAATAGGCAATTTGCTATGGAGCAACTGGGTAACTGCATCCGTCCTCACTGAGGGACTGAGTCGAAAGCTGGGTCTGCCTAGCAAAAGGGACATGGCTTAATACTTATCATCAGACTCAGTCCTATCAGAGAGCAGATGATGTCAACCCAGTGGATGATACCTCCACCACTATGGAGAAATATTATGTTTTCTATTTTCAAAATCGAACTTGCAGGACAAAACATACCTGATTAGAACTGCACTTTACTCTACCACCCTATAATCCTCCAGTCCAACCTGCCTCAAATTAGTATTAACCAGATATATTCAGATTTCAATTATCAGAATGTAAGGTACAAATCCAAGGTTTTGAAAGTTCAAAATACCTGATAGGAGAGGGAAAGCATTTTCTGAGCATTTTCAAGGAACATATTAAACTGGAATTTAAAAGAAACAAACACAAAGGAATTTCATTGATATGCAAAATGTGAGTCCATGACAGGTAGTACTAACTTTGCTCATAGATGTATTTTTTTCCTGGCAGAGACATTAGAATTTAATGGATCTCTTATTTATTACCAAGGAATAAATTGGACTATTTTGTTTCCTGCTACATTCAGAATATACATGTCATCCTCTTTCTCTAAAAAACAATTTCTAGGTGAACAGGGCATGGAGAATAATACATGCTTTAAAAAAGCTAGTCAGCGTAAACTACTTCCTAAAGATTTAAAAAAAATATATAGAAGAGTTGACTCAATAATTTGATGCCTACTAGTCTTGGAGATGTATCTGTATCCACTGAAATAAAATGAATAGCTAAGGTTTTTGAATCTCTTGTGAAATTTTGCATGATTACATTGAAATCTCATTATGTTACTAAAAGATTAAATTTCAATGATCTTTTTTTTAATGTGCAGTCAATTGTAGAAGATTGCATGATAGTGTTGTGGAGTGGACAAATCTCTATCATAGAGCAGTGATGGTGAACCTTTTCAGCACTGAGTGCCCAAACCGGAACACGCATGCATGTGCACGCACTAGAGCACTGGAAACCCAAAGACCAGCACCTGCATGCCTGCTTTTTGGGCATTTTTTTTGCTCTAGTGGGTGCACATGCATGCACGTTCCGGTTTTCTGGCCCAAAATGCATGCCATAGGTTCGCCATCATGGTCATAGAGTTTGCGGGACTGATCTGTTAAAACTAATATGACTGTTTACATTACCAAGAACTTAATCCTACATGATTTAGCTAGATTTGTCAAATAATCTGGTGATTGATTTTTTTTGTTTTAACTCAGTTAATGCAAAGTTATACTGAGTTTCATTAGTGAACTGATGGCCATCCTAGTTGGAAGTGATAAGGTTTACAGTCCAGAACCTTTGGGTGAGATCAGATTGGATAAGGTATTTAAAATACAGATATCAGATGAATGTACTTCCATATCCTTCTGTCGTCAGGAGGTGCACATTATGCTAGAAGTGCTGGGGCCACAGTACCCCATTTTACAGCTAACTTGGACAAGAAGGAAAGGAAATGCATTTACTCTTTTCTTTCTGAAAAATTAAGGTGACATGATTTTCAGATTGGTAAAGAGGGACACCATTGACCGGGGGGGGGGGGGGCTTGATTAAAAATGTTATATTTTGTCAAACATGACCCCAGGACACTGAAACCATCATAAATACGAATCTGTTGCCAAACATCAAAATTTTGATCACGTGACCATGAGGATGCTGCAACGGTCGCTAAGTGTGAAAATGGTCGCTAAGTATGAAAATGGTCATCAGACACTTTTTTCAATGCCATTGTAACTTTGGTCACTAAATGAACTGTTTGAAAGTTAAGGCTAGCTTGCATTATAATGCCTTATGCTAGCTTACATTTTCAAGAGAGAGAAGCTAAACTCCTTGTTAGAATTGAAATAGAAATGAATAGAGTAGAGTAAAATAGAATAGAATAGTTTATTAGCCAAGTGTGATTGGACATACAAGGAATTTGTCTTTGGTGAATATGCTCTCAGTGTACATAAAGAAAAATAAAATAGTAAGATAATGGGATCCTTGCTGCACCAAGCTCAGAAACCAGCGATCCCACGATCTGCCCCACACCTCCTCTTTCCGAAACTTTCATCAAAAACAGTAAAAATCAATCATGCTTTTTTATTTCTATTTATTATTTTGCTATGGCCACATATGAATATATATGCACATTCCAAACAGATTTTCTTACTAAACAGTCACCATTCTCATCCATAGGCCACTAAATGCCTCACTAACCTTTTCTGTATTCTTTCATTTCCATCCATCCATTTTATTTATTTAACATAGAGCAGATTAGGCTGTCAGCCTTAGTCATTCTTCTAACATCACAACAATGCTTACCAACAAGGACGGTATTGGCACATTTTAGCTAATGCAACCTAAACATAACCAAAGCCTATTTCACTTCAAGTATGCTAACTTTATTCTATGCAAGCTGCAATCTCTAATCTAAAGACCACTTTTCAAGCCAACATGCTGTTAACTACAATTTACTAACCAAACTGCTGATAATATTTATTCCCTTTTGAAAGGGGATCCAAATGGTTACCTCTGATCTTCTACTCCCCTCCCTAATAGAGGTCCAGTTCACCTTTTTAAAATCTTCACATAAGGAGCCTTTCTAAAATTTTGCAAGTAAATTTTACAAGAATCTTGCCAGGAAAATATGGTCCTGTTTTTTTTTAATGTTAGCTCTTGAGCCTCACACTTTCTTCACCAGCCCAACCACACATCTTGGAAACTCCCAAATCTCATTCAATTATACCATTAAGATGAAGAACAAAATGGTTTAGTTTATTAAGGCTCAAATGCAGGCAGTAGTTGTGGCTGGGTGGGCTTTTGCACCGCTTCATGTTTACACCAGTTGTGCCTGTATTGGAACTGTGAGACCCTCCTGCGCATAGTCACTCCTGCCTTGATAGCCTCTCAGTTAGATTGCTGCAATATGCTCTGCATGAGGCTATTTTTGAAGATTATTCAGAAGCTACAGCCAGTGCAGAATGCAGCGGTGCAGAGAGTTCTGGGGGCGCCCTAGGGTGTCACATTTAAGATTGCTGTTACATTAGGTGCATGTGTGCCAGTTTGCTTCTGGGTCCAATTCAAGGTATTACATTTAAGACCCTATAATGGCATACATCCAAGGTGTCTGTGGAATTATCTCATCCTAATGGACCTAGCTTGCCCCACTAGCTCCAGTGGAAGAGGCCATTGGCAGATGCCATCTGCTAAGGAATTCTGATGGGTGGGATCAAGAAGAGCCTTTTCCACTGTGATCCAGAGGTGTAACTACTCCTACCCTTCTGGCTCCCTGCTGGAGGATGGGGTTAGGAGATCTCATCCCTGTCTGTCTCATTGGATCTAGTTTCTTATATAAATGTTTTGAAATTGTTTCTATATTTATCTTGCTATTGTTTGTTAAGTTGCCCAGAGTTGACTTACCAGTGAGTTGGCATATAAAGTCAATAATTTTTTAAAAAATGACCAGTTTGACTGTAACAGGAGGCTGGGCAATATTTATCCAAGATAAATGGTTATAGTTAAAAAGATAACTACGTATCATTAAAAAAAAGTAATACAGTCGGGAGGGGGGGACAAAAAAACGGAGCTGGAGTTATAAGTTCTGGAATGTTTGATTTTATTTAATTTTTTAAAATTTTTAAATGTGCCTTCTCTTTTCTACAGCAAAATAGAGCTTCCTGCCAAGGTTTCGATTCAGCCTGTGCACGAAAGAAGGGGTTGAGAAGAAGGGCACATTTTTTTGGCTTCCCAAAAGCCTTCCCACGCATTACATGGCTTGAACGTTCGCGGATCACCACCAAATTGCACAGGTGGTTGTTCTACCAGATGGACATCCTTACTTTTTCTCGAAAACGGGAGAGAGGCTGCCTTTCCTAGTCTAGCCCCGTAACAACAACCCTACGAGGTAGGGTGGGTTAAAAAAAAAGCGAGTGTCGGGGAATTCTGCGACTGCACCACCTCTTCGCTGCTCTCGCTTCCCAGGGAGCCCCCTTTCCTCTCGCCGAGCAGCCCATTCTCGGAACAAAACGCCTCCCTGCCACCGCTTTCCTTCCACCAAAACAGAGGGAGAGAGCTTGCACGGTCCGCCGCACGCTGCCCTTTCCCAGCGCAAGCCCCTCTCGACACCGTCCCCACCGACTGCCAGGTGTATCCGCCTCTGAGCCTCTCCGCGCAGTCACCCCCTTCCCCATCACGCCCCCCACCCCAAAAGCAAACCACCAGCGCTCCTCCCGCTCCCCCACTCCCCAGGCCTGCAGCGACTTTTCTTCCCGTTCAGCTCCGAGCCACCGTCACGGACCTCTTTTGGCTCCGCTCTAGGCACCGACCGCTGCACCACCGTCCTCCCCTACATCATTCCCCCTCCTCCCAGAGCGCCACCGGAAACACACCAACCTCAATACAGATGCAGGGAATCCATCCTCCTTGGGCAGCAGGAAACGCTGGGGCAGGGCTGAATGTGGCCCGCTCAAGCCACCTGGGTGATTTTTATGGTTGCTTTTGCTGGCGGACAGGCAGGATTTAGCCAAGAAAAGTTAACCGGCAGCCTCTCAGCCCTTCCTGGTCGGGGAGACCTCCCCCCACTTCCACTCCTGCGACCCTCCTCCTGCCTCCTCGGAGCTTCAAGCAAGCTAACTGGGAAGGGCGGGGAAGAAGAAGAAGTGGCAGCGCGGTCCCCTGCAGCTGCCGAGCCGGGAAAGGGGTGCTTTGGCAGGGCTTCCGCAGTGCTCCCAAGGACCGCCGCGCGGGTGCGACCTGGGAAGCGTCGGCATGGCCTCCGGCGTTGCCAATCACGCCCGTCCCCTCTCAAAAGGATTCCGCTCGGCCACCGCTTCCTCCTCTCCAAGGTCCTCAGCAACAGCCGCCGCCGACCTCGTGCAGCGGTCCTTGGGGGCACTGCAGAAGCCCTGCCAAAGCGCCCCTTTCCCAGCTCGGCGGCTCGGAGCGGGATGAGCAGCGAGCGGAGCCTCATTTAAAACGACGGCTGTGGCCGCTCGTTCGCTCCGCCGCTCTTGCGTGGAGGTCTGAGGAGGCAGAGGGGTGGGAGGGGTGCGAAGGAACCAGGGCGGCAGCAGCGGCGCTTGAAGGTGCTGCCCCTGGAGCCCAAGGGTGGGTGGGCTGGCGAGCAGGCACCTTTCTCACACACAGGGAAGGGGAGGATGGCGGCGGCGGCTGTTTCACTAACCCCGCGCAGGTTACTAAAGGCCCTCAGCAGCAGCCGCTACCGCGGCTGCTGACCTCGCTCGGTGGTCCTTGGGGGTGCTGCGGAATCCCTGCCAAAGCGCCCCTTTCCCAGCTTGGCGGCTCGGAGCGGGATGAGCAGCGAGCGGAGCCTCGTTTAAAACGACAGCCATGGCCGCTCGTTCGCTCCGCCATTCTTGCGTGGAAGTTTGAGGAGGGAGAGGGGTGGGAGGGGTGCGAAGGAACCAGGGCGGCAGCGGCGGTGCTGGGAAGGTGCTGCCCCTGGAGCCCAAGGGTGGGCGGGCTGGTGAGCGGGCACAGGGAAGGGGAGGAGGGCAGCGGTGGCTGTTTCACTAACCCCGCGCAGGTTACTAATTCCCGGTTACTCACCAGTGAAGCAGCAAAACAAAGAAACGGCCGTGAAGGCGAAATGAAATGGAGACTCCTGCGACTCACGCGGTGTGCTAAGCGGACTCCAGCCAATCAGTGAGCTGGCTGGGATGGAAAACTTTAAGCACGCCGCAGTGTGCTTAAAGTTTTACATCCCAGCCAGCTCACTGATTGGCTGGAGTCCAGGCCAATCAGTGAGCACCAGGCTCGGCTGGCTTAGATTTTTAGAAATAGATGGGGGAACTAACGAGCGAGCTAGCGGCAGCTGATGGGCGGGGGAGCGAGCGAGCCCCAAAATAAAGCGGGGTTTTTCTAGAATGGCCCGGGATGCGGGAACAATTATGAAAAGGCATGCCTGTACCACCAGATGCGGGACGTCTGGTCACCCTATGAAAAATGCCAGAACAAACTCATGCTTCTAATTATCTAGCCATTTGCCCATGAATTCTAATATACAGTCTGGACAGGAAAACTCTCTTACCCAAAAAAAAAAAGGGGGGGGTTATCAACTTAATGTTACTTATGGGCTGTGGCTTGCCAGCCTGGGATGAACTGTACTGCATCAAAACCCAGCAACAACATCATTAAATCAAATCAAGAACATTGTTGAAGGATTTGTGATCAGTTAGTAATTTTTATTAATTTCCTTCTATTCTTCTCTGTTGTGTCACATATCCTTGATCTTTGATTTCTTCATTCTGAAATAAAGGCAATGTTGATTGAGTTCTTAAAGATACACAGCACCATTTTTGCAAAATGCCAGATATTGTCTATAATAAATGATATATTTATTATAAATTCCACCATGTGAAATAATGATAAGGTGTTCACTCAGCATAGAGAATTTCCTCCTAGGCTTACATATTCTGTACTGTATACTATATAACATAGCAGTAACAGTGATAAAACTTAAGGTTGTGCACATTTCAAAATATTTAAAAATCTTTCACACCACACATGACTAATTCTTTGAAGAAATCTGATTTTTCAGGCTCCAGCATGAGCCTATTTTAAAGAACTCATTAAAATTAATGTTTGAAGTAATGGCATCTTTTATTTTCAGACTAGCTTGGAAATCTAAAAAAGTTAGACTTTTTTTAATGAATAGGAAAGAGGTTCTGGCTGTGTTTCTGCTTACATGAGGTCATTTCTTCCAAATAATTTTGGAAGGATACAGAGCTATAGTAAAAATGCATTTCCTTTCTTGAAGCATTGTTTTATGGTTTTTTCCAACTTAGTATTGCAACATTCAATCATGAACTGTTCTTTTTCTGTTTTATACTGGTTATCTGTGTGCAATTCTAAATGCATTTTCTCATTTCTCTATTAATCTGGGCTTTTAAAAAAGAATCATAAAGTTTGGCATTATCCTGAAAGCATAATTTCCATATTTAATACATTTTAAAGGAGAAAAATATCAAAGACTTCAGATGAGAAAAAGAAGAAGAGGAGGGAGGAAGAGAAAGAAAGAGAAGGAGGGAAGGTAGGAAGGAGAAGAAAAAGGGTAGGATAGGGAAGAGATGAGGGAAAGAAGAAGGGGATGGAGACAAGGAAGGAAGGAAGTAGAGAAGGAAGGGAGGGAGAAAGGAAAAGAAAGAGAAAACAAGGTGGCGTCTTAGCAGGTGCGAAGGATGGTAAACAAAGCATTCTAAACTATACCTTATAACCTTCCAAATGGGATAATAATAATATAAGAATGGCAAAGAAAAAGAATAATTATGTGAATGTATATCTATAATCTGTATGTAAGAGAACAAATGACAATAAAAATAAATAGCATAATATAGGTAAATAATATCTGGTCATAAGTAGCTAAGTTTAAATAAATAAAGAAATGTACATACAAATGGATAATGAATAAGGAGATTATGAATGAAAGAGGGAAATGTATAGTAGGGAAAACACTAACTGCACAGAAACCAATTCGGAACTGCTGTATGATATACGATGGAACTTATTGTTCCTATGTTGTTTTTAAGTTATGTGTTTGTTTTTGTTGATGTGTTTATGTGTTTAAAATAAAAAAAACTATAAAAAAAAGAAAAAAAAGACTTCAGATGAAAAAAATAACTGGGTCATGATATTGTAAATTTGAATCAAGTTTATTTAACAATGTTCATTAACCATGGTGACCATTTGCAATAATCTATCTTCTTTACAACAAACATGGTCAGACATAATTCTACTATCTTATGTTTGCCATCATAACAAAAATTAATAGTAACTTGGAAAAAAATACAGGGTAGTGCTTTTTAAAGAATAAAACTGATAGCATCACCTTCAGAGCACTAACGTAATGGATAGACTTACCCCACTCTCTCAAACCATAATGCTTTTAGCTTACTTTCATTTGAAATAGAACATAGGAAGTTAAAAAATGAGAAAAATAATATTTTCCTTTTCTTTGATGGTGTTCTACTTTCATCCCGGGTTTTTTAAAAAACAACAATCTGGGATTTTTTTGCAGAACATTTGTAAAGACTAAAGGTGGCAGAAGATCTTTTGCTAAAACTTACTGAGTATTGCAGTCAAAATGAAATCCCACTGAATTGAATGGAGTTTCTCTCCAAATATAGGATTGTGTAATGGTACCCTATCTGGGCTACAAAAATCTGGATAATCACTAAATTACAGCAAAGAATTAAAGTGTTCTGTATCTTTGTATTTTATCAAATTATCATCCAGATTTTTATAGTCCTGATATGATAGCCATAGATTTGTGGTTACAATTGCATATCTAAATTATGGAATATATTAGCAATGTCACTTAGATTCATATACCGCTTTGCAGTGCTTTTACAGTCCTCTCTAAGCAGTTTACAGAGTCAGCCTATTGCACCCAACAATCTGGGTCCTCATTTTACCCACCTCGGAAGGATGGAAGACTGAGTCAACCTTGAGCCTGGTGAGATTCGATCTGTCAAATTGCAGGCAGCCAGCCAGCTGTCAGCAGTACTGTACTCTAACCACTGTGCCACTGTGGCTCAGTGAATATTAATATCGAATATCAAAGAATATTACTATTCTTTGTGCAAGAACATACTACCACACATGAGAATCTGCAGGGGGAGCATCCTCTCAGGATCCCACAGGTAGGAGAGGTACATTATGGGGAGAAATGGGAAAGTGTCTTTGGAATTCATTCACTTTGGAATAGAAGCCAGAAGGGAGAAGGGAAGCTGCTTTCAGTGCTAGATAAAATATTATCTTTTAATAGTTGCAGTCAGGATCTAATGCCTACCATATTAAGTATCTTCTGTCAGTGTTATTAGGATTATTAATACAGGTTTACATTATTTTCATTTGGCTCTACTATTTTATGGATTGCAAGTTTATCTAAAATTTGAAATTTTGTTCTGCTTCATTCATGCATGCATGCATGCATGCATGCATGCATTCATTCATGCATTCATTCATTCATTCATTCATTCATTCATTCATTCATTCATTCATTCATTCAGTGGTGGGATTCAGCCACTTTGCACTACTTAAGGAGAACCGGTTGTTAGACTCTTGGTTTATAGACAAGAGAAAGAAGGAGATGAAATGGGACGGGGGAGTAAAAAATAGATGGTAGCTGGATAGGATACACTAACTATTTACTAACAGTTATCTTCAACTTCTGAAAAAGCCACATCTCAAGGGTGATCTCTTGGCTTTTGTTTTGCCTATTCTGTAGCTTCTTTGGAGATGAGAAGGGGGTGCCTTCCTTCTTGAATAAAAGACAATATTTCAAATATTCAGTTTGCTTTGGGGAAGGTTAGGCAAATTGCATCAGGGACTATTCTGGGTAATCAACACATTTTTTAAAAATAAAAATGCCAGACTTGTCTGATTCTGCTGAAGCAAGCTGGTTCTTATGGGTGATTATTTTCTGTACTTTGGAAATGTGGCAATTAATAGCTCAGCTAGAGAATGCTAAATGGAGCCCAAAGTTCTTTTAAATCCTATCCAAGTGGCAGAAGCTCCCTTGAACTACTGCCAAGGTAGGATATAAATTGTGTGTGTGTTTAGTGAGACAACATGCAAGAAAAATGTCTTAGGTAAAACAATTCTAGCATGTCCACTTTAAAAACAACTCCAGTGGAGGTGTTGGCAATGATAGTTCTCTGCCAATTTTCAAAAGATAATGTTTGTAATTGCAAGGAATCAGACCTACACTTTTAATTCAGATTTTGTAATCAGATTTGATGGAGGATGATCATTATTACTGAAGCAACATTTACGAGGCAAGTTAACTTGAAGAGGTGGGATTGATGGACAGAGTCCTGATCTTTGTCTCAGGCAACAAAATAGCATCCCTGAGAGTTATTATAAGGACAAAATGGATGCCTTGTCCTTTCCCTCCCCCATCTTAAATAGCATGAAAAAATGAATTCTTATATTAAATAAGATACAGCACAGGGAAGACAAAACATTATCACAATCAAACATCGATTTTAAAAAGAACTAGACAAGCAAATATAATGCTTTCCATTAAATGTCAGCATTTTACCATAAACAAAGCATACTATTTGACAAGAGAGGATATGTGCTTTATGAAAATATAAGCATTTGATACATTCCATCATTATTTACCTTTAGGCAGTAAGTGGATTTTTGGGCTTTTTAGGCAAAACTGACTATATATTTAATTATATTCATGTCAGACATTTGTGAATGTAAATGAACAGATGAAGAATGTTGGGCAACCCCCTCCCCTTTAGAAGTCCCACTGGTGACATCGCTGAAGAGCCGTCTCCATGACTACAGTGATATTGTCCACAGCTGAAAAACTGGTACCAAGTCAATCTTGCAGTATTCTGATTACATGGAAGCCTTTGCATGCATGCACTGATTTTCCATTGCAGAAACATGTGCTGTACCTATTGAGGGCCAGTTCTTCAGTGATGTCACTCATGTGACTTGGAGAGTGGAGGGATTGCTCACTGCTCCTTAAGTGTTGAATTGAACATGTTGCCCAAATAGGGTTCCTGTGAAATACTAAAGTTGTCCATTACATTTTCCCCTCTGAAATAGTAATATAAAACTAAACTAAAGTTTACTTTGAACTTTTTGCCATTTCTAATTTAGTTCTTACCTGGATGGGATAGAGTTTTTGTTTGACATTTCTCAGGACAAGAGGTGTGTAATGTTTAAGATTCATTGTGGGGATAAAACTGGAGGAAGAAATATCCCCCCCCCCCCGCATTTTGAAATATCATTGCCAATACCATCTTTGAATTTTAAAGAAAAGAAGATAAATGAACTCAATAAAACTTACATAGATAAGGAGAGGCAGTTTTCTAATTGGAGAATATTTGCATGAAAGGTACTTGAAAACTGAATCTCTTCTCACTTAATATGATTTTACACTATGCAGATTAAGATGGTGAGCAGAATATATTATCCCTTAGATTTAAATTAGATTCCTTAGATTTTATCCCTTATATTTCACACTTCATTGAATTTCAAATGTATATGAATATATGTATGTTAATATAGTATGCATACAGATGTATATGTATATGTATATGTATATGTATATGTATATGTATATGTATATGTATATGTATATGTATATGTATATGTATATGTATATGTATATGTATATGTATATGTATATGTATATGTATATGTATATGTATATGTATATCAGGGGTGGGTTTCAGCCGGTTCTAACTGTTACGCTAGAACCCGTTAGTGAAATTCAGCGTACGTTTTAGAACCCATTCATCCGGTGGCACAGTACCGGAATGCTGCCTCCCGGCTGCCCCCCCTCGCTCACTCCCCCCCGCCTGATGTGATCTTCTTTCATTCTCCATCTGCCTCATTCACTCGTTAGGGTAGCAGAGAACGAAAGGAGATCGCATAGCCAAGGGCAAAGGAGCCTGCAGCCTCCTTCATTCAAACGGCTTTTTTGCACACTTTCTTTCTTTCTCCGAAGGTGTGTGAGAAGCCCCCCCCCCATTGCCCGAATGTGTGAATGAAGGAGGCTGCAGGCTCCTTTGCCCTAGGCTACTTTATCTCCTTTCATTCTCCTTCTGCCTCATTCACTGGTCCCATCATGTGATAGCTTTCTACTAGATTCCTCTCTGTCCTCCCTCCTCCAATTTCCCAAGTTCTTTTCCCAGCCTGTGATAGCTTTCTCCTGGATTTCTCTCTGTCCTGCCTTCTTCGGTCTCCCTAATTTCGGCCCTTAATCCTCCAGTTGTCTATTTTTGGAAGTTTTCCCCTCTCTCTTCCCCTCCTTTCATTGGAGTCCCCAAAAATGTTTGCCACCGTGGGCATGGCTTGGGGGTTTCATGAGACTGAGTGTGCATTAGTGATGTCAAATTGGCCATACCCACCAGGTCACATGACTGCCAAGCCACACCCACAAAATAGGCCACACCCACAGAATAGGTTCTAAAAGTTTTTGAAACCCATCCCTGATGTATATGTATATGAAATTATATTTGAATTTAAAATGTAGTTTTTGTTTCCCTAGTAATTGGCAGTTCTTATTTGTGTGTGTGTGTGTGTGTGTGTGTGTGTGTGTGTTTTAAAAAGTAACTTAGATATCTAAGTTTTACAGAGCTGCCATTAAAACTATCCTGTGTTCCCAAATACCCAGAACCACTTTTATATTGGCCTAGGAATAACTCCAGATCAACCAACCAGCACTTCTTCAGTCAACTGATGGGGAAGTGAAAAATATACCCTGAAAGGCTATCTTACTCAATATCCTTCTTTGGTCCTACTAGTTTTCATTGTGATAAGCAAGCAAACAAATTGCCTTCTGCCCTGTGAACACCCAGGAGATCCTACTAATGGGGAAATGACTGGCTTGGCCTCAAAATTCCATGGAGCTTCAATATTACAATTTGGAAAAAAAAGGTTTGTGCATCCTCATGAAGATGATGCTGAACTGGAAGAAAATTAGTCCAAGGATTGTGACAGTGAGGTGAGGTGGGTTGCAGAGCTCACCTGGAAGACTACTTCTTATGAAAATGTTCCCTAATACCCAAATGAGAACAACAGGGACAATTTAGGCCACTCTTTTGCAAAGTGCCCTATGGCTTATCTATCTATATATTAAAAAATGTGTGTGTGCATGTGTGTGGTACACAGATGGTACACAGATGACTCTCTGGAAACAAGTACTGTGTGGGGAGGGTAAGACACCCCTTACACCCCTTGGGGGTTGTTCTATTAAGATACAGCCTGTTGTGCCTTAAAACGGCTTCTATTGTACAGCACAGTGAAGATGCCATGGTAACAGTTTCACAATACTCCATAAGGGGGGCTCCCTCTGGTAAGGGGGAAAGTCCAACATTAGAAATTTAGTTTGGTCCGGACATTTGTGAATGTCTAATATAGGATTGGGATAAATAAATACCCAGGCAACACCGGGTTAACTTCTAGTTAACAATAAATTTATGACCTGACCTCCTTTCACTGAAGTGCTTATGTAACCAGATTTTTGCCAAGTAGATAATTGTAAATCTGATGATTAAGGAAGAGAATAAAACACATAAAACAAGTGCAATAGGCTTTCAAAAGAGTATAATTATGATAACAGCTAAAACAAAACACCTCTTTAGAAATAGTTTGTATATTATTTTCCTAGAAGTATATGCAACATTAGGAATATTTAATAGAATTTTTAGATTTCTGAGCATGATTTGAACATATTTTTACAGATGAAATAAACTGGATGAAGAAAGAATAGAATCACACAGAATCAATGAATATAAAACAAAAGCATAACATATGCTCTTTCCTTATAGCCATATACTGTAAAATGTGAGCATACGTTAAACTGGGATAACAGTTAAACTTATTAAACCTGGAAATTCATATTCACTTTCTCATAGCACAGTCAGCCCACTGGAGGTAGGAACATTAGTTGTGCTCCGCAACAAAGAGGGATATAAAGCTGGTAAATATATCATAAATAAAATAACAGATTAAAATAACTGATGCTTCTATAAATTTAGCCGCCTCCATAATTCACCCTTAGACTTAGTTTCTGTTTAAAGAACCACACAAAAGGATGTGTGCAGATGGCACTGTTGCCATCCTCTTCTGTGCGTTCTCTTGCATCCCTAAAACATTTTCTTAGAAAGCCAGAGCACCTTCCCAAAGGAATGTGAAAGATCCTTGAGGGACAGTGAGACTTGTTCTAAGTTAGACTTCAAGCCCCATTTCCTATTCTCTCAGCAGGTGAATTCTTTCTTCCTATTTCTTGAAATTGTGTGTGTGTGTGTGTGTTTGTGTGTGTTTTGGTGAGGTGCTGGTTACAGCACTTGCGGTGGGAGGGAAACAGAAGTAAAAGTAAAACCTTCTTTCCATTATCTTTCTTAATTGATATAGCTTATGATCCCAGTGATTTTATTTTAAAATGGAGCACTTCTAGTTGAGGCTTTCTGTCTGATTCACAGAATTTTACAGTGTTTAATGCCATTTGCCTTTAGAACCCTTTCATATTTTCCAACCACTTCTCCCTCCCCCCCCCTTACCACAGAAAATGCATGAAAGAGGAAAAGATCACAGACTTGCACAAAAGTACTTTTTAAAAAATATTAAGAGCAGTGAAAACTGCCTCTCTGAAAGCATCCATGGAGACATACTGTATATTGCTCTGTTCATTTGTCGTTCATGTAAGATTATGTCAGCCAGTGTAATATAGTTAAAGTGCTGGCTTTGGACTGGAGAGACCCAAATCCACATTTTACTTGATGGAGAGCTCCCTGGGGGGCTTTGGGTCCATCGCGATCTGTTAGTGCAACCTACCTTACAGGATTGTTGTTCGGAAACACTAGATAAGAGAATTGTATATACTGTATATGTTGTCTTGAGAAAAAACAAGAAAAGTCAAGGTAGAAAGGTTGGTGCTGCTGCTGCTGATACCACTAAAGGTAAACATAAAGATTCTTCTTGCACATATATGCTAGTCGTTCCCGACTCTAGGGGGCAGTGCTCATCTCCATTTCAAAGCCGAAGAGCCAGCGCTGTCTGAAGACATCTTCATGGTCATGTGGCCAGCATGACTAAACGCCAAAGGTGCACGGAATGCTGTTACCTTCTCATCAAAAGTGGTTCCTATTTTTCTATTTACATTTTTACATGCTTTTGAACTGCTAGGTTGGCAGAAGCTGGGACAAGTAATGGGAGCTCACTCGGTTATGCGGCGCTAGGAATTCAAACTGCCAACCTTCTGATTGACAAGCTCAGTATCTTAGCCAATGAGCCACAGCATCCCTGATGATACCACTAGCAGAACCTTTAACCTTGACCATCTAAGAGACTTTATTGCTTCTACCCTCTTTTCTATCTCTTCTTCTGATTCCAGCTATTATCAGTAATGAAGAATTCATGTGAGTCCTTTTACGTAAATTGATTTCGTGTTTTTGATTTGATCAAAGAATGAGGCCAGAAGGCCTCTAGGAGGGAAAATGCTTCTATTCTCATTCTTAAACCTATCCGGCCAAACCCCATAAATCTGTCCTAATTAATGCAGCCAGTTTTCAGTGTTAAAGCAGTGAGCTCAAGTGCAAATTCTAGTCGTTTTTCAGGGATTGACTCCTGGTACTATTTTCATTTTTAATTCTGAAGGGTAAAAGTTCCTTTGAAAAGCACTGTAGTCTAAGTGCTGTTGCTATAATAGCAATAATACAACTAGGTACTGTAGTTTTCTAGGGGTGGACAGCCCATAGCTGTGTGTACCTCTAGTGCTCGATCTATAACCTTCAACATACCAAAGACATACCATTAAAATTCAATGGCAAAAACTACAATACCTGGTTATATTATAGCTATTATAGCAACAGCACTTAGACATATACCACTTTACAGCGTTTTACAGCCCTCTCTAAGCAGTTTACAGAGTCATCATATTTGGGTCCTTATTTTACCCACCTCGGAAGGCTGGAAGGCTCAGTCAAACTTGAGCCTGATGAGATTTGAATTGCCAAATTGCAGGCAGCTGGCAGTCAGCAGAAGTAGCCTGCAGTACTGCACTCTAACCACTGTGCCACCATGGCTTATTTAATGTTTTCATCTTATATCTCAGAAAATTAATTTTCCCGAAGTGGTTTATATCAATTAAAACATCTAGATTCTCCTTCATGTTATTTTTACAAACATTGTTTTGCTCCAGGAATCAGTCTGCTTGAGCAAACTATCCAAAATGATCCTTTTGTTCAAAATCTTTAAAAAGTAGCTGAACAATTTGAAATAATTACTAATTCACTTTTCTTTTAAAACCATTAAGATAGTCATGCTAAGCTATGGTCCTCTAGAGAAATATTTGTCCTTGGTTTTCTTTTTCTGTCAAGGACTTTTATGGATGATAAATTGTAATTTGGAGAATCTGTAATTAAGTCATGTTCTGGGACTGATCTGATTTGAAGTGTCATGACTCTTTTCTCTGAAAATATAAAAGAAAGAAAGCAATGAACAAGCTTGCTCATAAGTCACTCCAGTTGCTTACAGAAATCACTATTAAGCTTCTACCATGATTGACTAGGTTTTTGTTCCTATTATTCATTGGTTTTTTTCCTTGGGCTAGCTGATGATGGTTGTGAGCAACAAGTTGGTTTGTGCTACAGCTCCACAAAATGACCATTCTGAAAGTCAAGGATGAGCCCAATTAAAGTTGGTTAGAATTATGACTCTCACTTTTCTGCCTAAGTTAAATATATTTTGGCAAGTACAGGCATACTGTGAGCCGCACTGGGCTGATTATATAGACTTAGGTGGGAATAGCAATAAGCCATATCTGAAGCTTCAGAGCTTTATGTATTTCTCCCAAAGCCTGAGATAATATCTTTCTAAAATGTCACTAAGCTATTATTTTTAATATGGCCAAGAGGGAAAATTATTAAAATATAATGAAAAGTTGTACTTACAAATTAATTAACATTAGATGTAAAGATAAGTGAAATTCAACACATTGTTTTAGGCCAACTCACTTTATGTTTGTCTGTGATTTGGAAAATACACCCCAATGAGCATCTCAGGGACTAATATAATGAATAATTGTATTTACAAATTAATTAACATTATGTGTAAAGATAAATGAAATTCAATACATTTTTTTTAGCCCAACTCACTCTGTGTTTGTCTATGAATGCATCCCAATGAGCAACTCAGAGACTAAGAGGAAATTTGGCCTACAGAAAGTTACATGTCCTTGCCATAACGATATACTAAGAGCCTAATGAGTGAATTAGCTTCACTAATTTTGAGGAGGGAGGGAGCTGATCCAAACCATCAGTATTCATTTACTCTAATTTAGCTCCCATTTAATTCTTAGTCATCCTCTGTTTTAGCATTCATTTTCCAAGAGACAGTGCCATAATGACAGGCCAATTTCACTCCCCATCCAGCGCTTTAAGATGCACTTGGACTACTATTTACACATCCCTGTTCTGTTTGTTCATATAATTGCTGCTAGACTCTGTGCTAATAGGCTGAACTTTATCTTTTCACAAACCCTGCAGGTAATTTCTCTGCTTGCTAAGGTACATCTTATGATTAATAAAGGAAAATTATTAACTCCTACAGAGTTCCCTACCAACAATTGGGATTATGAAAAGTTCACCCTAAACATATTGCAGTTTTAGTAATCTAAGTAAATGGTAATCTGAAACTAGTTCAAAGGCATACATTTCTTCTACCCAATTCTTTCAGAAGATGGACAATTTTATTTTATTCACATAATTATCATTATGAAAGAAATAATTCATATACACATATCTGATTTCCCATTGCTCAAGTTAGTCAATGATGATAGTTTTTCAGATGTGATTGGATATATGCATTTGCCCCACTGAAGGACATGCTATGAAGTCCCTTTTTTCTGCCAATATTCTCGCCACATCTTGACTTTTCTACAGGGAATAATTTACTAGCTCTCGATTCTTCACTTGGCACAATTAAATAGTTATTTGGTGATCTTGGACCTGGAATTGTTTTTCTACCATACAAACCCTATTTGAAGATGCAGATATCAGGCAACAGATACACACTGAAGAGTTTTTACCTCCCAGGTTCTTCTAAAATCACTAGACTTTTGAATTTATCTATGACTCTTATCTCAAATTCTGTATTAAAAGAGCAAAAATCTTTTTATCTGATCTGTCCAGATCAACTATTGTGCTTATAGTTGAAAAGAAAGGTCTATTTTGTTCCAAAGGATGAAAAAGGAGTTCTTAAGGCTATGGATTTTTTTTTGCTAACACCAGCTATCAAAGATACACTCTTTTTCTTCTTGCATATCATGTTCTTTCATGAGCAGAAGCTGATAGAAACCAGCTTTTTACATACCGCTTTGTTGTGTGCTAATTTACTTACTGCTTTTGCTAAGGCATGGGCTATACATCTTTTTCCAGATCAAGAGTGCTATGCTTAATCTTTGAATGCCCTGCTGAGTGCCTGAGTCTGAAAATTACGGGGTAGGGCCATGATCAAATAAATTGGATTTCCATTTCCTTATCTGTAATATATTGAATTAAAATTAATCGTTAACTTTATTTGTCTTCGGTTACACATTTCAACATTTTCTCCTTTTTTTTGGCATAAGAACAATTAAATGCTGTAATAAATTTTACTTGTATCTGAAAGCTAAAGCCCATTGTTTTCAAAGTCTGGATACTCAGGTTGTGCATATCCGTGTAGCCACAAAGGAACATCCTGTGACATAGATTCCTTTTCATCTATGCTGCCAATATTCTCACTATTGGTGGATATTCTGTGGAGAATCTCTACTAACTCTTGATTAGTCACTGTTTGCTTAGACTTATGCAAACAATGAACTACCAGCAATATCATTCAAGTGTTTAAATACTGGTGCAAGCTCCTTGTGTTATGTGCCTGATATTACTTTCTAATCCAGTAAAAGATACACTAACTTTTCTCTTTGAGGATGTGAGCTTCCGAGCTAGCAGTGAAGGCACTTACCATTTTTGAAAGCTGCCAATGTATACATTACAAAACAAAGGCAAATTGTGAGAACACCCTGCTTTTTCTTCCCTTTACAATTTAGGATACACAATTCAGGATAGAGTTGGCATGTTTGGTTTTATGTAAAATGTAGTTGACACTGAAACATCCAAGGAAGCATAATACAGAGCAGTGTGTACATTAGAGGTGGTATTCAGCAGGGTCTGATCAGTTCTGGAGAACCGATAGTGGAAATTTTGAGTAGTTCGGAGAAATGGTAAATACCACCTCTGACTGGCCCCGCCCCCATCTATTCTCTGCCTCCCGAGTCCCAGCTGATCAGGAGGAAATGGGGATTTTACAATATCTTTCCCCTGGAGTGGGGTGGGAATGGAGATTTTACAGTATCCTCCGCCTGCCGTGCCCACCAAGCCATGCCCACCAAGCCAAGCCACATCCACCAAGCCGCATCCACAGAACCAGTAGTAATTTTTTTTGAATCCCACCACTGCATTAGAAGCAGAAGTGAGGAGAGGGTGGAATAAGAACAGCACTGCCAGTGGCTTCTCCCTCACTTTCCCTCCCTCCCACATTGGGCTACAGTGTCTGTTGGAGTCTTGCATGATCAGGTTGATCAGGGATGCGGTAAACCTGAAGCCTCCTGAGACTATGAGCACCATGAGAGCTGCTTCCTACTATTTGTATGCCCTTGAAAAAACTCAAAAATAAAAGAGCATTTAGCATAAATGTGGCTGTAGAGTGTAGAGAGAGGCAGGATGTGGTAGGGAGTACATTTAACAATGTTCAAGGCAGATGGAGCTACAGTGAGGAGGAAGAAGATGCAAAGTGGATGAAAGTGTATCATGTCCATTGTTCTTTTCCCTCAGATGTTCAGGAGGTTGGGGGTGGAGTTTTAATTAATTCTATTTTAGAGCTATATTTTTCGTGCCTTTTCCATCACAAATGGCTAGAAAACTTGCCATCAATTTTCAGTAATTCTTCAGCACAAAGCAGCCTGGGATTATATGTGACCCTCATCTCCTTGTCTGATCATCCCTAAAAAGACTTTATATTTGGGACTGTATATAAAGTTTTTGATGAAATGTATGGGGTTTATATTACTTTATATTAAAAATATTTTTTTGTAAAAAAACTTCTTGATTTTTCCACATACCAGATGAATTTTGTTTTAGTGTTTTCACTTCTGTTGCTTTTATAGTCTTGTTCTCTGCTAGATTGTCATCGACAATTGCGTGATTAATTTTTGTTTGCATGATGCTTTTCAGAGAAAAGAGATGATGATGTTCATGATAATGGATATGGTTCAGTATGATTTGATCTTGAGTGTTATACTGTGTTTGCTTCATTCAGGAAAGCACGCCACACCCTTGCTGGGAAAAAGATGTATGTTCAGACTTGTTCTTTTATTGAGGTTAATTGAAGTATCATATCATTGTCAGTTAAGGACTTGTTTAGCTGTCAACTATTATTTGGTTAGTTGTTCAGCAATTATTATTTTTATTAGATTCATATTCTGCTTTTACTTGTACAACTCTAGGTGAATATAATTTTCCCATCTCTTTCCCCCCACAGCAATTACACTGTGAGATGGGTTAAGCTAAAAGAAACTACCCCACCTTGGTAGATAGCTCTTTTGCTCTGTCCATTTAACGACCTCTGTGGCTGCTTAACAATCACAACTGACAGAGCCAGGACTGCAATCATTGAGCAAAGTGATCACGTGGGCATCTTCCTTAATGACTGCTTAATTTAGAATATTTGCTAAACAACTGATATTCTGGTTCCAAATGTAGTCATAAGAAGATTACATATACTAAGCAATGTCATCTAACAGGGGCATAAGAAGTATGCTTTTGTGTGGAATAATATCTTCCTGGAGATTCATACTGATCCCACCACCCTGACTTCATAAACTGCTTAAGACCTGATTATTCTCCCAAGCTCCAGACTAGAATTGGCTACTTGACTTTAGGGTTTTGGTTCCAGTCAGCTATCTTCTCCCCTCCACTCTTGATGTTTTTTGTTTTATTTTATTTTGTATGTGTAAATTATCAGAAACAATATGGAGTGGAATGGCTTCAAAATTGAAATAATAAATGAAGTCACCCTACTGGCATCTGTACTTAAGGGAAAAAATGGAATTGACAATCTCCCAGCTTCTAGTTCAACAGTTTCACCACCATACATCAAACTGGCTCTTTAACAGGCAATGAAACATTAGTGTCCATCAGCACAGGAGCAAATTCACACAAATAAATTAAAGTACCTTCACTGGCTTCAGTTTCTGTCACTAGTTCCTGAGGAACACATTTGCTTTGGATTGATTGAGGATCTAAAGGGCATTTGAGAAGTTCCTCTTCTAGTGATTTATCTGGCAGGGGACACTGATTCTGGTGTACTCTTTTTATTTGATCCTGGGTTTCCATAAAATATTGCTAGGAGGAGGAAGACTGTATATTGAAGGAGCTGCTTATTTTCTTTGGGAAGATAAAATTGTTCTTAGAATTAGGGACATTTTGATTGCCATTGTTTTTCACAATTTAAATTCTGTTTTTATTTTTGTACTACTGATATGATCTGTTTGGTTCATTGCATGGAACTTGGAAAAAACCATCAACCAGAAGATTTAAACCTTTGCTCAGCTGCTGTCCCCGAAAATCTTCTAAACTGCATTTATACTCTCAAAATAATTCAGAAGTTCCATTTTTCCAGGTTAGTTAATATTTTGTGAAATTATTTATCTAAGAATAGAAACTATCACTAAGATTGAATGATATTTTTAACTGAACAGTCCAAGACATTAGTCAGTAAGTGTCACCAGTGGAAAAATCATAAAATCATTAGATGAAATGACAATTGGTTCAACATCTGTATTTTCCTGAATTATAGGACACAGTAATTTTCCTAACCACCACCCATTATTACAATGCTAGAACTGTATTTTGAATCTGAAATAATATCTTCGTTGGTTTTGGACTAACAGGCACCTTTTCAAAATTCTCACTGTCATAATAATGTACCTGCCAATTGTAATCTCTGCTTTAAACCATCTTTTCTGTTGTGCGAAATTTGTTTACAATAGTTCTGCTGGCTCTGTTTGCTGAAATAAGTTGCAATTTGAAGGCCTGCTGGTATTCAGAAGTAGTAGGTCACAAGCTGGTTATTCAGAACAGTAGCAATGAATGCTATAGTCTTTTGAATAATCTATTGCTGTTGCAAATGTTTTGCTCTCAGGTCTATTTCCTCCCATTAAAGAGATTTCATTAAAGAGATTTGTTTTCTCTCTTCAGTGCAGAAACCCTACACGGTTTCTTGTTTAATCCCAATTTTCAGAACATTACTTAGAATTTTAGACAGGCCTCTGAGACAAATTTTATTTTCTTCAGGCCTTGAAGAAGAAACCTTGCTTTTAATATGTTCCAGTACACCTTCCTGACATTGCTTGAAATAAGACTATTGAAAGTCAACAGGGCCATTTCTTTCATGTACAACAATGCCAGAGTCAGCCTGGACTAATTTATGGAAACCATATATATTTGCAAAGCTTGCCATGTTGCTGTGTTGGAAGTACTTTGGAAAAATTGCCTTGGGAAATCTTTGTTTAACCAACAAAAGGAAAGTCTGGCCATTTTGACACCAGGTGGCGAGATGGTTATTCAGCACCAAACAGCGGTGGGCTGCTGGAGATTTGCACGAGTTTGGGCAATTCTCTAGTGAAGATTCTATGCTGTTTGGCGAATCCCCAAATCCCACTCCTGGATGCTGCTCCCATAAGGTGACCAGATTTTCAGATTGGAAAAGAGGGACGCCCTTGACCGGGGGGGGGGGGGGGGGCTTGATTAAAATTTTTTTTTTGTCAAAAGGTCACCCCAGGACACTGAAACCAGCATAAATACGAATCTGTTGCCAAACAAAATTTTGATCACGTGACCATGAGGATGCTGCAACGGTTGCTAAGTGTGAAAAATGGTCGCAACGGTCGCTAAGTGTGAAAAATGGTCATAAGTCACTTTTTTCAATGCCATTGTATCTTCCTGATTATTAAAAGTGCAAATTCACTCAGTGTCAATCATGACTCCTGAGTCCATTTCAAAGTATTGTGCATAGAAATTTTTAAAATGGCTTGTTTCAATTTATTTTGGATAGAATCTTTTTTTAAATAGTTTAAGACAATTTAAAAAAAGAATCAACACAGAATAACACTATTTTTAAAAATCATATGCACAATAAATAAAATATTATTTTAAAATACATTAAAAAAATAAAAGAAAAAACCCAGCTCACTTACCAGCAGGCAGGCAGAGTCAGCAGATCTTCGTAGGGATGGATGGAAGCACACAGGGAGCCTATATATACGCAACTGCAGTAACAATGACAATGATGAAGGATTGGATTGAGTTAAAGAATAAAAGAATTCTGATCTTAGAAGGCCATGACCTGCAGGCAGGCTGGCATAATTTCTTATGGAATGAATGACAAACATAAAACGCACAAATACTTTCAAAATCATTTAATTAGAACTTTACTGCAACAATGGCTCAAAATTAAAAAAATCCACTATGTGAAAACCCCAAATTGGCTATCACCAACAGAAAGAACGACACACCCAAATTTTACAGATTGGAACAAAATTCTAAGATACAGAGATCTAATTGACAGACAGGGAAATTTAAAAACAATTGAAGAATTGGCAGATCAGAATATGAAAGGTGACTGGCTAACCTACCTCCAAATTAAAACTAAATACAATAAAGACACTAAAATATATGGTATTGAAACAGAACCACACAAATTGAATAAAATTATTCAAAGTCTGGACAGAAAGATGATAGGGAAAATATACAAATTCCTCTTGAAGTATCAAATGGAAGAGGAAATTGGAAACTGTAAAAGAACCAATGATAAAATGGGCACAGAACTTTGGCTATAACATTGAACTAGACAAATGGGAAAAATTTTGGGGAATAAATTTAAGAATGACACTATCAATCCCATACGAGGAAAACCTTGTTCTTTCAATCCTTCCAATATTTTTTTCCTTCATTCCCTTGTCTGTTTCAATATTAAGTACATTTCTTCCTTTCTTCCTATAATTTTTTCCATTTTCTTCCTTATATTCTTTTCCATTTCAACATTGTCTTCCTTTTTTCCTTCCTTCCTTCCTATACGTCTTTCCATTTTCTTCCTTATATTATCTTTTCTGTTTCAACAGTCTTTGTTTCTTCCTTCCTTCCCTCCTTCCTTCCTTCCCTTCCTTCCTATACTTCTTCTTTCATTCATTATATTTTCTTTTCATTTCAATATTAAGTGTAATTCTTTGTTCCTCCTTCCTTCTTTCAATCCTTCCAATACTTTTTCCTTCATTCTCTTTTACTTCAATATTAAGTGCAATTCATTCCTTCCTTCCTTCCTTCCTTCCTTCCTTCCTTCCTTCCTTCCTTCCTTCCTTCCTTCCTTCCTAAGTTATTTCCATTTTCTTCCTTATATAATATTTTCTGTTTCAACATAAAGTGCCTTCCTTCCTTCCCTCCCTCCCATCCCTTTCCTTATGTTTTCTTTATGTTTTCTTCATGCTTTCTTTTCTTTTTCCTCTGCTCTTTTTAAATCCCCCCCTTCTTCTCCTCCTCTACATTTAGGTTGGATTAGTTTGTACAACAGTCATCAAACTTCTGAAGTAAAAATAAATAAATAAATCATATTTAAGAAGAAGAAGAAAAAGGAAGACGTTTTTAGTTAAGTCAAACGTTTTAATAAAAGTTTCATCTTTTAAGATTCGTCCAACACATCCAATTGTAACCTTAACAGTAAAGAATATCACCCCAGCTGCTAAAGGTTCAACCAGTCTGAGAACCATTGAAAAGACAACAGTGCAGCAAAATCCAAAAGACACAACTTCCTCACGACCTCACCGCCATTGCTTTGGTACCAAATCTTTAAGGAAGGGGCGCCAGAAAGGAGGAGGAGGAGGAGGAGGAGGAGGAGGAGGAGGAGAAGGGAACCAAAGAGACGCTCTCGGAGGCAGCGATCCCATACACGAAGAGGCAGGAGGAGAGGTGGGGGTGCTGCACGAACGGACTCCTCGCGGCCGCTCCCACGCTCTCGGAGGCAGTGATCCCATGCACGAAGAGGCAGGAGGAGAGGTGGGTGCGCTGGCAGCTGCCCCGCAGACAACTTCCACACGCTTCAGGAGCTTCTGCCGAGCGACAGGAGCCCCGGAAGCGCGTGGAAGTTGTCTGCGGGCAGCTGCCGCTGCGTCCACGCTCTCGGAGGCCCAGAAGCGAGGGGACGTTCTCTGCTGGCGGCGCCGCTCCCCCGACCTCTCTTCCTTCCGCGGCGAATCCCATGGATTCACGAACGGACTCAACGGAAGGAAGAGAGATCGGGACAGCAGCGGGGAGGCCCAGAAGCGAGGGGACGTTCTCTGCTGGCGTCTGCCGCTGCCACGACCTCTCTTCCTTCCGCGGCGAATCCCATGGATTCACGAACGGACTCCACGGAAGGAAGAGACATCGGGACAGCAGCGGGGAGGCCCAGAAGCCAGAGGACGTTCTCTGTTGGCGTCCGCCGCTCCCCCGATATCCCTTCCGCGGCGAATCCCATGGATTCACGAACGGACTCCACGGAAGGAAGAGAGATCGGGACAGCAGCGGGGAGGCCCAGAAGTGAGGGGACGTTCTCTGCTGGCGGCGCCGCTCCCCCGACCTCTCTTCCTTCCGCGGCGAATCCCATGGATTCACGAACGGACTCCACGGAAGGAAGAGACATCGGGACAGCAGCGGGGAGGCCCAGAAGCCAGAGGACGTTCTCTGCTGGTGTCTGCCGCTGCCACGACCTCTCTTCCTTCCGCGGCGAATCCCATGGATTCACGAACGGACTCCACGGAAGGAAGAGACATCGGGACAGCAGCGGGGAGGCCCAGAAGCCAGAGGACGTTCTCTGCTGGCGTCTGCCGCTGCCACGACCTCTCTTCCTTCCGCGGCGAATCCCATGGATTCACGAACGGACTCCATGGAAGGAAGAGAGATCGGGACAGCAGCAGGGAGGCCCAGAAGCCAGAGGACGTTCTCTGCTGGCGTCTGCCGCTGCCACGACCTCTCTTCCTTCCGCGGCGAATCCCATGGATTCACGAACGGACTCCACGGAAGGAAGAGAGATCGGGACAGCAGCGGGGAGGCCCAGAAGCCAGAGGACGTTCTCTGCTGGCGTCCGCCGCTCCCCCGACCTCTCTTCCTTCCGCGGCGAATCCCATGGATTCACGAACGGACTCCACGGAAGGAAGAGACATCGGGACAGCAGCGGGGAGGCCCAGAAGCCAGAGGACGTTCTCTGCTGGCGTCTGCCGCTGCCACGACCTCTCTTCCTTCCGCGGCGAATCCCATGGATTCACGAACGGACTCCACGGAAGGAAGAGAGATCGGGACAGCAGCGGGGAGGCCCAGAAGCCAGAGGACGTTCTCTGCTGGCGTCTGCCTCTGCCACGACCTCTCTTCCTTCCGCGGCGAATCCCATGGATTCACGAACGGACTCCACGGAAGGAAGAGAGGTCTGGTCTGGGCAGCACGCACAGAGCGGGAAAGGCAGCACCAAAGCCTGGCCGCGAGCGAGGGAGCGCGCGGCGAGCAGCAACGCCGGGCTGCTTCCTCCTCTGCCGCCGCCGGCGGCTGCTCCCTCCGGGGCAGGAGAGCTGGGAGCAGCCGCCCGAGAACTTCCACGTGGTTCCAAAGGTTTTGCCGCCCGTTCCAGCGCAGCACAGGGGCTGGCTGCGAACTCCGCAATGGGGCTGTCTCCTTCCCCCAGCCCAGCGCCTCCCGATTCCCACGGTACCAAATTTAATACAAAACATGATTTACTCACCACCAGTGAGTAAGCGCAGCTGCCCAAAACAAAGACGAAATAAAATGGAGACTCGCACATGCGTCCTCAGCTAAGGAGTCCAGCCAATCAGTGAGCTGGTTGGCCAGCTCACTGATTGGCTGAAGTCCAGCCAATCAAATCAGTGAGCGGCAGGCTGGGATGGCTTAAATTTGTAGGTGGTAGCATAGAACAGAACGATGAGCCAGCCCAGCAGCTGATGGGCGGGAGCTGCAAGCGCCAAAAAAAGCGTGCCTTTTTAAAAAGCGGGCGGGACGCGGGAAAATGCATCAAAAAGCGGGGGTGTCCCGCCAAAAGCGGGACGTCTGGTCACCTTATGCTCCCACTCCGCCCCTCCCATGAGTCTCCATGCAGCCCATTCATCATGCCAAGTAAATGCAGGGCCCGCATGGAGGCTTGGGGAAGCGGGAAAACAGGCCTACCGGAGGTTCCTAAAGTCCAGAAACCGGCCTGTTTCTGGCCTCAGAGTGGCCCCCTGGAGTCCAGAGGAAGCAGTTTTTGCCCTCCCAGAGGCTCAAGGAAAGCCTCTGGAGCCTGGGGAGGGTGAAAAATGCCCCCCCCCCACCATGGTGCAGGAGGCTGAGTAGGCCACACCCACCATGGCCACACCTACCCAGCAATGGGGCAGCGAACCCATTGCTGAAATTTTTGAAGCCCACCCCTGGCACCAACCACCAACCACCAAAGTTTACTAAGAAAGACTGAGATTGCTGTGGTTTTGTAATTTATGAAGGCTATTGACATGGCTGGTTGCTATATTTCTGTGAAATGGCAGAGGGGGCAGAGAAAGAACAGTATTGATCACTGTTCATCCTCCTTTATGGCTTTATACCTCACAACATGCACAAGGGATGACTCCCAGCTCTTGTTTAAATTAGTTAGATCTTCATCTGCACAATGAGTGATACTCAGCATATGGTTTAGGTAGTTAGATTAGAAAGAAATCCTCTGGCTTTTAGTATTCATTATTCATTTTCTTCTTGGTCTTTAAAAATGCAAGATGGATAATATAATTATGTCAATATATTTTTTGTTATTTCATTTAACTCTATTTAGATATCTGGGCATTTATCCTTATTTCTTTAGAACCAGAACATTTGATCCGGCAGTTGTCTCTGACAGATTGAGTCTACTTGGGTGTTTGCATTAGGAGACTAGCTCAGGCACTTGAAAAAAAATAGATTGCTAACATTGTGTCTGATTTCCATTTTCAAATGTGATCAACAGCTATTTTAGTATTTGCAGGTTTTTTATATCAGCTGCATTCAGCTTGTACACAAACACAATTTTGTTTTTCTTCTGGAATTTATTTGACTTAATACAGTACTTTGGAAATAGAAATGTCATATATTGGTCACTTTGACATGCCACAGCATACTAAGATTTTTTTAAAGAGTTCTTCCACATATTTAAGAAACAAAACTAAATGTCTCTTATGTCTTTTCCATCTCCTTTATGAAGTAGAAGTAAGTTCTTCCCACATTTTGGATATAATGTAATGCTTGAAACAATGGGAAAATATGTGGACAAAAGCTTTCAACTTTACACTACACTATAATTGAAAAGAATTTTTATACGATGATGTATCACTGGTATTTAACATCAGATAAGTTATCTAGAATGCATAAAATATTTCAAATGAATGTTGGAAGTATAAAAGCAAAGAAGGAACTTTTTATCATTATGGTGGATGTGTGATAAAGCAAAAAAAAAAAAAAAATGGAGTAAGATTCATATTATAATAAAGAAAATTCTTAAAGCTAAAATAAAAATGAAACCAGATTTTTTTCTTTTGAGTTTAATGGGAAAAAACTTGGAGAAAAAAATTGGAACTTTGATTTTATTTATGTTGATAGCAGCAAGATTGTTTGCACAAAAATGGAAGGACATTTCGATTCCCACTATGGACGATTGGCTACAGAAGCTGATGTAGTTGGCAGAGATGGCTAAATTGAGCATTTTGGTTAAACAAAAGAATATAAGTACTTTTGTTTCTACATGGAGACTTCTTCTGAATTTTGTGCTTGAAATGGAAAAAAATAAAACTTTGGGTTTTACTGATTAAATTGATATGTTTTTATAGAAATGGCTAGTTTATATTATTATGGAAAAACAAAAAGTTGTGGTTTGATGTTAATGCTTTAATGTACTGCTACAGAAGGAGTCGGAAGTCAGCGTTTCTTTTTCTCTTTTCCGCAGTTCCTCCTCATCTTTCTTTCCCCCTCCCCCCCCAGTGTCTCCCTATTTGCTTTTGTATTTTATCTTATAACCTGATAAAATCTTTAAATTGATATTATGCTGATGATATTTTATTTTTTGTCTCAAAATCTCATACTATAATTTCAGCTTTGTTATATCTGATTAAAATCCCCAAATACAGGATTTCCTATTAATTGGTCTAAGTTGGTATTGTTGCAGGTTAAGATTTGATTATTCATACATTAATTAAATTAATACAATTTTTGTATATGTACTGAATTTATCAGGGTTTTTTTGTATTCTTATTCCAAGTTTCTTTTTCTATTTCTCAATAGTTACACTGAATAGCAATAAGATCTTTACAGCAATTTATCTGATTATTGATGCATGGGAGTTAATAAATATTATTCCTTGCTGTAGAATAAATACAGTATTTTTGTGGAGTATAAGAAGAACCTTTTTTCCTCAAAAAAGAGGCTAAAAATCTGGGTGTGTCTTATACATTGAATACAGCATTTTTTGCTTCCCGAAGCCCCGCCCCTTAACCAAAATGGCTGTGCATACCCTTATGGAGGCTTTCAGAGAGTTCCTGGGGATGGGGAGGGCAGAAATGAGCAAAAAACGGGCTGTTTTGTGCCCCCCCAGCCCACAGCATCACTCTATAAACCTCTATAAGGCTATGCATGCAATTTTTTTGACAAAAAACGGGCCAGTTTTCGTATAAAAAATACTGGTACTCTTAAAACTTTATATTTTGCAAGGAATATATGCAGTATATCAATTAAATATTCACACATACATATAACACACCCATATATATGTGTCTAAAATATTTTCAAAAATTTAACACACTATTTTGATTTATTAAAAAAAACTTTGTTAAAAATTGCAATTGGCATTTAAAGATAAGGTTTTAAGTTTCCCCCAAGTGAAATTATACCATCATAATAAGTTCAGATGTCTTTACTTTATGCAAATTCTCCTTCTAAGCACTTTGGAATATTTATACATTCAATAATTAATTGAATAAATTGATTTGATTTTTGCTTATGGAAGATCTGGATAGATGTTGGGAACTGTATATTAGGCTAGGTACAGTTTCTGTGTTAAAATTTGTCAGTTGCCATCCACTGGCAATGTTTGCAATTACAACATTTATTGGCATCTTTTTTTCAGATTAGTAGCATTTTCAACCTCAGAGACATCTAAGTTATTAGAAGCAATAATTAATTCTTACCAGATCAAGGTTATCAGTGTTTATAAAATATCTGTGATAAATAAGTCAATTTAATATGCAGATTTTAAAGACTGAATAGAATAAGGAACTTTATCTAAACAATGGGGAAAACCTTTTAAAATTAATAGCAAAAGCCATGTTAGAATTCAGATTATGTTTTTTACAGCAACATTTTTCTTCAGACTTATTGAACCCTTATTGTGTTTTATAAACAGGAATCTCTCTGTTGCTTGGAGATGCATCTAGAATAATGCTTCATTAAGATATGTTTTTTCAGTATTCTAAAGTTATTAAATTGTGAGAAAAATTAATTACATATATTTCTTTTGGCTTTGAGATGAAGTTTAATATTTTCAAATACTGTATGTACTGTTTTGAACTACACAACTGCTACATGAAAATTGACAGCTGGACTATGGAAATGGATTCTCTGTGTCCCTAATTATTGACAAGAGATTAGTTCTTTAACATTTGAAAGAACAAATCTATGATCCCAATTATCCAGTGGATTGGAAGACCTGATGTTACTTGTGTTTTATGCATCAGTTGCCTATAGAAATAAATTAGGGATGGACAATTGCAACTGTTATGTAACTATGATCTAAATGGAGGTAGTTACATTTTTTCCCTATTTTATCTTAAAGGAAGACATTTTCTCTTTATTTTTCCTCTCTATTAAAGAAAAAATGGAAAATTAAAAAAGAAAAGAAAATCAGATCCATGTTTTAAGCCTTATTTTCCCCCCATATTTATTTATTTTTAATGACAACAAATCTACTCTTTGATTCTTTTGTATGACTAGCATCAAGGTTCATCATCAGATTTCCTTCCTGATTTTTTTTTAAGACAATAGGGGACTATTTGTTTAGAATGCAGGATTACCATGGTGACAAGTCTGGCCAGAGAATTTGCATTTTTATTGACAAACCAGAGATGTAATTTACATGCTGCTTTGAGGAAGAAGGTGTGCCAACTGACAACGTCTGCTGGATATGTCACATTTCTTCACTTGAGATATTTGCAAGTGACAGAGTGAGTCCATTAAGAGTTTATTTCATATCAGAGCAAGAAATGCACCAGCCAAAAAATACTAGGTAGTAAATATCTATATGCAATGTCATCCCTGTTTTCTACTCTAAAGACATTGAAAATAATTGAAAATCGGGAAGGTGATGATTGGGTTATCCAAATTATGTAGTAATTTTAAATTGCTGTATCTATTGTAACTGTTAATCCTTTTTCTAAATACCCGACTAACTTCATCTCTCTAAAGGTAATTGCCGTACAGTATCTCCAAAGGCAAGCTCATTCTGGCAATGAATCTGAATCTAGTGTCTCCCAAAATGGCATGACAGTGGGTGTGGATTTCAAGTCTCAGAATTTTCAGCAATAGTTAGGAGCCAGGAGCTCAAATCCATCCATTTGGAGGGATTTCAGGTTAAGTTAGATTGGCTTAGGCAATTGTTTTTTGTATCTATATATGATTCCTTCTGCTTTTTGTAGATGTACAGTATATTCAAAGTAACTCTGAAATATAGACATCTCGATTCCACATGTTTCTCATCAAATTAGGATTTGGGCATGCTATCCTTTGTTTTTAAGCAGTAGTTCTAAATAACATTGCAATTGATTATTTTTAAATATTTCATTGCTTTTTAATCTATAACAAAAGAATAAAAAACAGGTATAGTAATAATGAAGTATAAAACAAAACACAATAAACTGTAATTTTATTTTAATTCATAAAGAATTAATTTTAATTCATAAAGAAAACAAACAAAAGGAAAAAAACCTTGAAAAAATACACAACCAATTCATATGAAAAAAAATGGAATATAAATAAAATAATGTTCCTTCCTAAAATGAATCTTTTGTATCTAAAATTTGGAACTAGGAAAAGATCCCATGGAATTTGAAAGTTATTATCCAATTGGAATTGTAAAAATTATGGTCACAATAATGGCTCATGTTGTAAACTATATGGTCTCCAGCAGTTCCTCTGGCACAATCTTGCTTTATTAAAGAGTACCAATCTTTGGACTATATTAGATTGTTAGTTGCTTTAGGTTCAGACTTTGATGAATCTGATTTGGTGGTGGTTTTCTAACTGGATGCTAAAATAACATGACATAGATCAAATTTTGGAAATGTATCTTGGTTGAGTTTGGTTTACCTTTTAATTTTGTTATCCAGATTGAAATATGGTATTTAACCCCATTAACAACAGTTAGCATACACTGAATTGTTTCTTTATCTGTTAGGATGCTACTCAAAAGTTGTGATGGAGGGGCCATTTTCTCTTCCTTTATTTAATTTGCAATGGCAACATTGCTCTATTTTATTAAGCAGCTTGACTCTAAACATATTTCAGTTACATCAGTTGTTAGAATGAAATTGTAATATGGTGGTACTTTGTCATCCACCAATACTTACTGCTGTTCTTTATCAAAATGTATGCATATTACACCATCCTTTGGCAAAGTTTTAAATTACATTACAATTGGAATAAATTCCATAACCAATTTCTTATTGATTGTTAAAATGTGCATTGACATTTAAAAATGGAGTCATTTAAATATCTTAGAATTATTATGTCTAGAAAATTTTCTTTGTTGGTTAATATTAATTATTTATACTAGAGTTATATAAGTAAATTGTTAAAAATCTCCCCAAGTATGAATAAACATCTGTAAAATAAATGGTCCAAAGTAGATGCATATTATTAGATGTCTTGGGTCAATAATATGAAGATGGAGGTTACTATTTCCCCAAATTTCAGTTATAGCACTGGGATTATATTTTGATAAATCTATTACTTTTGGAAATTCTAATAATTTGTTTAAAACTATTTTGGATAAAACTAGGAAGTTATTATCTTACTTCCATATTGGTGAAGCCTTGATTCCAGTTTTAGTTATGATTCAGTGTAGTAAAATAGGTAAAGCATATTCAAAATACTTTAGAAAGAAAATTTAAACTTCATCCAAACTCTCACAATAAAGTTACTGTGGAATAATCTAATATTTAAATTTCTGGCAAATCATTTTTCTGAAGTTCAGTGTGGAAAACAGAAAATAATACTTGACAGCGTTTTATTTCCAATTTATTTTTCAAAGCATTTAGTGTTTTATTAAAACTAATTGGAGAGTGCTTAACAGCAATATATGCTATTAAAGCAACTTTTGACAGTATAGTTTTGACCAGATACATTGGCTAAAGTTCCTAATGTAATTGGAAATTTTTTTGCAGCTTCTGAAGTTATAATTAATCTTTATTCAGAGACAAAAACTTGTATAATGGTAGATATGGATAATTTGCAGATAGTTTAGAATAATGAGCTGGAATATTCTGTTTTAACATATCAAAGAGCTGGGTTTTCAGAAAATGTTAAATTAGTATCATATGATATTAAGGTCAATTTAATCCAAGAAAATTTTATTCTTCAAGTATGTTGGATACTCCAGACAATGTATAATAAGGGTTGGTTTTAGCTTTTATATCCTAGTAGTATAGTATGTTACAAGGGATTCTTTTTTAAAAAAAGTTTTTATTTTTAGACAAACATAAAACAACAGACATTAACACACACAAAATAAAAACCCTTCTCCAATTACTTACAGTGTGTCGATTAGTTACAAAGCTTTTGTACTTTCTCACAATAGTCTTCATTTGCAATTTACATAAAAACTCATATCATCATTCTAATATATATGTATACAATTGTTATGGTTATTAAACATTCATTTGACTATAGCTATTATTACATCCTTTTAATGTAAAATATTCTAAATTTTTTAAAAATTATATTATGGTATTTCATTACATCATTCTGAAATCATCCAATAGTATTACATCTTTATATTCTATTCTATATAGAATTATTTATCTTTTATAACAAAGCTTTTCAACATCCTCTCCATAGTCCTCACTCACAATTTATATAAAATTTCATATTATCAATCTAGTGTGTATATATATATATGCATATCATTATTAATCATTTATTTAGTTATAACTATTATTACTTTATTTTATACATACTACTCTACATTTAACTAAGTTTAACTTAATTTTTATTCTAACTTTTCATTTAATCATCCTGTATCCTTCCAGTAGTAGTGCAATCCTATATCTCTTGCCATTTGTGGTATTTGTATTCTAATTGTTTTCTTGATAAGTCTTATGTGTACTTCTCTTAGCACCTTGTTCTTCCTTGTGTATCTTGTAAAGACTCAAAATCCTCCATCTGTTCCTTTCATCCACTTGCCTTTAGTTATCACCGGTGCTTCTGCCAGAATTTCTCTCATTGTTTCTGCCAAATTTTATCCCTTTTCTTCTTCCATGTTTTGAGGTTTGAGATAGGGTTCCAGTTCGTTAATCTCTCCTTTCAACATTCCACTCCTGTTGTTTCCAACCACGCTCAATTTGCTGACAATATCAACAATTTTCTTATCATTTTGTTCATATTTTTCTACAATTTTTTGAACTCTATCATCAGATTTCATCATCATTTTATAAATATTCTCAACTGTTCCCTCTATTTTTTCTGTTTTTTGTTCTATGTTCTCTATCCTCTTTTCAATGTTTTTTGTACTTATTTGTACTTTTTGAATTTCTAACATAATCATTTGCAATGTTAATTCTTTTTCTTCTTCATGTTGTGCCATTCTTCCAGGTTATAAATACTGCCACTAAAACATCCAAAGCTTTTTGTTAAGTTTCAAACAAGTTCACTATAATCTTTCCAGTCAAGGCTTTCTCTTCACTCAGTCCGGCTATTTATAGTACTCCAGAAGAGCACCTGCATAAACAATCCGTATTCTTCCCACTATCCCTTTCAATAAATAAAATACGGAGCCTTGAAGTATAAGATGTGAGTCAGATGTTCAAAGGAAATTAAAAAACAATGTTTCCAAGTCTCCAGCCTCTAGATGGCAGTGTTGCTTCTTTTTCCTCTGCCTCTACCCTTCTCTTTAAGGGTCTTCCAAACTTAAGAAAAAAAAAGTGCTTAAAAGCAAACAATCCAGCCAAACATTGTAAAAAGAAAAGAAGGAAAATCATGATCCACAAATATGAAAAAAGAGGGAAAATAGAAGAAGAGGGAAAAAAGAAACCAGTCCAATTTAAAAAGTAAGAGGCATTTGTAAAAGTTCCATCCAACCCCCCCACCAAATTTTTTTTTAAAAAAAGATAGCACACTAAGTTTAATTCTGGCTTAATTCACCGCTTTCTTTCTTCTATCCTCAATTTTGAAGTCTTTTTGGGTGTTCTCTTCTCTAATAGTAAAATTTATCTCACCATTTTGACACACTCTCCCTCCTGCTTTCCTTCCATTCAGAGGCTGTCCCAACCTTCTGCTGCTTCAATGGCTGCTTCTCCTGGATCAATCAGGGACTTTGCGATATCCCTGAAATCAGCAGGACGTGCCCTTCTCTATCACCATCTCTACGGGATGGTTTAGGTCCAAAAGGACCATCCAGCAGCAGATATATTGACAGCAATCCTGGAGCTCCAAGATTGCATGTCGTGTGTAGCGATGTCAGCCCTGTTACAAGGGATTCTGACTCATACATTTTGTATTTGTTCTAAGTTTTTATTTTAAGTTATATATTTTGTTACTTTTTTTAAAACTACAGACAAGTGTTTAAAATGTATGACTACCATTCAAACACAACTATGTACAAAAACATAAATTAAAACAACCCAGCAAATACAAATACAAAACAATTAAAATAAAATGATTTCATATTTCTACAAACTATAAATATAATAGTTTCTGGAGACAAGACTTTCCTTGTCTTCTGTACATGTTGTTATTCCAAGAACACATGTTCATGTTTTTGCAACTTAAAATCCTGGCTTAAAGACATGTTGATATGTTCTACATGTTGATTGGTTTTTTACTTATTTAAATAAATATTAAATAAATAAATGGACTTTTAAAAATCATGGCATAGCAATATGATCAATATACTTCTATGTGGTTGTTACCTAAGACTCAATACCATTGTATTAAATTAATCATACAAGAGTTTGTTGCATAGTTTGTTGCATAGTTTGTTCCACTGAAATAACAATGAAGTAGCAATTAAAGAAATATTTCTTAAATGTACTACTTCTGTGCCATATAGTAAACAATATGCTATATTAATTTATTATTATATTATTATGATTGGCAAAAAGATGAAACTCATTCAACTGTACAATTTTCCCCTCTTGGGCCATTTAATTTGGGAACATATTTCTAGCATCTAAGCATTGATCGGCCATATAAAATAATAGAGGGTTGTTTTAGAAATGAAAACAATATTCCTCTAACATATTATGTTTCAAAATTTGAACTAGGCATGGAAATAAATAACATATTGAAAGAGGAGAAAGTAAATGGTAGTGAGATATGGGATGTATGTAATTATGTTTCAACAGTTAACTTTTAAAAGGATGATTTCTTGGGAAAAGCGGATCTTTGAGACTAAATACCAGATAATATTTTAAAATGTATTATTGATAGTATTTTGAATGATTTTGATCACTGAAGAGCAGATCTATATAGGAACATTAGAAGCTAAATTTGAAATGAGGACTTAATAGAATAAGTTAAAATGTTGCTTGATGATGGATTACATTTGGGTAATTCCAGAAATTCATCACTGAATAATTTAGTATTTCAAGCAGAAGTTCTGAATTTCTAGGGAAATTTCTCATAGGGACCTCTCACTGCTATATCTCCCTCTTTATGACTGGAGAGATAAAACTGGCTAGAAGGAAATCTTACTTTGTAATTGCAGGGTTTACTTCCTCATCCATTATGAATAAATTTCTGCTTGCAGACTTTGCTTTTCTATAGTTTTGTGTGTGTATGCATCTATGTATGTGAGTATGTCCATTGTAGGTAGGTAGGTAGGTAGGTAGGTAGGTGGTAGTTAGGTAGGTGGGTGGGTGGGTGGGTGGGTGGGTGGGTGAGTGGGTGGATGGATGGATGGATGGACAGACGGACAGACAGACAGATAGATGGATAGTTTTGCTATGGAGAACTAGAATATATATTTTGGCTCTGTTATATCACAGATGATATAATGTTAGAGTTAAGGTCAAGTTGGTTTAATAGTTTTTGTGTTGCTATTTGTTTTCTTCCCTGAACAAGTGTTTCTTAAACAAAATAAGCACTTTAGTTTTTAATGAATAAGAACAAAAGCTGCAAATTCAACATTCTGTCATGCAGGGATTAAAAAAGTTTTAAACCTCCATTCATATAGAGATTAAATATCAAAATAGGGAGAGATTTATTTCCCCTGGCAACAATCTAACAGGCTCCTAAGAATGATTCATTAGAAAATAGCCATCAGATCTTTGTGCAACTCCTTTAAAGTACCGTATATACTCGAGTATAAGCCGACCTGAATATAAGCCGAGGCACCTAATTTTACCCCAAAAAGCTGGAAAAGTTATTGACTCGAGTATAAGCCTAGGGTGGGAAATGCAGCAGCTACCGGTAAATTTCAAAAATAAAAATAGATACCAATAATGTTTTTGAATAAATAAATATTATTTATTTATAAATAAATAACTAGCTCTGTAAGTGGAAAAGAGGGTCAATAAAAACAATATGGTATCAACAATAACTTTAAATGTACAAAAACCTTAGCTCATTCAGCAACCAAGCTAAAACATAAGAGTTAAAATCCTTCAAAACTGGATTCCTCCTCATCATCTGTATGTCCAAACAGAGCTTCAGCATTAGCTAGTGTGAGGTTATCAGCATAGACATTGTCATCATCACTGAGTTCGCAGTCATCACCATCAGAGCTGTCGTTCTCATACAAAGCGCTGTCTTCACTGCCATCCATAGCATTACTAATGCCACATTTCTTGAAGGCGTGTCGCACCATGTCCTCCGGAATCTCTTCCCATGCATCACGAACCCACTTTGCTATCAATTCTATGTCGGGCTTCATCAGATTTCCACCTTTTGTCAGTCGGGCTTGACCAGATGACATCCATTCATGCCACATCTTTCTCACACGGTCTTTAAAAGGTTTATTTAAACACACATCTAGCGGTTGCAATACAGATGTAAGCCCACCTGGAATAACGGCCAAAGTAACTTGAGAAGATTTTGCCATTTTTTTTATGTCATCAGATGTGTGGGCTCTGAACATATCCCAAACTAGCAATGATGTTTTTTTCTTTAAGGCTGCTCCTGGTCGTTCTTTCCAAATTTCTTCCAGCCATTTTTTTGTTCCATCTTCATCCATCCAGCCTTTAATATGTGCACGCACTGTAATTCGTGGTGGGAATTTGACCTTTTTAGGCAAGGTCTTTCTTTTAAAAATAATGACAGGCCGCAGCTTAATTCCATTAGCCAAACATGACAGAACAACTGTGAAATGGTTTTTTTTCATTTCCTGTGGTTCTGAGAAAAATAGTTTTGTCTCCCAAACTTGCCACAGTTCTGTTGCTTGGAAGATCAAAGGTCATAGGTGTTTCATCCATATTTCCAATATCTCCCAGGTCATAGTTATGGATCCTTCTTTGTTTTATGATGAATGAATGGAATGACATCACTTTTTCATCAAGGTCTTTTGGCAACTTCTGTGAAATCTTTGTTCTTTGCCGCAAACATAGGGAAAACCTATTCATGAAGCGGGTACACCATCCTGCTGACGCAACAAATTTTTCAATGCCTGGTGCTTTAAATTTGTCATCTTGTGCCATTTGAAGGGCACGTAAGCGAATTCCCATGCGTGTTACACAGTAACCATTTGACGACACTCCATAACCCATTCATACAATTCAGTCTCTAGAGCCCCATATGAAGTTGTTAAACCACGTTGAGCTTTTTTTGACTTTGGAATCTTTTCCAAGTCAGCTTTCTTTTTCCGCCATTCCCTCACTTGTTTTTCATCAACACAAAATTCCCTACTTGCAATACTGTTATTGCTTTCTTCTGCTCTTGACACAACCTTAAGTTTGAAACCAGCTTCGAATGACCTGCGTTTTTGTTTTGGTCGAGGATTACCGGTAGAAGTACTGGGATCCATTTCTAACAGGATAAAAAAAAAAAAAAAAGACTTGTTCGGGTACCGTATCTTTTGAGGCCTAATGCAGGCTGATATTATAGAAAGTGATGACATGACTGTTTGCATAGAGCAGCCTGATTGGAACCCCCAAGGAATTTGTCTTAGGTGTACATAAATAAAATAAAATAAAATACATTCATCAAGAATCATAAGCTACAACACAGTGATAGTCTCTCTCTCTCTCTCTCTCTCTCTCTCTCTCTCTCTCTCTCTCTCTCTCTCTCACACACACACACACACACACAAATACACACACACTCCTCCTCTGGATTCAATGGGGTTTAGGAAATCTCCCACCCTCATACACTCCTTCTTTCTTTCTCTCTTCCCTCCTCTGGATTCAATGGGATTTTTAGAAAATCCCCACTCCTGTGCACACACTTCTTCTTTCTTTCTTTCTTTCTTCCCTCCTCTGGATTCAATGGGATTTTTAGAAAATCCACACTCCTGTGCACACACTCCCTCTTTCTCTCTCTCCCCCCTCCTCTGGATTCAATGGGATTTTTAGAAAATCCCCACTCCTGTGCACACACTTCTTTCTTTCTTTCTTCCCTCCTCTGGATTCAATGGGGTTTTTAGAAAATCCACACTCCTGTGCACACACTCCCTCTTTCTCTCTCTCTCCCCTCCTCTGGATTCAATGGGATTTTTAGAAAATCCCCACTCCTGTGCACACACTTCTTCTTTCTTTCTTTCTTTCTTCCCTCCTCTGGATTCAATGGGGTTTTTAGAAAATCCACACTCCTGTGCACACACTCCCTCTTTCTCTCTCTCTCCCCTCCTCTGGATTCAATGGGATTTTTAGAAAATCCCCACTCCTGTGCACACACTTCTTCTTTCTTTCTTTCTTCCCTCCTCTGGATTCAATGGGATTTTTAGAAAATCCACACTCCTGTGCACACACTCCCTCTTTCTTTCTCTCTTCTTTATAGCTAAATTTGATACCATTAAAAATTAAATAGGATTAAAATCTGTGGTTTATAATTTACCAGTTGTGTCCACCCCACTCCTTTCACCAGCGTTAGCCCGCTGCACCAAGGGGGGCACGTAAGAGGAAGGGGAAAATACAAGAGTGCACGCGGCAACCTCGACGTCTAAGTGGGCAAGTTCACAGCATGCGCGCCCGCACGTCTGAGACAGGGCATAAAAAGGGGAAAAAAGGCTGATTGGACCCAGCTCTGTTTGGGGCGCAGGCGTGGCGCGGAGGACTTTCTTCCAACCAGCGGAACCCCCTGGCGCAATTGGGCTACGATCGGCGGCCGTCCCTGCTACAATCCACGCCGCCTGCCGCATCAGCGGAATCTACCGTACGTAATTCAAGAGATCTTAATTTTGACAGCGTTGTTGGGATCTGCGGTGAAGAAATTACTTTAATCAGTGAGGTAAAGTTCTTTCTTTCGCTCACCCGAGCTCTGATGAGGGGGAAAGAGAGGACTTTTCTTACGCCTGCATCAGAGCTGCGGGGGGGGGGGGAAGAAAGGACTTTACCTCACTGATTAAAGTAATTTCTTCACCGCAGATCCCAACAATGCTGTCAAGATTAAGATTTCTTGAATTACGGTAGATTCTGCTGATGCGGCAGGCGGCGTGGATTGTAGCAGGGACAGCCGCCGATCGCAGCCTGGCTGGGCTGGCAGGGACGGGCGGAGGGGACGCCCAGCAGTTTTTCAGGCTGCTCCCAGATGGGAAGGGAGGGGGATTGTAAACCCCTTCTACACCCTGGCTCCTCCTCTTCCAGAGTTCAGGCTCTCTTTCTTTCTTTCTTTTTTTCTTTCTTTGAAAGAGAAGCCCAAATTAGCCAAAGGGGGGAAAGCGAGCGAGCAAGGGACCCCAGGAAACTAGACTCGCTTGGCTGGACTACGTACGCTCCTTGGCTTAGTTGCTTTCCGCGCGCCTGTTAATATATTCACGGAAATAAACCGCGGCAGTTTTCCCCAAGGGCAATGCCGAAGAGCAGAGCCCGGAGAGAAACCAAGGAAGTCACGGAGGGCATTTGCCACTTTCTCTAGAAGGTGATACGAGCTTCCCTTTCGAATGGGAAGGGACGGGGGGTTGGCTGGGCTCTTCCCAGCAGGAAAGGGGGTTGTTTGAAACATTGGGACCGGGAGAGGGGTTGGTTTTGTTTTGTTTTGAAAGGAAATCTCGACCTGTTACAATCGTCCTTCCCAAATGAGCCGAGGAGGACAGCGGCGAAAAGTTTTCCCCAACATTTAGGGGAAAGTTGCGAGCAGCATTGCCCTCACAACTGAGGGGAATAACGCCTTTCCACTGGGGATCGTGGCCACCTTTCAGAAACTGAGCGCAGTTTTGCGCCCGGTATTCTTGGAAGAGGTCCCGTTGGAGCCAGAGGGGTTTTTATACGAAGAAAGGAACTGCAAACAGTAAACATGACGGCCCCAAGGAAAGGAGAGGCTGAGCCACGGGAACGAAAAGAAAAAGGGAGGGGAAAAAAACCCGCCCTCTTCCCCTTCCAGGTTTTCTTAAAAAGCAGGCAGCGCTCCTTGGCCGCAGGGCTTCACAGGGACCTTTCCCCCTCCCACTGCTTCGCTCGCTCGCTCGCTTTCCCCCCTTTGGCTAATTTGGGCTTCTCTTTCAAAGAAAGAAAGAAAGAGAGCCTGAACTCTGGAAGAGGAGGAGCCAGGGTGTGGAAGGGGTTTACAATCCCCCTCCCTTCCCATCTGGGAGCAGCCTGAAAAAACTGCTGGGAGGTATGTGGTTCCTAGGTCAGCGGCGCGTGGGATCAAACTAGGAAGAAACTGGAGGTGGGGGGGAGCAGTTTGAGAGACTATGGAGAATATGGACTTCAGAGGTGGACCAGAAAGAGGTCCCGACAAAGATCCGAGGCTGAATTCGGCAGTGTTTATGGATCAGGGTCAGCCCCACCAGCTGGCGACAGGAGAGCAGAGAGGAGCGGACGGAGCAGAAGCAGCCCCAGGGCTCCGCTGCCGCTCCCCGCATTTTCTGGACGGGGATCCCTTGGAGAGGGGATTCCTTCCTGCGAGACCCCGTCCAGAAAATGCAGGGAGCGGCAGCGGAGCCCCGGGGCTGCTTCTGCTCCGTCCGCTGGACTGTGGGGCTTGGAAGGGGGCGGGAAGAGCGGCGGGGCTGGTGGTGGCCGGCGGTGGCAGGCTGGTTCGCCTCCTCCTCCTCCAACAGGCAACAGCACTGCCGGATCCAGTTGTAGACTCGAGTATAAGCCAAGGCGGCTTTTTTCAGCCCAAAAAGTGGGCTGAAAAACTCGGCTTATACTCGAGTATATACGGTAATGCTTATAAGGTATCCAGTTAGTATAGAAAAATGAGGTAGACATCTGAATACTTTTGAATTCAAAGAAGGAGCTGTTTTGAGTGGCAGATTAGGCAATAACTGGTTCCATCAAATTTGGTCTAAGTTTACCATTGGGGCCTTCTCTCTGTTCCTGTCTCACTTTCTGGCTCAGCTGACTAGATAATTTCGTTACACTTAAGTGCAAAGAAGTAATTGCTTTGAGTGGCAGATCAGGCAACAACTGATCCCATCAAATGTGGCTCAAATTTAACTCCCCCCCCCCTCTCTGTGTGTGTGTGGCTAGCTGGTTGTCTGGCTCAGTTGAATATACTATTAATCTGAATAGTTTAAGTACAAAGAATAAGTGTGTGGTTTATTCTGTGTTTATATAGACTAGTAGAGCACACCATGAACACTAAATAGCAGTCAGCAGACACAATGAAAGCTCCTAAATTCTCACAACACATGGACAGACTCAACCACAATTTCAACCAGAAAACTGTTAGCATCTTAGACCAATTCAAATCCAAAAATTCCAGGAAGCTTGGTATACAGAGTCATCAACAGAGGCTAAGAGATGAACTATAGTTATATTGTAGGACGTTATCACCCAGCCCTCTCCCAGAAAAATGAAATATCCTAGGAAATATTGAAAAGGCAGAATATTACATTTTCTTGGATGTGAAAAGGGAGAAACATGTTTTAAAAAGACAGAGTGGATCCCTGCAGCTTCCTGCCCACCCACTTTGTCAATGGGCCATTTAGATGCCCAATCCAGTCCCTTTACATAATAAAGAGTTCTCCCCTTCAGCTCCAGGGTGATGGGATTAAGGCATGATTAGCCTTTACCCACTCACCACATGGCATCTGAGAACTCAACCAAATCTGGATTCAAAACGCAGCCTAGAGAGTTGGCCCTGTGGCCCCAGGGGAGTCTGGCAACCAATCAGAATACATTTCTTACACAGGAACAGGAAACAGAGAGGTGGGGCTGAACAGATTATAAAAAAGCCCAGCAAGCCCCTGCCTCGGCCCTTCTCTTCTTCCTCACCCCACATTGAAGCCTGTGATCACCTTTTCTGTTCAGGACTCAAGCCATGTGGCCCTGTCCACCAATAAACCATCTTTCCAAGCAGCCTCCATGTCTCCAGTGTCTTTTTCACCACTTGGAGCTGAACCCAGAAGGACATTTCTTTCAACAATACATAATGCAAAAAAGACAGTAAAAAAAGCTAGGAAAAAAACAAACCAGAAAGTATTATCTTCAGCAGCCAGCATCCAAATAAACAGGGACCAACACTAGGCAAACAATTAAGCAGAAAACAATTCCTTAATCAAAGAATTACCAAGAAGCAAACCACCCCCACCAAAACTGGGAGATCAAGCTATAAACAGGGAGCAAGCCCACATTTTGTCGCATTCCTTATATTATCTACTTAGATAATAACACATCTGCAAGTAAACAATGAAGCTCAGAGAATACCAAGTCTGTCTGTCTGTCTGTCTGTCTGTCTGTCTGTCTAGCTATCTATATACATACATACATACATATATATATATACATACATACATACATACATATATATATATATATATATATATATATATACACACACATGTGTGTGTGTGTGTGTTTTATTTGTGCTGATAAATCAATAAAGGGAGACTAGTATAGATCTATTTCAAGCTATTTAGCTCTCATCAGCTAGCCATACCCTTACTGGGATTCGAACCTGGGCTATATTACATATTAGGCAGACATCTTAGCCATTAGGCCACAGGCTCTGGTCCATTATCAGTTGAGCCAGGGAGAAAGGTATATATTTAAAGTCACAACCCCTGGTATGCCCCAATTATGGGAGGAAGCTAACTGCTTCCATTCTCTGTCAATCGGCTCGTCACAAGAGACCATCCAGACAGAAACCCAATATTTTTACTGTTGCCTTTTTGTTACATTTGATAAATAAATAAAGGGAGACTAGTATAGATCTATTTCAAGCTATTTAGCTCTCATCAGCTAGCCATACCCTTACTGGGAATTGAACCTGTGCTGTATTGGTGACAGAATTGCTCCATGATAATGAAGCATATGAAAAGGAGATGGTAGAACTGATTTCATGGGAATAGCTAGCAGTGAAGCTAATTTTCCATTTGAAAAATTCTGAAGAAAATGTCAACACTGCGCATGTGCGAACTGTGGATGGCTGCCGTTTCTTCCTGCAGTGTTAACGAGGCCGGCGCCTTACAATTCCATTCCTCGGGCGGGAGACCCAATAGAGCCATTTTGGACTGAACTGAACAGGGAACTATCGTGCCAGGGAGGGGGTAGCTGCCTCGGATGGCATCAAAGGGGATCGTTCGGCAGGCTCTGTTGTCGCCGTTACGCCCCCCCCCAGGCGCCCCCCCTCTCCTATACTACTTCAACGATTATGGAGTTTCCTTCCCTTTTTTACCATCTTTACCATCTGGCTCTTTTTGTTTACTTTGTCTACGAACTTGGACCTGGACTCTCGGATCTCCAGAGCTACGTCCCTGCTCCTTTGTTGCGACTACGGCTGCCCACCGCTGCCCCAAAAACAGTATCCCAACTATCAAGGACATTACTCCATCATACCTTGGACTTGCCCTCCTTGGACTTTGCCATAGGAAGGGAGAGGAGCGGAGTACCTCTCCCCCCTCCTTCCCACATTGTTCCATTTTTAGATTTGCGCAATTTTTAGTCTCCGCATTTTATGAATGAGGTGAGAATGATGTGACTGTTGTTGTATGCGCCCACTTTTTAACTCCTATTATTGTTGTAACTTTTCTGTGTTTTTAAATTGTTAGTGGGGAGCGAATGGTTTTGTGACTGTGTATGTCTGAGCAGGCTGGGGCCAATCCAGGTACCCTCTGTGCTGAGTATTAGGGGGGCCTGAGCTAATCCCAGCCTCAGGATGTGTGATTCGAAGGGCCTGCCGGAGCATGCGGGGGTTATAGGGGTGGGTGGGGGGGCCACGGACACGGGAGTGGGCCGGAGCATTACGGTCTTAACAGGGAGGGGCAGATATGGCGGGGACTTTAGGGCAGGCCATTACCGGGGAAGGAGGGCTCGCTACGTCACAGAGATCCCCCCTTCCGGCCCTATGAGTCCCACTCCAAGGCCAGATGGTGGGAGTAATCAGGACCCTGGTCTCAGGCTGCTGTCGCTAAATGCCAGGTCTGTAGTTCATAAGGCTCCTCTCGTTCGGGACTTAATTTTAGACGAGAGGGCAGACATGGCATGTATTACTGAAACCTGGCTGGGCCCGGAGGGAGGAGTCCCCCTCGTAGAGATGTGCCCAGAGGGCTTTCAGGTGCTTCATCAGCCGAGGGCCCAGGGAAGGGGTGGGGGTGTGGCCATTGTTATCCGAGAGTCTCTAGCACCTCGTAGGATCCCTGCTCCGGAGCTTGTCGGGTGTGAGTCCCTGCTGGTGAAGTTGGACCTCAAGGGTCAAGTGGGTTTGCTGCTAACGTACCTGCCTCCCAACAGCATTGCAGCAGCCCTCCCCTCGCTCCTCGAGTCGGTAGCCGAGCTGGCAGTTGAGTTCCCCAGGCTTATGGTTCTGGGGGATTTCAATTTGCCTTCACTCGGTGAACACTCTGATGGAGCGCAGGAGTTCATGGCTTCCATGACAACCATGGGCTTGACCCAAGTAATCCGGGGCCCAACTTACTTGGTGGGTCACATGCTCGACCTCGTATTTCTCTCGGAGCAGTGGAGTTGTGATCTTGGTCTGAGGGGTAGTGAGACCTTACCCCTGTCATGGTCGGACCATTACCTACTGAGGCTTGACTTTCGGAGACCAAACCCCCACTGTAGGGAGGAGGAACCGACCAGGTGGTTCCGCCCCAGGCGACTTATGGACCCCTTGGGGTTCCAGACGGAGCTTGGGGTTATTCCTGATACTCTCGCCCGCAGTCCGGCGGAGACTTTGGTTGCTGCTTGGAATTCGGCAGCGACGGAGTCTCTTAACCGGATTGCGCCTCTACGGCTGCTCCGAGGCAGTGGATCCAGGAGGGCCCCTTGGTTTACTGAGGAACTCCAGGAGATGAAGCGCCGAAAGAGACGCCTAGAGCACCAATGGAGATCCAGTAAATCCGAATCGAACCGAGCACTTTTAACATCTTGCATCAGAGAGTACATCCGGGCAATCAGGACGTCAAAAAGAACTCACATTGCCTCTCTGATCGCTTCCGCTGAGTCGCGCCCAGCCGCCCTGTTCAGGATAACCCGTTCCCTCCTAAATAGGAGGGATACGGGTGATCCTTTGCAGGGCAGGGCTGAGGATTACGTCCAATTCCTCGCGGATAAAGTTGCTCGGTTTCGGGCGGACCTGGACTCCAATTCTGCAGAACCAGCCGAGGCACTAAGGGATAATTTGGTAGGTCATCGCTGGGTTGATTTTCAGGCTGTTACCCCTGAGGATATGGACAAGGCCATGAGAGCTGTAGGTGCCTCCACATGCATGCTGGACCCGTGCCCCTCCTGGCTGGTTGTTAACAGCAGGGAGGTGACACGGGGCTGGATCCAGGCGGTTGTTGCCACCTCCTTACGGGAGGAGGTCTTTCCCCCCGCTTTAAAGACGGCAGTGGTGAGACCCCTCCTGAAGAAACCATCTTTGGATCCAGCCATTCTAAACAACTATCGTCCAGTCACCAACCTCCCCTTTGTGGGGAAGGTTGTTGAGAAGGTGGTGGCCTTTCAGCTACAGCGGTCCTTGGAGGAAGCCAGTTATCTTGATCCATTCCAGTCAGGCTTCAGGCCTGGCTACAGCACAGAAACCGCTTTGGTCGCATTTTCCGATGATCTCTGGAGAGCCAGGGGTGGAGGCCACGCCTCCATCCTGGTACTCCTTGACCTCTCTGCGGCTTTCAATACCGTCGACCATGGTATCCTTCTGCGACGACTGCGGGAGGTGGGGGTGGGAGGCACTGTTTTATGGTGGTTCTCCTCTTACCTCTCGGACAGGTTGCAGTCGGTGTTAGTCGGAGGGCAGAGATCGACCCCTAGGCCCCTAACATATGGGGTGCTGCAGGGTTTGGTCCTGTCCCCCCTTCTTTTTACTATCTACATGAAACCGCTGGGCGAGATAATTCCATGGCACGGGATAAAATACCACCAGTATGCGGACGATACACAGTTGTATCTGTCTGCCCCGTGCCAACTCAATGAAGCGATGGACGTGATGAGCCAGGGCCTTGAAGCTGTTAGAGACTGGATGGGGGTTAACAAGCTTGTACTCAACCCAGATAAAACCAAGTGGCTGTTGTGCTTCCCTCCCACTAATTGGCCAAGTGTTCCATCTCTCAGGCTGGGGGGTCAAATATTACGCCCCTGAGATAGGGTCCGCAACTTGGGAGTCCTCCTGGATCCACAGCTGACCTTTGAACACCATTTGTCAGCTGTGACCAGGGGAGCATTTGCCCAGGTTCGCCTGGTGCACCAGTTGCATCCCTACCTGAACCGGGAGGCTCTCACAACAGTCACTCGTGCCCTTGTGACCTCTAGGCTGGAATACTGCAATGTGCTCTACATGGGGCTGCCCTTGAAGAGTATTCGGCGACTTCAGCTGGTCCAGAATGCAGCCGCGCGAGCGATCGTGGGTGCACCTCGTTTCACCCATGTAACACCTATCCTCCGCGAGCTGCACTGGCTGCCTGTTGATCTCCAGGTGCGCTTCAAGGTGCTAGTTGTCACCTACAAAGCCCTTCATGGTATTGGATCTGGGTACTTGAGAGACCGCCTACTGCCAATTACCTCCACTAGGCCAATAAGATCCCATAGATTAGGCCTCCTCCGAATTCCATCAGCCGGCCAATGTCGGCTGGCAACTACCCGGAGGAGAGCCTTCTTGGTGGCTGCTCCGACCCTCTGGAACGAACTCCCCGTGGAGATACGTACCCTCACCACCCTCCAGACCTTCCGCGTAGCCCTTAAGTCCTGGCTGTCCCGACAGGCCTGGGGCTAAAGATTTCACCTCCCCCCTCGAATAGTATGACTGTTGTGCTTTTTAATGATGTACTGTTTTTATGTTTGTAACTTGTTATGTCCTCCCTCCCCCTGAATTGTGAGCCGCCCTGAGTCCCTCAGGGAAAAGGGCGGCATACAAATAAAGTATCTATCTATCTATCTATCTATCTATCTATCTATCTATCTATCTATCTATCTATCTATCTGTATTGCATCTTAGGCAGATGTGTTAACCACTGAGCCACAGAGCTTGACTCCTTATCAGCCAAGCCAGGGTGAAAGGTATCTATTTAGATTTTACAACCCCCGGTATGCCCAAATATGGGAGGAAGAGCACTACTTCCATTCTCTGTCCTTCGGCTCGTCACAAGAGACATCCAGACAGAAACCCAATATTTTTACTGTTGCCTTTTTGTTACATTTGATAAATAAATAAAGGGAGACTAGTATAGATCTATTTCAAGCTATTTAGCTCTCATCAGCTAGCCATACCCTTACTGGGAATCGAACCTGGGCTGTATTGCATATTAGGCAGATATTTTAACCACTAAGCCACAGGCTCTGATCCGGTATCAGCTGATCAGACTGATATAACTGATTATATATGTATATATAATGTACATATATACATAAATAAATACGCATACACATCACCCTTTGCTGCTATCTGTCCAGTCTGACAACTGGACAGAAAAACGAAAACATCCAGAAAAACCCATCCACCCCCAGAAAGACGAAATCATTGGGCAGTTACTTTCCTCAAAGGAAAAGGTTTGTGCGTGGGCAGGGAGGTGGGGGAGCGGGGCTGAGCAGCAATGGGGTTTTGCCAAAATATCTCAGTCTGGACAGAATTTCTTAATCCATTTTAGAATCAAGCCAGCATGAGTGTAGGATTGAAGCAGCTTAAATAGAAACTAGATATTTGACATTTTGTGACCTGAGATGAGATGCAGCCATAGCTGAAGACAAAACCTCTGGAAACCTTAAGACACTGATGGCTAACATTTTGTCACCACATGCCGAAAGTATGTGCATGCATTTGATAGTTCATGTGCGCGTGCCCACACACATAATGCAATACGTGTGTGACACCCCCTCGTGCGCCCCCCAGCGAATACATGCATGATCACCCATGCTCCCTGCCCCCTGTGCCCTGTTTTGCACCTAGCAGACCTTCCTGTAGCCTCCTGGGACCAAAAATGGGGCTGAGGGGGGCACGACACTCCCCCTGTGCTCCCCCCCCACATGCATACACACTCCCATCCTTCTGCACATGTATGCGCATCTTCTGTATGCGCCCCAGCCCCTGCACATGCATGCCAGAGACCCGAAAATCAGCTGGTCAGCGGGAGGTGAGTGCTCATGCGCGGTAGAGCTGAGCGGGGGTGACGGCTCGCATGCCCACAGAGGGGGCTCTGCGTGCCACCTGTGGCATGTGAGCCATATGTTTGCCATCATGGCCTTAAGAGAATAGTAGACAAATCTAGCAACCTATTATTCCAGACAATTCTATCAACTCAATAAGAGGACAAATTTAAAGAGCAAATCACTGAGGCGAAATAAAAAAGAATGTCTTGGAAGGAACAAGCTAATCCTGTTAATAAGTAAGTAATCTGTGTATTTCTATCACTTTTTTTTTGGCATCAGTTGAATGGCACTGATCAATTTTGCTCTTTTCTTAGATGCAAAAAAGTTTCTGCTTTGATGGATAAATATGCCACTTTTTGTTGTAGAATGTGAAGGAAGAGCTTTTAACTGTCACAGGCCTTTAGATAACCTTTTGGTATTTATTTTTAACACCGCAGGAATAAATATTGGTTAATTGAGTTTTTAAAAAGTCATTTTAGTGAAAATGGTCCAACAGTTTTTTTTTAAAAAAACCAGCATATTTTCCTTTTTACATAAAGGAAGTCTTTTTAATTTGTCTTAACTTTGTATGGTTTTTAGTCTATGCCTTTTGATTAATGACTCATGAGTCTTGCCAGTGTAGACTTTTAAATGCTTTTTAGTCAGAAAGCTGTGCTGAAAAGAATATTAACAGCTCTAAATTAAAACAAAATATCCATTGCCGTTTTTGATTTTTTTTTTAATTCTGTAAGCAAGCAAGCAAAGATGTAGCGAGCTTGCTTCATGTAATTTAAACATTAATTGCTTTTAAAACACATATTCATGCAGGATATATTATACAAATATTAGTATTTTTCAAAATTGCAATAAGTTATATTATGGTACAAACTGTGCAACATAACATCATTTAGCTTTTGGATTCTTGCAGATTTTAAAAATATAGATTTGAAGGTTTGCTCATGGAAGCCATAAGGGAACAGTAACTAGAACTCTAAAAAGCTGGTATTAAGTTTTAAGATCAACAAACACTTGGTAAAAAAAAAAAGTCCAGTGTTGCTAACATATTTAATATTTTGTGTGTGTTTCTCTCTCCCTCTTTTTAATTTAGCACTGGAAACATTTAATTTCCCCACTCCTACATATGACATATCTATGAGTGAGCAATGTAATAAATTCACTTCATAGTTATTTCCTGAGACAAGGTAACCTACTAAAACTGTATGATCCTTGCATTTATTGGGCAGTAGCAAATAATTTGGCGATAAAGAATGATATGTAGTGTTTAAAAACAAATGCTTCTCAATTTATGATTATTTCTTATGGTTAGGATATTTCTTTTGGTTATGGTGCTGAATTTAAGATTTCAACTGTATTTCCTACAGCTTGGAAGCTTATGTAGGCTTTCCCTTCTTCCCCCTCGCCCTTACAGATTAAAGTTGCCAAAACAAAAGATATTCCTTGCTGCTTGTACTGCTTTGTTTGGAGAAAAGGTGATGAATAGGTAGTCCTTTGACATTTTTATTTCACACAAATGCTATATGACTGGAATACACATGTAAGTGTTTTTTAAAAGCGTCAGTCTTATGAAGCTGCATATTCCTACTGCTGTTCACTTCTGAAATAAAAAAAAATCAAAGGTGTTACTGAGGTGGCAGGCTGAACCGAAGTAGGCCTCAATCCTGAACCAAACTAGGGTTTCATGATATTAAGCTTTAACTGTTCATATAGAAATTGCAAGGTTTGCTTTTAGGACATAGTGCGGTTAGACACGAGTTAAAAGGAAGTCTGCACATGAAATATGCTGAAGTAAAGCATCTATTCTAGCCCATCTGCTTGCTTGACTGTTAATTTGTTTGGTAGACATATATTGTTAGTTCCTCAAAATACGAGCTATGTATGTCCATTGGCTGACCCATGTATTATGACATCCTGTAGACATACTTTCTGTAACTCAAGGGCAAATCTTGAGGGGTGTTTCCAAATCTCATAGATGGCGTTGGCTGGCAGTGATAAACTATATAAGGAAGTTACTGAATTTCACTCTGTGTTCAGGCCATTTATTCTTTGCTTTGAACCTGTGCAAATAAACTTTTCCTTCTCTAAAGAGCTGGCTTTTGTGTCTCGCCATTTCCTACAACATTACAGGTAGTCCTTGACTTACCTCAGTTCATTTAGTGAATGTTCAAAGTTACAACAGCACTGAAAAAAGTGATATATGACTGTTTTTCATACTTATTTGCAACTCTCCCATGGTCATGTGATCAAAATTCAGACGCTTGACAACTGACTCATATTTATGATGGTTGCAGGGTCTCGGTATCATGTGATCACCTTTTGTGACCTTCCAACAAGTAAAGTCAATGGGGAAGCCAGAGTCATTTAACAACCATATTACTAATTTAACAACTGCACTGATTCAGTTAACAATTGTGGCAGGAAAGGTTGCAAAATGGGGCAAAATTCACCTAAGAAATGTTTCACTTTGCAACATAAATTTTGGGTTCAGTTCAGGGGTGAAATCCAGCAGGTTCTGACAGGTTCTGGAGAACCGGTAGCGGAAATTTTGAGTAGTTCAGAGAACCAGCAAATACCAACTCAGCTGGCCTCAGAGTAGGGTGGGAATGGAGATTTTGCAGTATCCTTTCCCTGCCATGCCCACCAAGTCATGCCCACAGAACCGGTAGAAAAATATGAATTTCACCATTGGTTCAGTTGTGGTTGTAAGTTGAGGGCTACCCGTATTCACAAAGCTAATCTTTTATTTTATTCATTTTTATTGCTTTTTAAGATGACGCTCCTCCAAAGTACTGTGTTTCCCCGAAAATACAACATGTCCTGATAATAAGGCCATGTCACATTTTTATGGTGGGCAAAAATATAAGTCCACCCCTGCAAATAATAACCCCCCCACTTCTGGCCAGGCAGAGTGCCGCTCACCAACCTAGCGGTATAACGAAGGTGCCAAGCCACGGGAACCGAGGGTGAGGCAAAGGTGATTGCGTTGCTTGGCACTTTCGGGATCCCCTAGGTTGGTGAGCAGCACTGTGCCCAGCTGAAGAGGGGGATTTCCTTGGTGGCTGCTGTCTTGCAAGTGGGCTCCCAAAGAGCCGGGCACAGCCACATGGGCGAATGGCTGTGTTGCACTGTCGCAACAGTGGAACACAACAGCCATGAAGTGACCACGTTCACAAGCAGCCACCCGGCAAACTCCCTTTCCAGCTGGGCCCAGCGCCATTAACTGACCTAGGGGTATTGCCAAGCCGCGTGAGTGTCTGTTCGCTGCCGACCAGCTCCCACGGCTTAGCGCCTTCGAAATGCCATTGAAAGGCGCTCTGCACAACTGGAGAGGGGGGGGGTTGCACGAGCGGCTGTTCCGCTCCCGCTCGCGTGCCTCCCAGCCTCACGATGCCCTGTCCCAGCTCTCCCCGCAGAATCAGAGCACCTCCGCTGCCGCCACCACCACCATCCCAGCATGGCTTTTTTGGCGACTTCCAAACCGAGTCTTCCGGCAGTGGCAGCTCTGGGCGTACACTCTATGGCTGTGGGCCAGCTGCCGGCAGAGCATACAACCATAGAGTGTATGCCCAGAGCAGCCACTGATGGAAGACTCGGTTTGGAAGCTGCCGAAAAAGCCATGCTGGGATGGCAGCAGCGGTGGCAGTGGCAGTTGAGGTGCCCTGGCTCTGCAGGGAGAGCTGGGCCAGGGCATCATGAGGCTGGGAGGCCTGTGAGCGAGAGCGGAACAGCCGCTCGCACAGCTCCAGCTGTGCAGAGCGCCATTCCCTGGCATTTTGAAGGCGCTAAGCTGCAGAGCCGGGCAGTGATGAACAGGCGCTCACACGGCTTGGCGATACCCCTAGATCAGTGAATGGTGCTGTGCCCGGCTGGAAAGGGGGTTTGCCAGGTGGATGCTTTTGAGCGTGGTCGCTTCATGGCTGTTGTGTTGCGCTGCTGCGACAGCGCAACACAGCCATTTGGCCATGAGGCTGTGCCCGGCTCTTTGGGAGCCCGCTCGCAAGAAAGCAGCTGCCTGGCAACCCCAAAACAATGAACCCTCCCCTCAGAATAAGGCCCAAGCCATATTTTGTGGGTAAAAAGAAACACGGTATGTATTTCTAATACATTTGTATAACTACCATTCTTTTTTAACCTACTGTATTTTGTATAAATGAGTTCAATATTTCATTATACTACTCCATACAAAGTCTATTTCTCTAAGCAATCTGCTCATATGGGGCAAGGGCAACCCACTGAGTGAATAGGACCATCATTCCAGTGCTGCAGTATCATTCTTTTGGTCATACCAAGGGTATGGAGAACTCACATATATTGTCCAATTATCAAATTCCAAATACTACGGTAGGTATGTAGTTCAAGGGAGTATTTTTGTCTGAAAAGTTTAGCTTTTGTCGCACAACCGTATTTATATAATCTAGCATTCTCCCCCCCTAACGTAGTAAATGTAAGAAATTATAAATACATGTATTTTGAAGAAATGTTATCCTTATTACATATCCAATAAAGTGCTGCTTTTGACAGTCCTTTTCTATACAAATGTAACAACGTTGGATGAATTCTAAATATTACATTTTGCTGTATAAATTGTAGTTTGAGGTCCATTAACACTCTTGCTATAGAAGTTAAAATACTATTCCATTGTCTATGCTAGAAAGCTAATCTGTGGAATATTTCTAAATACCAAATTCAGGGCAACTCTCTTCCAGTTTTGTGGTGGGGCAGATTATAGAATCTCTTTCCAAATGGGCATACCTACAGAATTGTATGTCTTTTTTGGATGAGGACAGAGCTTTTAAGATTGGATTCATATCTGAGAGATTTCTCATAATTGTGGTTTGTTAAATTGAAATTAGCTGGATCACACTTAATACTATGTACTAACCCAGGCACACAGCTTGAAGGGTGGGATCATTAATCTCTTTTTCTTTGCATCAAACCACTAATGAGCAAAATTGTGAGGAAAATATTATTTCCTTAAGAAGAAAGTTTATATTGTGTCCCCGCACCAAAACAAAAACAAAAACAAAAAAACCCCCAACCGTGTCTGTAAATTAATTTTTCCTGATCCCCGGCATACCACATTTTTCTCCTCCTCTTCAATTGTGTTGATATTAATCTTAGATTATTGCTCGGTTTAGAGCACAATAGTAATTTTATTCTTATTTATGATATTTTGCTTCTCCAGATATACTGACACATGAAGTTGAAAGCACTCTGCATAATGCTATGGAAAATGATCTGGTGAATATTTCACAAGTGGAAAATTTACAAATGGTCAAGGCCATATAACAGAAATATGACTCTATTACGTCTTAAATTGAGTTATTTCAAAGTTTGAAGATTCCATGTTTTTACATTTGGAACAGATTTATTTGGTGAAGCTCAATGAATTATGACATGCAATTTTGATTAGTCAGAAAGTAATGCTTTATAAACCCTCTTTTTATATGACAGTGTTCACTTTGGCTCACTTTGCAGTGACAAGAATAGCAAAGTGTGAAAAACTCCAAAAATAGTTAATTAGGATTGATCACACAGCACCAGTTCTAAAGGATTACTCATTAGAAAAATAGCAAATGCAGTTCTAAAAATATTTTTTCAAAAAGTCAGTTTTGGAAACAAACAAAAACAGATTGTATTGTATAGAAAATGTTGTGATTAATAGCTTGGGATTAAAAAAAAAAGAAATTATACTTGTTTAAAGTGGAATTGGTCCAAATATTGACCAGCTGCTCAGCAGCAGATGGTTCATATTGTGTATTCCATATTCCTAAATACAGAGATGCATATTTGCATGATATGCTCTTTCGTTATTTCAGACATTTGTACTCTCAAGCAGACCTTGATATTAGTGTTAGTTATGAAATCCAGTAGTAGGTACTAAATTTTTCTATGCTCCATGCTCCATGATGCTCTGGGACCACTTCAAAATAAATATGTCTAGGACAGCACTGCTTATATCATGGAAAGACTTTAAAATAGGGTCCTTCTGAGGCCATGGTCAGAAGCCCTACCTTCTCATGCCTAAAAATATTCCAACAGCATAGAAATGACCATCCTCCACAAGCATGGATTCCACATTAATGGATTATGCTTAACCATTGCATTGTCTATGATTCTTTTTCCTCATTAAAGTTCATGCCATTACATGACCTTGATATCTTGGTTTACCTATACTGCTTGCATTGGTAATTATTATATGAAACCTATTCCTCAGTGGTGTGGATATATATTACACTGAGAAGATTGTATGATCAGTGTTTGATCTGTTAAAACCAGAGTAGGCACTTAGCGGGAAAAGCTAAGGGGTAGTGACACCACATTTATGAAACACCTCCTCTTCTCAGGCAGTGGTTCCTTAGAGATGGACTACTGAATGTTTGGTTAAATGATTGTATTTCCTGAATGTCCAATACAAAATAAGATAGTTTTATTTATTTGTTTGTATACTGTCTTTATTATTTTTATAAATAACTCAAGGTGGCAAACATCTTTAACTCAGGTTTCTCCCCCTATTTTCCCCATAACAATAACCCTTTGAAGTGGGTTGGGCTGAGAGAGAGTGATTGTCCCAAAGTCACACAGCTGATTTGCATGATGCCATTTTTCTTGTGGTGAAGATACTGAGATAGCCTCTGGAGCCTGAAATTGTATGGATGAGAGTTAATAAATTGAAATTGAATGGTGGCACCATGAATTGTTGAGTCAAGAATGTGAAAACTGGGAAAGCTTCTGACTCTAAATAACGTACAATTCAGAGGTAGTATTCATCAGGTTCTGATGAGTTCTGGAGAACCAGTAGCAAAAGATTTGATTAGTTCAGAGAACTAAATACCATCTCTGACTGGCCCCGCACTCATCTATTCTCTGCCTCCCGAGTCCCAGCTGATCGGGAGGAAATGGGGATTGTGCAATAACCTTCCCCTGCCATGCCCACCAAGCCATGCCCACCAAGCCATGCCATGCCACACCCACCAAGCCACACCCATAGAACTGGTAGTAAAAAAATTTGAATCCCACCACTGGTACAACTATGCAGCTTTGGTATACTCAAGGGTTGATCTCTGTCACTTCAGACTTTCATGGCATTGATAGTTAAAAGTGCACTGACCCTGTGATTCCAGGTAGCTGTGATTCCACAGCTAGAATGATGGCTAAAGTAGGCAATACTTTGGCCATAGTAGTCCATGCTCTGATAATGTACATACTACTGAGGAATGGGTTTTGATTACTACAATATGCTCTAAATGTCTTGAAGATTATGCAAAAGCTGTGGCTAGTACAAACTCTGGCAGTAGGACAGTGGGATCACCACCACATAGCACTGGTCTTAAAAAAACCTGCTCTGAGTGCCTCTATCCCTAATGGCGAACCTATGGCATGTGTGCCACAGGTGGCACACGGAGCCATATTTGCCGGCACATGAGCTGTTGTCTCCAGTGCACATGTGCGTGCAAGCTGATTTTCATCCTTCCGGAGGGCCAGGGGAAGCTGTTTTCGGCCTTCCCAGGCTTTAGGAAAGCCTCCGGAGCATGGGGAGGGCGAAAAACAGGCCCAAAGGGACAACTGGAAGTTTGGAGGTTAGCCATCACTGGCATATATGATTTTACTGAGGACTTAAAGGCTTTTGATGGTTTAGGTCTCTGGTAGTTGTGGAACAGCCTATTGAATACTGAAATTTAAAATCTGCAGGATCGGACTGCCCAGGATTCCATGGCTAACACGGAGGACCTTCTCTATTAGGGCAACCTGACTTTAAAATGCCCTTTTTCTGGAGGCCTGGCTGTTTGCCTTTCACTCTTGCAGTCAGGACTATCTGCAAGCATGTTTGTTCATGCTTTTGGTTCCTCTGTAAATGTTTCCCTGTCAATACTACTTATATGTTATTGTATGCTTTAAATAGGGATGCTCAGTGGCTAAGATGCTGAGCATGTCGATCAGAAAGGTTGGCAGTTTGGTGGTTTGAATACCTAGCGCTGCGTAAAGGAGTGAGCTCCCATTACTTGTCCCAGCTTCTGCCAGCCTAGCAGTTTGTTAGCATGTAAAAAATGCAAGTAGAAAAACAGGAACCACCTTTGGTGGGAAGGTAACAGTGTTCAGTGCGCCTTCGGCGTTTAGTCATGCTGGCCACATGACCATGGAGATGTCTTTGGACAGTGTTGGCTCTTTGGCTTTGAAATGGAGATGAGCACCGCCCCCTAGAGTCGGGAACAACTAGCACATATGTGCGAGGGGAACCTTTACCTTTATGCTTTAAATTATAAACAATACATTGTTTTGTCATTTTATCCAGCTTTAAATGTTTTAAAGAACCAAGAAAAATAGTGCCTCATTCTGCCAAAATTCTATCTACTGTACTAAAACATCTCCATGTCATTTTGCAATAATTGGATGCACAGAAACCTAATTCTGGAATAGGCCACACACAGTCTTCACCTATATGATAGGGCAGAAAAGACCCATACAATTTCTATGGAGGAAAAAACCCTATTTAAATATTAAATAAAGATTAAATGTATATGAACCATTTCAAAAAAGATAGTTCAATTAGTCCTTGTTGACAGTAATTGGGCCTAGGAATCTTGTTGCTAAGCAATATGGTCATAAGGCATGATATCATGTGACAATGGTGATATGATGGCAATTCTGGCAGTTCCAGTTGTCATTGTTAGAAGAATCCTGTGTGGTTGTAGCATTCCACAATCATGTTATTACTATTTGCAACCTTCTGACAGTCTGTAGATATTCTCAGTCATCCAGGTCATGGCTGACCCAAAGATGCCTTTTCAGGGAACAACTGGAGTTTCTTGTTTTTTCTTTTGAAGACTTTTCGCTTCTCATCCAAGAAGCTTCTTCAGCTCTGATAGGATTCCATTCCCCACTATCCTGTCAGAGCTGAAGAAGCTTCTTGGATGAGAAGTGAAATATCTTCAAAAGAAAAAACAAGAATCTCCAGTTGCCTCCTGAAAAAGCACCTTTGGACAACCTTCTAACAGCTTCTCCATTGTCTTTATTTGTTGGAAGCTGCAATGAAGGCCACAAATTTCAATTATGTGACTGTCAGAAGGTATGGTGTTGTAATTGTAAGTCAGTTGCCTAGTGCATGAATTGCAATCACAGGATGTGTGGGTGTTGCTACAATGGCCACAACTATGAGGACTGATTGTAAGTAGCCCTTGTTTAGCACTGTAGTAACTTCAAACAGTCATTGAATGACTGTTGTGGATATTAAACAAGACTATCTGAAATGGCCAAGGATCAGGAATAAATTTCCTTATAGTCCCTATCATTTGTTTGTTTCTCCCAGAAAGTAGATGTATGACAGGTTTTTTTTTAAACCAGCAGAGAGCCTTCAACGTGTTTGCAACTTTATCCCTCCCAGTGATGGGATGAGAATGATGGGAGAAGTTGTCCATCAATGTGTAGGGTACTAGGCTGATTTATGGAGTGTTTTCCTTGCTTTAGTTTTTGAATTGCACTTGGCACTACTACTCGTCTACTAAAACCAAAGCTCGTTTTTTCTTTACAACTTACCTTTCCAATTGTATTCATAAAATTCTCAGTTATATTTACATTTTGTTGACAATATGTTTGGTGAAGTTTCTAATATAAATCAAATCCTTTCAAAGCAGCACAGGCCAGATCAAGCTTAAGGCACCGATATAAATCTTATATTCCCTTCTGAGCTTGTTTTCTAATGTGAATGATACGTTCGACACTCGTTTTCTTTCTTTTCTTTTAACCCACTAAGTCCGAGACAAACACATTCTTTATAGAAAATCCCCTTTCCCTTAATTGGCAGCTAGGAGAGCACAAAGTGCTCTGTGGAGGCATTCTGTATTTTTGCTTCATCAGATTTGGCTGCTGGATAATTCCTAAAACTGGTTTTAGAGATTAGAAAGCAAAAACTGAGGTATGGAGAAATAAATTCAGTAGAAGACTACCTTATTTTCCTTTCTATTTTAAAACAATAAACTGCATTTTATTTATTTATCTGCTGTAGAGAAGCAGTGTGGGGCTTAAGGTGCTGGCCTAGAAACCAAGTAGCCAGTAGGATGGCTTTTTAGCCCAATCTGCCTCACAGCCCTTGTTGTTATGGGAACAAGGATAGGCAGAAGATATGTTTATATGTTTTAAAAAGGCAGGATAAAAATATAATAATTTATTAAATTTATATTAATTTGTTGACCATTTGAGAAAGAAAAGGTTAAGCTTGGGAGTTTAATTTTTTTTAAAGTAATTTTATTAAAAATTGTGACCACAATGATAAAAATATTAATTGATAACGGTATTCCCTGTCCAGTCATGTCTGATGCTACGGGCCAATGCTCATCTCCCTTTCTTGGCTGAGGGAGCCAGCATTGTCCGAAGACTCTTCCATTATCATGTGGCCAGCATGACTATATGCCAAGGGACATGGAATGCTATTACCTTCCCATCAAAGTGGTATTTATTTATTTACTTGTATTTGCATTTTTTCAAATTGCTATGTTGGCAGGGGCGCATAACCTGTCTTGCGGTGCTTGGGTCTTGAATTGCCAATCTTCCAGGTTGACAAGCTCAGCACCTTAACCACTGTGCCCCTAAAAATAACTAAAAATGAAAAGAAAAAATACCAAGAAGGAAACAGGAAAAAAATAGAAAAGAAAGAAAAATAGTACATATAGTAAATAAAAAGAAATGAAATATATAACAAAATAATTTCCTCCTTAATCACAACAAATATAAACAATAACCTTCTCTTAAAATACAACAAATGATCTTTTCTTCCCATATCTCATTTTTTATCTATAAACAGATCCTTAAAAAAACTTGCCATTTCAGTCCTGATCAAAAAAAGTCCATTAAGAGTTACCAGAGATAGTAAAATATCTATTTGAGCCAGAGGTGGTATCCAGCCAGTTTGGACCAGTTCTGAAGAACCGGTAGCAGAAATTTTGAGTGGTTCGGAGAACCTGTAAAGACCACCTCTGGCACTGCCTCCTGAGTCCCAGCTGATCAGCTTCCCAGCTGATCGGCTGGGTCTTCTTCTGTTGCCCTGTGCAGGAGCATGGAGCTGGAAATCAGGTTAGTGGGGTAGGGCGGGAATGGGGATTTTATAGTACCCTTCCTCCAGGAGTGGGGAGGGAATGGGGACTTTGCAGTTTCCTTCCCCTGCCACATCCACTAAGCTATGCCCACCGAGCCACATCACACCCACAGAACCAGTAGTAAAATTTTTTGAATCCCACCACTGATTTGAACCTTGATCAAATAAACCAACTTTATTTTCCTTTTTTATTTCTAACAAACTTGAACTTTACTCCTGTCTTAAACCTTAATTTCTTTTCATTTTTTGTCTCTTCTTACAAATTCTTCAAAGCTTTAAAAAGGCTTTTCTATAAATCTGATAAAGGAAGATTATCCAGGTCACTTAATTGAATTATTATTTGTGTATCTCTTTTAATTATTAAGACATCAGACAGTTTCTTTTGGGTGGCCAGTGTAGCATATTTTTCCATATCATTTTTATAACTTGTGATTTCTAAATCCACTTTCAGATAAGTCTCAGTCTTGCTTGGTTAAAACCTGTTCTTTTTTTCATGGCATCTTAAAAAAATAGCTTCTCTCTATAGAGGCAGACACTTCTTTAAATTAACTTCTGGATCCATTATTTTAAAATATCCTTCAATATGTCCAACATTAAAACATTTTGTTCCATTCTATATTTGTAAGTCATATATAAGTGTTCTCATTTAATTATAATAGTAAGTTCCTTTTATTCTCCTCTAGTGTCTAGTCTTTAAAGTTCCTTTGTTGTTGTTGTTTTTTTAATAAAGAATTTTAAAACAATAGCATTTTTCACAACAGGAAGGATTCTTATAATTATTTCTAAAATCTTATTTCAAATTTATCTGGACACCTAGTCTGTTTGTAATATGATAAAAGTCAACATTTTGATCCTTTTTCTGTTTATTCCAGAAAAAATGGTCCTTAAACTTGTATTTAAAACTTCTTTCACTAAGAATTGAAGGAAATTCTCCCAGGGCTGTAAGATTCGAGGATCCAAAGATTCCTTTTTGATCAAAACCAATTTCCAAAATGATTAGAAGGGAGTTTAACTATTGTTTTCAAGACCACTGGGTCACGTTGGGAACAGATGCAGAAATGCTACTTAAAAGCAAACTTTAGAAAACGAAAGTTTGTTTTAACTTACAAAGAAAATTTGTAGATCTTTATCAAGCAACCTCATTTCCTTTGTAATTTACTATCATGATTAAATGCATAACTAAGCTTGCCTAATGGAGAAGTCTTTATGATGAGACAGCTGCAAATAAAAACTACCATAACTTTATGGAATAGAAAATGCATAGTCCCTAAGTACTTGACTTTAGCTCATGTCGCTGATCTGTGCAATTTCTAGGCTCGCCTTCTAGACAAAGGGAGATGGTTGCTCAAACAGCAGTTTCTGGTGAAAGTGGAAAATTCATTGGCTGTTCTATCCCTCCAACCTAGTTGCCAGTTTCCATGTATAATGAAGAAGGCTAATCACTCTTATCCAGAGTAGTTGCAGTGACAGCTTTTATTGCTGCAAGAACAGACGGCACCATCATATGACTAAGGTAACAAAATCTGGTGGTTGAAATGTTCTGTAACATAAGAAAATATATTTGTGGTTCATTCATTAATGAACCATGTGTGAGAGAGGAATATGGAAGCCTTTTATATTTGAAAAGTAACTCAAGCTTTTTTTTAAGAAATCCCTTAAGAAAATTTTAGTCCAAGAGATGTTTGACAGAGCCATTTATTAAAATTAAGAGGCTGTGATCTAGCAAAATATGTCTTAGTGGTCTCTATCCAAGAAAACCATATTTATACAGGGAAGAAATTCTAACATACAATAGAATATCTATGTGGCATCTTATTCTCCCAAAGAGGCAAGATATTTTTTTTAAAATCAAGTGATGGAATAAAAAGCCTTCTGAATGTAAGAATTGTTGGATACAGAAATTATAGAATGTATGGTACATTTATTATATTGTATTTATTATATTTTAGTGATACAGCTCAGAGTTGCTGTATCAGCGAGATGGGTGGCATATAAATTTAATAAATGCCCAAAATGCTTTAGGACCCCACAGCCTCACTATGCTGTTCCTCTAATGCAGGGGTATCAAACTCACGTCATGGCAGGATCGTGTGATGTATCGGGACTCCCCCCCCTTCATTAAACCTGGTGTTTGGCATGGCCAGTGCGTGCCACATCCGGTCCATGGGCTGGGAGTTTGACAGCCATGCTCTAATGCCTAACAGCACTAATGAGAGATTTGGTGGTAGGATAAGGGACACACTTACACACATGTAGACTGCATTCACTACCAAACCTATGAGATGCCTTATTGCCCCTTTTCTATGTGAACTGCTTGATGTGCCCTTATAAGAAAACATTCACAAGAAAATACCAACGCAGGAGGACGTTATTCAGAAAATAATGGAATGTGCTGAAATGAGTAAATTGACATTTGAAATTAAGAGAAGAAAAAGATAAACAATATTACAAGATATGGGATTTATTTTATCAGTGGTTAGGTAAAAAAACATGGAAATGAAAGATGTTAGAGAATGTTATAAATACGAGAATAATAGAATGATACAGAATATAACATAAAGATATATCATTATTTGATAGATTTAAGATGATGTAATGAATTGTTAATAACATAGATGAATCCAATATCTAGAATATCTCATTTAAAATGAAGGAATAATAGTGATAGTTAAATAAATGCGGTACAATGATAATAAGGTATACAAATATATTTGACTTGATAATATGTGATTTCATATAAATTGTAAGTGATGACTATGGAAAGGATGCACAAAAACCTTGCAACCAATCGACACACTGTATGTAATTGAAGATGGTTTTATGTTTTATGTTTTGTTTATGTCTGTCTAAAAATAAAAAATTTTAAAAAAGAAAACATTCACAGTAGACTGAATTGATTTTGGGGGATAGGGAGAAGAATAAGTCAGAAACCTGTGGTCCAGTAAATCAAATTGTTTTTTCATTTTTGGTAGAAATACTGATGGTACTTATTACATCTTCCCCTATTTTCCCAACTTCCTCAGATGTGTAAACTTTCATTCCCAAAATTCTCAGCAATAACCTTATCTGCCGAGGAATTCTGAAAGAAAAGTAACCTGTATATCTAGAGCAGGGGTGTCAAACTCGATTTCATTGAGGGCCCATCAGTGTTGTGTTTGACCTAGGGAGGCAGGGTGGGGAGTAGCCAGCTATATGTCACTTGTGTCAGGGGTGCCTGTGGTGGCCCAAGAGCTCTGCCAGCAAAAATGGACTGTTTCCAGGGTGGCCCTGCGGGTCAGATATAAGCACCCCACGAGCTGGCCTCGGGCCCTGGACCTTGAGTTTGACACCCCTGATCTAGAGCATGCCCAAATTTGGGATTATATATACATTCTAAGTAATGCATGTTTTTCACAATATGTTTCAGAATATGTGAAATATATTACAAAAACTATTAATAGTTTCAGCAAAATTATTCTTTTATATACTGTAGTAGAGTAATAGCAATATTTTTTTCAAGCTTATAGGAGTAAGGAACAATCACTTATTGGCCATTCAAAGTTGTGATGGACCTTCCTAGGACCTACTGACCCAGTTCCAAAGTTCTGATGGTTGCCTGGTCACATGACCACACTTCTGGTGTTTGGCAATTCAGCCTGCATTTACAGCTGTTTGCAGTATCCTGTAGTCATGTGACCATGTTTTACTATGGTTTTACTGAAAACTGGTAGTTACTTCATATTTCGGTAAAACCAGCCTCATAGCAAACTATGAGTTTGATAGTGACTCCTGCAAAAAAGGTCTTAAAATTGGGTTGGTCACATGACTGACCCACTTTATGACCCACATCATGAATTACAACTATAATGGGAAGTCTCCATTATGGTTATAACCCAAGTCGACCTGTAAATAAGTAAGGGCTGAGCGAAAATAAAGTGTAACATCAAGAATAGAACTTGGGTATAGATGTAGTTTTTCAACCAGAAGATATGATGCATAATGCATTGCCTACCCTCTTAATTTATATTCTGAATAGCTAAATTTATGTCTTTGGGGAAGTGGAAATTGTTTTTTTTTAGTACTTGGATATTAAACATGACAAAATTGAATTAATCTTATCAGAATCTTGCTTCTTTCAGGGCTTTCTTAAAGCAAAATGGAAAATCACCTACTGAGTCAATGGTTTGTTATCTTGTTTTAACACGGTGATCTTGGGATGCTCTAGATAACATGGTTTGTTAATTTCCCCCTGCTCTACACATATTGATCAGTCAAGTAACTGAATCCTTGGAATGGAAGCCTTGGATGTCTCAAAACGGGCCAGCAGAAAGTCTAGAGCAGGCACAAGGATGGGTTCCTGCCGGCATTACTGCCGGTTCGGCGCACAACTTTTTGTGTGTGTGCTCCGTGTGTGCACATTTGCACCTAAAAAGGTATGTGCATGCCCACAACATTAGAAAAGGGGGAAAAATTACATTTTTGCAATGAAGATTGTTCTGTGCATGCATAGAACAGAAAATTGAGATGGCGGCCCCAAGGATAGAACTGGTTTGGGTGCGTGTTCGGCCAGTTGACTACCTACTCGGCCGAACTGGTTCGAACTGGTAGGAACCCACCTCTGAGCAGGGGTGTCAAACTTGCAGTGTCACATTGTTGTCACATAACATATCACAACTCCTCCCCTTTTGTAAACCGGGGTGGGCATGGCAGTGCATGCCACATCCGGCCTGCAAGCCATGAGTTTAACACCCCTTGTCTACAGTGTTGCTCCTCTCCAGCTAGCTACCAAGCCATCTTTTTTCTCTGTCTCTTTTTCCTCTGAGACTCAGCAAGACCTATTGACAAGAAGTTCTTTTTTTAGCCTGAGAGGGTCTGAATCTGTCTTGCGCTCTGCATGCCCCATGAGCTTCTTGACATATTTATATGTCTAAGTCTAAGAAATACTATGGTGTATGACTGCAGTTCCTTAATGATAGAACTTATGAATTAGGCACTTCAAAGAAGCACTGAAGGGATACAAAAATAATAGAACAATTGATACTAAAATAACATATCGCTCATGTCAACTTTTGCTGTGGGGTTCCCCTCCCTCCTGTGGTACTTGATTCCTTATAAAATTTAGAACGAGGGTTTTCTTTTAAATCTTATGTGAACAGTGTCTTTGGGAAGTTTGACAGGTAAAGTGCTTTATACAGTTTATTGCATTGCATTACCACATTGTAAACTATCCCAGGCTACAGAATTTCACACAGCCAATCAGGAAATGAATAATGGGTAGATAGCAGTGCATCAGCTTGATATGAATTTGTTGCAAGGATTGAATAGACTTCGGGTTTGGTAACAGGCTCATCTGAAGAAGAAATCTGGAAGATATTTTGTTTCTTTAAAAAAAGTCCAATATTTAAAGGCTGGGAATGTAATGGCCTTTCCCAGTTGAAGGTGTCAAACAGCAGTATTTTAGATTTCTTTTCTTGCTGTAGTGCAGAGTAGTGGACATTTTGTCTATTTGACAAAATGAAGCAGCCACTTTAAATAGCAATCTGCAATGAGTGGCAAATTTGAAACCAGATCCTTCCTATTATTATTTCCTATATTTCATATATAAAACAGGAATAATCTAATTATTTTGGTAGTAATTCAGTAATTCATTAGATAAGCAGTATGTAATTAAGGTAAATAGCCAGAAACATTCCTGTAATCCTTTTTCATTTCCCAGAAAATTTTGATTATTTGCTTTATTCCATCTTAGGTTTTACACAGTGGTTGTATTCGAATTTTTTTACTACAGGTTCTGTGGGTGTGGCTTGGTGGGCGTGGTGTGGCTTGGCTTGGTGGGCATGGCTTGGTGGGCGTGGCAGGGGAAGGATACTATAAAATCCCCATTCCCTCCCCACTCCAGGGGAAGGATACTGCAAAATCTCCATTTTCACCCCACTCCATGGGAAGAATACTGCAAAATCCCTGATCAGCTGGGACTCGGGAGGCAGAGAATAGATGGGGGCGGGGCCAGTCAGAGGTGGTATTTACCGGTTCTCCTAACTACTTAAAATTTCTGCTTCCAGTTCTCAAGAACTGGTCAGAAGTGGCTGAATACCACCTCTGTTTTTATTTAAAATTGTTGACTTTCTTTCATTTAAATATTTTGAATTTTGAACATTTATTTAAACAATACTTTTAGTGAAACCACTGTTTGGGATATAATCTGTTCAAAGAAGACAATAATTTCTTTTATTTAATATAAAGGGTTTTTTTCCCTTTAAAAACAATTTTTGTTAGGTTAATTTTAAAAAGTACCATTTTCACACATATATAAACTATATCAAATTTGAGGAAATCAGAACTCACATATTGATCTTCATTCATTGCAATAAAGAATTGTAAGATAATTACAATACATAAAATTTATTAGCAAAACATTTCAAAGAGCTTTCTTTTGATGCAAACAGAGAGTATTAGATGTGTCTGAGAAACAAATAAAAGATAAATTTGAATTAGTTATCAACCAATAATTTATCAAAGGGTAGATTAAAAAATACTTATATTAGATTAAAAGTTCTTTGCAATTATTTGGAATTATAAATTCTACCAAACTACTGTTTTGGCTGAGATTTTCAATAGATTCAGTTTACAGACAAGTAAGACTGACAGTTTCTTTTTAATTATATAGCTCAACGCAGTGCGCACATGTGTACTTACTGCCCACAATGCTCCACAATGCTCCACGATGCTCCAGCTGCTCGATAGAGTGTTGCACAGGCGCCGTACGCTCCGTGCGCATGCGCAAAAGCCCCAATTGGCTCAAATACAGGTAAGGAGGATGGGTAAGCCCTCTGGAGCACCGCACCAGAATGGTACCTGGTGCTCCCAGCAGGCACCGGTACGCCTGTACCAGGCGTACCAGTCGTATCCCACCACTGGTGCAGTCATCCAGCTGGCTGAGAATCCAATAGAATCTAATAGTGATATCATCTTTTCTATTTTAGAATTTTATGAAGGAGAGTTGTATGAGAAGCTCTGTTGATAGCTTTTGCTGAGCTCTGGGTATATTATATCTATGGAGTTACCTGAGCACCCACCATTTCAGAACTGATGGGTTATTTGGATCCAAAATAAATCACAATTTATTCACAATACCTTCCTATTGGGTAGAAAAAACATAATTTCATGTCTGCATTCAAGTATCAAAAATGATACCAGAATCGACAATATTTGGAGAAAAACTTAGTTAAATGTATATTCATGAAGCATTTGCAAGGTTGGTGAGAAGTGTTAAAGAACACACAAAAATGTTTATTGTGAAAAGCAAGAGCTTTTTTGCTTTCAGTTTTTTAAAAAACTAATGGAAGGTTATGCCCTCTCAGGAATATTTGAGATTTCTTGACAGCTTAAGGATACACATGAGTTGGTTAGGAAAACAAGCAGAGTTTTTTTTAAAAAAAAATAACCCTCAAACTTTTAAAGAAAGCAGTTAGCAGCTGAGAACACACATACACTGTTTGCAGAATGCCTAATAAGTTTCCACAACATTTTCTATTTTTTCCATTTAAATGTAAAATGTACTGCATAGGAATCAAGTCAACGCCACAGTGGTGAAGCCAGCTGACTCAACATTAAAGGCACAGCAAGGTCCCACAAAATTCCAATTTTGAAGCAAAGAAATTTCTTGGCTTTAGTGGATACCCTGTGCTGGATACCCTATCTTATCCAACTGATTTGTGTGGATTCCTCCATGGTATCCATTGCAGTTGACTTTGGTATTCTTTGAAATCACTTCACAGGGATGGGATTGAGGCAATTCCAAATCATCGATAAGGGCAGATTGCAGAAAGTGATACTGAATGGGTTATGTCTCAGGGCCATTGGCATATAAACTTTTATAGGATTCCTTGCTCTGGAAATGTATTCAGAAATCATATCTAGCTATTTGGAGCTTTCTGAGCAGACCATATTAACCTGTTCATATTGTTCGACTTAAAAATGTGTAATTATTAATTATTACTAATAAATAGTTGTTATTAATTATGTATTGTAATTTGGTTGTTTTGAATTATGTGAGCTGCTCAGAGTCACAAATGTGATATTGATGAGTATACAAATTTAATAAAAATTACACAAAGGAGATACAAGTTGCTAAACCTTTTATTTGTACTGTTTAAGAGGAGAACATTTAAAGGGATCAGAGGAAGCACATCATGGGCAAATTCAGGAAGATTGTTACAGGTGACTTAGTCACACTTGAGCTTGGACTTTTAGTTGTGAGTAGTTGAGGTCACAAAACAATTCACTATGTGACTAGACTCAATTTTAACCATTTTTAAAATGAAAAATTAAAAGAAATTCCAATTCCAATTAAAAGGAAAATATAAAAGACGATAAGAACAACAGATTACATAGAAACAAAGGAAGGGTACCTTCTCTTCAGTGGTGGGTTCTGGATGCCATTTCAATTGGTATGGTTGGAAATGGCTCGGCATCGTCCACACGGATGCGCATGGTGCACGCACACATGAGCGCAGTGCGCGCATGCATTGTACCTGCCTGCAACGCTTCTGCAAGCCTCCGTGATGCTCCAGTTGCTCCAGCGTTTTATAGGGAGCTGTCAGACCCTTCAACCAATCAGACTGAATCTCTGTTCCTGCCGGAACAGAGGACCTTGGTGTAAACCATTACCAATGTTTATGGTATCTAACACTATCTTATTGTCATCAGTGGTCACGTTAGTTATGTCCTTATCCTCAATAATTTCAGTAGGAATATGATACAGCTAATTTTGGATTCATGCTGTTTATATGAAAGATATTCAGTTAATTAAAAGAGGCAACAGCTGTCTATGAATCAGGCAATTAAAATGAAGGCAACATTTTTTTAGTTTCCATAAACTATGTAAGAGTCACATTTATAGCATTATAAGTCTTAAATTATCTTAACCACAACCCAAGCTAATAATAGAATGAAACAAATTTATTTCATCAGTTGTTTTCTTAAAAAGACAGTAATGAGTAGGTTGAGTAGGTCTGCTTCATTTACTAATACATTTGTTGAAGTTAGAAGAATAAGAAAAGCATCATCATCACTGATTTATTGTCCAGGTTTAGGACATTGGCTAGTATAAACTATTTAGATTCACAAAACCTCTTTTAGTACTTACTACAGTATAACTCTTACAAAACAAACTTCTCCTTGGCTACTTATCCATCATAATGTGGTCTTTTAATTGCCTCTAAGTGTTTTTACAAGTTTCATCAAACTTCAGTTCCTAATAGTTCTGTTTTCAGTAGCTTCCCCGAGTACAGTATTTGATTATATACCTTCACATCTTTTTGAAATGTTACAGCAAAAATAACCAATATTTCAAATCTCTCTGGTTTCTTTCTTACAACAAACATTCTTACATCAAAATCTATTTTTTTCACATTATGAGGTTGTTCACAGAACTAATTGAATATAAATTAGTGAATAATGTGGAACAGTTTGATATCAAATCCTAAGCAATAAAGAATGGAAAAAGTCTCAGTTTAAAAGCAAAAAATATAACAAGTATCTGGGTGATAAAAAAATCAAATTAAGGAATCTCCTCATCATTATATTAATTATGTTAATTTGATCTGTTTGAATTGAAAGAAAAGTAATAATAAAGAGGGAGCAAAAGGTAGTGGATATGTAATATTATGTCAATTGAGGAAGCAGCCAGAGGAAATACAGTCATAAGAGCTTTTGCTTTAGGTCTATAAAGTTACTCTTATAAAAATCGGCCCATATATCATTACACTTATATTAAATTCGCAAAGAAGATATTACTTTTTAAAAGCATTTTTCTAATACTTTTAAAAATTTTGGGATCCCAACTTAAAAACAATTTAAATGTATTTTTAAATTGATTATAACATAGATCTTATAAGAAAGTAGAACTAGCTCAAGAAAGAATAAACTACGGCTTATGTCTGCTAAGTCAGTGGAGTGGTGCAGCATTTTTCATTCTTTCTATTGCAATCAGGTTGAATGAAATCATGAATTAAGGTAAATACAGGTATTCCTCAACTCATGACTACAGTTGGGCCCAAAATCTATGTTGCTTAGTGAGACATTTGTTATGTGAGTTTTGCCCAGTTTTATGACCTTTCTTGCCACAGTTGTTAGTGAATCATTGCAGTTGTTAAGTAGTATCATGGTTGTTAAGTGAATCTGGCTTCCTCATAGACTTTATTTGTCAGATGTTGCCCATATTATCTTGGAACATTGTGATCATCATAAATATGAACCAATTGCCAAGCATCTGAATTTTGATCACATGACCATGGGGATACTGCAATAGTCATAAACGTGAAAAATGGTCAAACATCACTTTTTTTAGTGCTATTGTAACTTTGAACACTCACTAAACAATTTTTTTTAAATCAAGGACTACCTCTATCCATTTCCATGGATAATGTTGCAAGATCCAATCTGAGAGGGAAAGGAATTAGATAGAATGAAATAGAATGAAATCATCTCATGGAAAGATAACCCTGATGGAGCTCGTTTCTCACCTTGCTTTAATCAGTGTCATGCTTCCTCTGGTTCTCTCTGTCTGATACAATCGAGTTTTAGTAACCTTAGTTGAGCCTCATCATTCTTATTCCTATATAAGCGTCTTTTTAATAGCAAAAGATACAGTACAGGGAGCGCATAAAAGTGGCAGTATGCAGTGTTAAGTCATAAACATCTTAAAGTAGGAGATACTATATTTTTGCAGATTACTTTTCTCCAGAGAAAAGTTGGTTTGGGTGTTTGTCACAAGGAATCTCCTCAACAATATATGGTAAGTTTGTCCTTCTGCTCAACATCTGTGAATTGTGCAGTTCTATAATATCTCATCACTACGCATTCTTTCTTGTCCCATGTATGTGTATAAATGTGCCCACTGATAGGTTTGGGCAATAGATTTTGAGAGGGATATTTTCAGATTTCATTGAGGTAGGTATAGTAAATAAATAGTGCACAAAGTTTCCCTTTGGAAGCAGAAAACAAAGTAACTTGGTAAGTGTAGGTCTTTTTGCTGAGATAAACTTGTCAGATAAACTTGATAACAATTCTAATTACAAACTTTATTTCATTTCATAAAACATGGTGCTAAACAGTGTAATCTTGCTATTCCCAAGGGCTGTAAATTATTGTAGCACAGTTATGGAGAATGCTAAAAGGAGAAAGTTAAAACCTTTAAAAAGGGGGCTTTGAGGTGATGTATATAAACCACTGAGAGCTCTTTCAATTACAGGAGAAATGTTTATTTATTATTAGATATACCAATATAACTCTTCTTTATTTTGTAGTACATAAGGCAAAATATAAAATGCTGTTGCCTCACAACAGTCCCAGGCAGAAGTGGGTTCCTACTGGTTCGAATGAACCAGTAGTAACTTGGCGGCCTGGGTCTCTGGGACTGGCAGCAAACCAGGCCTGCCACGGCCCCAAACGAGTTCTCTCGGCGGCACCATAGGCACCACCATTTTATTTTTGCCTTTTGCACATGTGCAGAGCAATTTTTGTTGCACATTTGTTGCGGGGCGCATCCCTGAGCGAACTGGCAGTAGAGGGAGCTGGAACCCACCCCTGGTCCCATGAGATGGGCTGGGTTAAGAGAGAATGACTGCAGCAAATCACCCAGCAAATTTCCCTCCTTAGAAGAATCCAGAGTTCTTAGTACATAACTAACTGGTTCACAGTTACAATTCAATTTTTTTTAATACTTTGTTTTTACATGTGTCAGGAATCAATGTGCTTATTAATGACAACTAATCTTTGGTCTTAGAGCAGAGGGCCCCAAACTTGGCAACTTTAAGACTTGTGGAGTTCAACACCCAGCATTCTCCAGCCAGCTTTTCTGGGAGTTGAAGTCCACAAGTCTTAAAGTTGTCAAGTTTGGGGACCTCTGCCTTAGAGATTGTCAGTATACTTTAGATATTAATAAAGTTATGTCCAGGAAGGAAATACTGTATTAACATGCAATATAACTGATATTATTTTAGATTCTTTATCTCCAAAAAACCTACATGGATAAGAATAAACCCCAAATATGCAGTAGTCTTATTTTATTTTATTTCTCATAGTAAGGACATAGTTATGATCTAATTTCTCATACCAGGGGGTGGTATAAGTGTATATTTGTTTGTATGTGTTGGTACATGTCTCGGTGTACATGTCAACACATAATGAATACATTTTTTTGAAAGCTTATATCTGTTATGTACTTTTTGTGTGCTTTACAGTTTGACTTATTGATATGTCTTAACTCAACAAGAAGTTACACTATTTGTAATATACTATTTGTTAACCTGGATTTTAAGAGAAAGTTCGTAGCAGTAAAAGGAGTTGAAAGCTTTTACCTAAAAAGCATTGCTCTCCCATCCACTACATGGACAATAGGTGAGCTGAGATTCATTCAGTTCTTCCAATTCTAAAGTTATAATACTAATTATTTTCTTTTTTTCAGTAATGAAATGGGATTATTTTAAAAAAGCACAGTTAAATAAAAATAAAAATAGACTTTTGATGTTAGATCTGTTTTTATCTGATTATTGTTAATTATTTCAGGTAAAGAGTTGGGGATGTCATGAGAAGAATCATATCTACCATTATAATATAGAGAGCAGGCATTGTTTGGCAGAGTCTTTGAATATATAAACTTGGCTTTATTAGACTATATTGGGTTGTAGGACTGCAATGTAGCACTCTGGACTTAAAGGAAAAAAGGTGCTTGAGAAGGCCTGGGGCCACAAACATATAGTGCCAAAGCAGACTCACTTTTGTCTGGGGAAATGTGTGTTTAGTTTTGAATATGAAGTGTGCATTTATTTTATTGGACATATTCTGAACAGCCAATTATAATGGAAGCTTGTGCTGGATTCTGAAGAAGCTATTTAAAAAGTAGGGCTGTATAAAACAAAAGTAATAGCCTGTATGACACAAAACCAATGAAAATCAATAATTTCTCCTAGGCCTGAGAGAAACACTTCTCATTTGCCAACTTAGCTGTCAGGCAATTTAAATCTCTTTCTGGTTTGTAACATACAGGGCATTTCATTTACTTTTTTTGCAAATACTGTACTGCTAAGTCCAAGCAGCAGAGCAGTAACTGATTATCAGCATATAAATTGCAGCTTGAAAGTCATAGTGTGGGGAGTTCTAAAGCTCTAACATTACTATATAAATAAAATATATAAGCCATTGATGTAATATGAGAAAGATCCTGTACATATGAGAATCTCCTACAAAAGTATATTTCTGGGAATAGAGATGGGGATCATGGCTAACCTTATGTAATATAGACAGCTCATTAAGTATAGACTAGATTAAAATCTTCATAGTACAATATTCTGGATAGGCCTTGCCTGCTGCCTCAAGCTGATAGACTTTTCAGAACTTCAAGGATCATGAAAGTAACAATGAAGGAAATTATTGATTTAGAGAATTCACCTAATTCTGGTGGAACTTCTTAAGATATCTTTTGAGAAACATAGGCTTGTGGGGAAAATAATTTTAATATTTCTCGGGATCCAGACTATGAGCTTAGTCATTTTTGTGATCAGTGAGCATAGACTAGAGCTGTCAAACTCCCGGCCCATGTGCGGAATGCGCCATGCGCTGGCCACACCCATAACCTGGTTTATAGCCATGATGACATAAGTTTGACATCCCTGGTTTAGACTGAAGAAAAGCAGTAAGTATAGCTAATGGTGATTGCTTATATTGTTACTTGTTAGTGAGTTATAATTAATCTATATACATTTTAATTTACCTCACATTTCCATACAATTGCAATTGAGGCTCATGATCCCATCTCTGCAGAGTGCAACTTGTGGAAAAATATTGTGACAGGTTATTGACAATAAATATGCAATATGAAGCAATTACTTTTGGAGCAAATATTTTGTTTTATTTTGCTTTATAGATGAAAGAGGTTCTGCCACAGAATTGGTATCATGAGACAAATGGCACAAGTTATACAAATGTGGCCACTTTATATTTGATGAATTCTGAAGTATATCACCAGAGAGTTAGAAGGCAAAGATAGCATTTTTACAATTAAATTTATAGATGTTTACAGTGAAGTTATAAATTTGCAGTGAAAAAGTACTATGAAGTAGAATCATTTTAACTGTGTTTGCTAAATTCACAATGACTTGAAACAGGCCCTGGGATGATTTCTTGTTGGCTTCAGGATGGACACGAAACACAGAAATATAGCTGGGTATATGTGGTTTAAAATGACTGAACGGATTTGATTTACTCTCAAATCATCAGCATATTTATGATAATGAAAAAAAAATTCAGATTATAGCTTCTATATTGAATTGTAGGAAGCCTCCTCCCCTCTTAGAAGGATGAAATATTTTGGGAAATATTAAAAAGGCAGGATAAAATATTTCTCCTAAAGGAGAAATAAACAATCTTAAGGGAGACAGAAACCACCTCCAGTTTTCCTGCCCCAAGCAGAAACTGAAGAGGCCAGCTTTTAGACATGCAGATTTGGTAACCCATTCAGAAAGACTGGGTCAAGACAGAAACTCAGATATGCAACAAACAAAAGGTTGACAAAATTAGTTCAGACAAGTACCTAGGATTTGCATTTCTCCCTTTGCCTATAGAGTCAACCCTAACCCTGAACCTGACAACAGTCAATAGAATATTAAAGGACATATTCTTGCACAGGAACAGAAAACTCAAATACAAAGCTCAAAGAAGGTATAAAACCTACCCACTCTCAACTCAATTTTGTCAGCTGCCTAGAATCACATCAGGTTGATGGTTCTGTTCATCAATAAAGAGAAACATTATTTCCAATCAGCCTCCAGCCTCCATTTGTTTCCAGTGCCTTCTTCCTGGCTTGGAACTGAAGCAGATGTATTTTCCTTCCAACAGTACATAACTATAACTATAGTGTACATAACTTACATAATACTTACATAATGTACATTATAGTTATACATAACTATCAGTGTGATGATTTACTATCAGTGATAGTAAAATCTGTTCAAATGCAAAATAGATGGAGCCATGAATTTTCTCCTTCAATTTCCTATGGAAGTTCTGAAAGGTTACTTTAAAAAGAATTTAAAACCTATATTGCAGTATATAGTATATGGGGGTTTTGTGCCTCAAAATGTTAGGAAAGCACAGTGCTGGTTTTCAAGGACTGTGGTCATAGAGGACTGTGGGATATCTAAGAAGACAAATGGGAGCGGCATATGGGGTCCTGGGGTCACAGGTTGCCTTCCCTGTTTATGAATTGTCTATTAAATTTATGTAGTTTCAGCAACCAAATGTTAGTAGTGAATACTAAAAAAAAATCCATAGTATAAGTTTGGACCTTATACATGGTCACACAGTAATGAGTAGTTGAAAGGCACAATGCTATACTGATAGGAGGGAGGAGAAAGGAAACTCTGCCTAGTAGGCAGCACAATTGAAATAACCAGTTTGCTATATAATTTCTACACTACTGCTACCTTATAAATGTCAAGGACAGCCAATAGGTAATCTATTCACTGTCAATGGTGGCTTGTTCTATCAAATCTGTCCCTGAATGAAATATATTCTATAAGTGAGTGGCCATGCTACTGTCATTCCCACTCCAGTAGCATCCCAGCTGGCTATTCACATATAGCTTACTTTAAGCCAGATCAAGAAGCATTTCAGAAAATTGAATCCACATTGTCAAATATTCCCTGTACCCACTGGTAAAAAATAAAATCTAGTTTGGCACTTATTCTTGAAGCAAGCATGTGTGTAGGAGCAAACGAATCTGTCCACTCTGGCAGATTAGACATCATGCTCACTAATGAAAAATATAAATTAAGAATAGAAGGAAAAGTGCTTCAGATGCTAAAAGCTAGATGAAAAGGGAATCTAAATATTCCAAAAAACCTCATCACCCCAAAATTCAACAACCTTTCTGGCAGAAGAGACAAAAGCTGTCACATTTGCACACACATCATACTAACAGAACATCTCACCCTTCATGAAACTTTCTTGTTTTATTATGTGCACACCACTGTCAACACTTTCAGCATTGGTAGAGCAACAGTGTGTCAGACTAGTTTTTGTTCATGATGGAAATGCAAGAAAGCAAATTAAAGAAACAAAGAGTTGCCATGATTAAGACTCTCACATTGATCAAATCTAAATAAGGCAATTTTTCACAAATCAGGTTTTGTGTCACCCGCAGCCTAGTTTATACAATCAGGAGACTCAAGTAACAAATAATTTATTGGATCTTTCAGGATAACAGGATAAGAGAAGACTTACATGTTTGAACAGGCAAACAAGCACTTACACACAAAATGGATTTTTCCAATGGAAAAACATTCTATGAATCTATACCAGAATAGTAACATCTAAAAAAAAGCATTACTGTATTATCCTACAATTCTGGCTGCTACAGGATTTTTATGCAGTTACTTATACTCATCCATTTCTTATGATCATTAGCCAGATATCCTAGTTTCAACAAGCAAGTGAGAGGGTTATATATTTTGTTGCCCCTAGGGATTCCTGGAAATGCTCATAGACCCAGAGAAATACAGTGCAAATACCTTTAATTAAGGCTATTTCCTCATAGTGTGTAAATCTAGACCTGTATCCCCCAGCGACAGTCACTACAAACAGTAAATCTGGACTTCTAAGGCTGAGCACAAAGTTATTTGTATGATCAGAATCTAATCCTCAGTGGACAGAATACAGGATTTCAAAAGAGGCCTTTTACCTCCTGGGGAAACTGTCTCTCCCACATCTGCCTTAAAGATTACAGAACAAAATACATAAAATGTATTTATTAAAGCCTTTCTATGGCTGGCCAACCACAGGACTCACTTGTGACACAAAAAAGGGTGGGCCTTTGATTACATAGTTATGGCTGCCATCTTGATTTTTTTGACTCCTTCCTGTTGACACCTCTGATTACGAATTCATTATTTAGCAAAAAAAGTTTAGCAAAAATATTAGCTAGTGAGAGAGCTAGAAACAGAGGAAGTACATGGAGTATAAACACAAGTTCCTCTTTCTCCAGAGCTGAGCTAATGTATAGGTAAAGAAAAAACTGCAGTTTGTTCAGCTGAGGCAAAAACAAAACCAAACCAAACCAACCAACAAAAACAAGCAAAAACACTCAAGGCAGATGACTGGGTCAGGTATAGTATGACATGCAAAAGCAATTAAAAATCATAACCAGGTAATACAGCAATAATTCCCTTCCCCATTTACCAATTAGAATTGATGGGAAAGAGGGATAGAGACTCCTCATGAAAAGGATATATTAAAATGCTAAATCTGCATTGGTTAAATCAGCATTTCTTAACCTTGGCAATTTTAAGATACATGGATTTCAATTCCTCAAATTTCCCAGTGTGCTCTGCTACTCCTCAAGCTCTAAATCCAATAACTAGTTCACTTGTTTAACATAATTGAAGAGACAATACCCCAGTGACCCAGGGGAGGATGTGCTCCATTTTTCTGGTTTCCAAGATCCCATATGACCAAAATCACTAAAAACATTGATAGCAAGATTTTCACCACCGTGTGACTGGAAACCACATCAATTATAGGGCTAATCCCAACAGAGGCTTAACATAGTTAAATAATTAGGAAAAAATACTTTTTCTATTCAGGAAAACAAGCAAAAATGCTGCCTACATATATAATATGTATCAATAGAAGATAATATTTGTAGCTCAGAATTGAATTATGGGGTCCTTGGTGCTTTCTGAGCTTGGTTGTTTTCTTACAGACATTTCATTATTAACCAGGTAACATCATTGGTGATAGTAGGGAGTGGGATTTGCTCTCATTTTATGTACTAATGGCTTCCCTTGTCAGTGTTAGTGTTAGTGGTCTTGGTGGTTCTTTGATTGGGTTATTGTTTGCTTCTTGATTGTTGGTTTAGTGTTAATCTTGGTGTTAATCTATCTGTGTCTTGATTGCTGGCAACAAGGTGTTTTGATCTTTTTGTTTTCTTTTTGACTTTTTGATTGTCTCTTTTGAATGGAACGCATATGTTGTTTATGTGTCCACTGATGGATTATTTGTCTGAGTGCCAGGCTTCCAGGAATTCTCTAGTGTTGGCTTGGTTTATGATGCTGATAGTTTTGCTGTTGAAACTATGGTTAGATCTGTCCATGTGTTGTGAAATTAAATAATTTTTATCGTGTCTTCTGATTTATGAATGTGCTTTACTAGTCTTCTGCCTGTTTGCCCTACATAGTGGCTGTTGTGGTCCTTACACTATATGTTGTAGATTGGGGTCCCCAACCCTCAGACTGTGGACTGGCACCGTTCCATGAAGCACCAGAAATCAGGCCATGCAAACAAGCAAAGGTTATGCTCTGTGCACATGAAGATGCAAGCAGCATGCAAGACCATGCCCCCTCCAGTTCGCAGAAAAATTTCTATCCACTGTTGTAGATGACTCTTGTTTTTTCTTCTTCAGGGGCTGCTTGTAGAGATGACCTGGGTAATCCCAAGGGAGGAGTTAAGTGCATCATCAGTCATGAGTCCCAGCAAATCCCACAAGAGATCTAAGTCCAGTCCACCTTGAATTCTTTTCTATTCTTAACTCCTGCTAATTTCCCTTGACTGTTAGTAGCTCAGATTCTTATGTACACCTTAAGCTTGCAATAAATCTTCATACTCAATTGAACTGCCTGAATCTCCTGATTTCCCTGGTGCTTGACACTGCTGGGTCTTTTGGTTTACTTAGGATGTTTTGGAAGGTTTGGTTTGTGTGTACAGTGATGCCATGTGGTTGTAATAATCTATTAGCAATTAGTCTGTTGAGAGGTTTTTGATGTATGGCAGCGTTATCCCTTTTACAATTTTTGTTGTTTGTGCTATATTGACTGAGTGGTCAGACAGTTTTTGATGAAGTTGTGTGAATAAACACTTTGTTGGAAGACATTCTATAGTGGTGGGATTCAAATAATTTAACAACCGGTTCTCTGACCTAATGACCGGCTGGGTGTGCACGACCATGGGGGGGGCATGGCCAGGGGCTGTGATAGGTAGCACTCGGCCTCCTGCACCTCCCTGGGAGCAAAAATGGGCCATGGGAGGTGCACGTCCCCCGTTTAGGGCCTAGTAGGCCTCCCTGCAGCTTCCTGGGAGACAGAATGGCATGCGTGAGGATTCCTGGAAGGGGTGGGGCAGGAAGGGGCAGCACCAGCCAGCAATTTAACAACCAATTCGCCCAAACCACCCCGAACAGGCTGAATCCCACCACTGATGATCGGTTTGTGTGTGTGTGTGTGTGTTTGTGTCTGTGTGTGTGTTTAGGGTTGCTGCAGTGTTCTCATTTAAATAGTGTTCTTACACAGTTTCTCTTGTGGGAGGTTGGATTGTTACTTTAATAGTGGAACACTTGGTTGTATGGATGATTTTACAATAGACTTGTGTTTCTAATTTGCCATGATTGCCTCTGCTGAGGAAAATATCCAAGAAGGGTAGCATGTTGTTGTTTTCTCCTTCCCTAGTGAATTTTATTCCTTTGAGGATGTTGATCACTTTGGCTGTATTTCTTAGTTCAGAGGTGAGGATCTATGGCCCATTTATAGCTTGAGGACTTCAACTCCCAGAATTCCTGAGCCAAGCGCCTGTGCATGCTGGTTCTTTTTTATTAGAACAAAGATGTCATTTACATCTATATAGGTGTTATCTATATAAAAAAAAATGTAATGGTTGTTTGTTCAAAATCGCTACTCTTCGAAAGTTCTTCACCGATTGCTTTGAAATTTTGACACAACATTGCATTCGAATATGCGAATGTTTTTATATATGTATATTACATAGATGTCACACCTGTGACAGGTAAAAACATGATTTTCTGTAAAAACATGCTTTTTTGAAAACCAGTGCCATCTGGTGGATGTAAAAGCAACACACGCTATACTAAATTGGAAAAGTTCGGCCTCTCTCCAGCTTCGTTCTGACGATCCCTTTAAATGTGTGGCTGGGCTGCGGCCGCATCCTTTCCCCTTTCCACCCTCCAGAGGCGGCGGAGGCGGAGCGTCTCCTTAGCCCGGCCAGCCACACATGCTCTCCACCCCCCTCACAGGAGCCAGCTACAGCCTCGCCAAGGCGGCTCCGATGGGGCGGCGGCGACGGTGTCAGCCTGAGGTGCAGTGAGGTTGGGGCAGCTCCTGGGTACCCCGTGAGGCGGCACACTGAGGACTTCTCCTCCTCCGAGATCCTGGACGTCTCACTCTCCCGGGCCACCGACTTGGGAGAGCCTGAGTGTAGCTCCTCCGAGGAGATGCTCAACAACTTCCATGAGGCCTACAGCCCCAGCACCATCTCCCCCAACCAGCCTCGCCCGGCCCAGCATCCCTGAGTCCTGACCAATGGCAGCACCCACCCGCCGCCCCACTAAGCCCAGACTGGGCCACAGCAATGCGTGGCCAGGAACAGCTAGTCTTTATATAAATCCCCATTCACTTGGCGCTGCTGCTGTACTTTATCCCCTTCCCAGTGATAAAAGATAGCTCTCAAGCATCAAGATTGCTTATCCTTGCAATAAGCTATATCTGATTTAAACATAGTGGTTAATTTAATAAAACACTTGAATTGACTCAGTTCATGCATTGTAGGAAACATAAAAAGCTCCAATGCATAGAATAAGCTAGGAGTAGACTACTTGTGGCCTTAGGTAACAGTGGACTTCTCCTTTTCTGGTCTCAGAACCTTCTCTGACCATAACTACCAAAAATGGTGGCAACATTTCTTGCCATTCTAAAGTGGAACACAGGCGAAAAATGTAATATAAGTATTGTAACATAAATGTAATTTGTTGAAAACTAAGCACATCAGTAAAATTACAAAGCTTCCCAAAGTCCGAGAGAAGAGCCCAGATATGGTTCTAACCACCATGTTACTCATTCCTGAACCAAACATATTTAGTTGATATGAAGGTGATGCTCCTTCAAAATGCTCCTTTACAAAATTGCTAACAAAGGTTGACAGCCAAAGAACACACCTTCCAAACTATGATTGGTTGCATCACCTAAGATATGCCTCCTTTGGTAGTAATACAAATCCCCCAAAATCAAAATATGTGACATTCCAGTTTTTTCTTTTTTAAGAAATTTACAGACATTTCTAACATTCTGTTTTCACTTTGTCATTATGCGGTACTGAGTGTAGATTAATGAGAAAAAATTGAATTTCAACAACTTTAGAATCAAGGCTGTAGCATAACAAAATTGACACAAGTGAAGGGGTTGAATACTTCTTGGATGCACCCTTTGTGTGAGTTGGGCGATCGTAGAAATTTGTAATAATAAATAAGTCTCCTCATACAGCACTGTTGTGAATTTGAAGGTGGTCAATCATTTTAATCAATACCAAACTATCAGCAGATGCTATTTCTTTAGAGTCTTAGAGCAAATCAAAGATCCCATTTGATTTTAATTATTGAAGTGTATTACATCCTTTTAAATTATCTAAGAAATTAATTTCTTCCAGCATCTGCAATTAGCTTGGAAAGTGCAACTAGGCATTACTGCACCATCTGTTCCTCACATCATTTTATGGACTATAACATTTCAAAGAGCAGTTCTTCAAAGCTGATCATGACCCCCTCCCTAAATTACTAGTGCTAAATTTATAAAGCTCAGTCTATCATTCTTCATTAATTCGTTTATGTGTCGTCTTTGTCTTTTATTGTTAATTCTACACTCTGATGATATTGCTTTGACATAATACCACCCTTCCTTTTTATATTTCAAGTACATTTAAGCATTGCTGGAGGAGGGGAAACCCATTTGAAACCAATGATGGGATTCTGTTTTCTTTTTGCCCTATTAAAAAGTATTTTAAAATAAATTTAATAAAATTAATAATAATAAAATGTATTATTTTAACAAAATATTACAATATTTAATGAAATAATCTACACTTCTCCCCACCCTTATACTGTACACCATCCTTATGCTTTAATGAGGAAAAAAGGTGCCTCAGGGTTAAACCACTTCCGAGGCCCTTCAGTCCTGAGGTAATTTGTGCCTATGGGTGACTAACAACTGGAAGATAATCCCTCCTTGCTGTCATCATCCCTCCCCTAGAAACTGTTTCTCCTTCCCCACCAGACTTCTGTGGAGCTGGAGAGGCCTGAAGGGAAATCTTCACTCCATCAGGCCTGTCTAAATACAAAAAGGGTATCAAATGAAAACTGTAGGAGCCTGTAGTTCAGCCAAGCTGAGGTGGGAATGAGAAGGCAACTGGCCAATTGAAACAATAATCAACCTTAACAAAGGTATCAAAAAGATAAGCTTCCATATATATATACACACTGTACAGTTTAAATACAATTATAGGTAAAGGTAAAGGTTCCCCTCGCACATACTGCATGTGCTAGTTGTTCCCGACTCTAGGGGGCGGTGCTCATCTCCATTTCAAAGCTGAAGAGCCAGCACTGTCCAAACACGTCTCCGTGGTCATGTGGCCGGCATGACTAAACGCCGAAGGAGCACGGAACACTGTTACCTTCCCACCTATTTTTCTAATTGCATTTTTATATGCTTTCGAAGTGCTAGATTGGCAGAAGCTGGGACAAGTAATGAGAGCTCACTCCGTTACATGGTGCTAGGGATTCGAACCACTGAACTGCCGACCTTTCTGATCGACAAGCTCAACGTCTTAGCCATTGAGCCAGTGCGTCCCTACAATAGGATAAAATACAATTAATACACATTTCTAATTATAATATAACTCTGAAACTTGCCTGAGGTCACACACTCCCCCCGATCCAGGATTTCAGTTAACGCCCTCACAAAAGACACTTAAAACTTTCCCCACCAAAATCTGACAGAACTTTTCCCGCCTTTTCGTCTTAATTGGCTGCCAGGAATGAAGTAATTCTCTTTGGACTCCACAGGCTGTTTGTTTGTTTGTTTGTTTGTTTGTTTATTTAAAGGGTCAGCTGCTCTCCACTAGAACTTGGCATTGTGGGACAGCTATCAATAATGCCCTTTTTCCTTTGGTCCCCATCCCTCATTTATTTATTTATTTATTGACTTTTCTATGACAGCCCACCTCGTCATAGTGCCTCTGGGCAGCTGATTAAAAGCCAACATAATGCACATCATAGGAATAAACACAGATAAGATAAATCTACAAACACCCATCAATGTAACTATCTCATGGGCTCTGACTCCCATACCCAGTGGCATAGCCACATCTTTAAGGCCTTGTGAAAGTGAATAGGGTCAGGGCCAATCTAGTCTTAAAGGGGATGATGTTTCTAAAGCAGGTATCATGGCAGAAAAGATTTCCTTTCTAAGTGTTGCCAAATGAGACTCTGTGCCAGACAGAACTGGTAGCAAGCAACCCCTGCCAGATCTGATAGGAGAGGTGGATACAATCAGGAGGAGACAAAGCCTCAAGAAGCGCTTTATAGGTAACAACCAGCACCTTGAATTGAACCCAGAAGCACACTGGAAACCAGAGCCTCCTCTTCTAATTCAGTAATTTTTTCCAAGTTAAAGGTTGCTTTGATCTTTGTTCCTACATTGCAAAGAGCAAATAGGGACAGGACAAAAACTAATTTTGATTTAAATAGAAGAAAATATACGTAGCTGAGGGTTGAACTTTAAAGTTCTTGGCGCTCTCTGAACTTGGTTGTTTACTTGCAGACATTTCATTGCCTAAGTAACATCGTCAGATTGCAAGCAAATAACCAAGCTCAGAGAGCACCAAGAATTTTATAATTCTTAGTTCTCTATTTAAGAGCTTTCGCTTTCTGTCATATTAAAAATTAGAGCTCAATGGAGGCTTTATCCTCTTTTTAATCTCCTGCAATGTCAAATTACCTACCAAACTTTTCTTTTAATCATTCACAGGTCAGACTGGCTGCTCATTTAGTGGAGCAATAGAAACCCAGCACTTAAATATCATTAAAATGCTATAATTATATGGAGCAATGTAACATGCAAAATGGGAATTTCTTGTCTTCTTGTCTATTTTCTTCTGCAATAGATGAATACAATTTAGCTGACCCAAAGGTTAACAGGTGGCTATGTGGAGAGTGCAGCTTTTTAGGGAGGCTTCCATCTGTATCATACTTTTAATTTTTGTCTTTGCCAGCCAAGTGCTTATATGGAATTTGATCAAAAACACATAGATTTTAAAAATCATCTTATTTTAAATGCTTTACATATATGGCCACAGTTTACTTTTTTTGCCAGGGCAGCCCCTTCAGTGAGTTTGTTTCTATGCATAGTAGAAATAAGTAGAAATGGGAAATATAATCAGCTTCTGGGATTGCAAAAAATGACAGCGTTCATTTAACTTTTGTGTTAATGGAGCAACAATTTACCTCCAGGAGAAAGAGGAAACTCTCCCAAAGGTTTTAGAGACTTTCAATTTTTGCAGGACCCGCAGGGAAGAGAACAAAGTGATACCCGGGGGGGGGGGGGGGGGATAGCAGATTTTGTTAATTCTTTTGAGGGTATTCTGGAAAGTTGTCTGAAGCTTCATTGAATTGAATAATATACCTGTCCTTGGATGGCTTGACAGATAAAGCCACTACAGAACTTAGAAGATCATAAGAAGAGAAAAGATGAATCTGCTGGTTAGCAGTGAAGCAAAAATTAGGCTGAATTCTTGTGCCCGTTCTGAGACTTATTTGTTTTTCACCCATCATTCTTCTCTGCTGACTGTGACGATACAATTTTGACCAATAAAATAATCTCTTAATAGCCTTGTGTGGGCTTCTAGGCAAAACATTTGTTTCAGATAAACAGTTTAATTAGACTATGTTGCACTCTGGTGAATGGAATTTTTCATCATGCAACATTTCTGTAATTTCCCATTATTTTTAGTGAATTGGGAAAAGCCATTTTAAAGCACCCCATATCACCTGCCAGAATATGGTAAACTCAGACATAGCCAGCAAATCTCTCTCCTCTCCTCATGACTACCTGTAGACCAGACCAGGAAATCTATTCCACAGGAAAGCAACGAACACTTTTCTTGAGATTGTCTATAAAAATAGAACCTTGCAAGTTGGGTTGGGTATGTATATCATGTATTCCAGTGAATTAAGGAGAGTGCCTGAAGTACTTATAACTATAATGTCTTAGCTGTAGACTTAAACAATGTTTCAGATCCTTTTGTCTAGTTCAGGGGTGTCACTGGATTTCTTCGAAGGTCAGATCAGCATTGTAGTCCTCTGCGGGCTGGTGGAGGTGGGAGATGGGATGGACACCTGTTGGCCCCCATATGGCTCATTTTCAGTGTCCACAGTCTCCTGCAGCACTCTGCCAGCCAAAAATGGGCCATGCCAGGGCTTCAGCCCTAGGATAGCAGTTATAGCAATAGCAGTTAGACTTATATACCGCTTCATAGGGCTTTCAGCCCTCTCTAAGCGGTTTACAGAGTGAGCATATTGCCCACACAGTCTGGGTCCTAATTTCACCCACCTCGGAAGGATGGAAGGCTGAGTCAACCTTTGAGCCGGTGAGATTTGAACCGCTGAACTGCAGATAACAGTCAGCTGAAGTGGCCTGCAGTACTGCACCCTAACTACTGCGCCACCTCAGCTCTATAAGGAGGCAATGGCAAACCACTTCTAAAAAAACCTTGCCAAAAACCCTCCAGAAACTTTGTTCAGGATGTTTTTGAACACTGGATAGGATATGAGCCTTGGATATGAAGGGTGGGGCAGTGGAGTTCCAACATATACTGTATATGAAAATTGTCAAAACCAATGACACATTATAGTGTGTGTAGGGCTTAAATCCTCATTATCATAGGCCTGCAACTTTGACATATAAATACATCGACTACTTTATATACAATTGCTGTACACACATTACACTTGAGAGTGAGAGTTAAATATTTTTGTAAGCCTTTGGGAACATTGTAGATCCAGCTGTGGTCAATCTTGGATGAGTTTTAAACTGGATTCAGAAGATTTGAAAACCTGATATTTTTTTATCTAAATTAACTTTAGTCTTTGCAATTAAAAATATCTGTTCATCTGATGTATTTTATTATGGAACTACAGATTATATCCTACACTGATTCCATCACTCTTGAGATAAAATACAAACTTTGCCAGCAGACATATCATAGTTGTTTTTTCTTTGACAACTATTATTTAAACAGGATATTTAAATATAAAATTCTGTACATCAGATGTAGTTACTAACACATCAGATGGAAACTATTTTGATCATGATATGCATATAAGTGCTAATTTCAATTACATTTACTGGTGAGAGTTGATTGGTAACATCTGGAGAGTCACAGATATCCCAACCTGTTTTTAGAGCAACTGTACCCTGTTTCCCTGAAAATAAGACTTCCTGGGATAATAAGCCCAATTGGGCTTTTGAGCGCAGGCACTAAAATAAGCCCTCCCCCACAAATAAGCCCTCCCTGAAAATATTGCAACACAGCAGCAGCCATGAGGTGACCACGCTTGCTGCCTGCTGCATCTCAAAAATAATAAGACCTCCCTGAAAATAAGGCCAAGCGCTTATTTTGGGAGGTCAAAAGAAAACAAGACCCTATCTTATTTTTGGGGAAACACGGTAGTATTTCTCTCTCCCCCCCCAAATCATTGCCTGTTTGTAAGTGTAGTCCATGAGGAGGAAAAATCTTGACAGTGAACGCTTATTAAAACAGCAGAAAAAACTGTTTTCATGGAAGAGAGATACCTGCCATATTTCTGATTCAGATCTAGAACTGAAAATGTCATTTTGTGTCAGAATCTTAAACACTTTCAAGTGCAAAGTGGATGCATTAAAAACAATTCACTCTTGTAATTTTATCTTGTTGTTGTAACTGCATGAAAAAAATCCTCGAAATACGTGAGCCATCCTTCCTGCCCGTTTGCTCATCCCCACAAACAGGAGTTTCAGATACTCTTCTACAGAGCTGGTTGCTTTCTAAAGAGAGGCTTTGTTCCAAACTTGTAAAACGTATTATATATAAACTGAATATCAAAGGGACGCTTTGTTGAAATAGGTAACTTGGAGAACAGGTACTGTGTAAACAAATCATGCTAAGGAATGTGTCATCCCTTGATTATGATGTGCTATATATCAGGGTTCTCCAACCTTGCCAACTTTAAGCCTGGCAGACTTCAACTCCCAGAATTGCCCAGTCAGCTGACTGCGGAATTCTGGGAGTTGAAGTCCGCCAGGCTTAAAGTTGGCAAAGTTAGAGACCCCTGCTATAGATTACCATTTTGACAGTTAAGGAAAAAGACAGCGTTCCCTCCTTTCCTCAGGCCCAGAGAGACCCCAGAGGCAATCAACGTGTTTAATTCAGCGATGAAATTAGATTGGTTCCAGCAGTTGCACTTTCAATCTTTAGAAGCATGGCCTTCCAAGATGATCTCTTTTACCACCTCCCATTCCTAATTTGATATTTACTATGATTTTGAAAGCACTAAAAAGATTTTCCATATCTACTCCCTGCCAGAAAACTCAATGACCCCTTTCACTTTCCCGGAGAAAGGCTATCAGAACTGATATTAACCTTTTCACTTAATTTGGGTTCTTGTGTCTCATTAATTGCAAAAGCAGTATTTGTGTAGCAACAACTGGTGTTTCTTATGAATTAATTGCTTTGAGGAGGGGAAATAGAAGAAGAATATCTCATGCTGCAGAACAAGAGGTGCCCGAGCTAATTGAGAGCCACTGTGAGTGTTACTATTTGTGTTCAATAATATTTAGCTGATGTCCAAATAATATTTGTCCCTATATAAATGGCACAGGATCTGTGCTTAGTTTTATAGAAGGAGAGATATTTAAAAGAACATAGTCAGAGGCAAGCTGTTTGTGTGATACAAAATGTGACTAGAAGAATTGCTATCTGACACTTTGTAGAGATCCTGTCAGTCAATTTGGGGAAATGGATCAATAATCAGAATAGTATTTGACAGCTTTCTAAGTTGCTATGAACTGTATAAAAGGGCTGTGCTATTAAAAAACATGACAACAAATGGTGGAAAAATGGTAATCAAAACCACTCAAGAGATCTTCAAAATGTGCATTTTACAATATAAAAGGATAATAATAGAAACACAAATTATTGATGCATAGCTATAAAGCAGGAGTGTCACATTTGATTTCATTGAGGGCCTCATCAGGGTTGTGCTTGACCTCGGGGGTATGGGGGCTGTGTGTGGCTGGGGTGGGCATGATGGGTGGGCATGGCCAGCTTGATGTCACTCATGTCGGTGGTGCTTAGGGAGAGGGCCAAACTCTTGTCCTCCAGAGGAACTTTCCTGTCCCTCTCAGACCACACAGGGACGTGCAGGCAGGGGAGGCGGGGCCTCACCAGTGCCATGAGGAAAAGAAAAGAATAATTAAAATAATTAAAAAGGCTAAGGCTGCCAGACTCCAGAGTCACAGTGACTCTGAGTCTGCTTAGTGCTAACTGCAGGGGGAGGCAAGAGAACTATGGGCCTCCTTTGCATAAGGAATTTTTTGCCTTTTAATCCTTGCTCAGAGTTAAGCAAGGGTTAAAAGGCGAAAAATTCCTTATGCAAAGGAGGCACGTGATTCTCCCGCCTCCTGGTCTGGGAGCAGCAAATCGTGCCTAAGTTGCTTTTTTATTTAATTTTTTACATTTCCATGATGGCGGGCAGACAAGAGGAGAGTTGAAATCCACAGCTGGAAAAGGTATGTGGATCAGATGGAGGGACGGGGGGATTCAAAATTATTGTAATTAAATTTGTAATTTTTTATTATGGGGAATTTTTGTGTGTCTGTGTGTGCATGTGTGTTTCTTTCTTCACAGCGGTGGGGTCGAAGGAGGCGGGGGGTGAGGTGGCGGAACGCGGCAGCAGCAGGGACGTTCTCACCGCTGTTTCCAACAGGCCAGGTGTCTTGCGTTTATGTCCGCCATAAACGCGAGATGCCTGGCTTGTTGGACTCAGTGGTCGGGTCAGAGGAGGCAGGGGGCGAGGCGATGGAGCGCGGCAGCGGCAGGGTTGTTCTTGCCGCTGTATCTAACAGGCCAGGCATCTCGCATTTATGTCTGCCATAAACGCGAGACGCCTGGCCTATTGGACACAGCAGTAGGGACGTTGCTTCTTGCCACTGCCACGCTCTTGCCTCACCAACCATAATCCTCACCACATGTCACTGCACACAGAGGGTCCCCAGATGACGGCGCAGGCTGTCTAGATCCCTAGGCAGTGGAGTGCAAGTGCCCAGCCTGACCCTCGAGCTCCCAGAGCACATGGACCACACAGCCCAGCTCTGCTTCCCCAAGGGAATACCCGGCTGCACTTACCTCCTCCTTGAGGCTGCTGTTGTGCTCACTCTTCTTGACCAGGTTGCTCATGGTGTGTGCGGGAGGGCACAGTATGTGGGCCAGAAGGGCATGTGAGGAGACCCGGCTTTGTAACCAAAGCATCCTCAGCAATAGGATGAGACACCATCAGGAGAGGTCAGGAGGAAAAGACAAGGGCAGCAGGGCTGCTGGTGGCCAAGTGCTAAAGTTAGAATTAAGTCCAACCTAATCCTGCATTGCAGTCCCATCCTATCATATAAGACCATGATGGCGAACCTATGGCACATGTGCCACAGGTGGCATGCGAAGCCATTTCTGAGGGCATGCGAGGCATTGCCCTGTCAGCTCCAGCTGCATGTACGTGCTAGTTAGCTGATTTGGGGGCTCGATTTTTGGACATTTTTCACCCTCCCTAGGCTTCCCTAAAGGGAGGAAGAAAAACGGCCCAATGGGCAACACAGAAGTCCATTCCATTTTGCATGTTAGGCCATTTTTCGCCCTCCCCAGGCTCCTAGAAAGCCTCTGGAGCCTGGGGATGGCGAAAAACAGACCTACTGGGCTCACTAGAAGTCAGAAAATGGGCTGTTTCCAGCCTCGGAAGGGCCTCCGGGGGTGAGGGCAGCAATTTTCACTCTCTCCAGACTCCAAGAAAGCCTTGCACGCATGAGCAGGGCAGCAGGGGGGAATCACACGTGCATGCCCAGGGAGCACAGAGTGGGGAGGCATTAAATTATGGGGAGGGCCTGTGAGTGTGTGTGAGTGCACACAATAGCGTGTGCACACGTGCTTTTGGCACCCGAGGTAAAAAGGTTCACCATCACTGACATAGGATGTTGGTGGGAATAGTCCTGCAATTACTTATATGAAAAGCTCATGTATTTGATTTTCTGAAGACAGGTTGAGTGCTAAATTATTCTGGCAACCTTAAAATATTATTTGTCTGATTGTTTGCTACCTGAAAATAGGAAAATGGGAATAAATATTAGATAAAGAACATGTTTCTGAAGCTAATAAAGAGATTTGCATCTTTTACATATTAGAACAGATCCTCAATCTGTTTTCTCCATCAACTTCAAAGAAAATGGATTCTGGGACATAATGTTCAAGGTTAAAAATGATTGCAAAGAGAATTTTGTTAAAATAAATTTCTTTAATAATAAGCTGATTAGAAGTAGTGGGACAGAAAATGGCAGCTCCTGTCAATGTTTCATCTAGCTTGTATTTCAACAAAGAACCAATTTTGTATGCATTTCTTTTAAATAAAACAAAATTTCTCTACTCTTAGCAATGGTACAGGTATAATCTATTCAGCACAGTTTGGTGCTAATAATAATTTATTAAACTTGTGGGGCAGCCATAGTCTGTTAGTTTGTAATGCTAAAAGTAATTTTTATTTCATTCTACTAAAACTTTATTTCATTACATTCAATCTGAAAAAAAAAATTAAATAAGCCTCTTGTTGCCCAGCTCCCTCTTTATATGAGATTTTCTATCATGTTCATTTCTTTGTACTTCATATGAGGAAATAGTTCCCCCTTGACCTTGAAGATATTATATGAAAAAAGCATGGTAGCACCTAGGAAACTGTCTTACTCCAACCCCAGTGGGTCCATGAGTTCTCCAGCATTTTAAATAAAATACTTTCCCACCCATCCTAGAAGATACCAGTAATAACCTTGAGATGAACTGCGGGCAAAACATTCACTCTGTTCCTGAACTGTAACCCCTTCCCATGGTTTTAAATCTTTGTTCACAATTGTTGCATTCCATTCTGTTATCCCTTTTATGTTGGTGATTCTAAGCTACTCTGAGTATTTATCGCACAAAGAAGAGAATGATGCCTCACATAGCAAATTGGCAACGACCTCATCATCTGTGATGGATGATGAGGTCATGGTGTCTCCCTCCATGCCACGTTGCCTTTTCCATTCTGCTGCTACACAAGGAAGCTGTTGGAAGCTGCAGCGTCGTTCTCTGTCAACTGCAGGGACTCTTCACCATCTGTTCCCATTTTAAATAATGGGACACAGCTGTTTGTTGCTTTTTGCTATTTTTTTTTCTTTTTAAAGCTGTTGGGCTGGCCAAGCACACAGAAATTGAACATCCAGTGTAGGGGCTTGCACCCAGCAAAGCCAGCTGGACTGCAACAGCAGCAAACTACTTTTAGCCAAGTACTCCAGCTGCTCGGCAATCTTTGGCAGTAGATTTATTTCCTTCCTGAGTTTCTGCTGTGGAGGTAAGGCTGCCACAGATCCACACTCTCGTAGCCCAAGAATTAAAAAAAAAGAAAGGGGAAGAGCCTGCATGTCAGTAGGAGCCGTTTCCTTTTTTAGTTCCTATGTGAGATAAGAAGGGAAAAAGTGGGAAGAGAATAGTGACATTTGCCTAGTGCCAGTTTCTGCTGTGAAGCTGGAATGTCTAACTGGATATTCTCTTTTCTCTGATACCCTCTTTGAAGATCTAATATACTATAAAAAGAAGTTATAATTTCATGGTAATATGTGATGTATGTATCAAATACTCAGTTGTATCAAATATTAAAGTGTAAAGGCATCTGTGTCTTTCTTACTAAATAGTCAACACTATGGAAAGCTTTCTGCTTTGCTCCTCTCATAAAATGTCTAGATATTCCAAAACCCTTTCCGAAACTATTTTATGACTTGAGTTGTGTTTCAAGTTCCCTGGTGTCTTCAAAAACCAGCTACAGGAATACTGAGAAAAGCAGATGCCTGACCAGTAGTTTAATATTCTGGAAACTCTTCTCTCTAAAGTATGGTAGTATTTCCTTAAATCTTTACTCAGAAAAGGTGACTGAATTGTAAATTTTCTGAACAGAAGCCTAGTTAAGCAATGCAAAACCAAATAGGAGAAAAAGATGAGATGAAGTGTAGGAATGATCACTCAAAAGAAAAAAAAAACCCTCTTGTTATGATTTAAAAGTAGAGATTCATTTAAATCATGTTGTGCATGAAAACAGGTCTATTATGACTTAATCACTATTGCATGAGTAAGGGTGGCTTTTTGAAAAATCAGCAACCTAAAAGTCTCCAGATGTTTTGGAATGCAATTCTTACAATTAAGAAGCTTCAGATTCTCAACTCTTGGTCTAAGAATCGGAAGTGCTTTAGGCAAGGTCAGTCTATATCTCCATCTACCCTGTTTTTATTCATAGCACTTCTCCAGAATTTCAGAGAAATCTTTCACATTCCTACTCTATGATAGTTTCATCTGAAGACTGGGAATTTCTATATATAATTCATGCTTCCTCTTTCTGCTATGTATTCAAGATGGATAATGATTAATGTTTAGTATATGTTAGGATGTAGGTATATACATACCATGTTTCCCTCAAAATAAGACAGGGTCTTATTTTCTTTTGACCCCCGAAATAAGCATTTGGCCTTATTTTCGTGGAGGTCTTATTATTTTTGTGGTGCAGGAGGTGGTGAGCGTAGTTACCTTATGGCTGCTGCTGTGTTGTAATATTTTCAGGGAGGGTTTATTTTAGCGCATACACTCCAAAGCCGGATTGGGCTTATTATCTGGGGAGGTCTTATTTTCAGGGAAACAGGGTGTGTATGTATGTATGTGTAGCATGTCTACAGGAGTGTTATGTATGTGTACACTTTTGAGAATAGAACAACAGAATTTCATTTTTAATGTTTACCAGTAGGCCCAAAGTAAAAAAAAAAAAATGACCATAAAGGTTATCTTATCTTACGTGTCACTTATGGAATGTCTCCTTTTCTACCATTGTTTCACATTCTTCCATGATAATAAGGCAAGGCTGTGCAATAATGAAAGTTTCTTCATTATCGATGTCCTAGGGTTAAATAGGAGATCTCATTTTCATCCTCCAATACTCTTCCTCTTCATTCTGTATTCAATAAAAGAGAGTGGTAGCTAAGCATTCTTATAAGGGAAAAATAGTGAACTAGATTTAGCCTTTCATCCTGGGTTGGCTTTGCACTCAGTAATAGGGATTAGATATAGAATGATCAAATTTTCCATACTACATTGCTTAAACAAGGTTTCTTCCCTATGCAATTCCTCTTACTCTCCCCAATGGCATTGTGATGAACATTTTGCAAGTAAAACAAAAACAAACTAAACATGCAGCCATTTTGATTTGCACTTAAAATAAATTAATGGACCAGAAGTGAGAACTTGCAACTTGAAAACTTACATTTCATATCTTGGTGCTGAATTCTGGCTCGATTTAATCCCTGTGGATCTATTTCTTACGCTGTTTGTTTTTAAAATTACCTTAATCTAATGATACAACAGGCTGCCTAATCAAATTTCAAATATAATTTGATTCTTGTTCTGCTTGTGAATGAAAATGAGAAAAACTCTTGGCTTCAGTAAGAATTGCCACTTGTATTACAGAGCTATAATATTTAATATTTGGATGACTGAGAAACATTGCTCAACTTCACTTGAATGTCTGTGGCTCTGATCTGAGCCAGGTTTCTCTATTATACTGTTTCTCATTTTAGAAACTTAGTCTGAAAGATGGAATGTGGTACATGCGTCATGTTTTTACTTAGATTTTGTTTTGGAAATGACTAAAAGTGTTAATAGCTTTGCTAAATGGTTGGTATTTAAACTAGTGCTCTTGGATTTATGAAAAGGAATATAAAATGCTGAAATGTCACACAAAGGGTATAACATTTGAGGTAAAAGTATAACTGTTTAACTTGTGAGGACCGGAGTTTCATTATTCATTTCTAACGCTTTTTGGAAAAAAAAAATACACAGTTCACCCATGTGAAATGAATTGTTGCAAGCAATTTAAACTGAGTTGTGTTATATTTCTAACAATTGGAATAAAACATATTTTTTTTAATATTAACTTTTTTATTTTATACAGGTAGTCCTAAACCATTCATCTAGTGACTGCTCAAAGTTATCACGGCACTGAAAAAAGTGACTTATGACCATTTTTCACACTTACGACCATTGCAGCATCCCCATGGTCTCATGATCAAATTAGGATGCTTGGCAACCGGCATTTATTTATGATGGTTGTAGTGTTGCGAGGTGATCCCCTTTTGCGACCTTCTGACAAGCAAAGTCAGTGGGGAAGCCATATTCATTTAACAATCATGTTGCTAACTTAACAACTGCAGTTATTCACTTAACAACTATGGCAAGTAAGATCACAAAATGGGCCAAAACTAACTTAACTGTCTTGTTTAGCAATGGAAATTTTGTATTCAGTTGTGGTCATAACTTGAGGGACTACCTGTACACGAAAAAGGAAAAGAAACACTGAAAAAAAACATATTATAGTTCATACAAGGATACCACTCAGCTTAATCAATAAATAATGTTACAATTAAGCAGACTGATATAGTGTAATAGTCATTTATTCTTTCTATTGCACTGAGAGACTGCAAGTGGGTGGGATCATAATTATATGATGTGGTCGGAGCTGAATTTTGTGGTACTTTTAAGGATTTCCCCCCTTTTATTGTTGTTTCAGGGTTTATACTAGACTTTTCATATTTTCCCACTTCAAAATAACAGGAAACTGAAGCCCCGAAAAGAGAATTTCAGGTCATATGTAGCTGTAGGGATGCAGGCTATTTATTCCTATCCTCAAACATATTTATGTACTAAATAAAAAAAGCTAATAACAGATAATTCATTTTAAAACCACAGGGGGAACAATAAATGTGGTGTTTCATTTGCAGCATGAAAACTACCTTGCTGCAATACGTATGCTTATTGCTTGAGTCTTGCATTTTTCCAGCAATCTAATCACTATGCTCTTTCATGAGGATAAAAGTTCCATAACTAGTATTTCTGCTGATGATAATTTTGAGCCTGGTCATTTGTACCTCTAATGAGAACTCTGATTGAGTTGTTATATCATCCATGTGCCTGTTTTCTTGGCTATCCATGGTTCTTTCAGAAATACTCACCAATACCAAAGTTCATACTCTTCCTTGTTTCTTCAAAGTCCAACTTTTACTTCTACAGACTGTCATAGAGAAAACTATGGTCTGTGTGGTTTTGATCTTTATATATGTAGATATACATACATACATACATACATACATACATACATACATACATACATACATACATAGGGGTGTATATGTATATGTAGATATACATATCTGTTAGATCTATCTATCTATCTATCTATCTATCTATCTATCTATCTATCTATCTATCTATCTATCTATCATCTATCTATCTATCTTATCAGCGGTGGGTTTCTGCCAGCGTTACTGCCTGTTTGCAACCCATACACAACGTGTGATGCACGCACCCTAGACGCGCACTGTGTGTGCATGCATTGTTCACTGTAAATTGTTCTGCGCGCATGCACAGAAAATTTACAGTGAACTGCGCATGAATAGTCACTAAAGTCCAAAATGGTGGCAGCCAAGCAGTAGCGAGGGAACTGGTTCGGGGGCGTGGCAGGCCTGGGTTGCTGCCGGTTCTGCAACCCAGGCCTGAATTCCACTACTGGTTCGTCCGAACTAGGCTGAACCAGCAGCAATCTACCTCTGCTGTCTATCATCCATCTATCTATCTATCTATCTATCTATCTATCTATCTATCTATCTATCTATCTATCTATCTATCTATCTATCAGCATGCATAAGCGCACCAGCATGCCTAAAGTCCCTGTTCAACTGTCCCCATTTATTTGTACCCATTCCCTGTGTTCTTGGTCATGTTTATTCTTATTCCTGTTATCTTGTACATGAATGACAAACTAACTAAATAAAAATAAATATGTCATGACACCTGAATATTTTTCTTCGTTACTATAACCAAGTGCTACTCGGTGATATATTCTGTAGGTTGTAAACTAGACAACCTGCGACTCTGAGATATTTCCTTACCGAAACAGAGAAATAGAATGACCACAGATAGATTGTCGTTGTTTGGGTTTTAAAATTAAAGAAGAAATATTTTAGTAAAGAAGAAAGATCCATCACAAGACAAATATGGGTTCTTTTCATTTAAGAAAGAATGCTTTTCATAAAAATATTTGTAGTTGATCTTTCATTCTTTTAAGAATACCAACTATGGTATCTTGACTACTGGTTTCCCCAGGTAAATCTCTACAGTCTCCATGGTTTGTTCTTACTCTTATTATAGTGAGAGCACAGCATGACTGTATGGGGAACTGTGTCTCCTGAAAAGGGACATCTTCACCTTCTGATAAATTGACTGTAATTCTTGAAATCATGAAAAAATGTCATTTTTGAATGTAAAAAATGCATTGGTTTATCTTTGTCACAATGAGATTCTTGTGGAGTTCTTCCATGGTCATCTTTGCAGTCTGTATTCACTGCAAAGTCTTGGCAGATCCAAATTCCTCATTAAAATGATGGGAGATCTTATCTTCAATTCTAGTGTATGTGGTGGCAATTCAGACAGTTCAAATGAATCAAGGAATTCTGATGGAAAATGAATGACCTTAATTCTTTTACTGACAGCATTAAAGAAACATTTCATCACTCCAGGGATGTGTCTAATGCATGAGAAATTGATTTTTATCATTTCGGTGAGGGAAAGTAAGACAGAATTCTTTGAAAACAGTTCTAAGGGATTGTTGAATGTCAGGTAGATGAAATCTATATGCTCTTCCGTAGATTTTGCTAGCAGAACCATCTTTTAAAGTAATTCTTTTTTGAATATTTTGATTTTTCTGAATGTTGTTTTCTCCAACATCGAATAAGAACTCAGAATGTCTTCCTTCTCTCTCAGTCAATTGCATGTTTCTCTTCAACTGAAACTTGTCAGAGCTTCTTTTTTGATGCATGAATTCTTCATGTCAGCATCATTTTTTTTCTTTTCATAACTGATAGAAGCTGGCAGAAATCCCTACAGCAAATGGTTAAAATCCCCCCCCCCCCAAGCCTCATTTTTGAGAAGTCTGGTCTAGGACTTCAAAGCTCTCTCTCCTAATCATGAGACTCCCATCTCAGACAAAAAGACTTGCATGTCAAAGCAGATTTGCAGTATCAGAGGCTTTTTGGAAATTACAAAGAGCATTTTCATTCACTTTGAGAGGTATAATGAATCTTGAATGCATTGTCATCAGGCACCAATGTTGCTGCAACAGCATAGCAAAGCATAGTAATAACAATACCTCTATGTCTCCTAATTATAGTGAGGATCAAGTTGGTGACGAATGCCTTTCCCTTTTCTCCTGGTGCATCAATTAAAATTATCAAAGAAAGATTGGAAGCAGTTACACACATATTCATATACTGCTGTTTGGTTATTTATTCAATAAGGGCTTTTGTGTGTTAATCATAGTCTTTGTTGTATTGCAGATCATTGTATCATTGTACCAGGTATGAAATGCTCTAACTTTTGCTACCGGTTTGGAACTGGGAGCGTGCATGCGGGGGAGTACTTCTGCGCATGCGCAGAACGTTCTGTGCATGTACAGAGCATCTGTGATGATGTCTGGACACGTGGGCAGAGCCTCCTGCCGCCACCACCACTACTGGTTGCTTCTGCTTCTCCAGTAAGATCTGGCAGGACCAGATGCTCCAGGTGTCATCAATGACACTGGGGCGAACCTGCAGAATACTACCTCTGCATTGTACCATTTTGATTACTTGTACCATTTGTTGTTTTTGGCAAGTTTTGCCTTCAAATCTTTTTCTGAAGTTCTCATATTTGTCCTGGCAATACAGAAGAGCTTGTTCATAATTTTTCTCACCAATCATAATATTAGGGTCACTGATAGCTCTCCTTTTGATTTGGATGAAATCTTCAGACACTACATTCTTGAATTGGTTCCACAGTTGTGGATTTCAGTGTTGATTTCGTGTTTGTTTACAAGACAACAAACAAATCTCTTGGTGTTCTGAGGATTCTTTTTCTTTTAATGTCTTCCATAATTTGTTGCCAATGATCATCAGTTTGCAAGATTGTCCACAATGTATGTTCTTTGGTTACATTTGTGTTGTATTTGTGCTGATAAATAAATATGGCTAGCTGATGAGAGCTAAATAGCTTGAAATAGATCTACACTAGTATCCCTTTATTTATTTATCAGCACAAATACAACACAAATGTAACAAAAAGGCAACATTAAAAATATTGGGTTTCGTCTGGATGGTCTCTTGTGACGAGCCGATGGACAGAGAATGGAAGCAGTGAGCTTCCTCCCATATTTGGGCATACCAGGGGGTTGTGACACTAATTACATACCTATTCCCCTGGCTCAGCTGATAAAAGGAGAAGAGCCTGTGGCCTAGTGGTTAACACATCTGCCTAATATGTAATACAGCCCAGGTTCGAATCGCAGTAAGGCTATGGCTAGCTGATGAGAGCTAAATAGCTTGAAATAGATCTATACTAGTCTCCCTTTATTTATCAGCACAAATACAACACACACACACACACACACACACACACACACACACACACACTTCTCTTTTGTCATGTTCTTATCATATGCTAAATAATAATCAGCTTGCAAGAATCCTTTCTCTCTGCAGATTTTTTTGAATGATGGAAGGATATGTCAACCAAGTCTGGTGAAATACATGTCTCTCTCTTAGGAGATAGTTAAACTCCTTAGCATGGTTCATTATTTGATATGCATAATAACACATAGCCATTAGTTTCTTGTTCTTCATATGGAATGATGCCAACCATCATTTTCAAGTGGAAAGAAAAGTATTTGTTGAAAGTGATGGGACTCAGAAATGATTTGCAAATCACCTCTTCCTTCTTTCAACATAACCTGTCATGATGTTGACTTGGTATTGTCGCTTGGTGCTATAAAATGGGTCATTCCAAAGATTTCTAATACTGGTAGCTGCAAATCAAAGAATCAATTTCTGAAAGTTATTAAGAAATGAAGCTCCGTGAACCGTATGTCCATATAGATCATATTACAACCATGAGCTCTGATTTAAATCCCTCAACTTGCAGTGAGTTGACTCAAAAGCTGACAACAAAAATCACAGTTCTTGCAGTCTACCCACAAGGAGCAACTGTCTGAAGTGCAAATGGAAGATCTCACAATCTCTCTTTTTTTCCAGAGAGACTTCACTGGCCAAAATTTGTTTCTTCAGGGACATCAAATTTGCCTTAAATCTTCACTAGAACCCCCCTAAACATTATAATTAGTTTTACAAATAATCCATATAAATCTGTTCGAGGCTGTGAATGTTGATAGTCGTATGGTGCAAAAGCTTCACATGAGTGTATTTTACCATTTAAAATTTATATCCAATAAACCATCTCTACAACTATTCTACTTTCCTTTGAGTTATAGCTACAGGTACTCCCATGATTTTGAATTCAGCTGCCATTTTACCACACATTTTACCACTGGTGGGCATCCTGATAAAGCAGTTATAATAACATTGTGGCTTAGTGTGATAGGTGTTATGGAAAAACATGACAAGAGAAAGTGGTCAGTCCTATCTTCACATTTCCCCCCCCAACATAAACTTGGTGGGAACAAAATGATGTGCAGAATGCAGCTTTTCTGTCTTGAGAGTCAGATTTTATTTAGGAGGGGAGAGAAACAGCGAAAAAGGGACTTACTCCCCGAAGAGCTTTGCAGAGACAGGTTTTGAGGGACTAGTTGTGTTAATTAAAATGGTTTTTAATAACACAGCAGCTGGCACCAGATTTTTTAATTAAATTGTTAGGGAAGTTATAACTTATTTTTTCATTTCTCTCTGCTTTGGGCACGACACACAGTAGAATGAGAGAAAGAGAAAGAGAGAGAGAGAGGAATGTAATATGTAATCACTTCTTGAGCAGCCCATCAAGGCAGTGGCAGCTTCATGTAGAGAGGAGGGGAGCATGAAATTTCCCACCATTGCAAATACAACATAAAGTAATATGGATGCTGATGAGAAAACTCCTGCGTATAAAATCGGATTCATACAATCAATTTCTTCCCTAGAAGATGAAAAATTGCATAAAACAAAATCCTCAGTGATAGAATATATGCATAGAATATAAAATATGCCAAGTTCAAATTTAGATGACCTGTTAGTAAACAGCAGACCAAAGGAATATATGGATGTTTCCAATTAGCTGATGCCACTGTTTGACATGTTTTCCCCAAGACAATAAAGAGGACTTATTCCTTCTCATCCATCTTCATCTTAACTTTAAAATCTATTTCTAATGGATGGATAATATTCCAAAAAGGTATAGAATGCTTTGGGACTGAGAGAGGATATGTTTGGGGGAAAGTCTTGCTTTGTTGTTGTTTTTTTAAAAATTAGTGTGGCTTTATATTTTGTCTTTTTTTGCCAGGATCAGACTATTGCCTTCCCTACTTTTGCAATGATTATGCATGGCAAAACATGAAAACAGACACTATCAGAGGAAACAGCATGGGTTTTCTGTCCACTTGGCTTCCTGGTATTAGGCAATTTTGTTTGAAGTGTGGCAAATCTTTCTGGTTTGGTCCATGGACCGGCAGCAGCAATAGCCAGAAGAGGTTATGGTTTTGCACGCACGCTGCTTACAGAAGTGGAGCTTCCTGCACTCGCCTGCTGCTTGTGTGGCTCAGTTGCCAACAGGCCACAGATCGGTAGTAATCTGGAGATCAGGGTCTGGGCACTCCTGTTCTAAAGAGAAAAGATACTTCACATTGCATGCCTATCAGCAACACAAAGCAGCTGGATCTTTTCTTGGAGTAATGCAGCAGATTTAACATTCTTCCTTCAGCACTCCTCCAGGGCAGGTATAAGAGAACACCTATAGCCGAACGTCTTTGTATATGTGGTAAAGGAGAAGTGGAAGATAATTCACATGTACTATTACACTGTGAGCTATACAGAGCTTGTAGGCTGCATATATTCTCCCCTTATTAGAGAGATTGCCAGGGAGGGCAGACCATTTTTATCTAGGCTTTCTCCTCCAGGACACTAACCCGGTTACCACGTATGCAGTGGCAAAGTTCTGTGCTGCTGCAATGTCCATAAGAAAAAAATTGGCTACAGTATAGTACCATCTTGTACCAATTATCTGGACATACCTTTAACAATCTTTGGACCATAATGTTATTATCCACTTTTAATGTAAATACTTTTAATTATATTTTAATGTTAGTATTTTTAATATAGTGTAAAGACAAATGTATATTGCTGGTCTTTGACCATAATAAAGATCTTACTTACTTTTCAGTGTTGCCCCAGGGAAGGACATAGATATTTTAAGGATACCAATGAGGGTGAAATGTGCATGTTCATGTGTACCCTAAATCACCTTTTGTTCTTTGAATCTGGATTGCTGGACAGCCTTGCTGTAGAGCAGTGGAAAAATGTGTAATTGGGGAAAAAAACCCATTACAGAACCAGCATCCTATCCACAACTCATAACGAATGTAGAAAAATAAATGCCTCTTTGGGAAGAAAAAATGCTTTTGAGAAATTGGATGCCTGTTTTTTGTCACAGAACTAGTGAAAATATGCTCCGCCACAGAGTTATGGTCCTGTTAATGTTATGAAGAGTTGCATACAGTCAGAGTAAACAATAAGACAGTCTAAATCAAGGTAAGAAAACTTTAGCTCAAGATATGGGACACAAACAAGATGAACTTGACCTCATTGTACAAAAAAGAAAAATGATTTAATGGGTATTAAAAGACACATCTAGGACGATATCCATGACTATAATAGGCTTATTGATACTGTTTGCTCAAAAAGAACAGAAGCAGTAGAAAGGGAAGAGGAGTTGCACATATTAAAAATATCCATTCCTGCTTAGAAATTCAAATGGATGAGTTTTGCAGTGCTGTAGAGAGCATCCAAGTTAAAACAGGTAGAGGAACCAATACAAGCACGACTCCCAACCAAGCAGAACACGTAGATTATACCATATCTTTTAAAAAGGCATAAGACTACAGCCATGGAAAATTTCAGCATCCTGATTTCTGTTGAGAGACAAACACTACCAAGGATAATTCTTCCAGAAAGGTCCTCATGTGTCTTGCCGACAAATGTTTCATTTAGCAGGTGGCGAGAGGCACAAGTGAGAAAGCTATCCTTGATACTAATAAATAGACTTAGTTGAGAAAGTAAAATTAGCTGGATAAGAGATAGTGACATGTTCAGCTAAAACTCTCGAGTCTAAGGAAAAGTAAAACCAAGCACAGCTAAATGTGAATCTTGAACCCCCCCCCTCTCAAAAAAGCAATAATAAATAGACCTGGGGCAAGAGAAGCTAATAGGAACTCAGGATGGGTGGGGGCACCTAAAGAAGATACTAAAAACACAATAGTAAATGTCCTGAGGAAGAACAGAAATGGAAAATAGCAGAAGAAACCAATACAACTTAGTGAAGATCTGAAAATAAAAGATGATACAGAAAATAGAAAGAGGGCTGGCTGACAAAGAAATGCAGGTTGCTTTGAACTGTAGGAAAGTGAAATGTCAGAATGACCTTAGCAGACTTTGTGAAGAGTAACAAAAGTATTAGATGTGTTCAAAACAAAAGCAAAAGAAGCAATAAGTTGGCAGCTCAGTGAAGGGGACAAAATGTTAAGAAGTAACCAGGAAGAAGAAGAGCTGCTAGTTTGGTATGCAGTCTATCAGAAAGAGTAAAGAGTAGGATAAGGTGACCAGATTTTGAGATTGGTAAAGAGGGACACCTTTGACCGGGGGGGGGGGGCTTGATTAAAAAGTTATACGGAGCAACAAAAATTATCATACAACGCAAAAATAGTATTGTAATATTTTTTTATTTCAACATAACTACAATTTACAAATATAAATTGTAACTGTTGCCAAACATCAAAATTTTGATCGCGTGACCATGAGGATGCTGCAAGGGTCGCTAAGTGTGAAAATGGTTGCTAAGTGTGAAAAATGGTTATCAGTTACTTTTTTCAATGCCATTGAAACTTTGGTCACTATACCACCTTTCTTGCCACAGTTCTTAAGTGAATAACTGCAGCTGATAAGTTAGTAACTTAAGTGAATCTGGTTTCCCCATTTGACTTTGTCAAAAGGTGATTATATGACCCCAGGACACTGAAACCATCATAAATACGAATCTGTTGCCAAACATCAAAATTTTGATCGCGTGACCATGAGGATGTTGCAACGGTCACTAAGTGTGAAAATGGTCACTAAGTGGAAAAATGGTCAGTCACTTTTTTCAATGCCATTGTAACTTTGGTCACTAAGCCCATTATACCACCTTTCTTGCCACAGTTCTTAAATGAATAACTGCCATTGTAACTTTGGTCACTAAGCCCATTATACCACCTTTCTTGCCACAGTTCTTAAATGAATAACTGCAGCTGGTATTTTGTATCTTGGATAGAATCTTTTTTTAAATAGTCTAAGACAATTTAAAAAAAGAATCCACACAGAATAAATTGAAGTAAAACATTTCAAACTATTCCACACAGAATAAATGGAAGTAAAACTATTTTTAAAAATTCTATGCACAATATATTTCAAAGTATTTTGCATAGAATTTTTAAACATGGTTTCACTTCAATTTATTTTGGATAGAATCTTTTTTTAAATAGTCTAAGACAATTTTAAAAAAGAATCCACACAGAATAAAACTATTTTAAAAAATCCTATGCACAATAAATAAAATATTATTTTAAAATACATTAAAAAAATAACAGAAAAAAACCCAGCTCACTTACCAGCAGGCAGGAACTCCAAGTCAATCCAGAATGATGTAAATGTTAATACAAAGAACTGAGCAAATTAAAATGGTGAAATTAGTCAGGAAAATATTTTTCAAAGAAACTTTGCCACCATTTTTTCCACACGAGCAGACCTCCAACCTCCGTGCCCCTCCCCTCTGGAAAATCCAGGAAGGAACACTGGTGACTTCTCTAGCCAAGTATTTCCTGGAGCTCTATGATACTGGGTCATTTTTTCTTATAAAAGGAGGTAAAAGGGGTGTGTGGGGGAGTCCGTTTTCTTGCTTTAATGTTTTAATTATATCTTTAATGAAAGTACTGAGACAGAGAGAGAGAGGTTAGGCAGAGTGTCTTTTGTCTTGCCCCGGTTAGGATTTCTTAAGCAAATCCACTGGGCTTTCAACATGAAGCCAGAAAATCGGGACTTTTTTAAAACACCCCAGGACATAGGACAAATTGTTATAAATCATGACTGTCCCGCCAAAATCAGGACAACTGGTCACCTTAGAGTAGGATCAAAGGTCAGGACTAAAGCCTGAGATTTAGAAACATGGTCAGGAAACATCTTTTCATTTTGAATGAATACAGATCTCCACTATCAGGTGAACTGCTTCTTGGAGAGCTTGAAGGTACTAGGTGATGGTGAAAACAAACCCTTGTGAGAGCTGGTGAAGTGTCATAGATTGAAGGGAAAATGTTTCCCTTAGTTCAAAAAGAGAGAAAAGGAGGATCCAGCTCAATTAGTCTCAGATTGTCAGTCTTTAACCTGGAAAGATCTAAACAGATCATAATGGAAAAGACAAATAAGACCTTGAAAATGCAGTAATTTGGTAAGGTCGGTATGAATTTGTCATTAATAAACTAATTTTAGCTCAAAGTTTAATTAAATAACTTTTTAATAGATTGTGAGAATGCTAATTTGACAAAGTGTCATATGACATGTTGATGAGCAAGCTAGTCAAGTATGAACTGAATGACATTGCAGCTAAATAGATAGCCTTGGTTTGAAAATCATTTCAAAGAATGCTAATCAATCACCCTTATTAAATTGGCAGAATTATCAACAAGCAAGGATCAGTCATGGGTATCATTATATCATTATATTGTTGATTTGATAAAAAGACAGAAGGAATCTTATCTCACTTTTTTGATAACACAATTTTTGACTGAATTTGCTAATATATTAAAAGACAGAACATTCAAAAGCAGCTTGATATGAAGGTAGAGAAATGGCTGAAAACAACAAGCTGAGATTTCAGAGAGGCCAACAAAACTTACTTAAGTTCCAAATGGGTTTTGTTACACAGGCAAAAAACAGATGTTGTTGAAAGACAGACTGAAAATCATGCTTTATTATGTTGCCTGAGTCTCTGATATAGGTGGAATTTTCAGAGCAAAGGAATTTTTATTAATATCCATATATCACTAAAACTGTTTTGTAATGGCCTTTAATTAGGCAAAATGGTACATTATAGGGCAACCTTTTTTGAACTAAGATACCTCAAATGGGCTAAAATCTGGGTCCAAAATCTGGCACTCGTGGCTCCCAAGAGAATGAAATTTGGAAACTTTGTGGCTGCTTCAGTGCTATTGGCTGCTGTTCTGGTCATGTAATCTTCATTTTCAATATTCTATGACAGTTTTCAAGCCAGTCTTGCAATCCCTCGCTCCTTACCCCAACAACAGCCAGCTGGTAAGGGAAGGGAAAGATAGGAATAGGGAATGGAATTTTCAATACTCCCAGCCAGATTCCCACAAAGAAAATTAATGGGGAAACTGGCAGGGAATCAGAAGTTACTCCTGCTCCCACTGCTTTGCCCCCCCTCCCCCCCGGTAATTTTATTGCTCTTTTTAAATTGGGAAATATCCCTGAAACAATAATCCAACAGAGTATGGATTGTCTAGTTGAATTTTAAAAGGAGTTTGATTCAGCGCTAATCTGTTCCCTAGAGGAATAGAAAAAAGATTAGTTAAGATCTGCATTATTTCTTTTTCTGTGTCTTCTAGTTAACGTTTTATTATCTTTAGTATTTATGTTCTCTGTACATATTTGCTGTAAATTGCATGATTTCCTGCAGCTGGAACTGCTTTACAACAAAGTTGCCTCTAAACTAGGAGCATCAGACTATGTTCTGTCAAAACTTTATATTTTCCTTTAAATTTTTTCTCCACTGGAGATTCTTTTAAGATTTCTTACCACCTGCAATTTCATCTGCTCTACATTTTTCTCTAGTTCGCCATCAATTATTTTGTATTTGGCTATTTAAAGTTAAAAAGGAAAAGTTACTGTTTCTCTTTTCCTGATTTTTTTTTAAAAAAAGTTAAAGTCAGCATTGTCCACTTCTTGTGTGATTGATCTATTCCCCCAAATGAGGGGAGCAATTTTCCCTAATTACATGCCTTGTCAAGGTCACAAGTTATCACTATAACTTTTATTTCATTTTTATCAGATTTTTGTGTGTGTTTACTTTCCAGTAAGGCACAGAATTTCCAGAATTACTATCCCAGATGCTGAGATTGTAGCGAGGTCATCAACTGAGCTTTCCTCTTGGATGAAAGGTATTATGGCAATACTTTCCAAACAGCTAAACCAGAACCACTACACCAGTGGTGGGTTCCGGAACCCGGTGCAACTGGTACGGTGAAACGGGGCCCGGCATCCACCATATGACTGCATGCAGCATGCACGCACACATGGGCAGCACGGGCATGCATCCTTACCTCCTGTGATGCTCCATGACACCTCCGTGACTCTCCAGCTGCTCAGTGGAGCATTGCGCAGGCACTGTACACTCCGTGCGCAGAAGCACTGAAGAACTCAAATACAGGTAAGGACTGTGGAGCGGGTGGGCCCTCTGGAGCACTGGTACTGAAAGGGTGCCCAGTGCTCCCGGCAGGCACTGGTACGCCCATACCGGGCCATACCACCTGCAACCTACCACTGCACTACACCAAATCAGCCAGTCTGTGTAGTGGTCAAAGCAGCAGGTTACAAACTACAAGTTGGTGAGTTTTGCCTTTGGTATAAAGCCATCTGGGTGACTTTGGGCCAGTCATTCTCTGTTAGTCCTAGGAAAGAGACAATGGCAAGCCATTGTTGAAATCTTGACAAGAAAACTTCAGGGACTAATCTTGGCAGTTGCCAGGAGCCCCACTTAAAGAAACCCACACCAAAACAAAAAGGGCTGGAACTAGGGTAATTAGGGGCTTCTGGCAGTGGTAGGATTCAAAATTTTCTACTACCAGTTCTATGGGCGTGGCTTTGTGCATGGGTTGGCTTTGTGGGCATGGCTTTGTGGGTGTGGCAGAGGAAGAATACTGCAAAATCCCCATTCCCTCCCCACCCCACTAACCTGCTTTCCAGCTTCATTCTCCTGCTAAGGGCAACAAAGGAAGATCAACTGGAAGGCTGAGAGGCAGCGGGGACGGGGCCAGCCTATTTGCCGATTCTCCAAACTACTCAAATTTCTGCTATCAGTTCTCCAGAACCTGTCAGAACTGGCTGAATACCACCTCTGGCTTCTGGGAAAAGAGCTTTGAGATTTCCACCATCTCTACAGGTTCAGGACCAGTCAGTATCTCTCAACATAACTGGTCTCACAGGGTGGTTGTTGTGGGATACATAGGAGGAAGGTGTGTTGGATATGTTCCCCGCTTTGAGGGATTTGTAAACATAATAAATAAACATATTAACAAAATAAACACAATATAAAATTAGCAATGGAGCTACTTTTCTCCTTGGAGGTCCACCATAGAGAGTAGTAGGATTAGAATTAGAATCCTATTTGCCATCTCTAAAATTATCTGAATGCATTCAAAAGCAAGGTGAGGGTGTTAATTTTCTTTGTATAACTTACGTTTCCAGAAAATACATCTTAACTTATTCCTATTAGCTAGGCTCCATTAGCTACATTCATTATTATTATTATTTTTAAAAAACTTATTTCTTTTATTCTTATTCTGACTTTATTTTATACAATTCAAGGTAGGGTTCATAATATTGTCACCTTTAATTTTTCTTTTCATAACTTCCTTGGGGGGGGGGAGAGAATAAAGGAGAATCAGGAAAAGGCGTCTGATGAAAGGGGAATGGGACAACTTGCCATGGCCAATTCATTGCGGGACAATGTAACAATTCTATTTAATTATTTAAAATAAATAAATATTTTAATTTCTGCCATTCACATTTCATCTGTCCCTCCTTTTGCATCCTTTCTTTAATGATTCTATTCCACCATTTCTTTGATATTAATGCAACTCTTGTTCCACAGCAGGTTACCTGGTGGCAAGTTGGCCATGGCAAATTGTCATAGATAGACCCTGATAAAAGGCCTTCTCCAATAATTTGCATAGCTGAAATAAATACATAAATAAATAAGGTGATTACCATGACTTTCCTGCTTCAGCTCTGTTTTTGAAAAATGCAATTGGTGCTTGAAAAATCTTGCCCTCTGTACTGTGAGCTACCATTTGACAGCAGCTTTAACCCTGTATCACGAAGAATGAAAACTTCGCCATCTGTTCTGCATTCTAATTATATTCTCACACCTAACCAATAATAAGTAGGAATTTATTTTTCATTGTCTCACCTCAGAAATTCAGCATTTAAGGATAGTGCATGAGATATAGTTTCCTACAAATCTGTCGACTGAGTACTTGGTATTCGATTAATGTCATGATGTTTGATGGGTTTTTATAGAAGGAGTAAAAATATCCAAAATCTTAACTCCTGTTCCAGGAAGACCCTTGTAAGTGAACTGAATTAATTGTCAGTATCTTTTAAAGAATGACACAGAATGTTCTGTTCTTCCTTTTGTTTTAAATACCCTTAGATTTATTTAAAAAGGATTAGAACAGGGCATTTAGAAATCTTTTTAATGGTATGATGCCACACTCAGTGTTTAGAGTTTTGGAATATGCAGACAATAAAGTCTTCCGTGCCAGTAGAACATTAACAGAGGTACTGTATTTACACAGTATTATGTATATATCAGAATAACATTAATTAAAGGTTAAGCACAACAAACTTAATCTATCCTTGATCTGCGAAAGCTCTGCATGACTCCTAGATCAGAGCAAAGAAGTAGGATTTCTTTATCTCTTTGCTTCCTTCTAGTAATTGTTTGGATTTTGACAAGACAGATATAGAAGCCCTGAGATGTCAGAGGAGAATTGGCAATTGTCTCTTTCGAATGAAGGCGAATTATACATGTCCCAGGATAATGTTGCACGATCCAATCTGGATCTTTCACCAGGACCAGAGGTTTAATCTTCCGAGCTTTCGGACTTGTGCTGGAGCCCATCCTCAGAGAACTTCTCTCTAGCAGAGTGTGACACACTCTGTCACACTCTGCTAGAGAGAAGTTCCCTGAAGATGGGCTCCAGCATGAGTCCGAAAGCTCGGAAGAATAAACCTCTCATCCCCGTGACCGACCCAGACTGGATTCTGCAATTGTCTATTTCTTCAAATAGTTAAAACATTCCTCTTTTAGTCAGTTTTGAACTACAGTTGACTCTGTTTTAATGGAGCTTAGGATTCTGATGGACTTCTTATGAAAGATCTCCAGTTCCTGTATAAAACTCTGTCAAAGAATGTATAGTGCAGAAAACAAATAGAAAGATACAGGTCCCTAGTCTCCTGCTTTGTGTGTATTGGCTGTAATAACATGACACATTTAACCAAGTCAGGGTAGTCAATATTAAGGTGGTCATATGAAATACTGCAAAATTTTATGCTGTCCTATCCCGTTCCTGTCCTATCCTGGGTTTGCTTTAGTCCTGGTGATGGGATACCATCCATTATTGCTTTTGAGACACAAAGGTAGCCCAGCACAAACCTTATGGCATAAACATCTTTTTCCTCCAACAAAGGGGAGCATTGCTTGTGAGATGGTATGCCCTTTCTTATCTGACTCTTACTAGGCATTATTTGCATTATTATTTTTCCTGCTTATGAGTATAGATCAATAAAAACTGATCTGTTTTCTTATTCTGATTATCTTACATTCCTCTCTATCTTCCTAGCTGTTCCCCATCCCCTCCCGCCCCCTCTCCTCCCCCTACCTCTTCCATCTAAAAATAGGCAACTGAGTCCACATATTTCACCACTCCTTTTATGCAATTTCTTCTGATTTACCTGGCTTTAAAAGTAATGTTCCCCGGGTCAGTCTTTTTGTATGTGTGTGCTAATTGGTATAATTGCTATTCATAGTTAGAAACATTTTCCTGCTCTAACCAGCTTTCACCAGCCTCCCCCCCTCCTCTGTAAGATGAGGAGGTCTTCTTCTTTACGAGGGCCTTGGTATGGATTTTTTCTTGCTATTTTATCAAATGCCGTTTCATTATTTTTAATATTTTTCTCTCGCTACCCCGGTGTTTAACTCTGCTGTTTTACATTCTACATTTTTGTCTTTAGAGAAATGTTTTGATTATTGCTGTGAATGGCCTAGAACCCTGTGGAGGGTAGATGGTATATGAAGTTTTAAATTAGGGCAGGCATCTGTTTGTTGTCGGGAGTCGTGCGGTCGTCATCAATGGGGTGAAAATAAATTACTACTTGGGCTGTGGGGAAACAATATGAACAGCTCACGTTTTCGAGCTTTCAAGATGTAACCAAAAGACAAAAGTAATAATGTTTCCTAAAACCAACATTTTTACAAAAGATAAGGCTGCTTGTGATTTGTGTCCCCAGGGTTGCCTGGGAACACAATACATTTAAATGTATGTTTAAAATACATACATTTTGGAAAGAGGTTAGTTTGGGGATAAATTTTTCAATGATGATACATAGGAACAAATAGCTACTATATTCCAGTGGTGGGTTTCAAATTTTTTTAGAATCTCTTCTGTAGGTGTGGCCTGCTTTGTGGGATTGGCTTGCTGGCCATGTGACCGGGCAGGAATGGCTTGGCAATCATGTGACTGGGTGGGAGTGGCCAAAATGATGTCACTGAATTATTTGCCCCAATGGATGATCTACAAAAAGATATAAAAAAGGAAATTCATTATTTTGTGCACTTACTACTTAAATAAGATTAAAATAAGTACACAAAACAATAAAAGAGCTACTTACAGAAGGAAGATGACTGTCCTTGCCAGTCTTCAATATCACTGACTCCAATGAATGGCCTGCACAAAGAAGAGACAGAGAAATGAATTCTTCCATTGCATGCACTGCATTAGGATGAAACAAGCACACAAAACAATAAAGACAGCTACTTACAGAAGGAAGATGACTGTCCTAGCGGTCATACTCTGTTGCCTCTTCATCCTGTTAAATAATATTAACTGCAGAAGAAATAAAACAATATTGGACTCGATTGTGGTTGTAAGCTGAGGACTACACTATAGGTAACAGAAGGGACCCAACAATGTACAGTCTTTTCAGGAAGGATGTCCCCCAACAAACAGGAAAGATATAGTTTTTCATCTAAGAAGTTAGATCAAGAATGAATGTCATAGGTAGTTTCACAGAGCAATACAGATTTCTTTTTCTGAAATTTATTCCTCAGTTCAAAAAACAGGAATATATGAATTAGGTTCAGTACTTAGGACAGACCAAGTAGCTATTCTAGAGTTAGTGGTGTCATGGTTAGAAGCAATGGTAAAGCAAGATATGGATTTAAAAATAGTAATATTTTGTTGTGTATTTCAAAGGGAATACAATACATATTTAATTTTACACATGTTAACAGCTGCTGGAATTGTGTTTGCACAACAGTGGAAAAACAAAGATATGAAAATGAATAAATATTAGAATGTGCAGGAATGAATAAGTTGACAATTAAAATCAAGAAGGCTTCAAATACTTTTTCATGTGGGATTTGTTTTATTAATTGCTAACTAACAGAAACAGAAATTAGAAATCTAAAAGTATGAAAGAAAACACCAATTATGTAAGGAAAGATCACTAAAATATATAAAGAAATATTATTAGTACTTGATCATTATTAATGCATAGATAACTGCGGGATATTACACACACACACACACACACACACACACACACACACACAAACGACAGTGCCAGGAAAACACCAAAAAATAACAATTTCCCCCCAAAAGACTGCAGATGAAACCAGTTTTTTCCCCCTAACCCAAAGGACAGGAAAGACAAAACCACTGGAATAAAAACCATCAAGGCATTGTGGGAAATTATAAAGGATGGTGCCAGGAAGCTCACAGAACCAGCAACCACCTCACAATTGCCTAAACAACCAGGTATCACACAGAAGCACACAAAATCTGGCAAAGCTGCCTTCCACCAACCTGGCCTGCCCAGAGAAAAGCAGCCACTTTGAGACACATAAACCATGCACCAACCTGCACACTTAAAAGCAACATATTGCATCACAAATAAAACATTTGCAAAAAGGAATAACATTTCTTGTAATAAACATATTCTATAAACAATAAATAAATAAGAATTCCCTAAAAATAATTAAAAAAAAGATATTCAAGGGGCTACCCTTGAAAAGCAAATAGGAGACTGCAGTTAATCCAGAATGCGGCCGTGCGAGTGATATTGGGTGCACCGAGGTACACCAACGTTACACCTGTCCTCCGCAAGCTGCACTGACTACCAATTGGTCTCCGGATGCAATTCAAGGTGTTGGTTATCACCTTTAAAGCCCTACATGACTTAGGGCTAGAGTACCTTCGAGAGCGCCTACTGCCACATACCTCCCAGCAGCTAGTAAGATCCCACAGATTGGGCCTCCTTCAGATGCCGTCAGCCAGACAGTGTCGGCTGGCGGGCCCCCGGAGGAGAGCCTTCTCTGTGGCTGCTCCGACTCTTTGGAACCAGCTACCCCCAGAGATCCGGACCATACCCACTCTCATGGCCTTCAGGAAAGCTGTAAAAACTTGGCTGTTCCGGCAGGCCTGGGGCTGTTGACCTCACTATTGAGGTCCAGCCCCGATTAGAATGAATGTATGAGGTGCTGCTGTTTTAAACCATTCCTTCGTTATGTGTTCGTTGTGGTTTTTTTTTCTCTTTATTTTTGTAAGCCACCAGGAGTCCTTCGGGATTGGGTAGCATATAAATGTGGTTAATAAAAAATAATAATAAAATAATATTAAAAATCCTTAAAAACCATTTAAAAATATTCTATCCACAATAAATTAAAATAAAACTATTAAAAATATCCTATCCACAATAAATTAAAATAAAACCATTAAAAATATCCTATCCACAATAAATAAAAATAAAACCATTAAACATATCCTATCCATAATAAATTAAAATAAAACCATTTAAAAATATTCTATACACAATAAATAAAATATTCTTTAAAAAAACATTAAAAGCATAAAGAAAAAAAACCTGGATCACTTACCAGCAGGCAGAATCAGCAGCTCTCTGATGTGATGAATGCAGGGAGCAGGCAGACAACGAGGTAGCAGATAAGCTGGGACAAAGGGACAATCAAGTCAGCTAGGCCCTCTGCCTGGCAGGCTTAGCCAGCCAGGCAAGGCTGGGGACTGAGTGGGGGTGGGTGGGTGGGTGGTTGCAAGAAAGGCCTCAGCTGAGTGCCATGTGGGCCTGCGGTCTAAGCGAGCTCAGGGATCGGCTGGAACTAAGGCCCCAAAGGACCCCCGGACTCGCCCAGAGCGCAGGTAGGCCACTGCAGCTGGCTTCCTGCTGCCGTCGCCCACTCCCCAACCTCCTTTTGGCCACGCAGCATATGGAGGCTGTGGCTTTCGTGAAGGAAGGCCTTCCTTCATGAAAGCTGCAGCCTCGCGTATCGTAGGCTGCCGCTGCCGCCCACCCCCCACTTCCTTTCGGCCACGAGGTGTACACGACCCTGGTGCCTTCGCAAAGTAAGGCATTCCTTCATGAAAGCTGTGGCCTTGTGTACCACAGGCTCCCACCGCCGCCCACCACCCCACCCACTTTCAGCCACATGGTGTATGCCAGCCTGCAGCTTTCGCAAAAAAAGACTTTCCTTTGCGAAGGCCCCGGGCTCCCATACCGTAGGCTCCTGCTGCCGCCGCCGCCCCTCGCACTTAGTTGCTTATCTGAGGGAAGCAGCAATAGCAACAGGGAAGGCAAAAGAAGTCTTTCCTTTGCGAAGGCCCCGGGCTCCCATACCGTAGGCTCCTGCTGCCGCCGCCACCCCTCACACTTAGTTGCTTATCTGAGGGAAGCAGCAATAGCAACAGGGAAGGCAAAGTGAAGCAAGGACCCGATCAGCAAGCGACGACGCGACAGCTGTTTGGGAAAAGAGGTAAGTGGGCTGCTTGCACTGCACTTTTAATTGGGCTGTTAGAGGCTGGCTGGGCGACTCCAGCCAATCAGTGAGCGATGGGCAGGGCTACCATAGTGTGGATGGGTGGAGGGGGCAAGTGAATGAGTGGTGACTGGACGGGCGGGGGTGAGCGAGCGAGGGGCCAGGTAGGCATTCCGGTACTGTTACACCAGTGGAACAAGTTCTAAACGGCATGGTAGAGTTGTGGAACCTCTTCTACCGAACCGGTTAAAACCGGCAGGAACCACCCCTGCTATATTCATTGAGTAACCATTGTTGGAAGTTATAACAAGACTGAAAAGAGTGATTTATGACCGTTTCCCACACTTATGACCATTGCAGCATCCCCATGGTCATGTGATCAAAATTCGGACACTTAACATCTGACTCATATTTATAACAGTTGCAGTGTCCTGAGATCATGATCTTTTGTCAAACAGGAAGCCAGATTCACTTAATAACCATGTTACTAATGTAAACAACTGCAGTGATTCACTTAACAATGATGTTTCAGAAATTTTGACTTAATTATGGTCATAAGCCGAGGACTGCCTGTGCTGTTTAGCAGTGGTTTTCCTTTTTCAGACAGATTTTTAGATGATTAGATTTGTCATGAAAATAAATTATGAGTTTCATTTAAATCTCTGCTTCTGCTTCATCAGTATTAATGTGTATGTATTTGTGTGTGAGAGGGTGGGCTGCATTTTTGGTTGCTACTAAAATGATCCAGCCTTAAGGAATCCTGGAAATATAATTTACTGCAGGATCCAATCTGGGTTGGTCATCTGGAGTAGAGGTTTAGTTTTCTGAGCTCGGAAGACTGGTCCCAGTGACTGACCCAGATTGGATCCTGCAGCATTATCCTGGGGTATGTATATTTGTCTTTATTTGTGATATACTTTTCTCAATATTTCTGGTTTTTGTGCTCCTTCACTGGGATGAGGTATTTTAGCAGCACATGGATGGCCAAAAGCTAAAGCACATTAGGGATACACAAAGCAATTTTCTTTTTGTTTAGAAACATGCTATTGGTAAGGTTAAAAATTCAGTGGAGAAAATATATGGCAATATCCTGTTGTTTTAAAGCTATTATACAGGATTGGCATCCCATACTTATTTTATCCTTCATTAAATTGCCACATAAAATTAAATATACTGTAAAGATTGGTTTGGCGATGAATGCCTTGAGAGAGTTCTTATGTTCACAGCAGCCAAATGAAATGTATGCATAAAATGTTCTTCATTAAAAAAAAAACCTCTTTCCCTTTCCCCTTTCTTATCCCTCAAGAACATTGCTGAGGTTAATTAGCTTGGATGATACAATGTCAGGCATGTCTAAATGTAAATCTCACAACATGATACGGCTATCATTACAAGTAATATAGTAATTTTAAAGGTAGCCATTTAATAGTTAATGCCAGAATTAACAATTAGAAAGAATCTCAAGCTGGCTAATTTGTTTTGTTATTCATTTGTATCGGGTAAAATCAACTTACCTTCACTACCGGTTTGCAAATGTGAGTGTGCTCGCTCGCTCGCTTCGCTCAAGCGCACCACTTCCGCACATGTGCAGAGCGCCAAAAACAGGATGGGATGACATCAGGACGGGTGGTGGAGCCTCCCACCGCCACCGCTACCGGTTCATCCGAATCGGATAGAACTGACTAAATTGCACCACTGATTAATATTCATTCATTCATTCTATTTTTCTGTCTTTTGAGAGCAAGTTGATATACTGACTCTCTGTGGCTTCACTCTGTCTGCAAATCATTTGGGGATTATTGAGTATTCCTGCTAAATGTAAGGAAAAGCAATCTTTTTGTGAGTTTTCAACCAGAGCATTAAGAAATTCAAGTGCATTAAGCTTAGGTTTGGTTTCTCTGCAAGCTTCTAATGCTTTTTCTATTTTTAAAAAAAGGAAGAAAAAGCAAGCAATCTTTAAGGCCACTTAAGAGGATTCAACCCCAAGACAACTCTCTTTGCCTTAGATGGATGCTGAAGGCATGAACTTTGAGTATGGGATAGCAAAAATTACTGATCCTATTGTCCCATATCTAATATGTAACTTTAAGGATTATTTCAAGTAAGATTGTAGATCAGGGATATCCAACCTTGACCAGAAGTCTTAAAGTTGCCAAAGTTGGACACTTTTGCTCTAGATCCGTGATGGCGAACCTATGGCACTAATGCCAGAGGTGGCACACACAGAGCCCACTCTGTGTGCATGTGTGCTGTCACCAACTGCTGTGCCTGCCAGCTCATTTTAGCAGGTGCCGAAGTACCAGAAAAAGGTCTGAAAAATGACCAGAAAATAGGCTGTTTTGGGGGGCATTTTCTGGACCACTTTTCAGGCCGTTTTTCAGGCCATTTGTGGGATGTTTTCAGGCCATTTTTAGGGCATTTTCGGGGGGCCCCAAATGCCAAAAATTGGCCTGAAAATGCTCCAAAAACAGGTATGTGTGCCAGCCAGCTGGTGTTTGGGTTCCCAGCCCTCTGGCACATGCACTCACATGCACGCGCATTCCGGTTTGGGCACTCAGTGCCGAAAAGTTTCGCCATCACTGTTGTAGATCTTATCTTTCTTCTGATCACCTACTAAAGATCATGTTCACAGGAACATTTCCCCCTGGTGTGAATGCAGGTTGGGACGTGGCCAGTGCCAAGACTGAACGAAGCTCTCTCCTTCTGATACTTCTCTATTAATTCCTCTGATTTGGCATGCTATTTTATTGCTTGGCCCAGGAAAGTTTGCAGTTGCATTGTAGCCTTTTGAAACAGATGCCTAAATAACCCATAGGTTATGGCATGTTTGTCTCCCATGAATGAAAATTTGAGCACCATTGCTGTACAAAATAAATGATTGAAGGTCTCACTTAGTTTACTAAGCATTTTATTATTGAATACTTAGGATAGTTATTTGGCCATTTTATGGAATGTTTGCCAAGGATTGCATACACAGACAGACAGACAGAAATACGAACACAATTATAATGCAGTTTGCCTAGATTAGTACACAGAGAGATCAGAGTAATTGTTGCATCATGGCTGCCCTGGAATAAAAAAGAATATTTGCTCTGCAAATGCTGTAATAGCTTTGGTCATTGCTGATAACTAATTATGTGCTAAAATAGTTTGTATATCACATTTGCCTTAACTTTTAGCTCCAGTCGGGCTACTTATTACACAGATATAGTGGAAAACAGGCTCACATAGAAACCAGAAAAGCCTTTTAGTCTGTTGATTGTAGCAACCAAAGGTTTACAATTAGGGAGCCTTGTGCATCTTTTAATAGGTTTTGCTCTTAAAATAAGTAGCAACAAACATCCTCCATGACGTATGCTAAAAGAAAACAAATGTCCAGAAATTAGAGATGGAAAACTCATTCGCTGCGTTCCCAGTTGCACTTAACCAGGATGTCTAGACATTAAATATTACCTAATTATCTTGCGGAGGACAATGGGGAATTATTTCCTTCCGATTCATTGCAAAGAATGGTGCTGCAACAGCTCATAAATTAGTATAGGGAAAGCCAAAAATCTGGCCTAATGCAGAGGTAACCACACTGGGCTTCTCAGTTTCTTTCTGAAAATTAAAATGAATGCTGGTTGTCGCAGAAATAATTAGGGCTGTTTGCTATTTTTACTTGATTAACTTACCTGATTTTTACTTGATTTACTTAGTTTCCGCTTGACTGTCAATTATCTAGTGGAGACACTGATTCTCAGTGGATTTTGTTAATGCTTTAAGGCAGTGCTTCTAAACCTTGGTCCACAAGAAAATGCATGGGCTTCAACTCCCAGAATTCCCCAGCCAGCAGGTGACCAAGGTTGAGAACACTGCTTTAAGGGAAGATGGAAACAGCATAAAGAATAAAATATATTTTGATATAAAATTTCTCAGATGGTGTTTTTAAGATGGCCCAACTTTTCCAGAGTTCCGTGACTCAAATGTTAGATTCTTTTGCAATCAGACCTCTTAAGACTTTTCCGCACTGGCCTCTGTTCATAAATTACTCTGACGTTGTTATTGCTGTAGTTATGCTGATGTATTATCCCTTCCCCAACACCATCCAGATCAGGGGTGGGTTCTGGATGCTGCTACTGCCGGTTCACTCAGGGACGTGCCGTGTGCATGTGCAGAAGCCAAAAACAAGATAGTGGTGCCTTTGGCATCGCCAGAGAAGCGGTTCAGGGACATGGCAGGCCTGGTCACTGCCGGTTCCAGTGACCCAGGCTGCAAAGTTTTTACCGGTTTAGCCTAACTGGTAGGAACTCACCTCTAATCCAGATGATTTGCAATTTATGCTCTGAGCCTTCAGTTCTCACTTTGTTTGAAAGGCCAGAATTGGACTTGTCTCATAGCACTTGCAACCTTCTTCTTCTTCTTCCTACCTTCAGCACCGTTTCAGAACAGGGCATGTTATCAAAATCTGTGGTATACATCTACCTAATTGGACTATTAATCTAATTCTGGTCAGTCACTGCAATAAAGGATGTTTATTACCATTGAGTGAGGAAAGGAAAGCTGGCAAATTAAGTTGCAGAGTTCTCCAAGCTCTGCATATTACTCTAGTTTATTTTACTGCCTGCTCTGTTTTAGGGGATTGCCGTCACAGCTTTATTTTATCTTGCCTTCTTATCCTCACTGGCCATTAAAAAGTCTAAAAAAAAATTCAAGCTGAAAAAGAAATGGAAAAATAAAGATCTAGGGTTCTAGAGCTGCCAAGGAGTCAACGCGGGACCTTCTGTAAACTCTGTGACCCTTCCTCAAAGGCTGCCCACACAAGGGCAGTGAATAGCAATAGCACTTAGACTTTTATACTTCACAGTGTTTTACAGCCCTCTCTAAGAGGTTTATAGAGTCAGACTATTGCCCCCAACAATCTGGCTCCTCATTTTACCCACCTTGGAAGGGTGGAAGGCTGAGTCAACCTTGAGCCTGGTGGCATCTGAACTGCCAAACTACAGCTAGCAGTCAGTTGAAGTAGCCTGCAGTATTGCACTCTAACCACTGTGCCACCTCGGCTCTTGAAACATGGAGGATCAAAGATATTCAAGAGCACATAGGGGCATTTATATGGCATTTGCCAGGAACCTCTTAAAGCATCTGCATCTATCCCCAAGCTTATTCATATGGCTTCAATACCTGCAGCAAACCCTGAAAAAAAAGAAAAAAAAGGAAACTGATTTAAAGAGTTTGAGCACATCCATGTGCTCTAAAGCAGCAGTCCACAACCTTTCTGGCATCAGGGACCAGCTTTGGAAGAAAAATGATCTTCCACAAACCGGGGAAAGGGGAAGAATGGTTTTGTGTGCAACGTAGATCCCACGCATGCGCAGATGAAGCTTTGCTTGATTGCACAGCTCAGTTCCTAACTGGATGGATCAGTCCTGGTCCACAGTATCGGGGTTGGGGACACCTGCTTTGCCCTTCAGAACTGTATAACCCACTGCACAACCTGCTTCAACGGATAATTAGAACTGTGGAAAAAACAATTGCTACCATCCTGCCTTCCATTGAGGACCTGTACATTGTACGAGTCAAAAAGAGGGCTGTGAAAATATCTACAGACCACTCACATCTTATGGACATAAATTGTTTCAACTTCTACCCTCAAAACGACGCTATAGGGCACTGCACACCACAACAACTAGACACAAGGACAGTTTCCCCCCGAATGCCATCACTCTGCTTAACAACTAATCCCCACAACACTGCCAAATAATTTACTAAGACTATATTACTATTATTCTTCTCTTCCTTCCTAGTATCAATCTCTTCCAACTTATGACTATAACCATGTTGCTTGTCTCTTTCAATTTATATTGTTTTTATTTGTTTCCTAGTATGCTTTGAAAGCTTATTAGTAACTTTGACTATCATTAAGTGTTGTATCTTTTATTCTTGATGAATATATTTTATTCTCCTTATGTACACTGAGAGCATATACACCAAAGACAAAGTCCTTGTGTGTCCAATCACACTTGGCCAATAAAGAATTCTATTCTATTCTATTCTATTCTATTTTGACCAAGAGGCAAACTTCTTCTTTGAGTCACAGGGTGAGGATTGTACCAGAAAAAGTGAATAAGTGGAGGAGAAAACTAGGTTTTGTTTTCCACAGAAATTCATGCTTTTAACATGATATAACCAAAGTATACTTTTAGTGATTGGAAGCATTCCATCTCTGACAGCTGTCAGCAAAGATGCATACATCCATAGTAATGGGCTATATTGTGGAAAACAGCACTGGGCTTTTTTGAATGCATTGTCTGGGTTTACAATCAATCATAAAATGGTACAACATGGTAACCTGGAAGCTTGTTGACACTCATATTTTGTCTTGTATATACAAGACAAAATTGTATATATTCCTGGTTTTATGGAAAAGTCAGGATAGAAAACAACAGCAACCTTCAACTGATTTTCACTTGGATATTTAGTAACAGCTTTGTAGAAAGTCTGTAATTACCGTAGACCTCAATTCAAAAAACTACATAGAACTTCTTAATAAAATATAATAATGAAATGTAATTTTAGCTCAGGCTGTAACCATTCCAGTCCTGTCTTCAAGAGCTGCTTTCCCATTGAGATTTCCTATTCTAGCTCTACAAAATTTATTGTAGTCCATTGGATAATTCTCTCCTGTGGTTTAAAGATGGAGAGATTGTTTGTGTATTCAAACAGAAAACTTTATTAACCCACTCCTCTGGGACACGACAAGTACAAACTCTTCCTAACCAGTAAAGCAATGGAAAGCATAATTTAAACCCCTGAGTCACTAATAAAGAAAAAACCTAAATAACAATAATTCAGATAGTGAGACATGTACACCTGGTGCCAATTTCTGTCCATTCCCTCCCATGCCATTTGTCCCCTGCTATCTCAGCTCCTTATCTCTGCCAGTCCCAATCTGCTTTCCCAGCTGACGCACAGAATCAGAGTTGGAAGTATCCAACCTCTTGAAGACAGCAGGAATCACTATATCAACCTCTGTGTGAGAATCTCCAATGAAGGGGAAGAAGCCACTTCATGTAGTAACCTTTACCACGGACTCACAAGTATTCTTTCTGTCATTTGCCTGGCTGTTTCTTTTGTCTTCCTTGGCTGCCTTAGCCACAGAATATTCCTTGCTCTTGACTAGTCTTTTTATTTCATTTTAATTTTCTGGCTCTGATTTCTTTATATCTTCTCAGTTTGCTCTGCTAAGCTGATTATTTCATTTCTTTTTTTGTTCTAGCATTTTTTTTAGGCTTCTATTCTTTAGGACGAGGCTGTGTCAAGTAGAGTCTCTTGATCTTCATGATCCTTGCCTCTAGGTTTGCATGCATGCTTTCGTGCCCACAATGTTACATTTTTTTTATTATCCTATTCAAATTCTAAAATGTCTTTTTCTCTCTCACACACACTTCCTCTGACTTGGCCTCTCCCTTATTCCATTTCCTTCCTAGTTAAGGGAAGGAAACCCTACAATAGCAGCAGGTGAAGCTAGGCAAAATCACATCAGATACCTGTACAATTAGCACAGGAGCTCCCCAAGGCTGAGTGCGCTCTCCACTTCTCTCTATATACAAATGTATATAGAGAGAAGAGAAGTGCAACTGTGTCTCAAAAGATCCCTCTGTTAAAGTACTGAAGTTTGCAAGATAATATAACAGTGATGGGTCTCATTCGAGACAACGATGAATCTGCATAGGAGGTTGAACTAGCCTGGTGGTGCAGCCAGAACAATCTTAAACTAAATATACTCAAAACTGTAGAAATTGTGGTAGATTTTAGGCGAAACCCTCCTATACTACCACTTCTTACAATACAACACAGTATCAACAGTAGAGTCCTTCAAGTTTCTAGGTTCTATCATATCTCAAGACTTAAAATGGACACCTAAGATCAAAAACATCATCAAAAAAACACAACAAACTGAAATGTATGGATACACCAAAGCGAGGAGAAGAGGGAAAGAGGAGGGAGAAGTAAAGAGGGAGTGAGAGGGAATGCAAGGAGGGTGAGATGGAGGGAGGGGGAGATGTCTGAGGGGGAAGGGAAGTAGAAGAGGGGAATGCTGGAGGGGTGAAATGAAAGTTGGAGGGGGAGAAGAGAGGGTGTATGGGGGAATGAAGTGTCATGTTGGGTTTTTTTTTTTTCTCTTTTTTTTTTTACGCACAGTATATAAGTGATTGTATAAAATGAAAATGAAAATGAAATAAATAAAATGAATAAAAAATGGGAAAAAAAAAACACAACAAAGAATGTTCTTCCTATGCCAACTCTGGAAGCTCAAACTGCCCAAAGAGCTGCTGATTCGGTTCTACAGAGCCAATTATTGAGTCTGTCATTTTCACCTCTATAACTGTCTGGTTTGGCTCTGCAACCAAACAAGACAGACACAGACTTCAACAAATAATTAGAACTGCAGAAAAAACAATTGCTGCCAACCTGCCTTCCATTGAGGACCTGTATACTGCACGAGTAAAAAAAAAAGGGCTGTAAAGAGAAGGAGGAGCCACATCACAATGTTACAACATGCGGTCTCGATACTCCGAGACCGCCGTTGACACTTTTGCCACTGGAGGGTCCATTGAGACCTAAACCGTCCCGTGGAGATGGTGATCAGGAAGACAAAGCCTTGCTGGTCTCAGGGATATCGCAAAATCCCTGATAGACCCAAGGGAAGTGCTTCAAGCCAGCGGTAAACAGGCAGCCCCTAGGCTGATGAAATCGGGATGCTCCGGAAGGAAGGAAGTGAAAAGAGAAAGTGAGTCCATCTGGTGAGGTATTTTTTCTATTTTGCTAAAGACTGCCCAAAGAAACGTTTCTTTAAAGCCAAATTAGATCCTTAAACAAAAGAATTGAGCGGCGAAAATAATCCTAATGGGATCGCTGTGGAAAGTTTTTTTTCTTTGTAACTATTTTTTGTGGATTGAAATGTTTGTAACGTTCTTCATCTCTCCTCTTAAAGTGAACGGATTGATTTTTTTCCTTCTGCTTCTTGTTTCTTTATTTTTTGACTTCTGGATTAAAACCTTCCTTTTTATTTTAACAATTCTTCCTACTACTTGTTATTAAACCACAATAAAAGAAATCTAAAGAACTTTGTTCCCTATAGAAGGTGAAAATTAACTGCCACTTGGAGGTCAGAGGCTGGGGTTTTTGAAACAAGGTATCTCTCTTCTTTTCTTATTTGACTTCACTAACTTTGCAGCTGAAGGGTTTGCAACTTGTTTACAGAAACTGATAAAGAACCAAGGGCATGAACTGTTTTCACAGGTGCCTCTGAGAATTATTTTGGCAGGGAAAGAAAGAAAGAAAGAAAGAAAGAAACAAACAAACAAACAAACAAGAAAGGGGGGAAAACAGAACCCTTCCCCTTTGAAGAACATAAAAGAACTTGTGTTCAAGTCAATTTAAAATAAAAAATAAGAGAGGCCTGGAAGGCTAGAGTGGCAATCGCTATTAGTTTTTTTTTCCTTTTTCTTTCTCTCTTCTGTTTTGGAAACATGGATCAATACTTAGATGAGGAAACCTTAAAATTCCAAAATATCTTGGCTGGAATTCAAAATCTATTGGAAGGATATGGGAGAATTGAGAAGAAGTTGGAAAGACTAGTCTTCCTCGCAGCAAAAGATGATGGGATTGGAGCCCCAAAAATTAAAGGGAAGAATGAAGATATAGAAGATAAAGATAAGACAATAGATAAATTTATTAATGGAGCGAATGTGGGTGAAAGTGGAAAGGAGGGAATATGGAAAAGGGAATTTGACAAATTGGAGCTCTACCCCAGATTCCAGGACACAGAAGAAAAAAATACTAATGATGATAGACATAAGAAGAGAATTTTTTTTAGAAGCAAAATTGACAACCAAAGTTAATTTTAGTAGCAACTGGTGGGCAACAAGATTATCTGAGAGACCCTTCAAGCAACAAAGTGAGGAGAGAAACCTATAAAAACCTTATAAAGGAGATAAAAAGAAGACTGACTCCACAATTGGCAAGAGAGGCAAGACTGTTTTGTTATTGGAAAGATACAGGTTGACAATGAAAATTGATAATAAAAAATTAGTTGATTTTGGTGATTAACAAGTAGGAATTTTGTAACTCTTAGATTGTTTTAGATTGTTATTAAATGTTTACTCACTAACAATTAATTAACCATAAATAATAATAATGAAATGATAATGGATACAGCGTAATGATATATACATGTATTGGCAATTTAGTAAAAGAAATTTGGATATAAATTTTAAATTGTGACTTGGGAAAAAGACCTATAAATTTTATTAATAAATTTCCATTTAGATCTTGTTATAAAGGTGTAAGGTTTTTTTTTTGAGGGGGGCTCTGATGAGAGGAGATGGGGCATAAATAGTAAATGATTTTTAGCCAATTATAATAACAACAAGGAAATGTTAATGGTCATTGTTTAACAATATATACATGCTATGGTATTGGCAAAAGTAACTTGGATATAAATAATCAGTGAGTTGGAAAAGAAAAGGGGGGGAAAGGCTTAGAAACTTTATTAATTGACTTTTACTTAAAAGATGCTATAAAGGTGTAATGTTATTGAAGAATTTTTTGAAATAGCTAATGAATGCCATTATGTGGTTGTGTCTTTAAGTATAAATGATTTGAGGTAAAAGCATGTTCAAATAATTGTAGTCAAATGAGAATTGTGGTACATTGATAGTAAGATATACAAAGATTTTTGACTTAAAGTGTATAATCTAATATGAACTATAAGTAATGACTGTGGAAGAAATGCACGAAAGTTATCTGTAACCAAACAACATGCTTTCTACAAGATGTAATGAAGGATGATTCTTTTTTGGTGTTTTTGTTCCATTATAATAAAATAAAAATTTAAAAAACGGGCTGTAAAAATATCTACAGACCCCTCACACCCTGAACATAAATTGCTTCAATTTCTACCCTCAAAATGACACTATTTTGATGTCAGGACAGTTTTTCACCAAATGCCATCCCTCTACTAAACAACTAATTCCCACAACACTGTCAAATTATCTACTAAGACTGTATTACTATTATTCTTCTCATTCTTCCTATTACCTATCTCCTCCTACTTATGACTATAACTATGTTGCCTGTATCTTTACAACTTATATTGTTTTTACTATTTCCTAGTATGATTTGATATCTTATTACTATTCTATGATTATCATTACGTGTTGTATCCTATGATTTTTGATGAATATATTTTATTTTTTCTTTTATGTACATGAGAACATATGCACCAAAGGAAAATCCCTTGTGTGTCCAATCACATTTGGCCAATAAAGAATTCTCTTCTCTCCTCTCCTCTCCTCCCTTCCCTTCCCTTCTCTTCAATTCTTTTCTTTTCTATGTGAATTATCAATGAACATATAAATAATCATGCCAGATCCATTTTAGAGGTGGTAAGGTATAAAATGAATGAAGAGATTACAGAACTGGAAAGTTAGCCTTGTGTTGTGGCTCGGCAGGAGCCTTTGGAGCTGCTATCAGACTCTGACAGCGAGGGGCTCTATGAGTCAGGCCTGGAGGAGGTGGAGGACCTTGGACAGGGTTCTGACTCCGAGCAGGGTGCAGAGAGACTAGTTGGTTCCCAAGTAACGACTGATCCTTGGATCAGTGGGGAGGAGACAAGAGAGGCTGACACAGAAACCTCCTGTGAGTTGTTTCAAGATGCACGCAGGAGAAGGGCTGACCGACGTAAGGAACAATTGAGGACTTACAGGAGATGATAAAGAGCAGCTGTTGCTCTTTAGGATCTCCTCCTGCTGATAAAAGATACTGATGGTGCCACGCCCTGGTTGCAGAAGTCAACGTTCCCCGTTCGCGTGCAAATATCGAGTAAAGCCAACTTGGATAAGTGACTTGATTTATATAATCCTGTTTTGTAGTAGTTTATGAGTTATAGGACTTTTGCCAGAGAAATTATCTGTGTTTATTTTGGGCTCGCAGCCAGCAAGAGCCGGGACTGATAAAAAAAACATTCCTTTGAAGGTTCTGTTTTGCTTTCGTTTCTGAACGGACAAGGTGGGGGTCAGAACACCTTGCTATATATCTAGAAGAATGTTCTAGAACAGTTATTTTCTGTATGGGGAGACCCTTCTTGTGGTTAAGCCAGGTGATACATTCTACATGGAAGTACCCTTAGATTATTTGGATGCTACAGTTGGTCCAGAATGCAGCAGGGCAAATAGTAATGCATCTACATCATATTTCTCAATGCAATATATTTATTTCATAAAATTATTACGTTGCACTCGCTCCTGTTGGCATCTGGGTGCAATTACAGGTGATGGTTGTCACCTCTAAAGCATTTCATGCTTGAATATCTACATGATTGGTTGCTTCTGCTTCTCCAGTAAGATCTGGCAGGACCAGATAGTCCAGTCATCAATGAAGCAATGCCATTTGGTGGAACCCTGGAAATAGATAATTTCTGTAGCTGCCCTGTACTCTGGAACAGTGGTTTCCATTGAAGTCCTCACAGCCAAGTCCCTGTTGTTTTTCTGAAATCAATTGACACCTGTTTTTTTCATCAGAGCCTGGGGCAGGGTGACTTGAGAGTCCACTTCTTATTAATGTTTTTTATGATTTTGTTTTTCCTTCCCCTTTAGAACTTTTATTGTTAAGCGTTTGATTTGTCTTTCCTTGTTGTTTTAACTCTATTTATCTGCACTTTGCAAATAGCCTAGAGTTGCAATCTTGATTGAGGCTCTGTAAATGGATTTATAAATAAATGAAGGCATGGAATTCAGTCAATATTTGATCTGTATTTAATTTTTTAAATATTTAACAGTTAGAAATTTCAGCTTCAACTACTGTACTTATTTATGTACATAATCTTCACATGTGCTTTGAAAATAAAACAGGGGCCATCCAATTCTTCCTTAGAAATTCTTCTTGTTTAGTCGACTAAATGATAGGTAGCACATCTTCCTATAATCTTCCTTGTAGTTGTATTCACAAAGAAATATCTGACCCACCCCCCCTTTATTCTTGGATGGTAGGCAATATAAAATGGAACAGGTTTTCTTCTTTTCTGAACCATAGTAACCTCATACCTCCTGGCTTCCAGTCTGCTTCCCCATATTATATTTTTCAGATGAAAATTCCTGACACGTAGCTAACAAAAATGAGAATCTATGTGTAAGTAAAATATTATTTATTGGTATTTCATATCTCAGTGAAATGACTCCACTGATATTAAATAGAGTTGAACTACTTGAAAGAAGAGATAGAGAAAGTGTTGTGATTTGTATTTGTTCATATAGCAGTGATTACTATACACTATTGCTGGTGTGTTTAAGAAATCCTTAGGAGCTGAGAACTTTGCTAGAGAAAATGGACTTGGCTTCAGTCCTTCACACTTCAATTACTTTCGATAGGATGATTACATGTCCATTAAACATACATTTAAATCTCTGAACAGATTTTGGAAGTACTGTCGCAAAGGTGCTTTTTCAAAAGGCATTCGAATTTTGTTTTTCCTTGAAGACGTTTTGCTTCTCATCCAAGAATTCTTGAACTAAAGAAGCAAAATGTCTTCAAGGAAAAACAAAGTCCAGTTGCCTTTTGAAAAAGCACCTTTGGGACAACCATGATCTGGATGACTGAGAATCTCCATAGACGAATAGCTTTATTGGAATCTTATTTGTTCCTTGACCAATTCAAAGAGCTTATTCTGGCTTTGAAGATCAAAATTGGTTTAGGATTGAATTTTCTTCTCAATGCCACCACAGGGGCCTTTCACTACTCTGGAACATATCAACTGAAGTTCACTGGGTTTCTTTTTTTAGTATCCTTTTTTATTAGGTAATTAGAACATGCAACATACTATCACTGCCCTGATGGCCTAAATTCTTTGAAATCTGATAATTTGAATGACAACCTAGCTAAAGTTATGGCTTCCACGAGAGGGGAGAGGTCATATAGTCTGAATCTGATCTAGAGCCTTTGCTGCCCTTCAATTCCAAGCAGGGATCAAGGCCTCAGATGGAGGCCTTGTGCAGCAGACCTTCTGAAAGCCATCCAGTTCTATCACTGACCAGAGTCAGATCGAGTTAACAGATCCAGCCTCTCTGCAGTGGATAGATTGATTAATTTTATTTAATCAGTTTAAATAATTTGTTTTGTTCAAAAGAAAAGAATAACATCCACCTGTTAAGAACATCTGAATCCTACTAATTACAGTTTGGTATCTCTCAAATTAAAAATCAATGGGTCCTCGGGTGTCTTAGGCCCTTTGTGCATTTGTCATCAAGCCGAAACAGGAACACTAAATATTTGGCTAGAATTAAAGTTATATTTAGCCTTTCTACCATTTATCATCAGTAGAAAAGAAAAGTTGTTTTGGGGAAATAAAGATGACTCAGAGCAGTTCTCCCAAGAGCTTGATCAGCTGTTATAGTGCTCCAATCGTAGAGAATATATGTAGTTTAGGGTTAAACTGCTGGGTTCTTAGTTGTTTTCTTGCAGTGGTTTCATTATCTATTGGGGTACAATTGTTGTTTCAACACATGGTGTTGTGTTTGTTGGACAGTTTGTTGCACCATCCTTGTCTTACTTAAAGAAAAGCACCTTGAACATAGCTAGCTTCATGAAACAATTTGCAAGCAATGAAGTCAACATCAGCAGTAGGCATCAAACTAACTGCTCCTAATAATGCACAAATGGCTAATGACTTCAGAAATCTTCCCCTCCCCATGTTTCGCTTCTGTTCCATTCTGTATGCTTCACAGGAACCTACACGTATGTAAATTGGGAAGGCTCTGGAGGAATTAATTACTAAATACTTGCATATGAACAATGACAACATTTCCTCCCTCCTGTCCAAATATCAGTCTAAATATTGATAAATTACAATGGTGAAAATAAAACATTCTACATATGGGTATGTTTTAAATAGAACAATACAGAATTGATTTGCCTTTGCCCTATGGTGATTTTTTTTTGTTAGGGTAGTGGAAAACGTTGCATTATTCATCTATGTCACATGGGACAAATATGGTAATCTAAAAGGAAAACTAACCTGAAACACGTCATTTATCTTTCATCTCCAAGAAAGAAACAGATTAAATCTTATTAAGTAATCAGACAGAGCATGATTAATGTTTGTCTCTGTTGTGTTGTTGCTGATATTATTGTGTAGATCATAACAGTACCAGAAGCAGTAACAGCAGCAAAACAGAGAGAGCCAGTGACAAATACTCTTTCACATGAATTTATTTATATATTTAGTTGATTAGATCAGCTCATAATAATGGCAGCTAATGTACATATGCTTTGTGATTATCAAGTCTCTCTCTTAGAGTGCTTAAGAGGTTGAACTAAAATGAATTTTTCTTTTTCCTAGAAAATAGCACACATCTTAATCCAGTAGAAAATCAAATTATGACCATTTAGAACTTCTTTCCCATCTGATCTTCAGACTGCAGTTCTGCAGTTATTTATCTGAGGCATCGTTGAATGCAATGAAGCTGGCTTCTATCTAATGAGAGAATTTAGAACAAGTTGACAAATCCAATTAAAAACAATATATGGATTGGTTGAATTAAAGTAAACATTTTGCTGAAAGTAGCCGATAATACAGTCCATAGCCCTGTTACAGGGCCCTTGATTTGTACACATATTCAATCTCCAATTTATTCTTATAGAGGGAAGTTCAAAACAGAAGTCTGTTTTTTTAAATAAATAAAAAATCTCCCATCGTTGCTGGGCATTTTAGCTAGATGCATACCGTATATACTCGAGTATAACCCGACCCGAATATAAGCCGAGGCACATAATTTTACCCCAAAAAGCTGGAAAAGTTATTGACTCGAGTATAAGCCTAGGGTGGGAAATGCAGCAGCTACGGTAAATTTCAAAAATAAAAAATCAGTGTTATTTGAAACTCAAAGTTATGTTTATTCAAGGGACCCGCTTAATTAAAGTGTTCTATAATATCAGTATGACTTATAATACTGCAAGTCTGCAATATTAAAATACTTGTATAGGGGATCCCCGGGATCCCCCGAAGAGATCAAATCACAACCAGTATGCCACCTTCTTGGTATATTGTTTTTATTTTCACTGAGTTTTTAAAAATGAGCATTATTTCATCCTTTTTTTCTTTATGTTTGATTGGTATCTGCAATTTGTGTTAATTCTGTTCATACATATAATATAAATGAAAAACCCAGCTCTCTTAAAAAATATTTTAAGTTCTTTCTGGTGCTCCCTTTTAGAATTGGCCAACTAATATTTCTGTTCGCCCAACTAATGTCAGGCAGAGTTAACTGAAAAAGTAATTTTTCATGAAAGGACATTTTCCTAGGATTTTAATTGTTCTTACTGTCAGATTTCTCGTTATTTCCAGCTTGAGTCTCCTTCTGACAAGTTTCCATTGCTTCTTGTCCTGTCCTCAGGTGCTATTGCTGCCGCCGCCTCCTCCTCCTCCAACAGCACCAGCACATTTGCTGCCCAGCGCTGCGGCTGAGGTGAAGCCGCCAAAGCTCCCGCTGGCGCCCCCGCAGCGTTGCGCGGATATCCGGCAGTGCTGTTGGAGGAGGAGGAGGCGAACCAGCCTGCCATCGCCGGCCACCGCTAGCCCCGCCGCTCTTCCCACCCCCTTCCAAGCCCCACAGTCCAGCGGATGGAGCAGAAGCAGCTCCGGGGCTTCGCTGCTGCTCCCCGCATTTTCTGCACGGGGATCCCTTGGAGAGGGGATTCCAGCCTGCCATTGCCAGCCACTGCCAGCCCCGCCGCTCTTCCCACCCCCTTCCAAGCCCCACAGTCCAGCGGATGGAGCAGAAGCAGCTCCGGGGCTTCGCTGCTGCTCCCCGCATTTTCTGCACGGGGATCCCTTGGAGAGGGGATTCCAGCCTGCCATCGCCGGCCACCGCTAGCCCCGCCGCTCTTCCCACCCCCTTCCAAGCCCCACAGTCCAGCGGACGGAGCAGAAGCAGCTCCGGGGCTTCGCTGCTCCATCCGCTGGACTGTGGGGCTTGGAAGGGGGTGGGAAGAGCGGCGGGGCTAGCGGTGGCTGGCGATGGCAGGCTGGAATCCCCTCTCCAAGGGATCCCCGTGCAGAAAATGCGGGGAGCAGCAGCGAAGCCCCGGAGCTGCTTCTGCTCCGTCCGCTGGACTGTGGGGCTTGGAAGGGGTCGGGAAGAGCAGCGGGGCTAGCGGTGGCCGGCGATGGCAGGCTGGTTCGCCTCCTCCTCCTCCAACAGGCAACAGCACTGCCGGATCCAGTTGTAGACTCGAGTATAAGCCCAGGCGGCTTTTTTCAGCCCAAAAAGTGGGCTGAAAAACTCGGCTTATACTTGAGTATATACGGTAATTTGAATGCTACCCTGTTTCCCTGAAAATAAGACCTCCCCAGATAATAAGCCCAATTGGGCTTTTGAAAGCATGCGCTAAAATAAGCCCTCCCATGAAAATAAGCCCACCCCCAAAATATTGCAACACAGCAACAGCCATGAGGTGACCACGCTCGCCGCCACCTGCACCTCAAAAATAATAAGACCTCCCGAAAATAAGGCCAAGTGCTTATTTCATGGAGGGGGGGGTGTTTCAAAAGAAAATATGGCCCTGTCTTATTTTTGGGAAAACACGGTAGCAAGATAAAATGGTTCAAATAACAAACAATGGAGGAAAGCCAGCATGAGATGAATGTGTCCATATTTGTACTCGCATGTATTAATAATGTGTGTCTAATCAATGTACTGGTTTAGAAAATCTTGGACAAAGAAAATATAAGTCACCTTGATTTAAGAACCAGGGAGCCAGATTGTGGCTTTAGCACATGCACACCACAGGCTTCGAGGCTTGTCAAAAAGGATACGTTCCCAGGGGTAGAATTCAACTTCCTATTTAACGAGAGAGAAGCTTATGAAGGTGTTCCTTAATCCAGAGCAAATGACAAATTTCTTGCCAACTGTCAGAGCCCTCCTAATAGATGAAAGGAGAAAAGTCTTCAGAAGCAAACAGAACATCCTGTGAACTCTTTCACGCTAAATCCACCCCAAGATAGATGGTTCAGGTCTCACATCAAGATAGCAATAAAAACACGGCCAGGCTGGAATTTGTTCAGATGCTTATCAAACAAAAGGATTAGACCTGATCAACTCTCCCTTTTCTTTTTCCCCCAGAAAGAAGCAGCTGGTTCACATAGCATGGTGCCATATAAGCAGTGTACTGATATGAATGGAAGTTTGCAAGACTGTGGTCCTAATTTTTCTCAGTAGGTGTTCATTTAATTATGGAGAAGATTCAGATGTATGTTCCTGGATTTTTTTTAGCACAGCTAAATTTTGACACAAGCCTCCTTTTTACATATACCCGAAATGACTTTGTGATGGTCCCCTATATAGTTGCTCGAAGATGAGATAAAGCTTTTGCTCGGGTGGCTTTGTTTAAAGTTATATTTACATAACATAGAAGAGTCACACCTATTATGTCATAAATACAATATGGTTTAGTTAGAAACCATATTAAGTAAAAGTTATTGTTCCAGGCAGGGGTGGTATTCACTTACCTTCCATATCAGTTTGCAAATGTGAGTGCACACCCACCGCTGCGCATGCACACAGACTTCTGTGCATGTGCTTTTGGTGAAAAAAGGTCCTAAATGGGATGCCGTAGAGCCGGGGTGGGTGGCTGGGGCCACCTGCAATTTCCGCTATGGGTGAACTGCTAGAATACCACCTCTGGTTCCTAGTTAGGGCAATGTGGTCTCCTTGCATGTCAACCAAGTTCATTTCATTACAAGAAGATTAAAAAAAAAAAAAGCAATATTGTTTTCGTTAATTTCAAAAGAATGAGAAGCCAGCCTGCTTATCCAGGAAAGAACCATCTTTCCTCTTAATCTTTGTTGAGAAGAAAGAGTCTCTGCTCCATACAAGCCATTATGTGCAAGTTAAAATGGTGGGCAGCTGTAGCCAATGCTTTGTTTGGAAGTGTTTAAAAAGAAATCCAAAGGAGGTTGGGACAATAAAGTACTTCCTGTATGGGAAAGTAGAAAGCCTCACACATATGGGGTTTTTTTTCCTTCAAGAAACACTGGAGGCTTTTTGAGATTGATAATTGAGTCTGAGGTAAAATAGATATGTTTCCCCAGTCCCCATTCTAGAATCTACTTTATCAAGGACCCAAAGGGTGCATTGGATGAGCTCCATCCTTTTAAATCTTAAAGGATGACTTCAGGAAAACGTTCTTCACAACAGTATATTTATTGTATAACCTGAACTAGCAGATTTAACAAGAATGAACAGAAATGAACAACAGCAACCTGACAGCTATTTATACTGACATCTGTCAGGCGGGAACCCAATCAGGCAGCGGCAATTCTCCCACCAGCCGGCAGCCGCGCCAGAGCCAATCAGATCTTCTTCCTGCTCTGGCTTCGGCTGCCGGCCGCGTCCGGTAGGACGTAACACTCCTTTCCCCCGGATTGCGCATGTATAGACGTAACACATCCCTATTGCCCAGTTGCCCTGTCTCCAGAATGAGCAGTCAACTGTCTGTATAGAGATCAGAAATGGATGTTGTTCCCTTCTGTTGATATCTCCTCCAGCTTCCAAGTGACCCCAGAGTGTGTTTGTCTGCTTTGTTTTCCAGGTGCATCTTTTCCTGTTATCTGATCACAATGTCTATGGAGATTCTCAGTCATCCAGGTCATGATTGTACCAAAGGTGCTTTTTCAAAAGGCGACTGGATTTTGTTTTTCCTTGAAAATGTTTTGCTTCTCATCTAAGTGCAGCTATACAGCATGTCCTTTGTGAATTTTGTGAAGCTTCTTGGATGAGGAAAAACAAAGGAAGTCCAGTTGCCCTTTGAAAAATCGCCTTTGGGACTACCTGATCTCAAGTACTCCTGCCTGTTTGGGATTCATCTTGTTGCAGGATATTCTCAGCAGTTAACTGACCCCATTTGCAATGTAAGGTCCACTCCTTCAACTGACTCAAGGCTTAGTTCTAGTATATTTTAGTCCAGGGGTATAAAACTGGCAGCCTGTGGGCCGGATACAATCTCCAAGAAGCTTCACAAAATTCACAAAGAACATATATCTGCACTTAGATAAGAAGCGAAATGTCTTCAAGCAATCCTGTGCAAGCCACGCCCATCCTGGCTCCGCAAAGGCAAAAAAATGTCACGATACATCACGTGATATTGCGTGCTGTGATCAAGTTTGACACCCATGTTTTAGACCAAGGGTTCTTCAACCTTTCCCCCTCATACCTCCCTTTACATCAAGTTTGACACCCATGTTTTAGACCAAGGGTTCTTCAACCTTTCCCCCTCATACCTCCCTTTACTGTAATCTTAATATACACACTTCCTGCCAAAATCCAAACATGGAAATGAACACAAATGAACAATGAAAGCAATGCAATGAAACTTTGCGAAAGATATTATTATTGGAAAAGTGTATCTAAAAGGTTTTCCACATCTCTCCTGGAGTCTATCTGTACCAGGGGTGGGTTTCTGCCAGTTCTAACCTCTTCTATAGAAGAGGTTCCACAAATCTACAGTGTCGTTTAGAACCGGTTCCAGCTCCCTCTCCCCCCCTCCCCGCCTAGCCGCACATCATCAAGATGAAGAGCGAGAGGAGGAATTATGGGAGTTCCACAAGTCTTAAAGCTGTCAAGTTTGAACACCCCTGGGGTTTTTTTCTAAAGGGTTAGGGGTACAAGCGTCTTGTAACTTGACAGCTTTAAGACCTGCGTGCTTCAAATGCCAGAGTTTCTGAGCCAACATTTTGGTTGCTAAGGAAGAGCATTGTTAAGTAAGTTTCACCACATTTTACAAGTTGGCCACGCCCACCCAGTCACATGACTGCCAAATCACTCAAACTCAGTCACATGGCTGACAAGCCACTCCCACAAAGCAGACCACACCTACAGAAGAGGTTCTAAAAATTTTTGAAACCCACCACTGTACCTACTTGAGGAATGTGCCCCTCACAGTTAGGGAAACCCTGTTTCAGATCTTTGTTTGTTCTGACTGTTGAACAGTGTAATGCTGGTTCATAAGTCAATCATAGCTTGTTTGAAATCCCAAAGAAATGTTTTATTCCTAATTATTATCTTTCTTTCTTAGTTTCCTCCATCTACCTTTTTTCTATTTTTTAAAAAATTTCAGCATTCCACAAAATTTCGCAGATACTTGCGATAGAAGAGTTTTGTTCCCTGCTCCCAAATAATCTGTGAGCTACACGCTTATGCATATAAATGTTTATATGTCCTGGAAGATTTGCCTGCAATCACTTTTGCCAGTTACTTTCCTGAAACAGAAAGGTGGGAGGTCACAAAGCAGGGGAGTTGTCTAATGGAAATAAGTGGTAGCCTGCAGTCTGGTCTGAATACATTGCGCGCTGTTGCCAAAGTGTCTCCAACTGGACAGGATTTTTAAAAACTGGCTTAGAGCCAGCCTTCTGTGCACCTTAACCTTCAAATAAAATTGCATTAGAGAATGTTGGTGATGAATTTTTATTCAATAGACACCATACTATTATCCTTTCTGTTTAAAACATAACATATTAAATGCACAAAAACCTTGTTGTTGTATCCCTCACAATAATTTTTTGGGAAATCTAGAAAATTCCTCTTTCATGAATCTAAGAACCATGGTGGCATAGTGGTTAGAATGCAGTATTGCAGGCAAACTCTGCCCACAGTACGGAGTTCGATCCTGATGAGGCTCAAGATTATCTTAGCCTTCCATCCTTCTAAGGTTGATAAAATGAGGATCCAGATTGTTGGGGGCAATATGCTGACATTGTAAGCTGCCCAGAGAATGTTGTAAGGCACTATGGGGCAATATACAAGTTTAAGTGCTATTATTGCTACTGCAACTATTATCTAATGGTTTATGAGAGAGTTCTTAACAGGTGACAGCATGACTTAATTGACACTTACTAAATGTTCACACATGTTAACTTACAGAATAGCTTAGAATAAGAGTAGACAAATGTTCAATAACACAAAGACAACTCTTCTAAAAAGAAATTTTCGGTAACAGGCATACATAGGATAAAACAGTAAGATAATGATATCACAAGAAGAGGCATATTATTAAGGATAAAGAAGAAACTGAATATTTTTTGATATGGGATGCATTTTATCAATGGCTAGACAATAGAAACAGGAGTCAGAAAGGAGGAGATATAAAAAGAGGAAATATTAATATGAAGAGTTGTTAAGGAAGATGTTAAATATTATATTATATTATTATATTTTTAATATTATTATGATGAATACAACAATAAATATGTGGATTTTGATTGTTCAAAAATAATTGTACCCAGATCACACACTGTTTGATGGAAATTGAATATTGTATAAATAAAATAAATAAAACATAAAAAAAGAAGAGGCATAGTAGGCTTTTAGTTTTTTTTTAATCCTTGGGGAACTATTTTTTTTTACTATTATTTACTCCAATATACAAAGGTGAAAAACTGTACTTTGGTTTGCTGCCATATTTTGTTAACATGATCCTGACAGGCTGTATGGGTTCCTTCCCACTCTTCTGTCCATGTGTTTTGGACTAGTAGTTGGGAAAACAGACTCACAGCCTACAATTTCGCTTATTGATTTTTTAAAAAGAAGGACCAGACCGAGTCTTTCCTATTGCATCTTCGAAAGCCAATTAGATTGCACCGTGACTCAGTACTAGCAAAAGGCATTGTACTATACTCCATTTGTGTGGAAATAAATGGGTCCTTGGCCCCAAGGGCAATGTGACTGTCACATTGGTAAGATGCCCTCAAAAGGAAAGCTATGTTCATGCAAAGGTATGTGAGCAGATGACTTTTTCCTCTCAAGATGTTATTACAGCTTTTATTTAATTCCTTGTATTCATTTTGGGCTGAAGCCATCAAGGCAGCTTGTAACATATCAAAATAAATCATCAGCAACATCATAAAAAAGTAAAGTGAGCATTGAAGCCATCATAACAGATTGAAAACAACACTAAAACATTTAAACACAATTTAAAAGTAAGATCATAAAGATGTCATTGGATAGCTTTTTTTTATTTTTTAGGACCTGAGAAGGATTCTTCGGGAATTCTGAAAAAATGGAGAGAAGCAGGCTGGCCCCATTGCTTTCTATTTGTCCCTGATGTGGAAAGAAGCTTCTTAATCACTTGGGGGTGGGGGAACCAAGAACAAGAGGTCATCATCAATCTGTGCAATGTATTGTAAGGCATGAATCATTGTGTGTGTTCTACTTTTCCTGAACATAGGTAGATTCTCAGTTGTTTCCGTAAAGTCTGAACAGAGACAGAGAAGGAGATCAAGGCATCTCTGGGGCAAGGCATTCCACAAATTGTGCCTGACACAAACAAGAACATTTCCAACAAAAGCATTTCAGTTAATGGTATCTTCAGAAGGACCTTTAATCTTTTAATCATCAAGAGCTTTTTATTATAAATTATGGTGACCCTTATCAACAGAGGGAATATCAGTATTTACTGACATCTGAAAGTGAAGGAATGGTGTGAGCTTACAACAATCCAAACTATATTTATTTTTAAAAGCCTTCTTTGTATTAGTGTACACTGAGATTACCCAATTTGGTTCCAGAAGTTTTGATATGCAAATTAATGGGATTACTACTCATTATTCTATTATATGGATTAAAGTAATATCAGTGAAATTCACTTTCTATCATATTATTTATGAGAGTGTCCCAAAAGAGTCACAATATAAGCAAGATTCATTGTAGGGAGAACTACATCTGAGCAAGTGACCTGAACCTAGGATTGTATATCATTCTTTATGGTTGAGGAAGAATGTGACAATCACAGAGCACATTTTGTAAACACAGAAGATCCTAGACATAATTTCTTAGATTTCATAAAAAAAAATAGTAAGCCGCAAAATAAACCATAATTTTATGGTCAAATGCAATCTATGCATGCAGAAACGTGGCAATCTTGGTTAAAAACATCAGAGACATCGTAATTGGACAGATAAGCAAATGCTGTAAAATACTTAAATAGTTTCATTTCCTCTGCTCAATTCATATTAAGTTGGGGATACCAAGAAATTTCAGGCTTGTTCTTATTCTATACTTAATTTTAAATGGAAGCACTGCACATTTTTTCAGAGCAACTTCAAATCTGTTGGCAGCTAAATGAGTTAGAAGACAGTGTTGGACTTGTAATTTCTCATCAAAGATTTTAACTGACCTTGCAAATTCTTAAGGACAATAATGCAAAATTTTATTTATCAAGCAAATCAGAATAAGGCCATTTAATGTGTTGGTTACAAGCTTATTTGCTTATTTCTGTACGTCTGTATTTTCCACTAAGAAAATGTTTTTTGAAACGTGGCCTTTGCATTGATTATTCAGGGCTGATTGAATTGAAAAGCTATCCCATTTGCAGAGCTATATAATACTTGTGGCATTAGTTATGACAAGGCCCAGCCTAGTATTATGCAGTGCTTAGTGGATGCCTTATGAGTATGTAAATCAATCCAAAGCCTCAGAATTTGGTAAATCACCTCCCAATAAAATTGCTCAAATTATGATGTCTCAGAAGGCACTGACCTTACTATTAACCTCAATAGGCTTCAGAAATGTAGGCAGGCTACTTTTGCACAGCTGCAGGAGGCATTAAAATCCAAACCAATTACTAGTCCTTATTTGCAGAATGTCCAGGAATATAGTGGCATTGTGTTTGTGCAATGTGACATCCAATTATATAAGTCAGGAGTGCCAAGTTTGTTGAAGGCAGCCATCCCATTTGACCTTTGAGAAGTTTACTAGAGGCTGTGGCCCAAAAGGTTGATAAGGCCACAGCAAGGCCATATAGGCAGAGCAGGATAAAAAACAAAATAGGTTTAATTGGATTGCAATTCATTTAACATATAATTATACTGTAATTGAATTAACTACAGTCAATATAACTCTCTTTGTATTTCATGTACTTGTTAATTTCTTCCTTAGCCTTACTATTATTTATGGCAACTTTTGGAAAGGGGGAGATCGTATTAAACTTTGCAGTCCTAAGGCTGTTGCTTTTGTTCCCCTGCTGCAGTTAAAAAAAAATTCAAGCACTAGAGCTATATTTTCTGATGCTATTCTCCATGAGAAAACAACTTAAATGGATAAAAAGTCCTTTATAAAAAGAAGATGGTCATCCAGTGAAGGAAAAAAATTCAAAGCGTGATATTTAAGAGGGGAACCATGATCGAGTTAGAAAAATGGTGGAATTTGTATTTATTTGTCATAAACAGCAAATAAAAAGTAAAATATGCTTTCAAAATGTGCCACTTTTGATTTTGTATGAGCAGAATAAGAAGGATGGCACATGGAGCAAACTGGATATGATAATGCCTAGACTTTTCCCTGGCTTCGTAACTTTCTAAATGGAGGACTTCGTTTACATAATTTGGGCATAGAGAAATGTCTATGAAATAGTTTCTTTACAACTTGAAGCAATACATCTCAGAATCAGGTGGTTAACCCTTCTAATATTAATAATAATGATGATGAACAAATAATAATAATAATGAGTCAGTTTAGTGTAGTGGTTAAGATGCTGGCCTGGAAACCAGGAGACAGGGAGTTCTAGTTCCGCTTTTAGGCATCAAAGCTGGCTGTGCGACTTTGGACCAATCACTTACTCTCAGACTAACAGAATATCAGAGTTGGAAGGGACTATGGAGGTCTTCTAATCTAACTGCCTGCTCAAGCAGGAGATGTATACCATTTTAAACAAATGTCTGTCCAATCTCTTCTTAAAAACCTCCAGTGATTGGAGCACCCACAAGTTCTGAAGGCAAGCCATTCCACTGATTAATTATTCCGCCAGGAATTTTTTTCCTTATTTCTAGATTGGATGTCTCCTTCATATGTTTTCCATCTGTTGCTTCTTGTTCTGCCTTCAGGAGTTTTGGAGAATAGGTTGAACCCACCCCCCCTTCTTTGTGGCAGCCGCTTAGACTCTCAACCCAACCCACCTCACAGGATTGTTGTTGGGAAAATAGCACGAGGAAGGCGTTTTAGGTACGTTCGCTGCCTTGAGTGACTTATAATGTAATAAAGTGAGATAAGGGTCTAATAAATAAATAATCAGCAGTTGTGATGTAGAGGGCGCTAGGCCTGACCCAATACCTATAAGAATCAATGCAATGCTTTGGAATTCTGTTACATTAGAGTACCAGATGGTCTAGCCTCACTATGTAACAGTATGTTAAGTCATTCTGCTTTAGTGGTTTTCTCCCCCACCCCCATAACTGTTCAAGCTAAAAACAGACAAATCAATCCAAAAAGAAAAAAGAAAGAAAGAAATCCAACCAGTTTGAAAGCAAATGTCTTAATATGCAGCACCTTTCAGCTCCCTGTCTGTGCCCTTCAGCTTTGGTAAACAACTCTGAACCTTTTAAATCCTCCACACATTTTTCTCAAATGTTTCCGGAAAGCCTTTGCTATGTATTTAGCTTTGGGAGGCCTGAATTGCAGTATGTTCTTTCTGTTAGGTTTGTTCTATAGTGTTTATCTGTGCCAGACATTTTCCAAAATGATTTCCCTATGCTTTTTAATGGGGGAGAAAAATGGTCTCTTTTCTTTCCCTGAACTCGAGGCTTTTGTTCCAGATACTATTACTTTAAATACACTGTTCTGTTGTCAAACATTTTTACTTAACTTTAAACTGGGCTCATAAATCTTTTAGTGGTAGTATAGCTGGTTTACTTTAGGGGCAAAAAAAAAAAAAAAGGAGGAGATTTCAGAAGAGAAGTGAGGAACTATCACTGCATGTGTGGAATATTATATCGTAGAATAGCATCATGGTATCTATAATCTTAACTGTATAGAGTAGCTTTTTTCAACACTGGCAACTTTCAGATTATGGACTTCAACTCCCAGAAATCATCAGTGATGGAATACTCTGATGATTTGGCCACAGCAGTGTAAGATGGAGATAACAGACAGCCTCCTCTACAATGATCTTAAGAGCATGTGAACATTTTTCACTGACTGAAGCAAAGGTGGGTTCCTACCGGTTCGGATCAGTTCGGCCGAGTAAGTAGTAACTTGGCCAGACATGCCCCTCAACTGGTTCCATCAGCAACATTGTAGGTGCCACCATCTTGCTTTTTGCTTCTGCCCATGTGCAAGAGCAAATTTTTTACTACTGCGCATGCAGCGCCCGCACCCACAGTACACCCCCCCCCAGCAAACCAGCATTAAAACAAGCCGGAACCCACCCCTGGACTGAAGGTTTACTCCTAGTCTCAGCAAAATGGTAAGTACGTCCTTCTATCTTAATAACAAACTAACAAATGAAGCCCTGAAGATTTACTTAAACCACAACTCCCTTCCCTACAACTCTTATGCAAAGTACCATGGAGTAACGTTGCAGTGAGCTCTCTCCTATAAGATACATCCAAAGAATATGGCAGCAAAAATTATACCAGGGACAACACATTCCAGAAATTGTAGAACTAAATGGGGTGCTTTAGCCGCCACCCTCAGAATATCAGCACTAGGACTGAAATATTGTGCCCCTCTATAGCTCAACAGCTGCCATACCAGACTCAATGATACCATGGAGTGTCAAAACATCAGTGGATGTGTCAAACCACTCCTATTTTTTTTACTTCCTGTCCTGAGCCACATGGCAGTTCTATAAAGGCAAGATGTACTAATGAGAAATACAGAAAAATTATGAACAATTGCCTCCTTCCAGTTCACAATGACCATTGATCAATTGGAAGACTCAAATTTAAGAAGCCCCCACTGGCATAACATCTGCTTTACGACTTTAACATTGACTCTCAGTGGAAAGCCAATTGGGTTGCTGAATGCCCAGACACAGGAAGATACATAGAATAGTAGTTACATAATTACATACATAGTTCCCTTATAAAAGATGCCAGATTTTGAGCTACCTCACCAGCAATGGACAATCCTGAATAGGATTCACATCTCACACAGTGTTTGCCAAGATTTACTGTATAAATGTTGTATACCATCCTCCCCACAATGTGACTGCGGGGGCCACATCAAATTGTAGAATGGCCAAATGTGATTGGCTGTAAGCTAAGGGTATATACCGGTCCAGTAGCTGATCCCCTCCCTCCCCAAATAAATGGAAAAAGATTAAATGGCATAGACATTGGTGTCCGAATATAGAACTTTTTTAACATTTAAATTTTAATGTGTTTTTAATTTAGGTGAAATATTAATATATTTTCTACTGCCATATGTTATGCCAGATAATAAATAAATAAACACACACACACACACACACACACACACACACAAACTTCCAGAATTCTCCAATTCTGAAAACAAGTCTACACATCCTAAACTTGGCAAGTTTGAAAAACATTGAGAACAAGTAAAATATAGCTGAACAGAAGAAAAAAAAATAACTTTGTGAAACTGAATTCCAGAGACTGTGAGAAATATTTTTATTCATCACCAATTTTTGAAATATCAGATTTACAAATATAAATATAGATTCACAAAGGGCACAAGATTAATTATATTCATAGCTGATACACTGCTGTTCAAGATGTTCTTTATAACTTTTCAAATAATACAAAATGTAAATGTTGTACAAAAGAACTACAAAGTGTCCTAGAAACTACTTTTTTGTCTTACGTGCCTCCATTTTAAATGCAGATTTGAATGTCCCAAGGAAATGGAATGAGAAGGAATTTGCATGCTTTGTAGGGATTGAAGGGTGAATGTAGGATGAGAGCAGTGGTGGGATTCAAATAATTTAACAACCGGTTCTCTGCGCTAATGACCAGCTGGGTAGGCGGGGCTCGGTGGTCATGTGACTAGCTGGGCATGCCAACTCAATGTCACTCAGGTCGATGTGCACTTCGCCTTAGCTGTTACAATGTAATAAGGGTTAACCAGAGAGGCAGTTTCTGTAAGCAGGGCAATCAAGATTAGGCTAGAAACAAAATCAGAATGCCTCCTTCCTGCCTTCCTTACAGGATTAGCCCTGTAAAGTGGGAAAAAATACAAGCAGATTTCTTCCAACAACCGGTTCTCCCAATTGCTTAGAAAGATAACAACCGGTTCTCTCAAATAGATACGAACCGGCTGAATCCCACCACTGGATGAGAGGTTCAAAACTGGTGGAAGATTACAGAACAGAGGTGGGGAAAGGGTTAGGAATGAGAATATTTCTTTGATGTGAGTTTTATTTGATAATCATCAAAACATTTCCCAACTTAATATAAAAAGGATATTTTATAGAGCTAGACAAAGCTTCAGCAAAGCAATATGATTAGGTAGAAATTTCATTAAATCAATCTACAGATAGCATTTCACAAAGCAGTGTGGTGCTTTAACTACGTTAACTGGAGTTGTTGGGTAAATTAAAGCACCATGCTGCTCCACTGGCTAGCTTCTGTGGAAAAAACAGTAGACTTTGTCCATTGAAGATGTACAATATCTTCAAAACAACACTCACCCACTATTGAAGTGATAACAAAGCCTGACTCTTGTATAGTTGGTTTACCACCGTATCTGGATAATCTAGAAGACATTTGAAATTGCTAATAGGAGAATGACCAAAATAACAGTACTGTAAGGATCTGGTTAAATAAAATGCTAGGCTTGTCCAAAGTGGGCTCAATCTTCAGTATTTCATTTTCAGTATCAAAGGCAATGGGGTCAGCCTTGGAGTTTGATCAGCCTTTCTTCATCATTTTGTTTCAAGGAAAGATGCATCCTTGAAGGGCCACGTTGATGCGGTGGTTAGAGTGCAGTACGGCAGGCTACTTCTGCTGCCTGCTGGCTGCCTGCAATTTGGTACTTCGAATCTCACCAGGCTCAAGGTTGTCTCAGCCTTCCATCTTTCTGAGGTGGATAAAATGAGGACCCAGATTATTGGGGTCAAATATGCTGACTCTGTAAACCACTTAGAGAGAGCTGTAAAGCACTGTGAAGTGGTATATAAGTCTAAGTGCTATTGCAATCTTCTTTTTCACATTTTTTTCATGCACTATTTAAAGCAATCTTATGTACCCAAAATAGAAGAAGGGCCAACTGCATCCCCATCACTTATGCTGTCAATGCAGACATCTAAATTCTTGGGAAAGGGAGTGGTATTGGGTGGAGGTGGGAATACTGCTTCTTGGCATCATGCATGTGGTATTAACCTTACAAAGTAGTCCAGGCAAGAAGCACAGCTATGAGTGCTCACTCTATCTTTATTGTAAGGTCACATTAACAGAATCTTGCAAGTCTGAAAGTACCCCTCCCATCCCTCATCTTTTTACTTTTACAGATTTTACTTGAAAATTGGTCAACCTATGTGTGATGGTGTCTAAAGAAGCCAGGGTTTTCTCTTAATATTTCATCATCCTATAAGAAGAATACCAATTTCAGTATGATGTCCCGTCCCAATTTCTGAGCTCTAGGGATGGTTGCATCCCTAGGGTTGGTTGCACCAACTTGCATATTACTGTATAACAATTTACTCCCTATTATTTATAGCAATAGTGGGTGGGCAAGGATAGTTGAGGGTGGGCAAGGATAGTTGATGCGCAATATACATTGCAACGCTTATTGCAAAGCCTCTCAGCTATCAAACGACAACCCGGCCTTCACGTGGTGCCCCCCGTTCCCACCAATTGGGCTCTGTCGACCCTTGGGACTGGCGTCCCCTTGGGTATATCCAGCCGAAACAGCTTCCATGGATCGCCGTATCCATTCCAAACAGCCTGGTCCGACCTGGAAACGGCCAAAAGGAGGTGTTCGTCTAACCGAAAATCATATGATAGCGACTGGCTGCACCACCTGACAACCCTAGCCCAGGACCGAAGGCAGTGGCGTTAAATTTCCATGGAAGTCGCCTATACCCACGATGGGTGAAGAGGCGTCAAGTACAAGTACAAGTACAATAGCAATAGCAGTTAGACTTATATACCGCTTCATAGGGCTTTCAGCCCTCTCTAAGCAGTTTACAGAGTCAGCATATTGCCCCCAACAACAATCCGGGTCCTCATTTTACCCACCTCAGAAGGATGGAAGACTGAGTCAACCCTGAGCCGGTGAGATTTGAACAGCCAAACTGCAGAACTGCAGTCAGCTGAAGTAGCCTGCAGTGCTGCATTTAACCACTGCGCCACCTCGGCTCTACTTATATATCAGTATCTCCAGATAAGGTGTGTGTTATATGTCTCTTTCATATATTTATCTGCTATAGCAGAGGGCAATAAAAATATGATCTGTTCAGTCAACAGAAAGTCTATATCCAACTTCAGTTAATGTAAGCTAGCTTGGAAATTGAATCCTGGAGTCTGAAATTAAAAACATTTAATTAAAGTTTTCATTTCTCTTGCAGCACAAATACATTTGTACAGTCTGCTTATGAAAGTAGGATTAGGAACATTCTGTGCTGCAGGAAAATTTTCACATTCAGTTTCCATACTGTTTTTCCTCCCTTTCTTCAGATGTCATCACCATTTCTTCCTTCAATTAAAGGAAGAAATTAAAGATGCAGCTTTTTAAATGCTTATATATTATAAAACATAGACTCATAGGACTGGAAGGGGCTACAGAGGTCTTCTAATCTTGCTCAAAGCAGGAGATCTTAGACCTTCCTAGCTGAATGGTTGTCCAGTCTATTTTTAAAAACCTCCAATGATAGACCATTCATAATTCTGGGAGGCAAGTTATTCCATTGATTAAATGTTCTCATTGCTAGAAAATTTCTCCTTAGTTCTAGGCTGGATCTCTCTTTAGCTAGCTTCTACACATTAGTTCTTGTCTTGCCCTCTGGTGCTTTGGAGAATAAGAGAATCTTATGACAGTACATGGTTTAGTAGACTTCAGATTTCACAGATGTCTCCTAGATCTGCGTTTTGCCTGATTTTAAAGCAACCATGGATTTGCTCCTAAACCTATTGTTTGACCAATCAGCCCAAGTTCACCACTTCTCCTGAAACCGGATACTGTCTGAGCATAGCATAGATTTTTCTCATCCACGAGTGTATAATTGGGCTCAAAAAGAAAGATCTTGTTCACTCTTTAATGGACATCAGTGAGAGTTTGCTTCAAAAGACAGTCCTTCCCCCACTAGTCTATTGATTCAAGAGATTATTGTGTCGCTGACCTTCTCATTTTAGGCCATGTAAGACTTGTTTAAACCAAAGATTGAAATAAAGCTGAACTTTATGTATGTATTTATGTATTAAATTTATATGAATCACCCATTTCACCTACATGTCACTCTGGATAGCATACATAGTTAAAACATAATTAAAATTATAATCTACAATTATTTTTTTTAAAATCACTTAAAAAGCCAGATAAAACTACTATTATGAAGTACAATACCAAAAATACAAAGAATGTATGTAATCGAAACTTATATAGAGAACCATCATTTAACAACTTCGATACTTCCTTGCAACCCCCAGGCTTGATAGCACATCCAAGTTTTGAGAGCGTTCCGGAAAGCCTGCAAGGTTGGAGCCAATTTCACCTTGGGGAAAATGCTGTTCCAGAGGTTGGGCATCCCAGCAGTTAAAAGAAAAGGATAATTCACTGAGAGTTTATAGTATGCATCTGACCTTGAGATGCACAGTGGAGCAGTATTTAGTCTCCCAAATCTTATTTATTTGTTAATTATCAACTAACCGTCTTCAGCTTAAATATTGTCTCAAACCAGTTGGCAGAAGAAGAAAACAGTAAGTCTGTGTGATTCTGAAAATGAGTCAGAAGAAATGCTTTGGAGTCCAGCACTTCCCTGGTATTTGTTAAAGGCAGCATGTCTTTTATCAAAAATGCAAAAAAAAAAAAAAAAAGTCACTGCTTTCACAAGGAGCTCATTAAAGCAGACACAATACTCTCTCCCCCCCCCCTCTCTCACACACACATAGAACCTGAAAAAAGATGAGTTGCTTTAATAAATATCAGAAGAATAGTATACTGGTTCTCACATCCTGAAGCATTTATTCTGAGTCATTTTCAAAGCATAAATAACCCTATAAAACGTGAAACTGTTTGTGTGCTGATTTTTCAAGTGACCAACTGAGAAGCTCTCCTATGGGGCAGGAAAGGAAGGCAGAGTTTGCAGAGCTTTGCAGCAGAAATCTCTATTTCAGTCATGGAGTGTGCGTGTTTTTTTTATTCTGTGTGTGTGTGTGTGTGTGTGTGTGTGTTTGTGTGTGTGTGAAATAGTTAAAGTCTGGTGCATGCAGTTATTTTTACATCCGCAATATAATTATTACAGCAGTCTCTCTTGATTGATGGAATTTGGTTAATTACAAAAAGTTAAATGCATTGATCAAAGAAAAAGTTATTGATTAAAGAAAATTTATCTGCAATAATAAATGATGGTGAACTAGCAATTAACTGCAAACCTTATTAAATAAATAAATAAAAATTCCTAAGCCATGGAATAATGAACAAGTCTTTGCTTCAGATGAGAAAGATAATAGCACTGTCAAAACAAGTGCATTCTTAATAATATTTTTGCAATTAAGACCTGGGTCTTAAATGAAGAAATTGAAATTCAATTTCCACAAGGCTGGAGTAATGATTAATACGGAGCCTGCACCCAGTGCCAAAAGATATTATGTTTAGATATATTACTTGGTTTCTCATTATGTAGCAATACAAAGAAATTGTAGTTCTGGCCAGCACTGCTATTCTCCCCAGAACAATATTCTGCTTTGGTCTTTGAGAAATTGCACAATAATTTGGTCACAAAACATCTGGACAAGAGGTGTATTCTCAGATTTTATTGGCTTTAATCTCTGAGATAGGTTTGTTTGTTTGGGCAGCACTAGAAGAATAGTAGCCCATTCTGAGAATGTGCAATGACCGAGATCTGTATGATAATTACATTCACAGATGACTTTTCTCTAAAAACCCTGGGTTGGCAGTGCCAGATCTTTAAGATAATCCGGATACGAAACCAAAACCATGAGTACCAAGACTACACTTTACTGTGAGATTAAAATAACAGAATCTTACAGAGCTCAAAGACAAGGGTGAGACGGAATACCACGAAATCTGGGACAAGTAGTACCGGGGGTTAGAAACGAGGGGAAAAGATCAGGACAGAGAAATGCGGATAAGTTAAGTACTGGAAAACATGGTATTACTATTGTACGAAAGGTAGGAATTGGATATGTATATGTACTGATAATAACTATATCATGAAAGGGATTAATGGGTAGGTAATTTGACTGGCTACAAATACCTATGTAATGGATAGAAACTGTTATTGTTGTAAGATCAAAAAACTCCGTGGAAATGACTATGCCAGAAACGTCGCACTATGTCCAACATTTTTAATGTTTACCTAATGAAAACTTTTTAAAAATAAATACAAATAAATAAACAACAGAATCTTACACAGTGGCAGATTAAGGCTGACTGGTGCCCTAAGCACTGACAAATCATAGTGCCCCCCGCTCCTTTGTACATACTGTACAAATCTTCATTGGGTTTTTTCTTTCTTTCTCAACTTTGTGGTGTCCCCTTTGGGTCTGGTGCCCTAAGCATGTGCTTAGTCTGCTTAATGGTTAATGCACCACTGATCTTACAAGCCTGAAAGCACTTCAGCTCTCCCCTGTCTTTACTTTACAGAGAACAAGGGAGGATCCCTTCTAAGATGCTTTCTTCATCCCCATTATTATTTTGAACTTTGTCTACAGTAAACTGTAGCTCTTTCTCCCAGCTCTTTATCGAAGTTGTTCTCACAGCTCAGTATAAGTAGCAGAGTCTCTACTATTCAAGCTCTTCTTGACAGAGGTGTCTGCTGGAGCGGGTGGGGGTGGATGGGTGGAATTGGGGGAGGTGGCATATGATGAAAGGAGAGTTGTGACATTGCCTGCATATACAAAAGAGGGCAGATCTTGCAGTCTGATACTTCTTTAAATATTTTGACAACATTGCTGGATCGAATGGACGTCTCTGCAGCTGGGGAATATCAGGGAAATATCGGGGGGGGGGGGGAATACCAGGAAAAGTTTCTGCATACAGCTCCATCATGTATGGACTATGTAAATAGTCTACATTTGAATTTGTAAATACAGTAAATAGTTTCATTCTGATGTGCTTTTTAACATTTTTGCCATACGCTAAATAAATAAAATCTGTAATTGGATGGCTTTGTCCCAGGTGCTCTCTTGAAGCCAAATTAATTTACAGGATTCTTGTAATCAGCATCAACCAACCAATCAGAATAGAGCAGGAGAACCATTTCAGACAAGTGACTGTCCAGTCTCTTCTTAAATTAAATTTAGGGGAGATCCCAATTTCAGGAGTAAGAAATAGTGGACCTGAATGGATCTGAAAAGCAAAGTTGATGACTGTGGCAGAAAGAAAGGCCAGAAAATAGACTAATTCTTTGATAATTCATCTCCAGACAAAATTTACCCACAAGTGTTCCAGACAACGGTTTCTTGTGAAGAGACTACAAGATAGTAGTTTCTGGTGGTTTAGTGCTTTGGGAGATAAAGGAATAACTATCTTGCTGAAACCATGGATGGAGCCTCTGAAATGACACTAAATCCACATACTTTCCTTTCTAATTGCTTTCAGAAATTGCTTATTAATCACTTTTAAGCTATTAGGAACTTTTGAATCAACAGGTTTTATAGCACTAGGTTAGTTTTCTTCAATCAGTGAAATAACTTTACAATACTTTAAGATCTATATATCCCTCCCTCCCTCCCTCCCTCCATCCATCCATGATTAAACAACAAGAAGATGATTAAAACTTTGATATTATAAAGTTACAAATCGACCAAGGACCCAGATAAATTTGACATAAGATTTTGGGATTAATTATAAAAACTCCTCTTCATGGGAAAATGCTTTTCAATTTTTTAAAAAAGTAAGATTTTAAAAATGGGACATTAAGGGGAACTAAAGATTACAATTAAAGGAGAAGAACACTTAATGGACACATAAATTTAAATTATAATTACGGAATGAAGCACAATATGTTAATGTTGGACATAATGATATATATTTTTGAACAATAGATCCAGAGGTTAACTTTAACAGTATCTGCCTTTATGGATACATTGTATCTAAAAGCTATTATGAAAGAAGAACAAGATCTACCTGAAGAGACAGTGGTATTTATCTGAGTTGAAACTAATTTGAAAGTAGATTTAAAAATGATAGGCTGCAAGGATGACATGGAAAAAGATGCTGTGGACATACAAAAGAAAATGGCTAATGTCTTAATAATTAAAAGGGATATACTGTACAAGCAATGAACCAAGCAAGTGACCTGTTTGTATAATTTTCCTATATTGGATTTACAAAAGAGGCTTGCTAAAGCTTTGAAAAAAAATTGTGAGACAAAACAAAAGAAAAAATGAAAAGAAATCAATCTCTACAACACTATTTAAGGGGAATAAAGTTTAAGATTATTAGAAGCAGAAGGAAGGAGTATAAAGTTGGTTTATTTGATCAAAGATAAAATTAGATGTCTTGTTATCTTTGGTCACCATTAATTGACTTTTGTTAATGTCAGGACTGAAATGGCAATGTTTTATGGATTTATTTACAGATAAGAGACAGAATGTAGGAAAAATAAATCATTTGTTGTATTTTAAGAAAATGTTACTGAACTCGTTTATGCAGTAGTTGTGATGAAGGTGAGAAGTCATTCTAATATATTTCTTTTCTTTTTCTTTACTATATGCTGTTTTTTCATTCTTTTCTGTACCTTCTACTCTTTCCTTTTATTCTTCTTTCTTTTATTATGTTTATTATTGTTTATTAAATTTATTGATCACCTTTCTTACCACAGGGTCACTCTGGATGGTTTATAATATTAAAAAGATAAAATAGTACAAAGCCTATACAGAATATGAACTAAAAATATAAAAAGATAAATACTGAACCTAAGGTAAAAGTTAGGGAAGAAGCAGGTTGTGTAATTTTTTTATTAGTCTCTCAACCACACCCAATGTGAAGCCCCCCCCCCCATTAGAGCTTCAAGCCAATTGACAGAGTTGGGTCTTTAAGCTCTTATGGAAGGTCAGGAGCAAGAGTTGACATCATTTGTTTGTTTGTGTCTCTGTGTGTGGGTGTGGGTGTTTGTGTTTGTGTGTGTGTCTGTGTGTGTGTGTGCGTGTGCGTGCGCGCAAGTTGTTCCAAAAGGCAGGAGCAATGGCTGAAAAGACTTTTCCTAGACCCCATTCACCAGGATTCCCTGGCCAATGGGGCCTGGCTTCTATTAGTTTTCATTGTCATAAGTGTAATTATAATAAAATTACTATTAAAAATAAGAATACTTTTAGGGGAGATCCCTACCTAAGCTGCTTTGAGTTCTTTGGGGGAAAACGTCCCCAATATAAATTGAAATCTTCATAATAAGGTTAATGATATGTAGTATAAATTTTAATTGAAATATTAAAACAAATAAGAGATTTTCAGGGTAAAATCGATTTAGGTATGACGAATCTAGTTCTAGAACGATTTTATGTCCTGAATATTTTATATAAAAAGGCTTCTACATGCCAGCAAGTTAACAGGACTCATAAAATAAGAAAATGCTTCACCATGCCAACAAATTCATTAAAGTACAATTAAAAATAAAAAGAACCAGACAGCACCCACTCAAGTAAAATCCAATTCAATAGCCACATCAGTTCCTCTGCTGAGTTTATAGTTTTGCTGTAAAAACTATGTTTCTGCTGGGATCACAGGACACTTTTAAAAAATATTTTTAATCTGGTCTTTATTATTTTTATAAATAACTCAAGACTGCAAACATTATACCTCTTCCTCCTCCCATTTTCACCACAAACCCCTCTAAGGTGTGTTGATTGGCCCATGGTAACCCAGCTGGCCTTCATGTCTCAGGTAGGACTAGAACTCAAGTCTCCAGGTTTCTGGTTTGGTGCCTTCATCTCTATGCCGAACTGGCTCTTTGTTTGACTTTCTAATGACTGCATATATTTTATTAATAAATATATTAAGGTTAAGAGTAAAAGGCAATGTACGAAGCACTATATGAATATACTATAAAGGTATAATTTCAGGGTAAAATCCAAGCCAACTGACAGATCCAAGTCTTTAAGTTCTTGCAGAAGGTCAGGAGCGATGGAGCTGACCTCACTCTGGGGGCGGAGAGGGGAGATGTTCCCCTCCTCTGGGGGGAAATGCAGGAGCAATGGAAGAGAAGGCTCTTCTCCTAGACCCCGCCCACCAGAATTCCCTGGCTGAGGTACAGTATGCAGAGACAGTCAGCTATAGATTGTGGGTGCAAACCAGATTTAGCTATGTTTCCTTTTCTTGCCTTAATGTCTTAATTTTTGCATTACAATTTCTTATTCCTTTTTGCATGTTGCACTAATTGAAAGGAACACATGGACTACATATATACAGTATAGATGACATATATGCAATGTACACGTTGTACTCTATATATCATATACCGTACCCTTCTAACTCAAACACAGTTCCAAAGGGGGAAAAGGATATAATAAAGAGCCTGTTGAATTTCATTTTATAAATCATTTAAGTTTTCCATTTCTCATCAAGCCCGAATGAAATGTTTTTTTTCAAAGCCTACATGAGATCTTTAAAATGCTTTGCTATTGCCACTCACAGATTTTTCATGGTTGTGACGGAGATTCAACATGAGTCCAACTTACAAGTACCATATAATAATTTTAAAAAACAGGAAAAGTAAGCCCTACTTTTATTTTTAGCACCAGAAGGCAACTTACATATCTCTGCCTGTGTTTATAGGTGAAGGTACATGATGTTTATTTGGGCTAGTGGCGTCACAGCTTGCAGCTGAGTTTAGGAGCAATAATTGTGTATTTACATTTTGCTAAGAGTAGGATGCTTTCCTCTCAGCACTAAAAAGGAATTTTCCTCCCACCTTGTTCATCCTGCTGACCCTTGTGCTTGTCATCTAGAAGTGACAAGGAGTGAAAAACTTTGCTCTGCCTACGCAGGCAGGAGCAATCTTAATGGTGAGCCCCTAACCCATCTGCTCATCATATCCCATCAGTTGTCACCTAAAGCAGCCCTCAGGTTCCCTAATGTTTGGATTTAGTCCTGTTCAATCTGCTTCATTAAAAATAATATGTACCAAAATAGCAATGCTCGTGATTCTTATTTTCCGTCTAATTGTTGTAAAGAGAATAAGACGGGGAAAAAGATTCTGAGGGAAAAACATATAGGAACAATTCAATGCCCAGCATAAAAGTAGTGCTTGCTGTGAATTATATTCTCTGAAGAAACTCCAACTAAACCTTTTAGAAGATTCACTCCTGAGCATTTGCCACCATCACTAAGCTGTTCCTTTTCTCTGTTCATCCCCACTTTTTGTCCTTCAGGGAGCAATTCTAGCTAGACAGGGATGATGTAAGAGTCACATTTGTCATGGTGCCAATATCACAAAGCTTGCCAATATCACTGAAATCAAACCAAACTATTGTCCTCGGTGGAAAAGGGAATGCAGCCATGTCGACAATTTCGCCAGCTGCCTGCTACATTAACCATTTTATACCCTCCTCCTAATAATTGCATAATGTTATCCCATACTGTCCACAATAAGCATCTCTTCATTTCTGCTTAGTTCTCCAAGGTAAAGCAGATAAACATGGCCTCCACATGAGTTTCTCTAAAGAGCAAATGTTGTCTTTAATGCCAGTATTTTTGCACAAAGGGGTTTGACCAACACTCAGTCTTTGATTGTGAACTGCTTCACAAGAAAGCATGAAAAGATGTGGCATAAGATGTGCCTGAGAAGTTTCAAAATTAAGGAGTTCTTAGTGACCTGAAATAATGTTGACACCCAATATTTTGCAGCTACATTTATTGCAAATGTCATTGGAAAGTTAGTCAAAAGGGAGAAAACCCATTAAAAATGCACTCCCAAAAATGATCCAGTGCTTTTTTAATTATTATTTTCCACTGCTTTCTTGGAGGCAGGGCCAGCCATAGATGGTATTTGCTGGCTCTCCGAACTATTAAAAATTTCTGCTACTGGTTCTCCAGAACCTGTCAGAACTTGCTAAATATCACCTCTGGTATGATCCCTACCTGTAGAACTCCTATCTGCCTATACTTCTTTTGTTACCCTGCAGAGGAGAAGGGAACTGGAAAGCAGATTGGTGAGGTGGGGAGGAAATGGAGATTTTGCAGTATCCTTTCCCCAGGAGTGGGAAGGGAATGGGGATTTTGCAATATCCTTCCCCTGCCACGCCCACCAAGCGACGCCCACAGAACCGGTAGTAAAAATTTTTGAATCCCACCACTGAATTGTACGGAAACTATGTAATATGGTTTATTTGCTTTGCATATGAGCAGTGTAATAGGTGAAGCCAGCCTTTGCAGTTTATGAACAATGCTTGTGGTTTAGCTTTATATTTAACCTCAGCAATTACAGTCTATCCCTAAGCTATTCTTTCAAATCTCCCAAATGTTCACTCATTATCACTGCAACAGAGTTCCTGCTGGTTGTCCTCTTTTTCTCTTTCTTCTCACATTTCTCAACATTACAGGCTTCTTCAGAGAGCTAGGTCTTTGCATAATATGTCCAAAAAAGAATAATTTGAACCTTGAGTGAGAAATTAGCGGCTTAACGGAATATGTAAGTATATATAGTATAATTTAGTATACCTCAAACATTGTTGAAATTTTCACTCCATCATGGCACCTTGTTTTAAAAGTACCCCAAAACAAATTGGAACAAGAATTTAACCTGGTATCTCCTGATCATAGTGTCTAATCTTTACATTGGCTCTGTTGACTTTATATTTATTTCTGAACCAAGTGAAAATGCTGACTCTCGATTTAAAACTTTAAATATCTTAGTACCAAGGATTTCTAGGGATTATTTGTTCCTATGCAGAGCTGCCTGGGAATTAAGATCAGCAACAGAGGCTTTTTTCATGGTGTCATTTCAGGAACTTCTATGAGAGAACACAAAAAACATGACCCTTTTTGGAGTAAGCAGCCTTTTGTGCATTTGTATCCCTTTGACTGTAAATAAACATTCTGTTTGTATGTATATAATAATCAGTGTGTGTTTGTGTATTTACATATATCTATAGAGACATAGGTCTATATGTAAAACTCTATTGGTTAAGCTGCTGGCTTAGAAACCAGGAGACTGTGAGTTCTAGTCCTGCTTTAGGTTGAAAACCAGCTGGGTGACCTTGGGCCTCTCACTCTGTCTCAGCCCAATCCACCTAACAGAGTTGTTGTGGAAAAAAATAGGACAAAGGAATATTAGGTTTGTTCACCACCTTGAGTTGTACATAAAAAAAAAGGACAGAATAAAAATCTTCCCCCTCCCCCCAGTTTGGATGCTGATTTATTCCTTGCTATTGTTAGTGTTCTTGCTTTTAAAAATTAGTTGTTGCATCCACATTTTCTCTTTGAAAAATCTGTGTTATAAAGTCTGCAATTAACTTCTGCAGTCATATGTTCTGTGGGCATGTAGAAATTTTAATAAAGAAAAAATGATCAGGCTAATAAATTGTGTATTTGATTGAAAATACACACTATAAAGCCCCAATCCTGCTTGAGGTACAAACATATTAATGCAAAGTACACTTCTCAGTTTATTGGGAACATATCAGATGTGGGTTCCCCCCTGTACGGTCCAGTACACCAAAAGAAGTACTGAAAATCTGGCGTACTGGATAGGACCGGTAGTAATGGTGGCTTGGCCAGGCCCCCGAATCTGTGCTCCCGTCAAGCTTTGTCAGAAGCTTTTTAAAAAATGTCTCTCTCCCCCCCCTGCTGGTTCAGGCAAGCAGAAAAAAAGCTTTAAAAGTGAGAGGGGGGAGGGAGGGAAGGGAGAAAGAAAAAGAGAGAAATAAATAAATAAATAAATAAATAAGGAAGGAAGAAAGGAAAGAAGGAAAGAAAGAAAGAAACTCACTTTTCAGTTGGGAGATTCAGCAAAGGAGAAAAACAAATGCTGTTGCTTTAAATCAGAACTGAGCATGCCCTAGCTGTGAAATTCTGGGAATTGAAGTCCACACGTCTTAAAGCTGCAAACTTTGGAGTCGTGCTTTAAATTGAAAAGATGCTCGGAAGGAGGTTTGCAAAGTGACATCCAGCAGTTATTTGGGGGGGGGGAGTTGCTTCCAAAAGAGGGAAGGGGAAAGAAAGAAAGAAAGAAAGAAAGAAAGAAAGAAAGAAAGAAAGAAAGAAAGAAAGAAAGAACAGCTCAGCAATTTAGGGCTAGAAGGCTACTCAGAGATCATCTAGTCCAACCCCCTGCTGCATCAGGAAACATTGTCTGGATTATTTTGGTCCCTCTAATAGAGAGGAACATTGTCAGAAAGGAGAAGGAGTTTACTATGACAAGACTGCCATGCAGAGGAAGGCAGAGATAGTCCTTGACTTATGACTACAATTGAGCCCCAAATTTTGGTTGCTAAGCAAGAGCGTTGTTAAGTAAGCTTCACCACATTTTACCCAATCCATGACATCTCCTGGTGAGTGACATCAAGTTGGTCATGCCAAGCCATGCCCACAAAATAGACCATGCCCACAGAATAGGTAGTAAAAAGTTTTGAAACCCACCCTGGAACATATTAATACATGTATGTTAACACATGGTGAATAAAAGGCCTTAGCTTTTATTAAACAGAGTGAGGCAATTGCTGCACCCCCACACATGGAGGATAAATGTAAATAAAAGCAAATATTGGCCTTAAGGGAGTAGGGCAGCCAGCCTTTTTAAAAGTTGCTTTAACAAGAGCTGCTGATTGCTTCTGCTTGAGGCAGCAAGAATATATCTCTAGTCTGGCACTACCAATGGAAAGATGCTGGCAACACTGCTTTCCATCAAGTGAGGAATCTCAAAGGAAAATATTGCATGACACATTATAAATGGCTCGGATGATCAGCTTAAAACGCAGAGTTGGGTTCCTTTGAAAAATCTTCTTTTTTCTTGTGTGTTAAAACTAACCAAATCTGTATAAATGCTGGCAAAAGAACTGAGCTGCATATTACATATTTTACTTTAACAGTGAATGGCTGATTTGTGGCAATGCATTAGAGGAATTGACTGCTTTTGTGTTTATTTGGGCCTCTTTATATTAAACAGTTACTTGAATAAAATAGATACTGACAGGGTCTTATTTTCGTTTGACCCCGAAATAAGTGCTTGGCCTTATTTTCAGGGAGGTCTTCTTATTTTTGAGGTGCAGGAGTCGGTGAGCGTGGCCACCTCATGGCTGCTGCTGTGTTGTAATATTTCCGGGAAGAGCTTATTTTCAGGGGAGGGCTTATTTTAGCGCATGCGCTCAAAAGCCTAATTGGGTTTATTGTCCAGGGAGGTCTTATTTTCAGGGAAACAGGGTGAAACATGTTGTTAAATTGAGCGTACTTCTTTAAATGATCAGAGTGTGGAATACATTTTCAAGAAAGTAGTTCTTATTGAACAAAACTTACTATTTAAAGCAGTGGTAGTCAACCTGGTCCCTACCGCCCACTAGCGGGCGTTCCAGCTTTCATGGTGGGCAGTAGGGGTTTTGTCCAATACTGAAGCACTTTCCAGTTTTTAATTTAATTGACTTTTTTAAAAAAATTCATAGCATTATTTAAAAATTGTCATTAGGTTTTCATATTACTGTGGAACTGGTGGGCGGTTAGAAAATTTTACTACTAACAGAGATACAAAAGTGGGCAGTAGGTATAAAAAAGTTGACTACCCCTGATTTAAAGGAATTGTATTGCTTCACCTTGAGAAATGTACTTACCACTTATTATGTCCTTTATCAGGTCCCTTGTTAATTATGTGCAACCATTGCTTAGTGGATATTAATTGACATTAACATTACAAAAAATTAAAACACAATTAAAACACAATGTCTTAATTTGAGACCTTGAGTTTACACCATTTAATTTCCAAATGATTTAAATAAATTCTTTGCACAATGCATTAGAGCTAGTCTCTGAAACATGCCTTCATTAATAGAAGATAAAGGAGAGGATGCTTTTTCCTCATCCAAACTATGTTAAAAAGATAATCCACTTTTTTAATATATCTTTCTTACAGATTGATAAATATGCCAGGCACCATAAAAATTGAAAAGGTAAATTCTCAATCTGGGAATGATTATAAGGGCAGAGACCTTGGACAATATTATAATTTGCCAATAAGTACTATATCCATAGGGACACGGTGTCTCAGTGGCTAAGACGCTGAGCTTGTTGATTAGAAAGGTTGGCAGTTTGAATCCCTAGTGCCGCATAATGGTGTGAGCGCCCATTACTTGTCACAGCTTCTGCCAACCTAGCACATAAAAAGTTCAAGTAGAAAAATAGGGACAACCTTTGTTGGGAAGGTAACAGTGTTCCGTGCACCTTCGACATTTAGTCATGCCAGCCACATGACCACTGAGACATCTTCAGACAGTGCTGGCTCCGGCTTTGAAATGGAGATGAACACTGCCCCCTAGAGTTGGGAACAACTAGCACATACTGTATCTGCGAGGGGAGTCTTTACCTTTACCTTACTATATCCATCTCTGTTGAAGGAATTGCTTGCATTGTTAGAGCTATGCATTCTTTGTAGACAATCATTCTACCTAAATACTTAACTCAGTATGATTTCAATCTACCATAAGGTTCTTAACCCACCTAGGGTCCAGATTCAACTTTCTAGATTCTAAAAGAGTACTTGATATTGAGAATGAACATTTATCCAGCAATTCTTAGAAGGCAAATATCCTGGATTAACAAATCCAAGCATATTGTGTTACTGTAAGTATTTAGTTAGTATAATTTTCTAACTTCCTAAACTGATAACTTCTATAACCATTTGGACTCTGCTAGTTGTAATTAATGGACATTAAAGGGGCTAGACAGCTTCTTAAACTTGGATATTAAAGTCCACTCCCCTGAGGAACATCTGGTTGGAACAGAATAATGTCTAATATGGAGCATGGTGGGTCAAATAAACACCTTTTTTGAACCACCTGTTAGGAAATTGTTAGTCCCTTTGTATCAAAGGCCTGCTATTCACAAAGTACATCTAATCTGTTTTTCTTTCAAGGCAAACAGAAATACAGGTGCATGTTTCTATTTATAGGAAACATACAGTAAATTAATGGAAAACTGTTTTCTATAGACCTGGAACACCAGCAAATATTTTTAACTTGTGCTAGAGTGGCTGGAGCAAAGCACGCAGAATTTGCTGGCAATATTTGGTTTGACTCTCTTCACCAGGGGTCTCCAAAGATGGCTGGCTGGGAAATTCTGGGAGTTGAAGGCCAAAAGTCTTAATGTTGCCAAGTTTGGACATCGCTGCTCTTCGCTGATACCAACTCACATGAAAAAGAGGATATTTGGGTGATATCAAGGTAATGCAGCTGCTTCTATTGGTACAAATTTTGAAGCTTTTTTCAGTCCATTTACTAGGCTTTTCTTGGCCTGTTTTCGACACTTTTTTCAGGCAGTTTTCAGGCCTTTTTGGGGGGGGGCATTTTTGAGGCTTTTCTTGGCCCATTATTTTGAACAGATGGGCAAAAAAAGCCTCAAAAACAAGTTGAAAAAAGCCTCAAAAACGGATCAAGAAAGCCCCCAAAATGCCCCCCAAAAGCCACAAAATGGCCCAAAACAAGCTTCAAAAACAACCCGAAACAAGCCTCAAAAATGCCCCCCAAAGCCTCAAAAGCGTGCCCAAAAAAGCCCCAAAACAGGCCAAAAAAGTGCCCAAAGTGGGCCAAGAAAGCCTTAAAAAATGGGTAGAAAAAAGGCTGGAAAAGGGCTGAAAATAGGTCCCCCAAAAAGGCCAAAAATGAGGCACGCAGAGGCCAAAACCCTTTTTCCCCCCCGTTTTCCTCTTCTAAATTTAGGTGCATCTTATAGTCAGGTGCGTCTTAAAATCTGAAAAATACAGTAAATACACAAATGGATTCCATTTTGACCCTTCAGTGTTCCCTTCCCAAATATCTTTATCAGCTCCAGTCAGAGCTCCCCTTTCTAGAAAATGACTTGTTGAATTATTGCCTTTTGCTACTATGCAATGTAAGGCTTGCTAGATACAGGGGTCGGTTCCTGCCAGTTCTAACCTCTTCTATAGAAGAGGTTCCAGAAATCTACTGTACCATTTAGAACCGATTCCAGCTCCCTCCCCCCACCCGTTCGCACCACGCTTGCCCCTCCCACCACTCACTGATTGGCTGGCTCACCAATCGGCCTGCCCACCTCTAAGAGTCCTATCTAAACCTTAAAGTCTTAAGGCTGTCAAGTTTGAACATCCCTGGGGTTTTTTCCTAAAGGGTTAGGGGTGCAAGGATCTTGTAACTTGACAGCTTAAAGACTTGCACACTTCAATGCCAGAGTTCCTGAGCCAAAATTACTGGAGGAGGAATTCTGGGAGTTGAAGTCCACAAGTCTTAAAGATGTCAAGTTTGAACATCCCTGGCGTTTTTTTCTAAAGGGTTAGGGGTGCAAGGGTCTTGTAACTTGATAGCTTTAAGGCTTGCGTGCTTCAAGAGCGTTGTTAAGTGAGTTTCACCACATTTTACAAGTTGGCCATGCCCATCCAGTCACATGACTGTCAAGCCACTCCCACTCGGTCACATGGCTTGCAAGCCACTCCCACCCGGTCACATGGCCAGAAAGCCACTCCCACAAAAAAGGCCACACCTACAGAAGAGGTTCTAAAAAAATTGAAACCCACCACTGGCTAGATAGATTAAATAAGGAATACAAAGCAGATCATGCCCTTTTTGTAAGGACTGCCTGCCAATAAAGGAGAATATTTGTAGCTCAGGGTTGAAGTGTGAGGTCCTTGGTGCTCTCTGAGCTTGGCTGCTTTCTTGCAGATGTTTCATTACCCAAACTAGGTAACATCATCAGTGCTAGTAAAGAATGTGGTTTGCTATTGACTGCCTAAACTAAACGCAGGGACGTGCAGTTAGGGGAGGCAGAGCCTCACCACTGTCATCATGAAAAGAAAAGAAATGTAAAAGGAAAAAGGCAAGAGCTGAGGTCAGGCTGAGCTAGCTGCTGCCAGAGTCACCGTGGATGATTCTGCTTAGTGCTTAACTGTTTAAAAAAGCCTCCCAAAAAGTGCCCTCTACAGGAGGAGGCAGGAGAACGACGTGCCTCATCTAGTCTGGCATTTTATGATCACTTGAGTAGAGTTAAGCAAGGATTAAAAGCCGAAAAATTCCTGACGTAGATGAGGCACGTCATTCTCCTGCCTCCTCCTGTAGAGAGCGGTTTTTTTAGAGGCTTTTTTTAAACAGTTAAGCAGAGTCATCCACGGTGACTCTGGCAGCAATTAGCTCAGCCTGACCGCAGCTCTTGCCTTTTTCCTTTTACATTTTTTTTCTTTTCATGATGGCAGGCAAGAACAGAGTTGAAATCCTCTCTGAAACAGCTGGAAAAGGTACGTGTGGGTCGGAGGGAGGGGGAGGAATTGAAACTTCATCCTCAAGTGTAGATCCCTCCCCAAGTGTAGTTTGATTGCAGGCAGAGCCACATTGCCTTTTCAAACACACACACACACACACACACACACACACACATACACACACACAGCTGGATAAAACTATATAAGCCCAGCTTCACTGATTACAAGTTTGAAAAGGCAACGTGGCTCTGCCTGTAATCAAAGGCTCGGATTGGCTCCAATCCAACTTCTGTGTTTGTGTTTGTTTGAAAGAGAGTGAGTGAGAGAGGGAAGGAGATAGTCCAATCCAACTTCTCTGTGTGCGTGTGTCTGTTTGAGAGAGGGAGGAGGGAGAGAGGGAGGAAGGAAGGGGGGGGGGAGAGAGAAGAAAAAGAATGAAGGAAACTTTTTTGCAAAGGAGAAAAACAAATGCTGTTGCTTTAAATCAGAACTGAGCATGCCTGGCTGTGGAATTCTGGGAGTTGAAGTCCACAAGTCTAAAAAAAATTGAAATCCCTGTGTCAGTGCCTCACCAGCCATAAACCTCACTGTACGTCACTGATCTCCAGGTATTGCGATGTCAATGAACCATACTTTTTTCTTTTCAACTATTGTTATGTCAGGTGTTGTGGGCCAAGTGCCTGTCAGTCTGAATTCTGAAGTCCCACAAGATCTTGACTTTCTCATTCTCTAAAACCTTCTGAACCTGATGTTCCCAGTGGTTTTTCTGTACTCAGATCCAAACTTTTGGTACAATTTCCCGTGAATGATCTTAGCAACGTGGTCATGGCGTTGTAGGTAGTTAGTTTGTGAAATTTTGCTGCACCCACTGATCAAGTGGTTGACTGTCTTGTCTTTCTCATTATAGAGGTGACATTTGCTGTTGGTGGTAACATGTTGAATTTTTGCCTTCATGTAGTTTGTGGCTAAGGCTTGTTCTTGAGCTGCCAAAATAAAGCCTTCTGTTTCTTTTTTCAGTGCTCCTGATCTTAACCAGTTCCAAGTTAGCTTTTGGTCAGCTTTGCCTTCAATACCTTTCAAGTATTGGCTATGCATAGCTTTGTTTTTCCAATTTTCAGCTCGTTTCTCAATTACTTCTTTCTTATATTCAGCTTTTGACTTAGTTGTCTTTAAAAGGCCTCCTTTATTTACTTCCTTAATCATTGGTTCTTCACTTTTCTGGATGTAATCATTCAAGCTGTGTTTTTCTTCTTCCACAGTCTGTTTTACTTGTAGGAGACCACCCTCTGCTCTTGGTAGATATAATCGGTCAACATCACTTTTAGGATGCAAAGCATGATTCATTGTCATAAACTTCCTTGTTTTTCTGTCCAAATTGTCCAACTCCATCTGGGTCCAGTCAATTATTCCTGCAGAGTATTGAATCACAGGTATAGCCCAGGTATTTATGGCTTTTATGATGTTTCCTCCATTCAATTTGGACTTTAATATCTTGTGAATTTGTCAAATGTACTTGACTGAAGTTAATTCCTTGACTTTATTATGCATTAAGTCAGAGGCCTCTAAAATCCCCAAGTACTTGCAGCCTTCTTCTAGTTTTACTGTCTTTATTATTTCTTCATTCTCAAGTTATATTCCATCATCTTCTATGCCCTTGCCTGCTTTGGTTGCCATTGTTGCACATTTGTCAATTCCAAACTGCATACCAATTTCTTGGCTAAGTTCTTTTGTGCTTTCAATTAATAAATTCAGTTTAACTTTTTTTTTACTAAACAGTTTCAAATCATCCATGTACACCAAGTGCAAAATTTTCAGTCCTTTCTTTGCAAGTTCGTATCCATAGTTTATCTTCTTCAAAATGATTGTCAGTGGTAGCATTGAGAGTATAAAAAGTAGGGGTGAAAGGGAATCACCCTGGAAAATGCCTCATTTAATTTCAACTTCACCCAGTACTTCTTCATTAGCTATAAGCTTCGTTTTCCAGAGGTTCATTGAAGTTTCTGTGAATTTTTGTATGTTGCTGCTGATGCCAAAGATTTTCAGGCATTTCTTGATCCAGCTATGGGGAACTGAATCAAATGCTTTCTTATCTAAGCCATCTAAGCCATGAACAGGTTGGTTCGTCTTTTCTTTGAATTCTTTAGGATTAGCTTGTCAATGAGAAGTTGGTCCTTTGTTCCTCTTGAATTTTTGCAGCATCCTTTCTGTTCTACAGGAAGCAAGTTATTTCTTTCCAAGTATCCATAAATTTGGTTTGCAATGATACCAGTAAGGAGCTTTTTATGTTGTTGGCAAACAGGTGATTGGCCTATAGTTTCCAAGGTCCTTTCCTTTTTCTTTATCTTTTTGGATCAAAAATGTCCTTCCAGTTGTCATCCATTCATCATTTTCAGGTGTTTTTAAGATCTGGTTCATTTGGGCTGCCAATCTTTTATGCACACTTGTAAGTGCCTTTAACCAGAAGCCATGTAACTCATCTGGTCCAGTTGCACTCCAGTTCTTCACTTTTCTTGACTGTCTTTGCACCATTTCTTTTGTTATTTTCACACCTTCCATTTTATGCTGCTGTTGTTATTATTATTATTATTATTATTATTATTATTATTATTATTATTATTATTATTATTCCTGTTTCCCTGAAAATAAGACCTCCCTGGATAATAAGCTCCATCGGGCATTTGAATCTATGTACTAAAATAAGCCTTCCCCTGAAAATAAACCCTCCCTAAAAATATTGCTACACAGCAGCAGCCATGAGGTGACCACGCTCACCGCCTCCTGCATCTCAAAAATAATAAGACCTCCCCAAAAATAAGACCAAGTGCTTATTTCAGAGGTCAAAAGAAAATAAGACCCTGTCTTATTTTGGGGAAAATATGGTATAGCGTTAAACTAATGGAACTTTGAAAATCTAAAAGTGTCTCCCCACTCCCTGCCTTTATCTTCAAGAGAATGCTGGGGATCTGGGAAGGTCAAGTTAGATGTTTTCCCAAACTACATTTTTAGTTTGGACTCAGATTTAATTTCTCAGACCATTATACAATAATACAATATCAGAGTTTGGAGATCTTCTAGTCCAACCCCTGCCTAGGCAGGAAACCCTATACTGTTTCAGACAAATGGCTATCTAACATCTTCTTAAATACTTCCAGTGTTGGGGCATTCACAACTTCTGGAGGCAAGCTGTTCCACTGATTAATTGTTCTAACTGTCAGGAAATTTCTCCTCAGTTCTAAGTTGCTTCTCTCCTTGATTAGTTTCCACCCATTGCTTCTTGTTCTACCCTCAGGTGCCTTGGAGAATAGTTTGACTCCCTCTTCTTTGTGACAACCCCTGAGATATTAGAACACTGCTATCATGTCTCCCCAAGTCCTTCTTTCTATTAAACTAGACATACACAGTTCCTGCAACTGTTCTTCATATGTTTTAGTCTCCAGTCCCCTAATCATCTTTGTTGCTCTCCTCTGCACTCTTTCTAGAGTCTCCACATCTTTTCCACATCGTGGTGACCAAAACTGAATGCAGTATTCCAAGTGTGGCCTTATCAAGGCATTATAAAGTGGTATTAACACTTCATGTGATCTTGATTCTATCCCTCTGTTTATGCAGCCTAGAATTGTATTGGCTTTTTGGCAGCTGCTGCACACTGCTGGCTGATATTTAAATGGTTGTCCACTAGGGCTCCAAGATCCCTTTCACAGTTACTATTGTTGAGCAAGGTACCACCTATACTGTACCTGTGCATTTCGTTTTTGTTGCCTAAATGTAGAAACTTACTCTTTTCACCATTGAATTTCATTTTATTAGATAGTGCCTAGTGTTCAAGTTTGTCAAGATCCTTCTGTATCTTTAGCCTATCTTCTGGAGTGTTGGCTATTCCTGCCAACGTGGTGTCATCTGCAAATTTGATGAGTTCCATTTATTCCCTCATCCAAATCATTGATGAAGATGTTGAAGAGTACTGGGCCCAAAACAGATCCTTGGGGTACTCCACTGCATACTTCCCTCCATGAAGATGCAGTTCCATTGAGGACTACATGTTGAGTGCAGTTGGTCAGCCAGTTACGAATCCATCTGGAGGTGATGCTGTCCATCCCCCATTCTTCTACTTTATCTAGTAATATGGTATGGTCTACCTTATCAAATGCCTTACTGAAGTGCAAGTAAACTATATTGACGGCATTCCTCTGGTCCACTAATTTTGTCACATTATCAAAGAATGCAATAAGATTAGTCTGGCATGATCTGTTTTTGACAAACCCATGTTGGCTTTTGGCTATTACTTTGTTTGCTTCTAGGTGTTCGCTAATTTGTTGCTTGATTATCGTTTCCAGAATCTTTCCTGGTATTGAAGTCAAGCTGATAGGTCTGTAGTTTCCTGGATCTGTTTTTTTCCCCTTTTTTGAAGATGGGAACCACATCAACTGTTTTCCAGTCCTCTGGTAGTTCCCTGCTGCTCCAGGATCTCTGAAAGATATAGTTCAGTGATTCTGAGATCTTGTCTGCCAGTTCCTTCAGAACCCTGGGGTATAATCTATCTGGTCCTGGTGATTTGAACTCGTCTAGGGTAGACAGGTGCTCAGTTACCATTTTCTTCCCTATTTCAATTTGTGTTCCTAATCTGATTTTTGTGGTGCTTTTCGATAGGTTATCCTTTTGTGTAAAGACAGATGCAAAACATGAGTTAAATGGTTCTGCTTTCTCCCTGTTGCTTGTCACCTTCTTGCCACTTTCTCCCAGCAATGGACCAATTGTTTCCTTAACTTTTTTCTTGTTTTTAACATGTTGGAAGAAGCTTTTTTGTTGTTTTTTTACTTTTGTGGCAAGCCTTTCTTCATTGTGAGCCTTAGCTTTCCTCACCTCATCTTTACATGCTCGGGCTATTTGCTGATATTCTGCCTTAGTTATGTCCCCCTCTTTCCACTTTTTATACTTATATTTTTGGTCTTTCAATTTGTCAGAGAGTTCTTTATGCAGCCATGCTAGTTTCTTTTGGGAGCTGTTATTTTTCTTCTTCACTGATATTGTGCTAGACTGGGCTTTTGTAATCTCATTTTTCAAAATTTCCCAAGCTTCTTGAATTGTTTTCCCCTTGAAGATTCTCATCCATGGAATTTTTCCCAAGCTGAAATTGAAATTTAATAAATTTGTATGCCGCCCAATTCCGTAGGACTCTGGACGGCTTACAGAGACAAGATAAAAAAGTTAAAAATTAAGAATAAAAAATACAATTTTTAAAATAACACACTATCCATTCTGTCTAGGTGAGGCTGGACATTGATCAACAGCCCCAGGCCTGCCAGAACAGCCAGGTTTTGGTGGCTTTTCGGAAGGCCGAGAGAGTGGAAAGGGTCCGGATCTCTATGGGTAGATCGTTCCACAGGGCCGGAACAGCTACAGAGAAGGCCCTTCCCCGAGGGGCTGCCAGCTGGCATTGTCCGGCCAACAGCACCCAGAGGAGGCCCAACCTGTGAGATCTTGTTGGTCGTTGGGAGGTATGTGGCAGGAGGCGGTCTCTCAGATAGCCAGGTCCTAAACCATGTAGGGCTTTAAAAGTAATGACTAGCACCTTGAAGCGCGTTCGGAGACCAATAGGGAGCCAGTGCAGCTCGCGGAGGATGGGTGTAATATGGGTGTATCTAGGTACACCCAATAGTGCTCGCGCGGCTGCATTCTGGACCAACTGTAGTCTCCGAACACTCTTCAGGGGCAGCCCCATGTAGAGCGCATTACAGTAATCAAGCCTTGAGGTGATGAGGGCACGAATGACCATTCGAAGTGCCTCCCGGTCCAGGTAGGGCCGCAGCTGGTGCACCAGGCGAACCTGGGCAAAAGGCCCCCTGATCACAGCCGACAGATGGTGTTCTAACGTCAGCTGCAAGTCCAGGAGGACACCCAGGTTGCGGACCCTCTCTGAGGGGTGTAAAATTTCACACACCCCCCAGGCTAAGAGATGGAATGTCTGGGCTATCCTTGGGAGGCAACATCAATAGCCACTCGGTCTTGTCTGGATTGAGTGCAAGCTTGTTCACTCCCATCCAGACCCTGACAGCCTCCAGGCACTGGCACATCACTTCCACTGCTTCACTGAGTTGGCACGGGGCGGACAGATACAATTGAGTATGGTCCACATATTGATGATATTTGATCCCGTGCCAGTGTATGATCTCACCCAGCGGCTTCATATAGATATTAAATAGGAGGTGGGACAGGATCGAACCCTGCGGCACTCCATATTTGAGGGGCCTAGGGGTTGATCTCTGTCCTCCAACCAACACCGACTGCAACCTGTCCAAGAGGTAGGAGGAGAACCACCGTAAGACAGTGCCTCCCACTCCCACCTCCCATAATCGTCGCAGAAGGATACCATGGTTGATGGTATCGAAGGCTGCTGAGAGGTCAAGAAGCACCAGGATGGAGGAATGTCCTCTATCCCTGGCCCGCCAGAGATCATCGGTCAGTGCAACCAAAGCAGTTTCGGTGCAGTAACCAGGCCTGAAACCCGACTGAAAGAGATCCAGATAATCTGCTTCATCCAAGGACTGTCAGAGTTGAAAGGCCACCACCTTCTCAACAACCTTCCCTACAAAAGGGAGGTTGGAGACTGGACGATAGTTATTAAGGATGGCTGGGTCCAGGTAAAGTTTCTTAAGGAGGGGTATCACCACCGCATCCTTTAGAGGGTGCGGGAAAGATCCCTCCTGAAGAGAGGTGTTAACAATCCTCTGGAGCCAGCCTCGTGTCACCTCCCTGCTCGTCGAGACCAGCCAGGAGGGACATGGGTCCAGTAAGCAGGTGGAGGCACTCACCACTCCCATGGCCTTGTCCACTTCCTCAGGAGCGACAAGTTGGAACTCGCTCCAAGAAATCCGATCAAGGCCCTCCCCCGGTATCTCGCTGGTACTGTCCAAGTGGAGTCCAGGTCTGTCCGAATCCGAGTGACTTTATCCGACAGAAACTGAACAAATTCCTCAGCTCTACCCTGTAAGGGCTCGCCCGCATCCCTCCCTTTCAGGAGGGAGCAGGTTATCCTAAACAGGGCGGCTGGGCGAGATTCTGCGGATGCAATAAGAGCAGAAAAATGAGCACATTTTGCTGCCCGTATCACCACTAGATAAGTCCTGATGAAGGCTCTTAATTGTGTTCAGTCGGATTCAGAGTTACTAGCCCTCCAACCCGGAAGGATGGAAGGGCGAAGTCAACCTGAGCCGGTGAGATTGAACCGCTTACCTGCGATCTAGCAGTAGCCTGCAGTGCTGCATTTAACCACTGCGCCACCATTGTGCGTTAGTTGCTGCCTAGGCATCTTTTTTGGTGCTCATCTCCCAGAGTTCCTTCCGCGTAAACCAAGAGGCCCTCCTGGGATCCACTGCTGCGGAGAGGCCATAAAGGCGCGATCCGGCCAGAGCCTCAAGCCACCACTGTATTCCAGGCAGCGACCAAGGACTCCGCCGGACTGTAGGCAAGGGAGTCAGGTATCTCACCAACCGCCATCTGAAATCCCAGAGGGTCCATCAGGCGCCTGGGGCAGAACCACCTAATCGGTTCCCCCTCCCTACAGTGGGGGAGTAGTTTCTGAAAGTCGAGCCTCAGTAGGAAGTGATCTGACCATGACAAGGGCGAGATCTCAATGCCCTTCAATTCCAGATCATGTCTCCACTGCTCCGAGAGAAACACGAGGTCGAGCGTGTGACCCGCTGTATGAGTCAGACTCTAAATTACCTGGGTCAAGTCCATGGTTGTCATGGAAGCCATGAACTCCTGTACTCCATCCGAGCGTTCGCCGAGAGATGGCAGGTTGAAATCCCCCAGTACTATCAGCCTGGGGAACTCAACCGCCAGTCTGGCTACTGACTCAAGGAGCACATGCAGGGCTGTTGTAATGCAGTTGGGAGGTAGATATGTTAGGAACAAGCCCACTTGACCCCCTAGGTCCAACTTCACCAGAAGGGACTCACACCCGACAATCTCCGGAGCAGGGATCCTACGAAGAACTAATGACTCTCGGATGATGACTGCCACTCCCCACCCCTTCCTTGATGTCATGGCTGGTGGAGCACCTGAAACCCTTCTGGGCACATTTCTGTGGGGGGGACTCCTCCCTCATGGCCTAGCCAGGTTTCAGTAATACATGCCAGGTCTGCCTCCTCATCTAATATTAAGTCCCGGACGAGGGGAGCTTTATGAACCACAGACCTGGCATTTAGCAACAGCAGCCTGGGACCAGGGCCCTGACATCTCTCACCACCTGGTCCTTGAATTGAGCTATCAGGGCCGGAAGGAAGGATCGCTGTGACGTAGCGAACCCTCCTTCCCTGGTAATGGCTAGCCCTGTAACTCCCATCATACCTGCCATTCCCAAACATGACTGGGATGCACCAGCCCATCCCCGCATCCGTAGACCCCTCTTCCCCTCCCGCAGCCCCCGTTCTCCCTGGCAGGCCATTTAGCAATAGCAATAGCAGTTAGACTTATATACTGTTTCATAGGGCTTTCAGCCCTCTCTAAGCGGTTTACAGAGTCAGAATATTGCCCCCAACAACAATCCGGGTCCTCATTTTACCCACCTCGGAAGGATGGAAGGCTGAGTCAACCCTGAGCTGGTGAGATTTGAACAGCTGAACTGCAGTCAGCTGAAGTAGCCTGCAGTGCTGCATTTAACCACTGCACCACCTCAGCCATACATTCTGGGACAAGAGGCGGGTCCGGGCCCCCATCCACTTCTGCTTCTGCACTTAGTGGAGGGGGCTCCGGGCTGCACTCTCAATCCCCCCATCCATACCGGCTAAGTATTCTGCACTAATACTAATATTAAAATACAATGATACAATAAAATAACTAATAAAAGATTCATTAAGTTAAAAATGTGGGATCATTCAATCAGACACATACATACCACATGCACTCCCCATACAAAAGGAAAAAAAAATTGCGCAGCTGTTAGAGAATGTGCAAGTTCGCATAAAGTTTGTAGGTGGGTTCGCAAGAAGTTCAGTCCGGTGGAGTTAGCAGAGATATAGAGGGGGAAAAGAAGGTTTTGTCTTCCCTCTTCCTTACGCGATAGATGGTATAGATGGTATTGAGATAGAGGGATCCAAAAAAGTTCCAAGGGGGCTGAGATGGTATCCCTTGACATCGACGGGCGTCAATGGTCATACCAACTGGGACCAGATCGCAAGTCCAATGTCCAGCAGCCGTGAGCAGGGAACCAGATGACAAGAAACCCCGTATGAGTAAGAGCAAACAAAGAAGGAGAGGCCGCACCGCAGGAAGGGCCAAGGGGGGTAGTCTAAAGAGTTGTGGCAGCGGCCGCAAGGCCAGCTGCCTGATCTTATACCGCCCCATATCAAGCCGACTACCCCCTCTCTGAAGCCGGCCAGCAGAGTCCAAAAGATTCCAGAAGAAACGGGGGCAAAGATGTCGAGAAATGCCACAAAAGCTCTCTCTAAGTTTATTGTAAAAAGCTCTCTTAAAGTCCAAGACTCTAGTTTCACTTTGTTCTACTACTTGTGTTTGCATAATGTTGAATTCCAATATTGCATGGTCACTTGCCCCCAGGGTTCCTGTGGATTCAACACCTTCTATCATTTCCTCTCTGTTAGTGAGAATTAAGTCCAATATGGCTGATCCCCATGTTCCCTTCTCTACCTTTTGGGAAACAAAGTTGTCTGCTAGGTTTGTTAGGAATCTGTTGGATCTTCCACTTGGTGCAGAGTTTGTTTCCCTGTTGATGTCAGGGTAGTTAAAATCCCCCACTACTGTTGTGGTGTGCTGCCTACACACCTTAGTTAGCTGACTAGCAAAAAGTTCATCTACTTCCTCTGCTTGGTTGGGTGGTCTGTAGTATAGACCTATGGCAATGTCATTTCCCCCCCCCCAACCTTTAATATTGACCCAAGTGCATTCAAGATAGTTTTCATCATTGTTGTGCTCTATTTCTGTAGAAAGGTAATTATTTCTTATATATAGTACAACTCCACCTCCTCTTTTATTTGGTCTATTTCTTTTAAATAATTTAAATCCTTCTAGCTGTATGTTCCATTTGTCGGTTTCATCCCACCAAGTTTCTGTAATGGCAACAATATTGTACCTGCCCTTTTTTACTTGAATTTCTAGTTCGCCCTGTTTATTCCTCATACTCTGTGCATTGGTGTATAGACATTTGAGTCCATTTTGATTGACCCTGTGTTTACTGTCTACATAACCTGTGTTATGCCTGACTGCCCCTATTTTCTTGTCACTTGTATGATTCATGCACATGGTAGGGCACTCACTATTAAATGCTTGGTTTTGCTTGACAGTGGGAGTGATAATCTTACCCGCACAAACATCTGTGTTACATGCACTGATAACCCTATGAATTTTAGATTGCTGGGGACAGAAATGTTCTGTATCAATTAATTCTCTGTCCCCGCTGTTCAGTTTAAATGTTTATCCAGAAAATCTGTGAATTTAATGCCAAGTAACTCAGTCCCTTTCTTGGATGGGTGCAAACCATCTCTTTTGTACAGTTTTTCATTGGACCAGCTGCAGACATCATGACTAATAAAACCAAAGCCTTCCCTTTTACACCCCTCCTTTAGCCACACATTAAACTCTGGTACACATTGGCCCTTCCCTTTTTGTTCCTTATATACTGGTAAAACAGCTGAAAAGATATACAACCTATACTACTAAGTTCATTATCTTGGTTGCTGTTCTACTTTCTGTTCCTTAAAGTTATTCTCACCCTCAGCACTCAGTAAGAGAAGTGTGGAAATGCCCCCTGACTGCTCTGTTATTTATTGTTGCACCTAAGGTACACCTGAAAGTTTCCTTCCATCAACTGTCAAAGAATAGCTACCTGTTGAAGAATTGCTAGTGGAAGGATTTAAGTAGGCAACATCTCTTGGACCCTGTGTCCCAAATACATTTGCTTTTGCTCTAAGCACTTTGAGAAGAACTGTTTTAACGGATGAACACCAGCAGTTATCATCATCTGGAGGAAGGAGCTGTCCCTATGGTAACTCAACTTCATAGGAAGGCTGCTGAAAATCACAGTTAAGCCATTCCATGCAAAAAGTCAGCCGAAGCATAATACGCCAGTTGGATGGCTGAAAGCAATAGATGCTACTGTGAGCTAAACACTTTCCCCCTACAGGTAGATGACAATGCTGTAGCTCAGGGTTGAAATTGCTCTGATAATGCTACCTAGTTTGGTAATGAAACGTCTGGAAGAAAGCTGCCAAACTCAGAGAGCACCAAGGACTCTACTTTTCCCCTATTTCAGTGGTGGGATTCAATTTTTTTTACTACCAGTTCTGTGGGTGTGGCTTGGTGGGCATGGCTTGGTGGGTGTGGCAGGGGAAAGGATACTGTAAAATCTCCATTCCCTCCCCACTCCAGGGGAAGGTTACTGCAAAATCCCCATTCTTTCCTGATCAGCTGGGACTCAGGTGGCAGAGAATAGATGGGGGCAGTCAGGCAGTCAGAGGTGGTATTTACTGGGTCTCTGAACTACTCAAAATTTCCGCTACTGGTTCTCCAGAACTGGCTAGAATCTGCTGAATTCCACCTCTGCCTTATTTTTAATACTATTACAATCACAAACCACTGATATTTATATAATCACTGCTTTTAATTTTTCCTTTCAGTTGTGATGGTAGATGCATTGATTATATTATGAATTAGCTTCACCAGATAGATTGAATTAACATCTTAATGTAGCACACTTTTCATATGGATGCCACCAGATCGAATGCTGTGAGATGGGCAGTTTTAGAAACACCAAAAATAATAAAATAAATTAAAAGGCTTATCTGCCTTTTAAAAACCAAATACCAAGTCCCTTAAATGAATATGTTTATTTCTAACACTTTTTAATTTTCCAAAAACCGTTTTACATTTTTTTCCTTCCCTTCCCTCCCCCTTTTCTTCTCCTTCTTTCCTTCCTCCCTCCCTCCCTCCCTCCCTCCCTCCCTCCCTCATGGGAAGGATTTCTGCTGCCTAGATACACTGATATTACATTTTTGATGTCCTCTCCCTTTCCCTATTGAAACCATGGCTAGTTTATTACTCCTGTGGAGTAAGGGAACATTTAGCCATCCCAGGTACTATGTCATTTACAGTTTAGGATAACCTGACCAAAAGTTAATGCCCCACCTTTTTTTCCCTATTTTTACTTCCTCTAGAATGGCATCCTGATTCCCTCCTCCGTCTCCTTTTTCATTTGTCTTTGTCTTATAATGAAATCATTTCTTCCATTTTCATGACTAAACAGCGACAGGTGGTGTGGCTATTTTTATTCTGGAATGGATGGAAACAAATCTCTTTTTGTTCTTTTTTGTCGAAAAGTGACAAAAACTTGGAGGAAAACTGGAAGTCAAGTTGGAAATGTTATGAAACAGTAAATTTTCCACCAGCATCCAGCATTTATAACATTTTTCCAAGCAGCAGTTTTTCCACTAGTATTCAGAGTGTTTAAAAAAAAAAAAAGCTAAGAGGAGCATAAATATATGCACAGAGCCTTGGAAGAAATGGATGGCAATACATATGCTGTTTGATTGTTGTTCTCCCCTCTTTCCTATTCGTTGCCCTGCAAACATTTCAAAATTACAGGTTAAAGCAGTACTGGCTTTCTCAGTCTTCATTTGCAATTTCAAGAGGTCTGAAGCTTTGCACTGCATGCATTGTTTGAAGGAAGGATGCTCTGATAATCAATGATGACATGAACAGAGGTGACTGTATTCTTCTTTTTGGAACCCCTTCTATAGTCTCAGCATTCATCCCCAGCTCAGTCCAAAAGATCTTTCAGCAGCTTCTCATTGCAAGCCCATTTTATGCTTTGAATTACTGACAGCTTGGCAAGAAATCAGAATCCTTTTCATTAGAATATTTTCCTATGCCTTGCTTTTTTTTAAACCTTTCTTTCCCTGAATACCTTCCCCAACAAGACTCCGAAGTCACTATAATTTTAATAATCATAACTAGGGATTGTAGTACAAGTAAACCTCAACTTACGATGACAATTTTGGACTGAAATTTCCATTGCTAAACAAGGCGGCTGTTAAGTGAGGCACAATTGATTTTACTATGGAGTTTTTTTTGCCACAGTGGTTAAGCGAATAACCGCAGTTGTTAAATGAATCACACTTGTTAACCAAGTCCGATTGACTTTACTTGTTGAAACCGGCTGGGAAGGTTGGAAATGGTGATCCTGTGATCTTAGGACATTGCAATCATCCTGAATACGTGCCAATTGCTAAACCCCCAAAATTTGATCACATGACCATCTGGATGCTGTGATGGTTGTAAGTATGAGGATTGGTCATAAGTCACTCTTTTCACTGCTATTGTATCTTCACGTTTCACTAAATGAATGGTTGTAAGTTGAGGACTACCTGTTTCTCTAGAGCAGGGGTGTTAAACTTGATTTCATTGAGGGCTGCATCAGGGTTGTGTTTGACCTGGGGGGGGGAGGCGTAGGGGCATGGTCAGGGTGGGCGTGGCCAGCTCAACATTACTCATGTCAGAGGTGCTTGTGGTGGCCCAGGCACTCTGCAAGTGAAAACGGGGTCCAGAGTTCCATTTTTGGCTGCAATGGCCAGCGAAAACAGAGCTCAGGAGAGCTGCATGTGGCCCTCACAAGCTCCGTTTTTAGCTGCGACAGTCTCCTACAACCCTCTGCCAGTGAAAATGGTAGAGCTCATGCTCCATTTTTACCGGCAGAGGCACTGTGGGCCAGTCCTTCGCTGTTTCCAGGGTGGCCCTGCGTGCCTGATCTAAGCACCCTGTGGGCTGGATCCAGTCCCCGGGCCTTCAGTTTGACCCCCATGCTATAGAGGCATGGCTGATTTCTGAATTGTTAGTTTCAAAGCCTGTATTTCTAAAGTGGGAATAAAAGCATGACTTGATGCAAGCTATCTCTTATAAATGAATGTTATTTATATTGGCAGCATAGAAGGTTAGTTCAAGTTATTTCAATACTCTGACAGTAGGATAAGTATAGGTTGACCTAGTGGGTGCTGTGTTTCCCCACCCCCCCAGTGTGTAGATTTTATATAAGGTGCAATAATGTATTTGTATACTCTTACTATTATAGGAATAACAGCACATGGTGTGGATTCTATGCATAACTTTCTGATCACAAGATCTGCCTACTCCTTTTCATAACTGAAAAACCACACACTTGGAACAGATATATGCATGGAGCTTGTTTTAGTGTCCCACTTCTCACCAAGACAAAATGTAAGGTCAAATTGTTCCCATTATTCTCATCTGCTATACATATAAATGAACTTTGGAACTTCGTCAGAACATATTGTCTTCCAACAGGGCAAACTGTTTGTCCATCTAGCCCAAAAGTGGAAAAACCTTGCTATGTAAATATTATCAAATTGGATCCACCAACAGTCCCAGCTACTTCTGCCAATAGTGCAGGATGCTGAAAATGGTAGTATTAATATCAGCTACACTGTGCCAGACTCTTTGTTTGGCTTACAACTGACAGTGATTCTTTTCTAAGCATAATTCTCATGAAGTTCTCTTTAGCAAGATTGATTGATACTGAGTTTGGAAGAATTCCAACAATTAAACTTTTTTTTCATTTGAAACTAATGTACATCAGTGCAGAAACTTGATTTTCTTTTTGACAGCTTTCCTATGATCCAGCAAAGATAAAGGTCTTTTTACTAGTAACAAAGAAGTGTGCAGATGGTTGCTTATAATATAGTAATAGCATTTAGACTTATATACTGCTTCACAATGCTTTACACAATGCTTTACACAATGCTCTCTAAGCAGTTTACAGAGTTAGCATATTGCCCCTAACAATCTGGATCCTCATTTTACCGACCTCGGAAGGATGGAAGGATGAGTCAACCTTGAGCTAGTTAGAATTGAACTCCTGGCAGTCAGCAGTGTTAGCTAACAATACTGCATTCTAACCAATGCGCCACCATGGTTTTTGATGGCCTCATAAATCTTTTCTAGTCTGGGAACTAATAGCTTGCATTCTGACTAGTGGAAGTCTTCCAAGGCAGAGGACTTCCCATTGTTTTGGTTGGAAGGACCAGTGACAGAGATGAACTGGTTGAAAGGTACACCCCAAGAGTGCCATCCTCCCCCTGTTCTATGTGTATAAAAACTCACCACTGAGTTATTTCTCATTCTTCTTGATTTGAACCCATAGCCAAGTGAAAATAATGAATCTGTTCCAATTCAGATATATTTTAAATCATGTCTACTGATCAGATCGATGTTATTGCATTTTAATTCAGTGAACCCTTCACTATGCTATATTGTACCCTTTCTTTTTGCTTAGGAAACTGGAAAGGAAAGTAATGTAGGGGAAGCGGATATGTATATGTATATATGTGTAAATATATAATATATGTATGTGTGTATGTATGTGTGTGTATGTATGTGTATATATGTTTGTGTGTGTGTGTGTGAGAGAGAGAGAGCCTGTTCGTGTGTATAACTATAACTATAACTATATAGTATTGTTGGTCACTGTTGATAAACTAATTCATCTTAGCCATGATTTAATTTCAGAATTTTAGGTAGTCCTCGACTTGTGACCATAATTGAGCCCAAAAATTCCATTGCTAAGCAAAATAATTAAGTGAGTTTTGCTCCATTTTATGACCTTCCTTGCCACAGTTGTTAAGTGAATCACTGCAGTTGTTGTTACGGGATTGTTAAGTGAATCTGGCTTCCCCATTAACTTTGTTTGTCAGAAGGTCGCAAAAACTGATCACGGGACCCCGGGACACTGCAACCGTCATAAATGTGAGCCAGTTGCCAAGTGTCTGAATTTTGATCACGTGTCCATGAGCATGTTGCAACGGTCATAAGTGTGGGAAAATAGTCATAAATCACTTTTTGCTGCCATTGTAACTTCAAATGGCTACTAAATGAAAGGCTGCAAGTTGAGAACTGCCTGTATTCAGTTTCTAGTTCTAGCTCTCTAGAGACAGCTGTAATGCTAGGAAAGATAGAAAGGAAAAGAAGACGAGTACCACGAACAGCAAGGTGGATGGATTCAGTCACAGTTTAGTGGCAATGACTGAACCATCAGAAGCCCTAAAACTGTGATGGTGAACCGATGGTACGTGTGCCACAGGTAGCACGCAGCGCCCTCTCTGTGGGCACGTGAGCCGTTGCCCTAGTTTAGCTCCGCTACACATATGCTTGTGCCTCCCACCAGCCCGCTGGTCTTCAGATCTCTGTCACACGTGCGTGGCTCATGTGGGGGAGTGTGTGCCTGCAGGGGACACATGCGGGAGGCACATGCATGTGCGGGGCAGGGCGCATGCAGGGGGCCCACACACGCATTGCATTTTAGCATTCGTACACCCGCTCTTTGGGTACTCGGTCCAGAAAAGGTTAGCCATCACTGCCCTAAAAGATGTGGTTAAGGACAGATAGTCATGGAGAAAAATCTATGTGGTCATTAAGAGTTGACATCAACGTGAGGCATAATCAATTAATTGATCTCCAATTGAGTTCTTTAGGAGATTGTTGTGTAAAATGCCTGCTAGTTCACCATTTCTTTCCCCCCTGAGTTGCCTAGATCAGTTATTTTCTTTCACTATAGATTCTTTTTATTGGTTCTCTATAAATCTCACCAAAATTTCCAAAATTAGTCTTTCCTGTAGGTGGATGATGCAGGGAAACATTGTGGAAAATCTGAAATTTTATAAAATACATTAGGAAAGAATGTAATTGTTTAGGTTTGTCTTTGAGAAAGACGTTGTGCTTTGTCTATAACTAACTGCTTCTGTGTCTGTACTGTGTACTATCTATATTCAGGAAAGCCAAAACAATTCCTCCTCTTCAGTTTCACTGACACATATGATAAGGTTAAGCTTCTTTTTTGTTAAATGGTTTTGACATTATGAATAGCATTGGGGGGAGAGACAGACAGACAGACAGACAAACACACACACACACACACAGAGAGAGAGAGAGAGAGAGAGAGAGAGAGAGAGAGAGAGAGAGAGAGAGAGAGAGAGAGAGAAAGACAGAGAGAGATCACACTTTGTCTCACAACACTACAACTTGGCATCTCACACACACAAAATGGATTAGTAATAGATTCAAAGCAGTTTTAAGCAAGTATTAATTAGTGTGTGGGATTCATATATTCTATCACAAAATCACTGGTTTACAAGAACTTAAAAGGGACAAAAGAAAGTCATGGAGATGACTGAATCAATGGCGAGTTACGATGCTAAATGTATCTGCTGTTTTATTTTATAATTGATGGTTTTAATGGTTTTTTAAATGGTTTTATGTTGTAAACTGTCCAGAATTGTTGGACATGGGATGGACAGCAAATAAATTTCAAAACAAATAAATGGAATCCACGTGTTCAAATGCTTTGTGTACCCTGAACATCACTTGATAGAGAATGAACAATCAGATTGGAAATGATAGTAGCCCCAAGCTGAAGAGTTTTCTGGAGGCACTTCTGTGGCCATTGCTGAAAACAGAAAACTAAATTAGCTGGGGGAAAATTGTGCATTGAATAATTCATACAACACGACAATCCCAAACCAAACAAACTTCCTGATGGTTTAGTCTGATGATTGAATTTAACCATCATGTCTGTAAATCATGATTTATGGCCCACTTCTTGCCACAGTTGTTAAGTGAATCACTGCAGTTCTTTAATAACACAGTTGTTAAGTGAATCCGGCTTCCCCATTGATTTTACTTGCCAGGAGGTCACAAAAAGCAGTCATATGACTTTGGGATACTGCAACTGTCATAAATCGTGAGAGCTGTGGTGGTGCAGTAGTTAGAATGCAGTATTGCAGGCTAATTCTGCCCAGCAGTTCGATCCTGGCAGGGCTCAAGGTTGATTCAGCCTTCCATTTTTCTGAGGTCGGTAAAATGAGGACCCAGATTGTTGGGGGCAATTGGCTGACTCTGCAAACTGCTTAGAGAGAACTGTAAAAGCACTGTGAAGCGGCACAGAAGTCTAAGAGTTATTGCTATAAGTACATGCCAGTTGCCAAGCATCTGGATTTTGATCATGTGACCAAAGGGATACTACAATGGCTGTAAGTGAGAAAAATGGTCATATGTCAATTTTTTCAGTGCTATTGTTACTTCAAATGGTCACTAATAAACTGTGGAAATTCAACAACTACCTGTACCCTGTTTCCCTGAAAATAAGACCTCCTTGGAAAATAAGCCCAATCAGGCTTTTGAGCGCATGCGCTAAAATAAGCCCTCCCCCCAAAACAAGCCCTCCCCGAAAATATTGCAACACAGCAGCAGCCATGAGGTGATGACGCTTGCCGCCTCCTGCACCTCAAAAATAATAAGATCTCCCCGAAAATAAGGCCAAGTGCTTATTTCAGGGGTCAAAAGACAATAAGACTCTATCTTATTTTCAGGGAAACACAGTAGTTTCTTTGGGGAAGAGGGAATCTTTTATTTATTTGTAGTAGCATTGATGTACCACTTTCTTATGCTTACTTGTATTGCTTACTTGTATCCTATGACTATCATTAAGTGTTGTACCTTACGAGTCTTGACAAATGTATCTTGTATTTTTATGTATACTGAGAGCATATGCACTAAAGACAAATGTCAGGGTTCCAAATAGCATCCAAAATTAAATCAGATTCCAAGGCAAAGTATTGCTCAAAGTTCCAATTTATTAAGAAAGTCATGTTGGCACATCTGTGGAAACCCGAATCAGAAAGCTTCCACACATTCTACTCCTTACTACTCCCCCTCCCAATTCCCCACTAATAAACAGCGCAGTAAAATGAAAGAGTGTGGCAGGCCAAAGATCCAGAAAAGAATATGACTGCAGGCCTGACGACAAATTCCTTGTGTGTCCAATCACACTTGGCCAATAAAGAATTCTGTTCTGTTCTGTTCTGTTCTATTCTATTCACACTTCAATTGTTAGGTTGATTTGGTTCTTTTTATAATTGAGGGATTGTGGAAGGACAAAGTACCTGGGTCGATTCTAAGCCCTGTGGTCCTTCCTTCCCCTCCCTTCTTAGCCTTCCCCCAATGTACTCAACTGCCAGTCAGCTGCAAGGGAGAGAGGAGGAGGGGAAAATAAGAAGACCACTCAGGAGCTCTCCAGACACAGGCTTGACAATGAATAGACAGAATCAATGGATCTGAAAGCCCAGGAGGAAAAATAGAGAGGGAAACTAAAGGATAGAAATCATTAACCCAGCCAAAGTCAGGTCTGCTGAGATAGAGGCAGCTGCAAAGGAAGCAGCAGCTGAGAAAACAGAAGGGAAAGGGGGGGGGGGTTTGTCAGAAGTGTTTTTTTCCCTTTCAAGATGTGGAAGAGAGGAGACAAGAAGGCCAGCCAGGAAGACCCCAGCAGAAGAGGCAATGAGAAAGTCAAGGTTTTGGCAGAATGGAACGCAGAAGCTAAAAAAAGATGAAGGACAGATTGAATCTGACGAAAAGGAACACAGCTCTCTAGAGTGTGACAGTCAGGATATAGAGGGCTTTAAGACAAAATATAGAAATGGGGAGGTCAGCAGTCAACAAATGTGTGAAAGACCTGGCACAGAAAGATATGAGGATACGGTGAAATAGCACTTGGAAGAATATGGTGTAGATAAAGAGCCTATAGAAAATAGGGAGTTGCAATATTAGTTCTGAAACAGTTGAAGGCATTTATAAGTTACAATCCTCCTTTTTGGGATAAGTGTTTCCTGTTCTGTAAATAAAAATCTCCCAACTCATTGAAAGGAGATTAATAATAATAAAAACAACAACAGACATCCATTATTTCCAGTGCTTTTGTGTCTATTGAGTCTGGCCGAAACTGATTATTTAAAAAAGGTTTTGTGACAATATTGGTGACAGTGTGGGATGGTCTCAGACTCAAGAAGAGCTATAGGTGCTGTGAATGGAACAGAGGAATAAAATGGAGGGAGGCAACCTGTCCAAGCAGTTCTTGTATCCTGCAGACATTGGACAGCATGTTGATTTCTGAAACAAGACCATGAATGAGAGCTTACACCTAGCAATTAGAGATGGAAGGACATGAGGTTGGTCCTTCTTGTGTGGATGCTAGAGGCATGTTCGTAATGCTAAGCTTAATGTTAAGTGAAAGGGAAGATTGGAACCTGTCATGCCCACCCCTGTCAGAGCCCGAATCTGTGGAGGAGGAGGAGGAGGAGGAGGAGGAGGAGGAGGAGGAGGAGGAGGAGGAGGAGGAGGAGGAGGAGGAGGAGGAGGAGGAGGTGGAGGAGGAGGAGGAGGAGGAGATTGAGGCAATGGAGATTGAGCTTTGTTGGCTTTGGAGGAATGTGGGGAGGAACAGACCAAGGCAGCCCAGGGCACCTCAGGAATTGGGACAGCTTGTTAGCAAGGAGGAACAGGGGCAGGGAGAGAAAGAGAAGGTAACCAGTGGACATGAGGAGCGATGGAGCTCAGGCGATGAGCAAGGACCGCCCCCTCCTGATCCAAGCATGGAGAGTGGAGAGAAGGCAGGAACAGTGCAGGCCTACTGGATGACTCAGGAGGGGAGCATCCTGCCTTGTTTCACAAGGCTCACTTGGGGACTGAGATTTAAGGAGACGCTATGGGAGGGGCATTTGTCAGGAACAAAGGCTGAATTAGTAGAGTTTGGTGTGCTGGTAAAGACATTTGGAGTTTGCAGGACTGCTTGCTTCTTCCTGACTTCATGGACTCATTGTTTGTTTGTTGTTTCATGGACTCATTTCCCTGTTCCTGTATTTTGCTGGACTGTATGTATGTGCACGTACATGCATGCTTTGCTCTGGGACTTGCAAAGAACGTGGGACCGTTAGAGGGGACATTTGGAGCATTAAAAGGGAGTTTGAACTATCAGCTGGCTTTGCGACCTTCGTGCCTTGTCCTGGGTCATCACAGAACCATTAAGTAGTTCTCGATTTATCACTATTGGCTTGTCGGAAGCTGCCTGAGAAGGTTTCAAATGGCATTTACATGACTCTGGAACACTGCAGCCATTGTAAATACATGCCGATGATCAAGTGCCTGAATTTTGATCATGTGGTCATGGGGATGCTATGATGGTCATAAATCTGAGGATTGGTCTTAAGTCACTTTTTTCAGGGTTAATTGTGCTTCTTGGACTTTTATCATGATAGACATGCTAAAGGAACAACACAGTGATGGAATTCAATTTTTTTACTACCAGTTCTGTGGCTGTGGCATGGTGGGCATGGCTTGGTGAGCATGGCTTGGTGGGCATGGCAGGGGAAGGATACTGTAAAATCCCCATTCCCTCCCGATCAGCTGAGACTCGGGAGGTAGAGAATAGTTGGGGGTGGGGCCAGTTAGAGGTGGTATTTACTGGTTCTCCAAACTACTCAAAATTGCCGCTACTGGTTCTCCAGAACCTGCTGAATACCACCTCTGGAACAACAGGAAAAAAGGATTTGGTCAATCAAAAAAGATGAGGATGAGCAGGGAGGGAGGTTGAGTAGAAGGTTCAGTTGGAAAGGGAAACACATGTGAGGAGACAAGAAGAAAAGAGGTTGTGGGTTTGCTGGATGTGGGTTGTTGATCTGTGCATGGAATGGAATATTGGTGAATCCTAAAATTCCATTGGTCTTTCCCAGTCATTTCCTGCATATCTTTCTTGCCCAACATCATTCTCCGAAGTGATATGTAATCACTATCACTATGTAATAGGTTTGAGTTAATCAAGATAAAGGTAACTTCCATGGGAGAGAAAGCACCATACATTTATTTATTTATTTATTTATTTATTTATTTATTTATTTATTTATTTATTTATTTATTTATTTATATGAATATTTTTGTGTCACCTTTCTCATGCTGACCTACCACTTTAGTTGTTAGCTTGATTTGGTTCTTTTAAAAAAATTAATGGGTTTTAAAATCATATTTCTGTTTTATGGCTGTCATGGTATATTCAGAATTACCATTTAGGCTGCAAACAATCATATAGCTATTCAATGGCAGCAAAAGGTGCAGAAAATAGCAACCATAGTAGTCTCTCTCTCTCTCTCTCTCTCTCTCTCTCTCTCTCTCTCTCTCTCTCTCTCTCTCTCTCTCTCTCTCTCTCTCTCTTTCTTTCTCTCTCTCTCTCCCCCCTCCCTCCCTCCCTCCCCCCCTCTCTTTCTCTCTCTCTCTCACACACACAGAAAGACAGAGAGACACAGAATCTTATTTAATTTGAAGGCTTACACATAGCACTTACATAATAGTTTACAAAAGCTTTCACTGACAGAGCCACACAAAAAGTAAATTTGGGAATTACTGTTTTAGAAGCTGTGATGGTCTATGTGTTGCTGATATAAACAATGACGTTTCATTTTTGATTTATAGCTTGAAGCAGTACATCGATTCCCCAAGAGTAATTTGAGCTATAAATTCCTTTTTCCTAATATTCTTACAGGCACTTCAGCACGGAGAAGGTAACATTATGGCTGCTTCCTTCTACTTTTATCCTCAGACTGAGAAGAAGCCCTGAGGCTGAATTCTGTAAAAATTAAGAGGCTGCAGAAAAGTCTGCCTTTTGAAAAAGATTTGCAAGTCAAAATCTTTCTCCTCCAAAGACATCTAAATAGAAGAACAGGGCATGTTTTCTTGATTAGTGTCTCAGTGTACCTTGAATTCCCCCCCTTCCGATATCTAAGATGGCTTAGAAGATGGCTTCGTATCCTACAGCTTTCTTTGCTTTGCTTTGCTTTGCTTTGCAGATAAACTTTCTTACTTCACTATCAGAATTCCTCAAGTGCAGATTGTTGTCTTTTTGCTCTGTCCTGTCAAAAGCCCTTGCAAAATTTTCGGCTTTTGTTTATCCTGCTGGGCAAAGCGGAAGCCTTCACAAGGTGACCCAATGAACTTAAAAAAGGCAGAGGATTGAGACTACATTCCTTGTTTAGAAGACTGAACATCAAAAGACTTGAAATGGAGCAAAGGATGAACTTTCTGCTCGTGCCCCTGATCCCTTCTAAAACCCCTTGTTCCCACCAGGCGATTTGCCTACAAGTCTGAAGAAAAAACATACCTGTGTTTCCATGAATACAAATACTTCTCTCTGCAATCCATGATCCTAACAAAGCGGGGCCTAGCATCATGCAGAGACAACAGTCACATCCAGAAATGCTGAACTGCAGCTCCCCTTTAGACCTCCCAGATGGGTGAGCTTCAAAAATTTTAGCAACAGGTTCTCTGCCCAGTTGCTGGCTGGGTGTGGCCATGGTGGGTGTGGCCTAGTCGGCCTGCTGCACCATGGCGGGGGGGGGCACTTTTGTTCTCCCTGGGCTTTGGAGGCTTTCTTTGAGCCTCTGGGAGAGCGATTTTTTTCCCTCCCCAAGCCTCCGTGCGGGTCCTGTACTTACCTGGTATCCCAAATGGGCCACGTGGGGATTCCTGGGAGGGGAGGGGCAGAATGGGATTTGTGGGTTCTCCAAATTGGACACATTCTTAGCTAGAGGTTCTCCTCAACCCATGCGAACCTGCAGTAGCCCACCTCTGCTCCCAGATGAATAAGCGGAAGTTGAGGAAAACCATTAAGGAGCAGTTTCATCCCCTTCCTCTCAGAGAGCCCTTGAAGACATGATACTTCCTAGGTGTGTATGTGTGGAGGCTATGAAGATTCTTTTTATTTGTCTGTAAGTTTATACAGATCCTTTCCCTCAGATGATCAAAACATGATTTTGTTTTCAATTTTATCCCAGAAGAGCCAATCTATAGGCTGAACTGAAAAACTAAAAAAAAGCCATCCTTCAGTTTCAGGTTGGACTGGCTTTGATCCTCTAGTTCAAGTTCAAGACTGAAATTGCTTAAATTTAGTGGTGGGATTTAAAAAAATTACTACCAGTTCTGTGGGCATGGCTTGGTGGATGTGGTGTGGCTTTGTGGCCGTAGCTTTGTGGGCGTGGCAGGGGAAGGATACTGCAAAATCCCCATTCCTTCCCCACCCCACTAACCTGCTTTCCACCTCCATTTTCCTGTTCAGGGCAACAAAAGAAGATCAGCTGGGAGGCTGGGAGGGAGCAGAAGTGGGGCCAGCTTATTTGCCAGTTCTCCAAACAACTCACAATTTCCACTATTGGTTCTCCAGAATCTGTCAGAACTGGCTGAATACCATCTCTGCTTAAAGTGTTTTTTAAAAGATGCACTAATATAAAAAGTGGATTTTTTTTTAAAAAAAAAGTACTTTAAAAAACTATAAGTACTTATAAAAGCACTCATAAAAGTACCAGTCTTCTGAGATGAAAGTAACACTGACCTTTGCTACATGCTACATTTTCTACTGGTATGTGGCCCATTGGAAACTGGGCTGTGCAAGCATGCAAAGCTCCATTTGTGCAAGTGGTAGGCGCACATACAAAACCATCTCCAGCAGCCAGAAAGGTTGGGGACCGGTGGTCTAGAGTTCGAATTTCTAGCCATCTAAATTCACAGGATCCCCCAGTTCATCAAAATTATGAAAATACTGCAATTTGTCCCTTTTGTATGAGTATGCAATGTCATGATGCTTGCTAGAAAAATAGGTAGAATTTGTGTTACATTGGTGATGCTGCTTCTTGGTCACTGATTCTTAATGCAGTCTACCTCACAGAAGTGTTACTAAAGATGATACAGCAGAGAATAAGTAATAGCATATAAAGGTAAAAATTCCAAACAAGTTGCAGTTGTTTAGCCTGTTTTTATTCCCATAGGAATCTGTTCACTTTAAGACTTCAATATTTTCTTGGAACCGAGTTCTAATGAAGTAAGTGAAACTTCTCCATGCTAAACAGACACGTCAAAAATTATTGATCAATTATGATTCGGATTCACAAGATTAATTCACTTGAATTCTCTTTAACTGGCTGACAGCTCTAATTTAATTAGGATATGGAAAAGAAGAGGCTTATTTTCAGTCAGAAGATCTGCATGTCTTTCTGCCTTGTTAAGCCCATATGAGTAAGAAAATAAATTCTCTCTAATTAGCAAAATGACTTCAAAGGAAACAACTTTTTGAATAGCAATAGCAATAGCAGTTAGACTTATATACCGCTTCATAGGGCTTTCAGCCCTCTCTAAGCGGTTTACAGAGTCAGCATATTGCCCCCACAATCCGGGTCCTCATTTCACCCACCTCGGAAGGATGGAAGGCTGAGTCAACCTTGAGCCTGTGAGATTAGAACCGCTGAACTGCAGATAACAGTCAGCTGAAGTGGCCTGCAGTACTGCACCCTAACCACTGCGCCACCTCGGCTCTTATGAGTGTGAGTGAGTGAGTGAGTGAGTGAGTGAGTGAGTGAGTGTGAGTGTGTGTGTGTGTGTGTGTGTGTGTGAGAGAGAGAGAGAGAGAGAGAGAGAGAGAGAGAGAGAGAGAGAGAGAGAGAAATGCCCTTATTTGTATGTTTACAAAAAACGTGACATATAAATAATAAATGAACTAGTTTGTGATCCTAACATGGACAAGGAGGAAGACTGATGACTGAGAAATTTGGTCCTCTCTCTCTCTCTAGCATATTACAGTTCCATGTATCTGTTGAAAGTGTTTGGTAAACAGGCTGCCTTTTCCAAAGGTTCTTTGGCAACATCAGACAGATATCCTGGTTACGCTGTAATGCTTATGAAACGGTTATGTCTCTTTGAAGGGGGAAAAAAAAGGAGGAGTCCCGCCGTCATAGCAAGATTTTTGGGTCCCTGTCCAAGGCATTAACAACAGAATGAGAAAATCCAGCTGGGATACCAAATACAATCGAAAGAGACTGTCCCTATAAAACCTTAACTTTGAAAATCATATCTGGATCCCTGTATTTTTTTGCAATATCTGGATGATAATTCAAGGGTCTATGCTATTCAAGTTTGTGACAACCCCAGTTTTTAACATTCAGAACTAACAAATACCCCGTTAGAACCAGTTGCCAAAGACATATGCTCAGAACAGAAGAATTCTAAGATCTGGACACAGTGTTTTAATGCTGGAACCAGAGAGTTGTTTGCAATCTTTTGCCTCTATTTTTTTCTTCATTTCAGCAATATAATACAAAACGGGGAGAAGATTCCACTTTTTCGCCTGCTAGGGTTAAACAACTGGCTGCCAGAGACATGCTTATCAATCGACTGCAAAATCAACAGATCCTCATCAATTTTCTGCTCAGTCTACTTTAGATGGAGAGAATTTTTTTAGCACAGCTGGAAAACCTCCTAGTTGCCATTGTCGAACTAACAATGCCTGGACTCTGATTGGAATTGAAAGTGAATCTATTGATCCTTTCAGTGGATTATGTCTCCTCATAAAAGTGCAGAGCTAAAGACCGCACAGCTCATTAATTTTTCTTATACGTATATTAATAATTGCATCCACGTAGTAATGAATGTTCCCAACAAGAACCACAAAAACCTGCTGGAGATTTCCATTTGGCTGACAAATTGCAAATGGTTGCTTGCTTCTGCTCATTCTTTCTGAGGCCATCATGTTAACAGATTGGTACAGGTTGAGCTTTCTCTGAAAGGAATTAACTGCTCTTAGTGCTTTCCTTCGAATTTTCCTTAAACAGCATGCTAGTCTTTTCCTCTAAATCTAATCATTAAAATAGAAGCAAGCTGTAGCACAGTTGGGTAATTTTAGATTCTAGACTTAATTGACTTATAATGTGGCAGAAGGGCTCTTCAGATGAGTATTGCTTCAAAATATTGTGAGCAGATCTGCTTCATTTGAGGAAACCACATTCTAATGGCTCCTGAATTTTGGTCTCAGATTCCTCCCCTGCTGCTGCTACTGGATATAATAAATGGAAGAATCTCCTAGGCTGATGTTCTAGCAACTTTCTGTGTTATATGTATAATATATGAAACTTTCTGTGTTATATGAATATTATGAACTGTATTATATTATGGACTGATACATATATATGATGATATATTTGATGTATGTATGTATGTATGTATGTATGTATGTATGTATGTATGTATGTGGTTTCATACCTGAGCAGAGAGTTGGACTAGAAGACTTCCAAGATTCCTTCCAACTCTGTTATTCTGTTGTTCTATTCTCCTGTCTAGTTTGTTTATTTATTTATTCAATTTCTATAGCCATTGTTAGGTATAGTTGGGATTATAATGCTGATGGCAATGCCTGCTGAAGAGTACCAGGATGAGAAGAATGTCTTTTGACAAGATAAAGCTTAAAAATCGAAGCAATCATGGTTTTTCAAGGGGGGGGGGAAGCCTAGTAAGATGGAACAAGGCAACATCCATGGATTATAGAAAGTAGAACAATCTTGCTATAAGGTTTTACAAGAGCTGAGGTAGAGTGCAGTACTGCAGGAAACTTCAGATGACTACTAGCTGCAGTTCAGCAGTTCATATCTCACCAACTCAAGATTGACTCATCCTTCCATCCATCTGAGGTGGGTAAAATGAGGAGCCAGATTGATGGAGGCAATCTGCTGATTCTGTAAACCAGTTAGAGAGGGCTGTAAAAGCATTATGAAACGGTATATAAGTCTAAGTGCTATTGTTATTGCTATAAAGATATATCAAACATACTGCTGTTTTCTACCTTCAACAACGTACATACTATACTCTTTATTGTTTTTTCTGGGTTTTTTAAAAAAAAATATAAACTGCCCAGAATTGTTCTACATCTAAATGACAAAATTTTAACATCTGGCTGACAGTATGACCAACCATAATAATAACAATAGCACTTAGACTTATATACCACTTCACAATGCTATACAGCTTTCTCTAAACAGAGTCAATCTATTTTCCCCAACAATCTGGGTCCTCATTTTACCGACCTCAGAAAGGTGGAAGGCTGAATCAACCTTGAGCCTGGTGAGAATTGCGCTGCCAGACTGCTGGCAGAAGTAGCCTGTAGTAATGTTTTCTGCGCCACTATGGCCAAAGGCATTTTTCACTAACATTATTTTAAGGAGAACTGGTAGAATCTAGTCTCTCCCTTTTTATTACTTGTAGAATCTAGTCTGACCAAAATAGATTAACTGTAGAAAATCACAAAACGTGTGATTTGCAAACAGAACCACTGTGGCAAAGGGTTTATACACAAAGAATAGGCCTAGCTCCTTTATCTCTGAAATAATTTTATTTACTAGGGCTACAAGAAATGGATCTTGATCACCAGTAGATGGCAGCAAAGACATACAGAAAACTCTAACTCTTTGCTGCCATCAAATGTTCATCTGACATTTTGCAGCCAGTCCTGTATTTTTCAGTTTGTTTGAATCTTATAGAGGTTGTTAATCATCTAAAATTGGGAAGGAAGGAAATGGAAGGTGATGTGTTGTGAGAATAAACCTTGGAAAACAGGAGGAAGAGCTGCAGCCATGGCAATGGTCAGACAAGAGTTCTCTCAGCTCACAGGGCATGGAGGAAGCATTTCAGAAGGGCGCTTCTCTAGTTCTGTGGAAGGTAAAGACAAGAGAGGAGAGGCATGGTTTCAGACTCATAAGATTCTGTTACTGTAATCTTACAATAGCAGTAGTGTTACTACTCATGGTTTTGACTTGTCTGGATTATCTCAAACAGTTGACATGTGGCATCCGTTCCTTTAATTGCAGCAGTGTGCCATTTATGATTTACTTCTTTTATTTATACAATTTTATGTATTTATAACATTTATTTGCCACCATCTCATATCCAACAACTCTGGGAGGGTTAGATATTGGTAATTTGGTTAGATAATCCAAAACGTTTGGGGTCAGTGTGTATATATGAGGTAATGTGAGTATGCTATAAGTATCCTCTCTCAAAAATGGCTGCCAGAATGAACTTGCCAAGTCACAAATCTCTTCATAATCAGAAGGCAAGTTGAAGCAGGTGCTCTTCCTTTTTTCCCCTGGACAAATAGGCTAATCATCCACCTTTTTAATTTTCTGTGGTGTGTGTGTAGATGTAATTCTTAGATGTATGGATGGGGGAGCTTCTTTTGAATTTGTTTATACATTCAAAAATCAAGGTTGGACAGGACATCTGGTAGACATACTGTTGTTGATAGGCACTATATTGACAATTTCAGAAATGAATATTTATTATGGAACAGGTGAAGCCAGTGTGGGATCCCCCAGAACTGTTGGATCATATCTCCATAACTGCCAGTAAGGCATGCTAGTTGGACATTATTAGAGTGAAAAATCCAACATATCTAGAAGAAAGAAATACATAAAGTAATTACAACGATGAGTAGTCCTCAATCTATTCAAACTGGAGGAACATGGAAAAAAATGAAGCCATAACTATTTCCTTCCCCTAAAACTTTGTCCCCTCCTCCATTGGGACCTAAAGTTCTGAAAGCAAAAGCTGAAAAAGACCCCCATCAACTACCTTCTCTATCTAATCCAGTCTCAAAGAACATCCAAATTCAGAGTGCAGAAGCAAAAGCAATATATTACAAAATTCATCTTATGATTCAGCTTGCATTCCTCCTTTAATCACCTTCGGAGAGGCCATATTTTAGTAGTAGGATCAGAAGAGGTGAGGAAGGAGGCTTCAATCACTCATCATTTTATGTTATGATGGGGACTATTAACTGCATTTGTGAAAGTATGTTGAATTGCCATGGTTCGATTAGCCATGATTGGAGAGGACAGGCAGGCAGGCGTTTTCCCAACAACTGATGAGTGACAAATGGGGTGTCTCTGAAACAGTAAGGCTTTTTAAAGAAAGAGATGCAGGATAGATGTACATCACAGAAGGACAGGGCCAGGTAGGGACATATGAGGCCTATTTCCTCAAAGCACAGTCCATCTGAGGTCAATGGGATTTACTCTTTAATAACTGGATACTGGATACTGCTATGTGGCACTCCTTTCCATATCATCTCAGAAGGAGATTCTGTAATCTTCAGAGGGTTTACTATACTATATTTTCTTTCAAATAATTCAAGTCTTTGCTCTGGTTGCAGTCCCTTCCAAGGTCCTTTTTTGTGTGGAAAAGATTTCAGGAAAATGAATCTAATCACAACCAGTAACCTTGGAGAGAAGAATTAAGCTATTCCACTGCAGCCACTTTCCTGATGCCTGCTCACATTTATTTCTTTTTCTGACATCCAACTTCACTATAAATTCCCTATTGCCATCATCCTGCTGTCACAAACAACATTTAATCAAGAGTGTGGATCCAGGAACACTGGAGGTACTGTACTGTACTGTAATCTTAAATTTAAAGTACTTCAGAGGCATGGAACTGCCAGAATGAGCTGCAAAAATCCAGGTGACCACAAAAGGACAGCAAAGATCTAGCAGTCATTTGGGATTTTGGAAGCTTGTGGGAATCTGAATCTGACTAAAAGCTATTTTATATACATTGGTGCTTAAAAGTTTGTGAATCCTTTTGAATGGTCAACATTGCTGCATAAATATGACCTAAAATGTGAAGGGGGTGTGTGTGTGTGTGTGTGTGTGTGTGTGTGTGTGTGTGTGTGTGTGTGTATGTTTTCTGAGGTTTTCGCGGGTGTTAGTATGTAGGTCTCTAGTTGTTCGGGTTTTCTCCCGCGTAGAATTGGAGATGTCTTGGCGACATTTCGACGAAGTCACATTCGTCATCTTCAGGCTGCTGCTGACTACTTCAGGTTTGGTGTTTCCAGGAGTAGTACTACTACTTTGGTGTTTCCACTACTCCTGGAAACACCAAACCTGAAGTAGTCAGCAGCAGCCTGAAGATGACGAATGTGACTTCGTCGAAACGTCGCCAAGACATCTCCAATTCTACGCGGGAGAAAACCCGAACAACTAGAGACCTACATATATATATATATATATATATATATATATATATATATATATATATATATACATACATACATACATACATACATACATACATACATACATACATACATACATACATATATATATATATATATATATATATATATATATATATATATACTTTAAAGTCACAACCCCTGGTATGCCCAAGTATGCCCAAGTATATATATATATGTTTTCTGAGGTTTTCGCGGGTGTTGGTATGTAGGTCTCTAGTTGTTCGGGTTTTCTCCCGCGTAGAATTCCTAAGAAACCCCAAAGACAAAATTGAATTAGAAAATCAAGGAGTATATGAAATCCCATGCCCCACTTGCCCCACCACATACATCGGACAAACCAACAGAAGAATAAGTGCACGCATTGAAGAACACAAAAATGCAATCAAAAAAGAGGAACCAACTTCTTCCCTGGTCCAACACCTTAAAGCCACAGGACATAAAATTGATTTCAATAAAACTAGAACTATCGCCAAGGCCGAACATTTCAACAACTGTATAATCAGAGAAGCAATTGAAATAGAAAAACGCCCACACAGCATGAACAGGCGGGACGATACATCCCGCCTGCCAGCCTTTTGGAAGCCTGCCCTTATTAACAAACGAGTCCCAAACAGGATGAATGACACCAGGCCCACACCCACAATAGCCACAAGAATATCACCACCAAACATCCACAAAGAAAACAGATAAAAACACAAACTGATGAGGAGGCACGACCCAGAACCAGAAGCCAAACTGCAAAAGCACAATTAGCCTCTTTAAAACCCCTCCTACCCCCACATGAAACACAACCCCCCAAACAATCAGAACAGAACACACCTCCACCAAATAAGGACACACCTCCACCCAATCAAGACACAGCCAAGCCCCCACCCAATCAGTTCAACCCCCCTCTGGCAGTTAAAAGGAAGAAACAGCTGAGATCTCACACTACTCCTGGAAACACCAAGCCTGAAGTAGCCTGAAGCAGCCTGAAGATGACGAATGAGACTTCGTCGAAACGTCGCCAAGACATCTCCAATTCTACGCGGGAGAAAACCCGAACAACTAGAGACCTGTATGTATGTATGTATGTATGTATGTATGTATGTATGTATGTATGTATGGTTTGTATGAGTCCAAACATACATGCTCCTAATTTTTCTTGCTTGATCAGCAGTTGCACTACTTGGGGAGGGATTGGGAATTGGTAGTTGAAGGGGAGGTAACATTTCCCTATGTTGTCTAGCTGTCACTACGTACTAGCAGTAGAGAACAGCTTGTGGTACACAAGCCTATATTCAGGAAGACTGTCAGTTGTGGGAAGTACGGTCCTTCCATTTTGCAAAGAAACAGCTTGATGCAGGCAGATGTAATGGGATGAAAATGTGCCATTAACTCTAGAGCAAACAAGGCTACTTGACCAATCAATCTGCAATCTGCAAGTAACAGACTTCCGGTCCATGGCATAACTCTATTGTTGTTGTTCGTTCTACTACAGTATGGCAATTCTTGAGATAGTGTATGATCCAACATACAAAGCTCTCCAATACGCCTGAGTTCTAAATTTTAGTTTTTCCTATTGATGGAAGACACTATGAGGCAGCCATGAGTGATTTTCAGTCACCATCTAAGGAATTTCCTTTTTTGGTGAATTGTCTTCCCTACTGATGGAAATTTGGAAGATGAAATCCATTCATCTATAGAGATTCTCAGTCACCCATATCTTAGTTGTCTCAAAGATGCTTTTGCAAAAGGCAACTGGATAGTTTTTTTTTTCCTCTCAGGAGGAAGAAGTAGGAGTTTCTAGGACTTATGAAACTTCTTGGATGAGAAGCAAAACAACAACTACTACTACTACTACTACTACTACTACTACTACTACTACTCCCCCCCTCCCCCTCCACCACCTCCTCCTCCTTCTTGGTCAGTAACAATCTTGTAGTAGAAAATAAACAGTAGATGTATATGCTTCATATTAAGAGCACAGCTAGAATTTATCTTTCCCATTGATGAAACGCTTGGAAGAGAATTTGAACTTTCTTACTATATATGTTGACAGTCCCAAGAAACTTATATGCACAAAAATGGAAAAGACATACTAATTCCCACTATGGAAGAATGGACAGTAAAGGAGATGGCCTTGGCGGAGATGTCAACATTTACTGTTTCAATTAAAGAGAAAAACCCATCTAGCTTTGTTTCTGCTTGGAAACCATTTTTCAACTTTTTGCTCAAAACTGAAGAAAATGAAACTTTGATTTTAGTTTTTGATGATTAGAATGACTCTGCTGCTATAGAAATAGCTTGAAACGTTTAGAAATATAAAGCAAAAGGTTGAGGCTGTAATATTTGTGTAGTCTGTTGTGCTGGAAAAAATCAGAAGTCACTTCTTTTCTTCTGTCTCTTTGCAGATTTCTTCCTTCTTTTATTTTTCTAACCTTAAGTTTTTCAATAAAACATTATAAACAACAACAATTTCCCATTGATGTTCAGTTCCTCCTGTAATCTTTACTTGAAAAAAAAAATGCTGCCACAGAATGATGCATATTGAGGCCACTAAAGGATCCTACATCCTTTTCCAATAGCTTTGTCTTTCACCTGAAATAGTTTCTCCCTTTTCTTCTATCACATTATTGATTTGAGTACAAGAAGAAAAAACATGGCTTGTGGTATGTGCATGTTCCCCCCCACACACACACATCAAATACTTGGCTCATGATCTCCATGCTCATGGCAGGTAAATATAGTGCCAATTTCTAGCTGCCGTACTAAAAACTTTTCATTTTCTTTGATTCCTTTTCAAAAGCTAAGTTCTTTACATTTAGATGGTAGTTCCATGCTAAAAGGTCTGGCATTTTCCCCTTCCCAGTGGACTTTTCAAATTTCCTTTTTGTCCTGTTCAGGTATTGCAGGGTGACTTTAGGGAAACCTTGTTTCTGTGATGAATTCAACAAGTCTGCCCAATAATTGAATACAGACTCAGTCTCTAAAGTGACATGCAGGGGTTCAAAAATGCCCATCCAAACTCCCTTGTGCCCACTAGGTTTCTTGACCCACTTGATTTTATCTTATTTAGGTTCTTCTAAACTCAGTAAGAAACTAGCATTCTTCCAAGCAAAGTTCCAGCTTTATGTATTTTCTTTGGATCCCATCTACACCTAGAATGATATATTAGGAAAATAAGAATTTTAGTATCTGCAACCCAATTCTTGGAAAAACTGGGCCATGCTCATGTAGCAATCCAATCGCAATCAACCTGAGGAGTTAGAAGGGAAACAGAAGAAAACCAGTAATTTATCTTTTTGACCTTGGATGTTCTGTAGCTGGCAACAATCATTGGGACCTCTATATACTTTTTGTGAGAATCTGTAAGAAACACCCAAAATTCGAAATGTTTCTACTAGACTCAAAGTTGGGAGGACTCAAGAAGAGACCTTCTCTTCTCACATTCTTTCTTTTATGTTAAAATATTGGGTTCTGCTACAACTGCAACATGCTAACCTGTTCTATCAAAGATTGCATTTCCTCAGATGATGGATTCAGGTTGAGCCAAAAGTGACCGAAGACATCACCTTCTCTTATGTTCATTTTCTCGTGACCCGTCAAAACCGCGGAGGACAAAATCACGCTCGACAAAAGCGCGCATTTGACGTCATCACAGCGCGATGAAAAAAATTAAAAATTGAAATAAAATTAAAATTAAAGCAAGCCGATTCACATAAAGGTAAGGGTTAGGGTTAGGGTTAGGGTTAGGGTTAGGGTTAGGGTTAGGGTGAGGGTTAGGGTTAGGGTTAGGGTTAGGGTTAGGGTTAGGGTTAGGGTTAGGGTTAGGGTTAGGGTTAGGTTAAGGGTTAGGGTTAGGGTTAGGTTTAGAGCGTTAGGGTTACGTTTAGCGTTAGGTTAAGGGTTAGCGTTAGGTTTAGCGTTAGGTTAAGGGTTACGTTTAGGGTTAGATTTAGGGTTAGGTTAAGGGTTAGGTTTAGGGTTAGGGTTAGGTTTAGGGTTAGGTTTGGGGGGGTTAGGGTAAGGTTTTCGCTTTATTTTTACATTTTTCGATCACAGCGCGATGTTTTCGTCGTGCTGTGATGACGTCAAATGCGTGCTTTCGTTGAGCGCGATTTTGTCCTCCGCGGTTTTGTGGTGGAACCCATTTTCTGATACTTTCCCCTTTCTTTATGACACTCCTCCTCCTCTCTCTCTGAGACATTAAACTTTATTGAAGGGTCATATCTGACTTACCAGTAATCTGAACTAATTGCTCACAGAGGATTTTGTGGAATTAGCTGAAGACCACATGCTGGCCAAGGTTCCCAAATGGACCATCTTGGTTCTAAAAGAAAGATAGTTGATTTTATTCTGCAATGACTTCTGCTTAGAATTAATTTTCCTTAGAATATCAAAAGCCTTCTCATACTTAACCTATAGTCATTCACTCTATTATACTCAGCTAGTTTGTGCTAGTTGACCACTTGTTGTCATTTTATGTTTTCATTCACCTAGAAATTGAATATATCAATTAATACTTCAACTGCAGGGTTTTTTTTTGAGACCGTAAACTAATATTTAAATTCCTTGTGGAAGCTCTAGCTTTCTCTAAACCAGTTCTCTAGTCCTGATGGCAGACAATTTTTATTCTGTTCTTCTGGAGGGATGCATTCCAGTCCAATTTCAAACAACCTTTTAGCACATTCAGCCCTTGGGCAGGATCAGTGATAATGTAAATGGAAAATGACCTTGTACTCTGCAGATATTTTTGTCATGCTACAAAGGAGCACACAGAAGTATTTTATGCAATTTGTCCAACAACATAAAACAGTCAGCTTGATCAGATTTGAAAGATTTCTAAATAGCTGTCTTAATAGTGGAGAGTTAAGTAGCAAAAGGACATGATTTTTACATTACAGGAAACATCTAATGGGTTCAAGAATCTGAGACATGCAAATGAGCTTAAAATACTGCTGGGGCACTTCTCTATATGCAGCTACAGAAGAAAATGACACCCTGAGTAGGGGCACGGTTGTCTGAGTAGTGTAAGCAAAGTCTCACTGCAACTCAGTGGGACTGACTTTTGAGCAGAAATTTCAAAATTCCAAATACACGTAAAGCCCCCCTGAATGCAATAGAATGGTTTATAAAAAGATGGAGATAGGGTGGTATCATTTTTTTGCATTTAAAAGTTGATTTTTTTTTCATTCAATCGTGTCTGAATCTCAGAGAGTACCTGGTCAAGTCCCTGCAGTTTTCTTGGCAAGATTGTTTATGTAGTTTGCCATTGCGTGCTTCCTTGCTAGGGCTGAGAAAAAGTGACTGGCCCAAAATCACCCCGCTGGCTTTGGGTCCAATGCAGGACTAGAACTCATGGTCTCTCAGTAGCTTTATCTTAATTATTGACTAAGAGTTTTGAAGTGATCTTCCATACTTTGGTACACCCCCCATTCAGTGGTGGGATTATTTTTTCTTTACTATCGGTTCTGTGGGTGTGGCTTGGTGGGCATGGCAGGGGAAGGATATGTAAAATCTCCATTCCCTCCCCACTCCGCTGGAAGGTTACTGCAAAATCCCCATTCCTTCCCTATTAGCTGGGACTCAGGAGGCAGAGAATAGATGGGGGCAGGGCCAGTCAGAGGTGGCATTTACCGGTTCTCTGAATTACTCAAAATTTCTGCTACCTGTTCTCCAGAACTGGTCAGAACGTGCTGAATACCACCTCTGCCCCCACTTCATTATAACAGAGTGTAGGTAAGACCCTCTGCATTGTGTACCAGGCAATAAACTTTGAATAGGACTTAGCATCTGCTGTAGCCAACCTGCCAGGCATCTGTCCCTTTAAAATTATGACAACCTCAGTTCTACAGCATCAGACCCATGTATGTATGTATGTATGTATGTATGTATGTATGTATGTATGTATGTATGTATCTCTATCTCTATCTCTATCTCTGTCTCTGTCTCTGTCTCTATCTCTATCTCTATCTCTATCTCTATCTCTATCTCTATCTCTATCTCTGTCTCTGTCTCTGTCTCTGTCTCTGTCTCTGTCTCTATCTCTATCTAGATATACAGATATACAGATATACAGATATACAGACATACAGACATACAGACATACAGATATAGATATAGCTATAGATATAGCTATAGCTATAGCTATAGCTATAGATATAGCTATAGATATAGATATAGATATAGCTATAGATATAGATATAGATATAGATATAGATATAGATATAGATATAGATATAGATATAGATATAGATATAGATATAGATATAGATATAGATATAGATATAGATATAGATATAGATATAGATATAGATATAGATACTGTATACACACACACACAAAGTATATTGCCTGAGGTGAAAAACAAAGTGGTGCTTCTTCCCTCTCTACTCAAGTGGCACTTGAATTATGAAATGGAGACACTTCTGTCAATTGTGAGGGCAGCAAGGACTAATGATTACCAGAATTTGCTGCTTCAGCCTGCTTCTTCACTGTGCAAAATAGCAAGGCCAGCTTTTCGACACTACAGAGAGTGTCTATCCATTCAAAGTGATCTGCTAATATGCTTCCGGCCTCACTCTTAACAGTTCATCTCTGCGAGTAGAATGTCTTTTTAAATCAATCCCTTTCTCACCATATCTCTCACTTTCTACAAGCTAGGAGAGAGCCCCTTTGCTTACGTATCGCTTACTTGATGGGTAAAATATATCACACAATTGTTTCAAGCAACTTCGCAACGTAACTACCTTGTCACTTCATTACGCCATGGGATCATTGTGTTGACCCAGAAAATCTTTATGTCCTATAGTTTAAAATAATATAATTTTGCCAAATCCAGTCTAAGAGCCTTGGTGGAACAGTGGTTAGAGTGCAGTATTGCAGGCTAATTCTGCCAACTGCTAGCAGTCCGATTTTGATTGTTGATTCTGAAGGTTGATTCAGCCAGCCATCCTCCCGAGGTTGGTAAAATGAGGACCCAGATTGTTGTTCGATGAACCAATTAGAAAGGGCTGTGAATCACTATGAAGTGGTATATACGTTTAAGTGCTATTGCTGTGCAACCAACCCTAATTTATTAAATGTACGGTATATACTGCTCAACTCCCAGTGGCCTTTGTAATTGTGAAGTCGGCAAAAGTCATGGCTTACTCTCCAGATCCTTCAGCTAATATATTTTGCTTCCTGTGAACGTATTGATTATCAATATTTATTAACAACCCAACCAGATGAAAAAATAAAACCATCTCTTCCCTTGATACACTGCAGTAACATTTTCACTGCAACACATCACAATCATCAATAGAATAGGTACCATGACAACCACAGAGGTCTTCTTTCTTGTGGCCCTTTCACCCCCAACAGACATTTCTTTGTAATTATGAGCAGCCACCTTATGAAAAATGGCAGCAAACATGACAGCTGAGGAAAGTTTGTGCCCTATTGAAACATCTTTCGGCTGTTAGAATGCGGCCGCCCGAGTGATTGTGGGTGCACCTCGGTTCGCCCACATAACACCTATCCTCCGAGAGCTGCGCTGGCTACCTGTCGATCTCCGGGTGCGCTTCAAGGTGCTACTTACCACTCATAAAGCCCTTCATGGTAGTGGATCTGCGTACTTGAGAGACCGCCTCCTGCCAATTACCTCCTTGCGACCAATAAGATCGCATAGATTAGGCCTCCTCCGAGTTCCATCTGCCAGTCAGTGTCGACTGGCAACCACACGGAGGAGAGCCTTTTCAGTAGTAGCTCCGACCCTTTGGAACGATCTCCCCGTGGAGATTCGTACCCTCACCACCGTCCAGACCTTCCGCACAGCCCTTAAGACCTGGCTATCCCGTCAGGCCTGGGGATAAAGACCACAATCTGTCCCCACCCGGATGATGAATGAATGTTGTGTACTATTTTATTCTCATGTATTGTTTTATGTTTATTGTTTTGTACCCCCCCCCTCCCTATTTTATGTAAGCCGCCCTGAGTCCCCTCAGGGAAAAGGGCGGCCTATAAATGTTAATAAAATCAAAATCAAAATCAAATCTTCCAAGATGGTGGGTTGTTTCTGAGATTCCATGAGATTATGTGATTGTTGTGGAATCCTAGAAGATGGGACACAAGGGGCTATGAGGAAATATCCATGTGGCTAAGAGAAGTAACAAAATTATAAGATGGGAAGAGGAGGAGGAGACAAAAGAGGACAGGAGGCAACCAAAGGGATGTGGGAGGGGAGAAAGAAAACAGCAACAGCCCAACATGGAGGGGAGAGGGGGCTTCCAAGATATTTTGATCGGCCTGATTTCTGCAACAGCTATTTTGTTTGCCAGGCATTAGGAGAGAGGAGAACATGCCTTCCTGTTTGTCCTCAGCTCCTACAGCAATTATAGCCTTAGAATCAAATACTGTATTGTCTGGCTTTTGGCGTGTGACTGTTTGCACAACAGTAGTCATTCAAACTTTCCTGTATATTGTACACTGTCTGCTTTTTTCTTTTCCTCATCCATCAACAACTCGGCAGCCTAGATTTACATTGTTTAATTTATTTCCAGCAATTGGCTTCAATCCAGCCCCTTTCAAATCTATCATCTACTGTATAAATCTAGCATAGCTGTAGAGCTCATGGCACCTCACAGTTTCTACGGGGAAATTTGAAAAGCATTTTGTCATCGATTCTATATTACAGCGTATGTTTTTGAAAATAAAGATTGGTTGGAAAAATATTGTGATTCAGGAACCCATCTTCGTCATTCTGGAAAAAGTAATTTCATAGACATAAAGGCCTAATTACATTTTTTTAAAACTGTTTTTCACCATATTTTTTCTTGCCGATGACCAGAAAGTTACACAGTTTTTGCCTGCTCCTTTTTCTCTATTTGTCCTCCTTTTCGTGTCCATGTCCTTCTTTGTCTGTTTAGATTGTTTGTTCAGATATCTGGTAACCCTAATTTTGTGGGAATATCCAGGACACTCTTTTAAAATTTCATATTTTGCTCATGGATCTCTACGGCTTTTATCCATGCGTTTGCCTATGGAGAGTCTCAGCCATCTAGGCCATGGTTGTCCCAAAGGTGCTTTTTCAGAAGACAATTGAAGTTTCTTGGTTTTTGTTTGAAGACGTTTTGCTTCTTATCCAAGAAGTTCTACAGTTCTGAAGAATGAACTAAAGAAGCTTCTTGGATGAGAAGTGAAACGTCTTCAAGCAAAAACAAGAAAACCCAGTTGGCTTTTGAAAAAAAGCAACTTTGGGACATCCATGCTTTGAGGTTTGATCACTCAATCGAGCAGCAACTATTTAGTTAACCCTTAACATCCTGGAGACAATGTGACGTGTGTACATTCAAAATTGCGCTGGAATATCTGGCCTTACATAGAAAATATGTGAGTGTTCATTTGGCTTACCGCTTTGAAGTATGGAACTGACCTTTGAATCATCTTCTCTGGTTTTTTTTTAAACTGACATTGTTTGTAGCTCCTCCAGCACTGGAGAATGTTGCAGGTTAGCAGATAATAACATTCCAGTTTAGCAGCTTGTTATATCTCACTAAGACAGTTTAATGAGCCCAAATCCCAGATACTGCATAAATACAACATGTTCTCTTTGCTAATCAAGCCTATTCACTCAAGGTCTTCTCTGGAGCTGTGGCTTCAAAAACAACTTGTGACTAAAGGTAGTTCAAAAGAATTAAACTTGAAGGATGGTTTCCTGAAGTTGTTACTGTGCAAAGGTTCTAAGGTTTGGGTAGCACTTTTTGGTAATTTTGTGTAAGATGTTTAAGATGTGTAATTTAAAATTTCACAGTTCCTTTCTCAGCACCAGGAATTGCAGGTCCACTATGCTCAAAGGACATCAGGTTTAGCTGTTTTTCTGCACCAAAATGCCTGCCTTAAGTTTTTGCTTTCCGCTCAGCTAGAAAAGCATATTTTCTCTAATCATATTTTCACAGGAGAAATATTGATATTCAAGGGCGCATCTCAGCTCCATCTTCCATTAATTTTCACTGGTTAAACCGCAGAGTGCCTTGTTTTGTGGATATTAAATATAATCAGGTAAAACTGGGATGCCTATAAATTGGAGCAAACGAGACAGGCACAAAGCTTAAATCTATTTTATTTTTACTAGCACAAGAAGCTACGTCACCTGTAACCCATGGAAATAGCATAAAGCATGAAAATAAAAAGGTGGCACCCCAGAATTTGTTCCAAATACCAAATGAGAAGAGAACAAACTACCTTTCCAATAGTGCAATCTAGCATTTAAGGTGAGGGATTCTGCTATTGCTGCTCTTAAGCAACTCCCATAAATCACACAGAAATCTACAGATGATCAGTTCTCTCTCTCTCTCTCTCTCTTCTTCCCCTTCAAAGAAAGGGAATTGGCGAAGTTGCTTTACAAGTTCATCCATCATTCATTTTTCCCACACCTGGACTAGGACTTTAGGATAATTGGGATAGAAAACCTATGTCAGGACTATACCACTGCAGATTGCAAATAAGCATTCACAAGATGAATGTTCTTCCACCCCAAGACATTTTGTGCATAGGTATCCATTCCTAGAAGGGACCCGGTGTCTCAGTGGCTAAGACACTGAGCTTGTTGATCAGAAAGGTCGGCAGTTCGGCGGTTTGAATCCCTAGCACCACGTAACAGAGTGAGCGCTTGTTACTTGTCACAGCTTCTGCCAACCTAGCCGTTCGAAAGCATGTAAAAATACAAGTAGAAAAATAGGAACCACCTTTGGTGGGACGGTAACAGCATTCCATGCACCTTTGGTGTTTAGTCATGCTGGCCACATGACCATGGAGATGTCTTCGGACAGTGCTGGCTCTTTGGCTTTGAAACAGAGATGAGCACCTCCCCCTAGAGTCAGGAACAACTAGCACATATGTGCGAGGGGAGCCTTTACCGTTATCCATTCCTAACCGGGATGGATGCTGAAACGATGAAACATGTGCATCACAGGACAAGCTCTGCCTTTTTGTTTCGTTCTTGTACAGCCAAGTTAAAGCACACTAAAAGTGGAGTTTGCATCACAATCTTGCAATGCATGTTTAATCACTTGCCCTCCCTTAGCCCTCCTGCCTACGCCTCTCATTACATGCACAGCAAACAGCAGCAGATAATAGGCAAGGCTAGGCGCTGATTCTTTCAGGGATATCTAGTTTCTGTGTGGCCTACAAACCAAGCTCAGTGAGGAGTGATTTAAGAGCAGAATTTGGCAAGCTTGGAGAAGGAGTCATTAATGGGAAATGTGTATGTGTGTTTAGATCAATGAAAGCCTGCGAGGAGAAAATGTTTTAAGACTCCTCATCCCAACCCTGTCACTTTACTCAAGCAACGACGTGGTGTCTGGACCCCATGTGAATTTCTGAATCTGAAGGAATTAGGTAACTTGCATAAGTCCCGAAAGTGGAAAGTCATCATTCAAAGGAAAAGCTTAAAGGGAAAGTTGGAGCTGGAGAATTGATTCATATTTACCAGCTCTTGTCACTTTGCATCATGTAACTGAGTGAATGGTGGTCCTGCAGAAGCTGGATTCTTTGCAGGACTGTGGCTTCAAGCAACAAATTCTATTTTTCTCCTGTTCCTTACTGCTGATTTCTCTGCAGAGGGTTAACAAAGGTGCCAGCAATTTTAGATATCTGGATTATAGCAATAGTGCTAGCAATAGCACTTAGACTTACATACATACTGCTTCACAGTGCTTTTACAGCCCTCTCTAAGTGGTTTACAGAGTCAGTCTATTGCCCCCAACAATCTGGCTCCTCATTTTACCCACCTTGGAAGGATGGAAGGTTCAGACTGGTGAGATTCGAACTGCCAAACTGCTGGCAATTGGCAGTCAGCAGAAATAGACTGCATACTGCATACTGATTTTAACCATTGTGCCACCACAGCTCTTATGTGGTTAGTGGACATTGAAATCCAACATTTACAGGGCCTCAAATTTTCTATGTGTAATATCATGAAGGTAAGAAAGATGTATTTCATTCCAGAAAGGATTAGGACCCTGCTCTTCCACCCTCAAACATCTCCTGTAGATAAAAACAATTCATCTTCTCCATGGAATTGGATTTTTTTTTAATGGAAGGCTCTAGAGATGGAGTCAAAATTGGGTTTTATGCAGAGAAATCCTCAAAGTCTGCCCCTCACATACAAAACTTTTTTTCAGGGAGTAATGAGACATAAACAGAGAGATCTGGCCAGTTTTACATGAGAGAGAGTGGATATCCTTATCAATAGTTGAAAGCCATAATTCAATTCAGCAAAATACAGTAAGGATATTGAGTATAAGTTCAAAAAAATGTGTAGTCCCAGTAACCTCAAAAAACTTCAAAGCAGTTGTGTAATAAATAGAAACAAAATAGAACAGCGACTCATTTTTAAATATATGGGAGTGGTTTTCCATGCTTTGAAATGCAGTAGTCCTTGACGTATACCACTATTGAGGCCAAAATTTCTGTTTCTAACCAAGACAGTTATTAAGTTAGTTTTACCCCATTTTATGACCTTTCTTGCCACAGTTGTTAAGTAAATCACAGCTCTTGTTCAGTTAGTAACACGGTTGTTAAATGAATATAACTTCCCCATTGACTCTGCTAGTCAGAAGGTCAATAGATCAACGAAAGGTGATCACTTGATCCTGGGACACCGCAACTGTCATACATATGAGCCAGTTTGCCAAGCTTCCAAATTTTGATCATGTGACCATGGGTATTATCAGAATATGCAAACATTTATATAGTGTTTGCAAAAGTGTAGTCAGAACAAAGCAAGGAGCATCAAGACCCTTCATAATAACATCTCGAGTAAAACAGGAATGTGTACCCTCACCTACATCGACAGCATAAGCAAAGAAGCCAAATCCAAGAATGGAAATAATATCAACCAACTACTCTTTGCAGATGATTAGGTATTAGATAGCAAGTACAGCAAAGGAACTACAACAACATCTGATGGCCATGAACCACGAATGCCAACATTCCTCCCTAATGGCCTGGTTCCAATAACTCTGAAGGGTGACTTACTCTCACTATGAAGGTTAGCAATGAATCAGAAATTAAATGTTCTGGTCTCACCATAGATTTGCTTATATCGTCTGGTTCTGATCGGGCAAAAAGGGCAGTCCTTCAAAGGTTGGATGAGATGGAATGTGAGATTGAAATTGGGACCCTGATCTTACAGCAGCAGAACTCTGACAGCAAAAGCTACAATGTGATCTGCAAGCTGATCATACAGGTCAGAAGTGTCAAACTCAAGGGCCGTGAGCCAAATCTGGTCTGTGGGATGCTTAGATCTGTCCCGCGGGGCCACCCTGGAAACAATGAAGGACCAGCCCACAGTGCCTCTGTCAGTGGCCCTCCCACTGGCAGAGGGTTGCAGGAGGCCGTCACAGCCAAAAATGGAGCTCAGGACCCCGTTTTCACTGGCAGAGCACTTGGGCCTCCAAAGGCGTGACACAAGTGATGCTGAGCTGGCCACACCCACCCTGGCCACACCCAAGCCGACCCCAAGGTCAAAAACAACCCTGATGCAGCCCTCAATGAAATTGAATTTGACACCTCTGATATAGGTTAACCATCCTTAGGTTAAGGAGGGAGCTTTTTAGAGTTAGGTGCCAGGTGCATCCGTCAGCTTCCCCACAGGGGAAGACCTAGAACACATCTGTCCTTGCGACTCTGGATATAATCCAGAAACCATTCACCATGTACTGCATTACTACAATGGGCAGATGTTCGTCTTTGGACTAGAATTTGGATACCAGGACCATAGGAGCCAAATTTTGTATGGATACACAGCTCCCCTGGCACAAATATGAACATTTCTAAGTTTGGACTTCAGCCCTTTTTCTATTTTATTCATTTCATCTTTTGGTTGTATTGATTCCATTTCATTTTGACATGCTAGTCTTTGAACACAGGAGTAAAAATGGCCCTGACTTGGTTACAATTTGAAGAGGCTCAAGAAAGAAATTAATGTACCTAATTAGATACACTAATTTTGTTCAAGAAAGAAATTAGTGTAGCTGCTTCCATAATGGAGGGATATGTTCATTTTAAATGTCCTGAATAAGAAATAAGATTATAATTCAGATTTCTGAAATGAGCTGCTTTGAAACTTTTTTGTTTGAAAACGTTTGGAAAATATAATCAGTCTAAAATGCTATGACCCTGCCACAAAATGCAGGAAGATAGAATTTCGTGTTTTGTCACAGACTACGGATCTTGAATAACAACAAATCAAAGCTATCACTGATTGGAATCCAGAGTTGATTTATACCCCTGGGAGCTTTGCCACTCATTTAAATCTCATCTTAGCCATGTGGTCACTTCTGCAGTGAGGATATAATAGTACATGGAAAGATGACTAAAATATTTATGGGAAGTTTCAATACTTTCATAAATACTGAAGTGCACAGTTTAAATTAGAAATCTTCTGTTATCTTTCAAACTAAGAAAGCACCCGGTTCACTGGAGGTATTAGATAGGATACAGCACATAGTAATTATTGTGATTGAACTTTTATCCCTTGCTGCTCCCGTCTCCAGAGAATTCTGCATATTGTTTAATTTATGTGGTTACCACAATGGTAAATGGAGCTGGCAGCATGAAATTGTTATAAAATCTCAACCAGGTATCTTTGTTTTTCTGGTTGAAGAAAAAAGAAAGAAAGCCATGGTTTCTTTGGTTAATTGTATAATTTTAAATTTCTAGAATTAGGTCTCCTGCAAAATGTCCCCTTAATCTGTATCAGGGTTCAACCATAGTGACCCCCAAAGGACAACAATTTGGCACTAGACAACACAAATACTTCTTCGTGCACCTCTTCCAGGCAGCTAAGCACTTTTCTTCTAGGTACTCACTTTTGAATTACTTTATTTAGTTACCGTATCTTTTAAAAAAGACTATTTTCATTTTATTTTGTTTTAGCTTCACTTAATTTGTTAATGAAAATGATATTGAGCATGTAAGCATTGTGACATTACACACATAAGAAAGAGACAAAGTTCACAGCACAACACTACTTTGTGCTGTTTGACAAAAGTGGCATGATCCCGAGCTCATGAATGTATGGTGGTATTGTAGAAGATACCTGCGTAGCAATGCAGTGAAGTCTCCATCATTGGCTGATTCCTCCCCATCTGAAATTAGGAATGGATCCAGAGCTTTCTTACCGAGTCAGCCAATCAGCTCCTTGGTGGATTCTTTCAAGTATTTTCTACTTTTAATCATTCCATGTTTACTGGATTCTTGAGAGGTTTTTTTGTTATTATTTTTTTCAGAAACAATCCATGAGGAATGAATAAAGGGCAGGCTGCACTTAATCTGTATGAGCAAGATTATTCTTTTATAAACAGTGGAGGCAAAGAATATGGTTTAGATCAAAAGAGAGTTTTGTAATGTAAGACTTTGTGGCTCCTAACAGGCCACTGCCTAATTTAAATTTGCTTTCCTTTTCCCCACTGGCTGCATTCAATTCAAGACCCAGGGTATGAGTTAGAAAAGAACAGGGAGATAACTGTCCTTGATGGGACTTTAATGCAATTTACCTTTTCTATACCACTATTCCTTCCCATTTATCCTACACATCTGGGCTCCCTTATTTTTTGCTGTTGTTAGTCTTCTGCTTCCTTTGCTGTTATATTTTTGTGATGATTTCCTCTTCCCCGCACAAGATAAACCTGAGATTGTCTTCCACGCTTATGTACTTTGAACAGCTTTTCACCTTAGCTCAATCCCTCCTTGGATTTGTCTGGCAGGGGAGGATGAGGTTTGCAGTCAGAATACCTGGAGGGCATCAAAGTGGGGAAGGCTGCTTTAGATCACAGCTAAATGATCTACACAACTTTATTGTGGCATATGCTGTATTTTAATACCTCCTTCTCTGTGGCCAGTACCCAATCTATGTTCTTCCCTTTACAAAATAAGAAGATGGAAAGGGAAAACATCTATGGGTTTTTTCCTACTCTTAAAAATGCATCAATTTTATCTACTCTCATTAAAATACAATTATAGAATAATTGGATGCTACGCCACAGAAATGAATCATGAATTTTTAATTAAAAAAATAAGGGAAGAAAATGAAGCCTTCGGAGATAATCCTGGACTGCAGAAAAGCAAAGGGGTTGAAGTTTTGTTAAATATGTCTAACTTGGGATGCCATTCTCATTCATGAAGTTACCCTATTTATAAATTTTAATTTATAAGAAAGGATATTCATTGCCTTCCTGTGCTTCTGTTTCTTATTCCACAAAAGAAAAGAAGACAGAAGCTTGGGGGGAAAACACAGCTTTTTGGCTTGGTTCAAGTGGCTGGTTCAGCCAAGGAAATAAAAGTCTGATTCAATTAATGCTTTACTCTCATTAGAATTGCTGTTCTTTATCTTCCATTAGGAATAATTCCATAATGTTCCCAAATGGATCACCTCCACGATTGAAACCTTATCACTCCACGCATCTTTCCTCTTTAATCCATACCTCATAAAGAACATGAAGAAGAGGTAGAATCTGAACCTTAACTTTTGTTGTTGTAAAGCAAAACACAGTTTCCTTTGTATCTCGGACACCACCTGTTCTCTCAATTTCTTTACTGCTTTTTATATTTTTCTTCCCATTCCTCATTCTTGGGATGATTTGCTAGTCAGTATGGAGTTCCATATCTCTCTCTCTCTCTCTCTCTCTCTCTCTCTCTCTCTCTCTCTCTCTCTATCTCTATCTCTATCTCTATCTCTATCTCTATCTCTATCTTTCCAATGCTGATCGCAGCTTCCCTGGATTTCAGTGTAAAATTGTGGCAGAAAACCTGGGTAAAAAGACTTTATTAAAATAAATTAAATTGGGGGGCACACTTTTCCCCCCCTGCCCTTTGTTCGCACAAATTGATGCCATTTCTAAAGCTCTGAGCCCAGTGGTCAAACACACTGGTTCTTTGATTTTTTTGAACTGTGGACAATCTGCGCAAGCAAGAACAAAAACAAACAGGAGGCTACTGTTTTTTTTAAAAAAAGGAGACTTTACAGCAGAATTAGATGACTTGAAGCTGTCATTCACACATCAGCACAGGAGTTTCTGTTACAGACAATCAAGCCCCAAAGTGAATCCAACAGACACCATGCACCAAAAGCATCAAATGTCAACCCCTCACATTGGACAAGTCCATCCTCCCCACCCCACCCCACCCCACAAATTCAAATCTGGAAGGAAAATATCTTAAAAGAGAGCAAAAGTTTTTTTTTACAATTAAACTTTAAGACCAATTTGTCTCTCTCCCTCCCCTCCTTAAAACAAAGCATCAAAGCTGGAAATGTTTAGCTGGTGGGATTTACAGTGTTATATAAAGAACATCAAATGTCATTCAAGAGCTTCCTCATCTCTGTCCCCTTTCCACTTTACCCCCGTTCCCACCGCAGGGGGACCACCACTGTCCTCGCTGCAGGTCGAGGTCGCTGCTCTTCCCCACCTGTCCGGAGAGCGAGGGAAACGGCTGTAAAACCCTCTCCCACGCCCAGTCCAAAGTCACGGCAGTTGGCTTCGGATAGAGTCCTGCTACTATCGTCCCGTCGGTGGGGGGAAAGGGTCGCTTGTTCCTCGCCTGCCAGGAATTGCTTCCACGGCCGGGAAAGGCGGCGGTAGCAGCCAAAGGTCCCCTCGCGAGTCCGGAGAGGCCAAGCGGGCCGGTGGGCGGCGCCGGGTCAGTAGGGGCCCACGGCCACCGCCTCCACCTCTTTGGACGGCCTCCGCTCCTTCACCAGGAAGTTGATCATGCCTTCGGACTTGATGAGCAGGTTGCAGCCGAGGAAGAAGATGCCGAAGACGACGGTGAGCGACAGGACGCACATGACGGCGATCTGCACCACCCGCATGATGTACAGGCTCCGCTCGTCCGGCGCCGTCACCACGAAGCCGTCGTCGGTCACCACGGACATGGGCGTGAAGGACTGGAGCACTCGCTCCAGAGAGCCAGTGCCGTTGGCCAGCAGCAGCCCCAGCACCTCCGTCTGGTTGCCCAGCGTGGAGTTCATGGTCCCGGCGGCGGCAGGGAGACGGGGCGGCGGGCACCGGCGATGGAGCGAGAGCGCGGCGCGGCTTCCTCGGAGATGTGCCCGGCGCCCAGCGAGCCTCATGCGGCAGCTGCGGCGGCGGCCCCTTTTTGAGGACGGCAACCTGTGGCGCGCAAACCGAGGGGGCTGGGAATCCCCGGCAAGTGGCGCGCTCCTTTGCCCGGCTCTTGTTGAGGATCTGCTTTCTCCGCCAGAAGAGGGGTTGCTGCTGGGAAGGGAGCCCGGGCCGAGTCCAGAAGCTGCCCCCCTCTCCCTCACACCGCCTTGCCTCGAGGCGCTGAGCCGTCAAGGAAAAAGTGAAAGGGGAGCGAAGGAGCGCAGCGCAGCCAGGCAGCCAGAAGGAGAAGCAGCCGCCAACCTCGCGCCTCCGAGCGGCTCTTTTGATACAACAGGAGACGGGCGGGTACAAAGAGTCCCGAACTCCCTCCCCGCTCCCCCCCCGCCCCCGGCAGAGTGGCCTGGAAAAGAACCGGCAGCCACACACGCGCCGCTTCGCTCCGCCTCGCCATCGGGGGCGCCGGGCGGGGCAGGAGGAGGTGGAGGGAGGGAGGATCAAATCCTGAGTTTCGTTTTAGTTGTTCGTTATCTCGGATTTTTTTTTGAAAGGGAAACAAAAGGAAAATGCTTTGATATAATCCAACGACCGTGATTGCAGTTTCATCAACAGTGAGGCAGCGCTCCCTCAAAACTTGATATGTCAACTTTAAGGATAATACATTGGTTATTCGAAATGAGGAAGCGTTCAGCTTTCTGCTTTGTCTGTTTACTGTTTAGTTGTATAATTTCAGAATCCCTATTTCTCCACTGACCAATATTAAGATAGATTGGACGAACAGTCTCCCTTTTATAAGAGCTCTCTCTCTCTCTCTCTCTCTCTCTCTCCCTCTCCCTCTGTGTATTCTATTAGAATAGAGTAGAGTAGAATAGAATAGAATAGAATTCTTTATTGGCCAAGTATTAAGAAATACTATCTCACTGATTTGTAAAATCTCTCTCCCTATCAGATGCAACATCTTGGAAGAAAATGTGTCCATTCTCTCTCTCTCTCTCTCTCTCTCTCTCTCTCTCTCTCTCTCTCTCTCTCTCTCTCTCTCTCTCTCTCTCTCTCTCCCTCCCTCCCTCCCTCCCTCCCTCCCTCCCTCCCTCTGTGTATTCGAATAGAATAGAATTATTTATTTGCCAAATATTGTAAAATCTCTCTCCCTATCAGATGCAACATCTTGGCAGAAAATGTGTCCATTCTCTCTCCCCCACTCTGTATTCTTGAATACAATACAATAGAATAGAATAGTATCTCACTGATCTGTAAAATATCTCTCTATCAGATGCAACATCTTGGCAGAAAATGTGTCCCTTGTCTGTCGAATTTTAAAATTTGGGTCCAGAAGAAAACAGTCTAACAGAAGTACATGTCAATATATCAAAATTTGACCTAAGGAATCAGGAGCACATGCTTATACAGAAAAAAAAGACACATATGGAGCAACAGATAAGATTCTAAAAATAAGGAAAATAAAGTGTAAAAATCCAATTTAGCTATTAAATTGAGGGAAGAAGGATAATAAGTTAGATAATGAAAGGGAAAGCTATATTGGCAGGAGCAAATAAGTTTTGGAACCATTTTTCGTCCAGTAAGGTTGATGAAATGTAAGATTTATTTATTAAATTTATTTGCTGCACATCTCACCGCAAGGCAACTTTATGTGAAGATTTATTTCACATAATAGCATGCAGAGTTGTGTCTCAACTTGATTCCCAAAGGAAGCTGAAATAAAAAAATAAAAAAAATAAAAAAATAAAATTAAGCTGAAAAAAATATTCTTTGTAGCCAAATCACACTTGGCCAAATAAAGCTATTCTGTTCTGTTCTGTTCTGTTTTATTTTCTATTCAAATAAGCAACAGCTTCCTCAGCTTTTGCAAAGCTTGAATACTAGTGATGAAATATGGATGCCATCATACCATTTCCTTAGCAATGCTAGAGAATTAATTTGCCATTGCTGTCACCTGTTTGCTTGTTTTTATATTTTTGCTCCCCTCTTTAGCCCACAACCTTTTTATACCCAGAAGGTCCCTATCCAACTCTTGTTACCTGATGACACACACACACAAAAAAGCCCGCTTCTGCCATCTGCTGAGAAAACAAAAGCATTACAGAGTGGTTATTCTTTTAATTTCTTCTAATTAACAAACACGGTGAATCCCCTCTATTAAGATATATAAATATTTTCCACAAAACACACATAAAAAGTCAAGTATTCTTACAGTGAAATATGAATGGCTATTTAATTCAATGTGTTTATCAGCTAGATCAGGCTGGCTGAGGAATTCTGGGAGTTGAAGTTGCTGGATTTGGATACCTCTGTGCTACATGGTTTGTAAGAAAGTATATTCAAATAAACTGGGATTAAACTGGTGTGGGATTGTAATGATGAATTCTTAAAAAAAGAATCTGGAAGATCCAGAAAGTTTTTTTAAAAAAATATACAGGTAGTCCTCAACTTATTATCACAATTGAGCCCAACATTTCTGTTGCTAAATGAGACATTTGTTAAGTGAGTTTTGCCCCATTTTACAACTTTTCTGGTCACATATATTAAGTGAATCACCACGGTTGTTAAGTGAATAACATGGTTGTTAAGTGAATGTGGTTTCCCCATTGATTTGGCTTGTCAGAAGGTCGCAATCATATGACCCCAGGACACTGCAACCGTCATAAATATGAGCCAGTTGGCAATCGGCTCAATTTTGATTGCATGACCATGGAGGGATGCTGTAATGGTTGTAAGTGTGTAAAATGATTATAAAACCCCCTTTTTTCAGTGCTGTTGTAACTTTGGTCACTAAATGAACTGTTGTAAGTCAAGAACTACCTGTACTGGTTTGTGGCCACAGACAAGCACTGGCTTATGATGTATAAAATGTGAAGGTTCACGTATTTTAAGAGAGAAGTACAAATTTAAAAAAAAATACCATCCAAAGAATAGTCTATGACTGTTAAAAGCCAGCATAGTAGGACAGGCCCTAAAGTAGCAGGTTACAGGATGTGCTTTTTTTGATCCATCTGTCTAATTTGGAGACTTGATGCAAGTGGAAAGCAAGGAGAAAATACCCCAGATGTTGTAACTCGATCTAAATACTTTCTCCCCATTCATTTAGTTTGTTGGTTGTAAAGTCAGATGCCAGATGGTCCCATGTCTTTTCAAACAACACCTGCTCTACCCATCTGCAACCAGGTAAATTTAGTGAGAACAGTGTGTAAAATTTCCAATCAAGAAGCCTGATGAATTAAAGGCCAGAAATTGAATTAAATAGGGAGAGGATCAGGGGAATAATTAATTCCTGGTGCCAGTTCATCCAAAAGAGAAAGGACAAGGACAAGGAAATGTCGACAAAATGACATCTGTTTTATTTCAGTGTCTTTATTTCAGAACATGCACGCACACACACACACACACAGAGACACACTAATGTGTACGTACATTCATCAATGCTGTTACATTAATACAGCAATGTTACTTACATACAATATGTAATAATGCAAAGTATATTTTGCATAAGGATATTTCATAAATACAGTAGAGGCAGTCTTCAGTCTACACTGGGTCCATTTAGTGACCATTCAATGGCATCGAAAAAAGTAACTTATGACCATTTTTCACAATTACGACTGTTACAGCATCCCCATGGTCACGTGATCAAGATTCAGATACTTCACAATTGACTCATATTTATGACGGTTGCAGTGTCCTGGGGTCATTGGATCACCTTTTGCGACCTTCTGACAAGCAAGGCCAATGGGGAAGCCAGATTCACTTAACAACTGCGTCCCTAACTTAAATACTGCAGTGATTCATTTAACTATTGTGGCAAGAAAGGTCACAAAATGGGACAAAACATATGTCACTTAACAGCATAAAGTTTGGGCTCAGTTGTGGGGCATAAGTCAAGGAGGCAATATGGTGCTGTCAGCAAAAAATTCATCAAAGAATACCGACATAACATTATAGGTAAAGGTTTCCCTTGCACATATATGCTACTCATTCCTGACTCTAGGGGGCAGTGCTCATCTCCGTTTCAAAGCCAAAGAGCAGCGCTGTCCGAAGATGCCTCCGAGGTCATGCGGCCAGCATAACTAAACACCAAAGGCGCATGGAACGCTGTTACCGTCCCACCAAAGGTGGTTCCTATTTTTCTACTTGTATTTTTACATGCTTTTGAACTGCTAGGTTGGCAGAAGCTGTGACAAGTAACAAGCACTCACTCTGTTATGCGGTGCTAGGGATTCAAACCCCCAAACTGCTGACCTTTCTGATCGACAAGTTCAGCATCTTAGCCATTGAGCCACCACTCCCCTTTAACATCATAACATAACTATATATTAACTTAAGCTCCATTTCTGGTGATTTCATGAATACGGAAATATAGTATTCTTGGCAGCAGTACAGAAGAGGTTTCCCATGGTCTTCTTAACTATTATTCAAAGCGGTTGTACATATTAGAAACCCAAGAATCTATTTCATTACCTAAATAAACTAATGCATTTACTTTTCTTCTTTGGCAATTTCTCACTGTTAAAGCAATATACCTCTGAGATGTCAGGATGAAATTGGAGCAGCTTTTGAATTTGACAGAATTAGACCTGTAAGATGGGCAAACTTTTACACACAGGATGCTGGCTGGGGAATTCTGGGAATTGAACTTCACATATCTAACATAAGGTTTGCCAAGTTTGGGGGAAAAACATTGTAGAGTATAACTATGGAATCTTGAAAGGCTGTCAGAGTTCCCTTCTGCCCCTATTATGCACCAGAGATTCAAGGCAGGTTATTTTGAGAAACTTTCTCATTCTCTGGGCCTCAGTTTACATTCTTCCTCCCTTAAGGGCACCTGCATGCATTCATTCAGATTATCTCCATGTTGCTCTGTACTCAAACATATTAGATTCCCTCCCCTTCCCTGCCCACAACTGTAGGGATATATGGGGTATTTTGGTCAAACATCACTAGGAAAGAGCTGCTAATTGCATGCATTTCCCATTAGGAAAGGACGAAATAAAAGTGGTTTAAAACCGATTTCTTTTTTTAAAAAATTCCTGCAACAGTTCATTTTTCATTTTCATTTTTTTTATGAACTTGTAGGCCATCTTAATCATCGGGGTAGCTCTAGGCAACGTGGTAAGTTACAGGAAGAGACAATGAAGCTTAATTTTTTCTTCTTCTGTCAATTGCATAGCTTCTCTCCATTACAAATTTCTTGTGGCATTTTTCAAATTTTCAGGATAATCACTGCAGGCTTAGGAGCAAGAACTGCAGGGAAGGAGGGGGGGGAAGTATGGATATTTCCTCCCACCCCCAAAAAAGACAACCAGCAAAGAGAAAGGGCGCTAAACAACAGGGAAACATTGAAAAGCTTAGACAAATCCACTGAGCTAATAATGCAAATTTAAGGCAGAGCTGCTCCTACCTCCTGCAAGCAGAATATCATTTGAGCAAAAGAAAAGAGATGAAAGACAGAGCATATTCTAGGGCATGCAGTGACATCTAGTGTGTGTAATGCACAATAGGCATTAGAGACGGTCTCTGTTGTGTATATGTTCACTGAACTTCTAAAAGGAAAGCATGCCTAAGAAGCTCCAACCATTTCTTACTCTGAAAATCCAAACAAGACTGCTAATGGCCATGGATTGATGCCAAAAGTTAATTTTTGTTTGAAAGAGTCTTCTCACAAATGTAAATGTGCTGCCTCAGAGAAACTCTAATGTTATACACCAGGGCAGAGGTGGTATTCAGCCAGTTCTGACAGGTTCTGGAGAACCAGTAGTGGAAATTTTGAGTAGTTTGGAGAACCGGCAAATAGGCTGGCCACGCCCCAATGCCTCCCAGCCTCCCAGCTGATCTTCTTTGGTTGCCCTGAACAGGAGAATGGAGCTGGAAAGCAGGTTAGTGGGGTGGGGAGGGAATGGGGATTTTGCAGTAACCTTCCCCCAGGAGTGGGAAAGGAATGGGGATTTTGCAGTATCCTTCCCCTGCCATGCCCACAAAGCCATGCCCACAGAGCTGGTAGTAAAAGAAAATGAATCCCACCACTGCACCAGGGATGTCAAGCTTGTGGCCTACACACTGGTCATGCCCACCCCGTTTTAGTGAAGAGGAGGGAAGTGATACGTCACATGACAACATGTTGTGGCGAGTTTGACACCCCTGTTATACATATTCCAATTTCCACAGCAGTGATAACTCTGTAAGTGGAAGACTTTAGGGATTTTTTTGAAAAGAAGACCGGTACAGCCTTTATTTTCAGCCAAGGTCTTTGCCTGGCCAGTGAACAGAAGGCTGTAGCGCAGACACATTTCAAAACAATGGAGTTTGAAGGGAACAAAGTAATCTTGATTAGAATAACAGCACAAGGTGACAGTTGTTTTGGAAACTTCAGAAAACTGAAATGTTTTATTCAAAATATCTTATCCGTACTGAAGTTAAATTACTTAGAACAGTTACAGTGAGAACACCCTGTGAGTTTTGTAATGTCCCTGTAGTCTCACATCAAAATTTCAATAAATTTTCAACTCCTATTTCAGTAGTAACCTGGAGGGTTTTTTTCTGAGGATCTGTGCCTCTAGATTCAGCTTTTGCATTCTTGCGATGGTCACAAGAGATTTATCATCATTTTCTACACTTTTCTTGAGTCCTGGTGTGTTCCATGTTGTTACATCTTGTTTATTAAAAAAAGAGGGTCTGATAATTTGTGCATATATCCTTTATCACTGATTTGGCATTAGGGAATATCACTTACCCAAGAACAAATTGTTGCATGAAAAGTCACCTCAAAGAATGTAGATGTGATAATCAGAAGTAGAATCACTGCACAAGAAGGCAAGATCTAGGATACTATGACTGACAAATGTATTGAGAAACGATGTCTCCATGTAATTAAGGGAGCAACTCAGCTTCTTTTAAGATAAGAGAGAAGAAACTTAGACACTTCTCCCCATCTGGAAATCCTTGAATATAAAGCTACTTCATCAGCTATTTTTTCACTTCTCATTCTTTCTAACTTCAGTATGAGATCAGTTCTGAGGTGGCTGCAGCAGGCCCCCAAATCACTGGTGTGCCCAGGTTGGACCAATGTCCAACACCATGAAAATTAAAAGGAATGGAGGATTAAATTTATTGTATATTAGAAAATCTTAATATTTTTCTGATCAGTACTAGATGTTAGACCAGAATAGGAAAGAATTCTTGTAAATTTTCATTCTTGCTAACTTTAGCTCAGATGCCAATTTCACTGTTTGTTTTACTCCAAAAGAACCAACCTGGTGGATAGTTTAGATATTACGTAACTCCTACAGTTCTTATCCATGGGCATGTTGGTAGGGCCTATTTTGGAGTTGAAATCCAAAATATCTGCATTGAATATTAAGTACACATAAAAGAGACATTTTATCATGTATAGTGGATGTGTATGAAAGCCAAAAAAAAAACCCCTCTTTGGATGCAAATAAATGTACTAATTCTGAAGATTTAAAATGCTTTTGCACAATTGAAAGCAGAGGCTGTTCTTTTAGGATTAATAGATAGACAGCTAGGAAAAAACCATGGAACTTTGTTTTTATATATGATAACTTCAGCGAGATTAATATGTGCTTGAAAATTGAAAAGTTTGACATTACCCACCTTGGAAGAACGGCTGGTGGAAAGATGGAATTTACAGAAATGGCAAAATTGTGTTTCTTGATTTGAGAAAAAAACAACCAATATCTTACATTTATACCTGCCTGAAAACCCTTTATAGACTTTTTTGCATGTAACAGAAAAAAAAGAATATGTTTCTGATTGCAATTTTGATGATTAGGGGAAAAAATGGATAAGAGAAAAAAGTAAGCTATTCTTTTTGTAACCAGAAAGTAAGAGATAATTTTGTAATCTTGTTTAATTTGCTGCCAGCAAACTGGAAGCTTCTGTTTCTTTTTTATTTATTTATGTATTTCTGCACTTCTTTTTTTTCTTTTCTCTCTCTCTTTCTTTGTTATTCTGTATTAATTTGTTAATTTTTACAAACAAATATAGTCTGTTTTAAACTTTTAATGTAATAGTTGACTATTTTGTCTTGTTTACTAGGACTTTAAAACAACTTGATGGCACATACCTGTATTTTTTGGAGTATAAGACACACCTTTTTCCCTCAAAAAAGAGGCTGAAAATCTGGGTGCATCTTATACACTGAATACAACATTTTTTGCCTCCCAAAACCCCCGCCCACTTCACCAAAATGGCCGTGCATAGCCTTTAGGAGGCTTTCAGAGAGCTCCTGGGGGCTGGGAAGGGCAGAAATGAGTGAAAAATGTGGGGTGTTTTGCTCAATTTGCCCCCCCCAGCCCCCAGGACACTCTATAAGCCTCCTAAGGACTATCCATGCCCTTTTTTGGACCAAAAATTGGCCCATTTCCCCCCCCCCCCCGAGCACTCTACAAGTCTCCTAAAGGCTATTCATGCACTTTTGGGGGGAGGGGGATGGGCCTGTTTTCACAAAAAACTGGCTATTTTTGGAAGGTTTGCAGAGTGCAAAAACCTTTTTTTTTTTTCAATTTGCCTCTTCAAAACCTTGGTGCGTCTTATACTCTGGTGTGTCTTATACTCTGAAAAATATGGTAATCCATCCATCTATCAATCAACCAATCCATCAATTTCCCGTTCTATTTCATATAACTATAATAAATTCTCTATTGAGCCTGAAAGGAAACCTTACTCCATGCCCAACTAGATGCTTCTACAAATCCCACAAACAGGACATAAGCCACACCATTGTCCCTTCCCACTTATCTTCTCAAGCAGCCAAGTCTTGAGAAGCAATTTTGGAGATAACCTATAGCTATCATGGTTAACAGGCTGATTCTCCATGAACTTTTCTAGTTCCATCCATTGCTATTAGTATTAAAAATGAATTTGCTGAGCTTGCATATTTTCTTACTGTTCGAAAGGTCATCTGCTCTATTTTCAAGTTGGATAAATGCCCCATAGACTGCACTTGATTTGGATCAGACATAATCATTTGCTCTCTTTGAGGGTCTCTCAAAGATCTATGAAAGATTTGGCACTGGCAGTATGCACAGCTTGCATTTGATTTCAGGTAGCCTATCCACTTTAGAAGATCATTTATGATTTTGTTTTCCAAATGATGATCTTAGACTAAAAGAAAATCTGCAGCAAAAGAGACAGGCAGTCTCAAAGTTGCCACTGCACTTGATTCAGTATATATCTAACACAGCCTAATTCTCCCACCAGGACTGACAGGGCAAGTCACTAGTATATAAACAGAAAGCAACCTCTCTTCCCTTCTAGCATTGACGATGTTACCTAATTGGGTAATGAAACACATACAAGAAAATAACCAAGCTCAGAGAGCACAAAGGACCTCACAATAAATCTACTTTCATTGGGCTGGAGTTCTTAGTGTTAGTTCAGTTTATAATGACATACTCTTACCCTAACAAATCCTGACTCTATGAAAAACAACTCACACTTCACATACTTATATCTGCATTTTCCAACAGCAGACACTTTCCTTTATTTACTTATTTTTATGAACAAAATAAGGTATCGCCTCTATTGGTTTTATTTCTAATCCCCTTACAAGTGATACCTTTTAAGGTGCCCTATAATAAGAAAACAAAAGTAAAACCCAAAATGTAGAGAAAGACAATAAATTGCAAGCAGCAAAGACTAAAATCAGCTTTTAAAACACAGCATAACAATAAATCTCTATAAAGGTGGAGAATATCGTAGCTCAGGGATGACATGAGGGATCCTTGGTGCTCTCTGAGCTTGCTTGTTTTCTTGCAGACATTCATTACCCAAACTAGGTAATATCATCAGTGCTAGTAAGTAAATTGTGTGCGTTTAGCTGTCAGTTTATATTCTAGTGGCTTGCCTGTTTTGGTTGGGTTGTTTGCTGTTGACTTCTTTGGCACTTTCTTGATTGGGTATTGCTTACTAGATTGTTCTTCTGATGTTAACCTTGGATCTGGGTGCTGATTGCTGGTGGAGAGGTGCTAGGTCTTTTTCTATTTTGGGCTGGTTGATTGTCTCTTTTGCTTAGTCTATAGCTGCTGTTCATGTCTATGTGTCTATTGATGGCTGATTTATCATAGTGCCAGGCTTCCAGAAATTCTGGGTATTTTTGGACTTGGCTTGGTCTAGGATGGTCACATTTTCCCAATTGAAACTATCTGATCCATTTTTTTCAGTTGTATTTTCTTTGATTGTCGCTTAATTTTTCTTTGATTATCACTAAACCTTTAAAGTTTAGATACTTAAAATATAACCAAAAATATGGAACAGATCTATAGACAACACCTTCACCATAATAAAAAAGACCAATTAGGGTACGCCCACAGAACCATCAACAACATTTTTAAAGGAATCCAGGTTACTAGAGAAGAAGAAAACAACTCATTACCCTTCCTGGACATTCTGATCAACAGAAACCACAATAGCAAATTAGAAATGCAAGTGTAGGAAGTTAAAACCTACCCCTCTCCTGGAAAAATGAAATATCCTGGGAAATATTGAAAAAGGCAGAATATTATATTTCCCTGGATAAGAAATGGAGAAACATGTTTTTAGGTAGGAAACAGACTCACTCTTAATAGCCCTCACCTTTGTCAATGGGCCATTAAAACGCCTGAGGCAGTCTATTCTACATAACAAAGACATCCCCCTTCAGTTCCAGGGTGGTGGGATTAAGGCATGATAGTATTAGCCCTTTACCCATCTCACCACAGGGCACCTGGGAAGAAGCAATGCTCAACCAAACTTGGACTCAAAACACAAGCTAGATCGTTGCCTCTGCATGGCTCCATGGGAGTCTGACAACCAATCAGAATACAAGATCAAGATCAAAGGTCAGAGAGGGTATAAAGCCAGAGACTTTCAGCATCTCACTCTTTCTTCTTCTTCACCCAACATCTTGAAGTATGTGATTCCCCTTTTCTGTTCAGGAGCTCAAGCCATGTGATCCTGTCCACCATTAAACCATCTTTCCAAGCAGCCTCCATGTTTCCAGTGTCTTTTTCCCCACTTGGAACTGAACCCAGAAGGACATTTATTCCAACACAAGTCTGCAGAAAAACTACTCATACTAACCAGGTGTTCCACTGCCAAAAATACAACCCAACCTAGTATAGTAACACTTTGCTTCATTTAGTTCTCTATCTGCCATATTTGTATTTAGTGAACATTCAAGGGTGGGCCCATGTACATTACACTTCAGTAGTTCACACATAAAGTTAGTAGGGTGTCTGTCACTGTGCCTGATTATAGACACGCATCTGGAAATGTCATCAAATTATCAATCTATCCTTTAAGGCAGGAGTAATCAACTTTCCTGACCTGGACAACTCTTGTTATTAGCTTTTGAGTAGTATATACCCACATCTAGTGACATGATGGGTAAATCTTAATTTTGTTTTGAAAGGATTGTGGAGGGGGAGGATATTTAATATCAAAATAAATTCAATGCATCCAAGTTAGCCTCATATATTGGTATAAAAATTAAGCTACTAAAAATTACCTCCTTTCCTCCAAATTTCACAATGTGGAGATAGGATGGGCTGCAATATCAAAGGAGTGGGGCAGAGGTGGTATTCAGCAGATTCTGACCAGTTCTGGAGAACTGATAGTGGAAATGTTGAGTAGTTCAGAGAACCGGTAAATGCCAGTTCTGACTTCCCCTGCCCCCATCTATTCTCTGCCTCCAGAGTCCCAGCTGATCAGGGGAGGAAATAGGAAATGTGCACTAACCTTCCCCTAGAATTGGGAGGGAATGGAGATTTTACATTATCCTTCTCCTGCCATGCCCACCAAGCCATGCCCACAGAAAATGTGAATCCCACCACTGGTGTGGGGTGAATGCAGCCCTTGGCTTGCCATGCTTTGCTTAAAGGGAATGTAATCCACGCCAGAACTGAGTAACAATAACCTACCTCGGCAGGTGGACCACCTCCAACATTGTCTCCATTTTATCTGGATAAAGCTTCACTTTAATGGTCCATTGATTAAGTATTTTCCTGCCTAATCTGAATCTAATGGAAAAGAATACGTATGGGAGAGTTAGTGTGCTGTTTCATTAGTGTGCTGATAGTCTGCATTCTAAATCTGTGCAAAAAACACACTCAGCTATTTCAAGAGAAGTTAAATAACATTATAAATCCTTTGGGATTTAAAACAAAGATGCCATGAAGTTCAGCAGATAGAGCAACCAACCTTCTGAAAATATCCATACAAAGCTGTTCTGTCATCTTAATGCATCAGCGTCTTCAGAAGAATATATCTTGATTGATGATATGGAAAGCCATTGAGATGTCTAGGAAAATCAATAAGGTATATAAGATACATATATTTTTATTAGCAAAGGTCATCCCATATGGCAAATCATGCCATTTCAGTGACAAAACCAAATCTAAAGCATGAATTAATTAAATGGATTAGAAGAGAAATTAACATATAGAATCTACTTTCATTTTTTTTACAAGAATCCTAAGAACACAGAACCAGAATTTTGAGCGAGTTTGTTCATTGCCTTCCTATACAAAATTCCAGTTTTGGTTTAATCTAGTTGTTAAATAAATGATGGCACTGATCAGAGGTAGTTTCTTACTGGTTTGAACCGGTTCAGCCAAGTAGGTAGTAAGGTTGCCGGAAACCAGTTCAATTGGCGGCACTGTAAGAGTCACCATCTTGTTTTTTGCTTCTGTGCATGCGCAGAAGCAATTTTTTAGTTCTGCGCATGTGCTCATGAAGTGTGTGCATGCCCGAAGTACGTCCCTGAGCAAACCGGCAGTAAAAGAAGCCACCCCTGGCACTGATGGAATCAAGATTTTTAGGAAAAACCAAAATATTAGCAATGAATATGAATACCAAACAGAAGGAAGAATTGGGAGTGATGTTAGGATGTGAGGTTGTTAAAAAAGTCAAATATCTTGGAGTTAATATTTTAACTTCAAATGGGAAATTATACAAGCATAATTATGAACCACTCTGGCATAGTATACAAATGGAGATGAAAAGGTGGGAGAAACTGCATTTATCTTTGTTGGGAAGGATAGCGGCAGTGAAAATGAATATTTTACCAAAATTTTTATTTTTGTTCCAAATGTTACCAATACTCAAAAGAGATGTGAACCTTTTAGAATGGCAGAAGGGTATCAACAAATTTGTATGGGCAGGAAAGAAGCCGAGGGTTAAGATGAAAATAATGCAAGATGTACGTGAAAGAGGAGGATTGAAATTACCAAATTTAAAATTATATTATGATGCAGTGGCTTTATCTGCAATTAGTGATTGGATCCATTTAACCAATGACAGAATATTGAATATTGAGGGACATGATTTGGTATATGGTTGGCATGCTTACTTGTTATTTAACAAAAAACTGGATAAGAATTTCAAAAATCATATTTTAAGAAATGCCTTATTGCGGGTTTGGAAAAAATATCAACATAAACTAAATGACAAATTGCCCATGTGGGCAATTCCTAGACATGCAATTGAAAATATGAATATAGAACAAAAACACGATAGAACCACTTATAGACAACTTCTTATTACAGAAAGAGGGGTGTTGCAATTAAAATCCTTAGAGGTACTTAAAAAAGAGAAGGTAGTTCAAACGTGGTTTCAGTATGGCCAACTACAGGCCAGGTGGAAAATAGACCAAAAAATAGGTTTTGTAATAGCTGAGGATAACTTGTTTAAACAAATAAGAGATCAAAGTTTAATGCACATAAAGAGGATATATAATGTATTAGTACAGATGGACTCAGAAACCGAAATGGTTAAAGATTGTATGATAAAATGGGCTCAGAATATTGAAGAACCTATAATGCTGGACACATGGGAAAAAATATGGGTAAGAAATGTAAAATTTACACATGCACAAAATTTGAGAGAACATTTTTATAAGATGTTTTATAGATGGCACTTAGATCCCAAAAAGCTTGCTTCTATGTATTCAAATGTTCAGCCTAAATGTTGGAGATGTGGTTCTTTTGATGCTATGTATTTTCATATATGGTGGACATGTCGTAATGTTAAGGCATTTTGGATAAAAATTTGGTGGATCCTGCAAAATATCTTCAAAAAAAGGATAAAATTCACTCCCAAACTGTTTTTACTAGGTATATGTATTGACTTTGTAGCAGTAGAGATTAATTTGGTTCTGTACTTAATAACGGCAGCAAGACTCTTGGTGGCGCAATACTGGAAGAAGAAAGACCTGCCTACAATTCAAGAATGGACTTTGAAGGTTACAAACTTAGCCGAAATGGCAAAAATTTCAGCATATCTTAAAGAACATTCAAATGAGAGGTATAAACGAGACTGGAAAAAATGGATTGATTATATACAAAGCAAATACGGGACTAGGAAATTCCAGATAGCTTATGCTTAAAATTAGTAATAACTTAAATTGTTAAAAATTTGGGTAACAGCAAGAAGCTGAGTTCAATGTAGAGATATTTTAGACTGTGATTGTCAAAAAGTTATACCATGTATGGGCTCTGGGAAGTCGGGGGGAGGGAAGGGAGGCGGGGATCTAGGGGGAGGGGGGAGGGGGGAAATATAATATGTGTTAAATTTTAAAGCATGATTGCACTTGTATACTGTGGTTTTTTTAATGTTAGTGTCAAAACAGAACAAACTGAATATATTGGAAAGTAATAGAAGTATACCGAAGGGAGGAGCTGAATGAAAGAAGAAGGAGAGTAGAGAGGGTGAGAGAGAGGAGGAGGAGAAGGAAGGGAGGGAATGGATTAAGAGAGGGAGTGATAGGGTTAGGGTTAGATAGAGGGGGAGGGGAAGTAGGTGTAGTATGGGGTATGAGAGAAGGAAGAATGAAAGTTGGAGGGGGATGAAAGAGGGTGTATGGTGGGCTAAGGCGGTATATTGGGTTTGTATTGTAGGGGGCATTTTCTATAAAAGTGGGGGCTGTGTTTATTACCCAATGTTATATGCCTCGGTTGCACAGTAAACATGTGATTGTATAGAATGAAATGGAAATAAAAAAAGATTTGTATTAAAAAAGATTTTGGTGCCATTATCAAAAATTAGATGTAAGATTCTATCCATGTCAATCTAGCACAAGATTATTTCTAACCAACCTTACTGTACAGAACCAAATAATTTTCTAGATCAGATCAGCCATTGCCTATTCAAGCAATTTGGTCAGGCTGAGGATAGTAGCCAAGGTCCTAATTTTGGTCCTATTTCATATATATAACAGGTTTGAACCAGCCTTTACTCCTCCATACGTATTGTTGAAGTCTCCTTTGATATTTGCTTGGTTTCTTTTCCTTCAAGGACTCCATCTTTGCATATCACATGAACATATCTAATTAATATTTGGGAAACAGTGTTGGAGAACATGGTATAATACTAATACAGTAGCATTGAAGGTGTGCAATGGCAGAACACTGCTTTATTTCTTAAAAATTCAGGTATTGCAAGAATTGAAATCAAGTTGTAAGGACATTTTCCTGAATCTACCTTGGTTTTAATTCATGTCTGTAATGTGGTCTCTTTAATTACCTCTTCCTTTGGAAAATGGTTGCAATAAAGCATCAATCAATCCATTTTTGCGATAAAATTCTATAAAACAGGCTTCCTAAGTAAAATAGTCCAACAGAGGTTCACCCAGATTTTACCAACCTCATTTGCTTTTTGACATTTGAGAGTCATTGTCATTTCAAAACCTCAACCTTTGACTTTCCAAGTATGTCTCTTCATCCCAAATCTATTGTGTTGCCATCTGTTATGGATTGAAGAAGCAAATGTACTTTGCATTTTCAAGATATTAATAGTGCCTTCAGGTACAGGAAAAGTCAATTCATTTCCAAGAAGAGAAAAGCAAAGCCCACCTCCTCCAATGTAATGTGAGTATGAATGCCTACAGAAATTCTAGGAGATATATTCCAACATGTCTGTAGGCTTCAGTTTGGGAAAATCTGTTCTATCACCATACCCTTAAATATTTTCCTCTACCAAAAGGGGAAAATGTTTCTTCCCTGGTTGACAGGAGAATCTAACAGTGGTGAGTTTGTACCGGTTTTACTACCGGTTTCCACGCATGCATGTGACACTTATGCACATGCGCTAAAACATCCGGGTGCGTGGGCGGGGCCTCCCACCACTGCCACTACCGGTTCAGCCGGACTGGACAGAACAACCCACATATTCCTGAATAAGCTCATCTATGGATAAGTTGAATCAAATTTTGTAGTGTTATGTGGCACCTAGAATTCTTAACTTGCAGGTAGTCCTTGACTTATGACCATAATTGAGTCCAACATTTCTGTTGCTCAGCAAGACAGTTGTTAAATGAGTTGCGTCCCATTTTACAATCTTTTTTGCCACAATTGTTAAGTGAATCACTACCATTGTTAAGTGAATCATGTGGTTGTTAAGCCACTCTGGCTTCCCCCATTGACTTGTCTCGTTGGAAGCCAGCTGGGAAGGTTACAAATGGGGATCATGTGACCCAAGGACACCGCAACTGTCCTGTGTACATGCCATTGGCCAGATGCTTGAACTCTGATCATATGGCCATGGAGATGCTGCAGTAGTCGTCAGTGTGAAAAATGATCATAAATCACTTTTCCAGTGCAATTGTAACTTTGAATGGCCACGAAATGACTGTCTGTATGTCAAGGACTACCTGTATTCATGAGCATATAGTGTACTTCTCAGTTTCCATATATCTCCTGCCTCTGCATTGCAGAAAATTATGGTGCTGATTTCCATAATTAAAGGTCAGAGTTAAGAGTCCATAGGAGTCTGAGATTTCAAATGGCTCATCTCAGTATTAGGGTGACGGATACATTCTATTCAACAATGGGATGCAATTGCAGGTTACGCAGGATTCGGAATGCCTCTTATCACCCAGAAGGAGCAACGTTGGCAAATAGGTGGCCAAGTCCTATTCAAGGAAATCATTTCCTGTACCACTTGTATCCTGCTCCCCATTGTGGTCTGTGCATTTGAGATGAAAGTGTCACAGATACACAAGAGTCTCCTCCTGAAATACACACCTCCGAACAAAAGACGTTTGTACTCCTGAATGGTGTACAAAAGTCACATAAAATATTCAAGAACAAAGCAAACAAAAAGTAGACAACTGAGCCCAACAGAGGATAATAATCACACCATTCCCAGCAGTTGACAAAAGTTTCAGTTACTGTTAGATCATTAGCATTATTACAACGGGGGAAAAGTTTATGACTGCAGTGTACAACTAACTTTGTGCATATGGGGAATACTGACTATGCAGTATCAATCACCTGGATGAACATGCCTTTAATATGTTTTTTTGTAGAGAACTGTCCAAGAATGACTTCCCTGTAAGCTGTAACTCTATATTGTAGAAAAACACCAAGCTTTTCTCCAACCTTCCACCTCTCTATCCTAGTTTATTATTATTATTATTTGTTGCTCACAAATTATCTCATTAACAATCCTCCTGTAAATATATTTTCTTTCTATATAGAAAAGAAAACTATTGAGAACATTAGATCAAAGACACAGGATCTTCTTTTGCTAAGGGTAATTTGGCAATGGAACCAAACAAGTTGTTTTTGTTTTCAGTTTGTTGAACTTTTTTTTCTTTCCTTTTTAAGTCTCCTGGTAATGCAGTACATACAGTATAGCTTTCAATCTTCTGGCAGAAAACTCAGAGCTAATATCTCAACTCCATGTCCTCCAGCATCATGAGCTTAAAAGTCGGTATTTCACTTGCACATTTTTCATGGGCGAAAACAGACTATGTCCTAATGGAACGGTAGAAAAACCTCAGCTATCAATGGTGATTCCGTAGGTGCCCTGCCGAATTAACTCCTGCAATTAACCGAATTACAAGCCCTTTCCTTCTCACATTGCAGAATAATGGAAGACATCACCTTTGTTGAGATAATTAATTGAGATGAAAAGCTTAATGAAGTATGGGAAATAAAGGACATCAAACACATTTTGAACTGGAAATGGGTCACATTAAAAATGTTTCAGGAATGTTTCGGTGTTCAATAATCCATCTCGAATTTCAAAATTCTCATTTAGAGCTGATGCCCAGGCTTGTAATGGTTCTATTAAATTGGCACTAATCTTTACAGTACTGTTCCAGGGAATGGCATACAAGTATTTAAAAAGTATTAATAAATACTAAATGTAATTTTTTTTCTGATCCATCAGGTCTGACTCTAGGGCACGGTGCTCATCTTCATTGCTTGGCTGAGGGAGCAGCATTGTCCAAAGATATTTTCCATACTCATGTGGCCCACTTTGGCTGTATGTCAAAGACACCCAGAATGTTGTCACTGAAGTGGTACCTATTAATCTACTTGCATTTGCATGTTTTCGAACTGCTAGGTGGGCAGGACGTGGGCCAAATAACAAGACTTCATGCTATTGCTTGCGTCCCAAATCCAGGCTTTCAGCTTTCCAGATGGCAAGGTCAACGTCTTTAACCACTGAGCCATCACACCCTCAAATAATATTAATAATCATACAATAAAATTAAAATAAAGATTTTTAGGGTTTTATTCTTAGATATTGTTCCTAAGTATTGTTTCTTAGCTTGGTTCTCTGATGTGTTATTTGGATAAATCTTTTAAAACTTTGCTAGAAGCAGTTTCCAAAACAATATACAGTAGACCCTCTAGTCACGATCATAATTCATTCCATAACTTTGGTCGCAACCAAATTTGGTTGTGACCCAAACCTAATTTTGGAAATTTGTCACTTACAAAAAAATTGGCGCAGAAGAGGAAATTGACCACAAAAATTTCCTTTGGTAAATTTTTTGGTTGGAATCCGATTTGATCGTGGTCAGAAGTGTTCATGACCAGAGGTTCTACTACTGTATATACGTAATCACAATCTAAATTTATAAACAGGAAGAAGTACCTTTGGATGTCCCCATGGCACAATTTGAGAAGCTACTCTCGTTAAGCTTACACCAGAACATACTACATATCTAAAATCCTTTTAAGATACCTTGGCAACCCTTGTTTTAAATGTATTATGGATATTGTACATTTAATTGATCCTATTTCACAGCATTGCTTTGATTGTATTGTTATGCTGATTGTTTTGGTACTCTTATTTATTAACTGGGTTCTGAATTTATTGGATTGATTTGTACACCTGTGTGGGGGGGATGTTTCTGATTTATTTTGTATTATGTGTAAATATCCTTGGATAGTTCTTTGGATGCTTTTCTGAACATTGCTATTTTTTTGGTGTTTTTTTATTACTAATATTGACTTTTCTGTTATTTTTTTTAAAGATAGGGTTATGATGTCTCCCTTGTAAAGTCATCCCCAGCAGACTCAAGATGCCACCTTAATTCTAGGATTACGCAGCATTTTGGATTCACAAGCAAAAATGTGCTTCAGAGCATAAAGGACAATGAGTTTAGTATCGGCTTATAATTCATTAAAACAAAAATATATTTTCCTAAAATTCTGCAGCAAGAAACTGCCCCCCCCCCCAAAAAAAACCCCACTTTAGTTTAAGGATAAGCACTGCATTTCTGCCCATAGACCCTTTGAAACATTTGATTTTGGAGCTGTATAGCACTAGGGACACCTAGTGACACTAGTGGTATTATTAATACACAAAACTGTGAGATGACAGTTGCCAGTATTTTAGCTAGTGTTGACCTTCATATGTATTGAATTCTTCCCCAGATCATAGGATGTCATAATGTATCAGCATAATATAGGTGTAGCTGTAAGTAGTGTGGTCTTTTGTAATTGACAGATGGAAATTTGGTCGATATGTAGATTTTTTAAGTGCCATCCAAGATTTTTTGGTATGACACCCTGTGTACCGATAACCACTGAGCCCATCATGGTTGGGTTATGCCATAATCTTCAAACCAATGTTCAGGTCTTCATACTTTATGGTCTTCTCCAATTCTTCATCTTCTACTCTATTATCCCTGATATTGCCACATCAATTACCCATGCTTTCTTCTTTTCAACTACTATTAAATCTGGTGGCTTATGAGCCAAGAGTTTATCAGTGTATACTTGAAAATCCTTCAACCTGCTCATTTTGTACTATTTTTTTCAAACACCATTTTTTTGTTACTGGCACATGATAATTGTTACAGATGTTCCAGTGCATCATTTTGACAACTGTGTTATGTCATTGTTTATAATCAGTTTGTGTGATCTATTTGCATGAGTTAATTATTTTATCAATTATTAAATTATACAAATAATTAAGTTGAATTATTAAATTTTATTAATTATTAAATCATTATTGTTATTCAAATTGATGAGAATGAGCTCCTATGAACACACATAGATCTTGTACCAAAAGATGCAGTATTTTTTCCCAATTATATCTGTACTTATTTCAGTTTTAACACATAATTTAGAGGTGTAATAAGTGCACTGAGCTTGCAGGAACATCATGATGGTAATCTTTTGTCAAGTTTGCTACCAATTCAAGCTAAATTAGAAGTTAATACTTCTCTAAATTACATACAATACAAGCTACATGATTATTCTGTTTGTGAATAACAGACCATCACAGAAACACACCAAATAGCAACAGAGACATTGTTATAGTATCCATTCTTTGGCAGTTTTAAATTCTGTTTTTGTGTCACGTTGACCACCTTTAACTTTATAATAAATTAAACTTTCATTTATGCTAGGAATATTTCCACTGGTCTTCTCTTGACTGCATCTCTAATGATAAGCAGGCATTAAGATACTTTAGGGCCATGATGGCAAACCTATGGCACCAGAGGTGGGTTTCGACAGGTCTGGTCTGGTACGTGCATACCGGTAGTGATAATTTGGCATCCATTTGCGTTCTGGGGCCTCTGGAGGAAGTACGCAAATGGACGCCAAATTATCACTACCGGTATGCGCGTAGCGGACCAGACCAGGTGGCTGCTAAAGAGAAGGAAGTGTGCGTGGGCTTTTTCCAACAGCTGAGGAAGGACAGCAGCAGAGGATTTGGCTGTTGGATCTTGCAACTTGACAGCTTTAAGACTTGTGCACTTCAAATGCCAGAGTTCCTGAGCCAACATTTTGATTGCTAAGCAAGAGCATTGTTAAGTGAGTTTCACCACATTTTACAAGTTGGCCATGCCCACCTGGTCACATGACTGCCAAGCCACACCCACAAAACAGACCATGCCCATAGAATAGTTAGTAAAAAAATTTTGAAACCCACCACTGTATGGCACATGTGCCACAGGGGGTACGTGGAGCCATATTTGTTGGCATGCAAGCAGTCAGCTCTGGTGTGCATGCATGCACTGGCCAGCTGATTTTTGAGCTTCTGGAGCGAAAGGGGAGGCCGTTTTCACTCTCCCTAGGCTTCAGGAAAGGCTGGGAGGGGAAAAAATGGCCCCAACGGGCTAACCAGAAGTTCAGAAACAATCAGTTTCTGGATTCTGGAGGGCCTCCAGGGGCAGGGGGCATTTCACCCTCCCCAGGCTTCAGGAAAGCCTCTAGACTAGAGCCTTCAAAGGGGTCACATGTGCATGTGTGGGGGGATTGTATGCACATGCGCAAGTAGGTGGCGAGGATTAAATTAGTGTGGGAACCCATGTGTATGATAGCATGCACATGCACAATTTTGGCACGCCATCAGAAAACGTTTTGCCATCACTGCTATAGGGCCTCCTTGGTGATGTCCTGAAGGCCAGTGGTTTCTTCTTATTGAACTCTGATCTTGCCTCATCAGTACAGTTGTTTCTATGAGTTTTGACAATTGAGCTAGTAATCTGCACATATCTTCTCAAAGTATTCTACAGGTTGTCCTCGACTTACAACTATCCATTTAACAAGCTTTTGAAAGTTACAACTGTGGTGAAAAAAGTGAATTACAACTGATCCTCACAATCATGAACGTCATAGCATCCTCACAGCCACACGATCATAATTCGGGCGCTTAGCAAGCAGCATATATTTATGATGGTTGCAGCATTCTGGGGCCATGTTATTCGCATTTGTGACCTTCCCAACTAACTTCCAACAAACAAAATTATTGGGGGAAGCTGAATTCATTTAACAAATCATAATTCACTTAACAGCCACAGTGAATGCTTAACAAGAGTGGCAAAAGTGGTCATTGAATCATCTGTGACTCACTCAACAACCATATTGCTTAGGTATGGAAATTGTGGTCCCAATTGTGATTGTACGTCAAAATTCAACGTATGTTGAATTTATTCTAGGATGTGATGAATTCATTTTTGAATATTCTCTTTTCAAAAATTGTTTCTCCTTTCTGGTTCTTAAGTCATTTTGGAAATGCATTGCCTTAAAAAAAAACAGGAGTGGAAATGAGTAATTAAAAATGCCAATAGCTAAATCTTAATTAAAACCCATGAAGAAAATGGATAAAATTATCTAAGACAGGGCTATATATGTGATTGATTCAAAAACATCTGAACTTTTACATTTTAAGTAGAAGTATTTTGCTTTATAAAGTACTGAAATCAATATGGGCTAATTATAGGAGGCACCTTTTCTTCAGAGTTAAGGATTAGCTTGTTTGGAGGATTAACTTGATTTAGCCATTGCTGTTGGGCATTCCATTAATGCAAACTTTATCTTTCCAATAGTTTTAATAAAATGCTGCAGTTTCTGTTTGTAAAACAAATATAAACATAACTCAAGGATTATGCCAATAGGTGCTGCTTAAAAGTATGGAGATACTTTCCCCATTTATAAGCCTAGTTATGTTAAAATGGTGAATTTACAAATGACAGCTTAATGAAACAATTTGTTGTATATGTAATTGGGAAGCTTCTGTTATTGTATAAGTGGCTGCTAAATTGAGGATTAAATTAAAGGAAAACTGTACCTAAAGTAAATCCCTATTGTTAATTGAAAGAGGAGGAAAATGTGAAGTAATAGGCTGTAGTGTAAAAGAGGTATAATGATTACATTTCAGAAGTGAATTACATTTTAAAGCCAACAAGCTCTAAGCTTTAAATCACTTTATAATTTTGATTTATATTCAAAATTACTGATGCAAAACAGAACATGTTGTGACTCTGCAAAGCAATTCTTGCTTTCTTACTGTCATTTATTATTATTTTGTAAACAGGGATTGCAAATCAATAAAAATCCAATCCCTTTAATTGTCCTTATGAGTAGCAAGATATTCCAGTATGGGTTTTCTTCTTTTTTATGGATTTGCTTTAAACAAAAAAAGCACCTGAAGAAATCGGTATCTATTTACGTTAAGAGTTTTCATAAAAACTATAGCTCTTGTACACATTTTCTTTAACTGGTGCAATTGTCGCTTTAGGGAAAATTCTAGTGCTTTTTTTCTTTGACTCGTAAATTTCCCAGATACTGGCTTTAAATATATAAATAGGTTTTTTTATCCTTCTTTAAGAAAAAAATAATTGGTGTTTGTACCCCCTTTTCAGGAGCAGACCTTCTTTTCCAATACTAGGAAGAGGTAAAATGTGGAAGTTCAAATTAGCTTGCAAGCACATCTGGTGTAGAATTTTATCATCTCTCTTGTAGACAAGAAGTGAATGGAGTCCTTTAAAATACTACAGATAGTCTTCGCTTAAATGACCATAACCGATCAGTAACTTTGCGGCTAAACGAAGCAGTTGCTATGTGGGACATCACATGACTGCAAAAGTGCTTTCTGGCTGGAAAAAGACAAGACTACCAAGTTTCACATCTTTTCTTTTTGTTTGATTTCTAACCACTCCCCTGCTCTTTAGAATGCTCAGGTGCCTGCTTATTGTCTTGTACACATCAAAAGTAATGTGATCAGGCCACAGCCTGGGGCTGAGAGAAGCTGGCATGCTGCACAAATAATTTACAGTCCTCTCTTCTTCCCTTCCCAATCTCTCTGGTCTGTGAGGGAAGAAACAAAAGCAAGGGATTTTTCTAGGCAATATCTCCTTTGCCTGACTATTTCATCCTGCTTCTGTGGTTGCATTGTTCTCAATGTGTAGAGAAATGCATGGCTTACTCTCTTGCAATCCCTTCCTTTCCAATCTCTCTGCTATGCAAGCGTGGAACACACACACACCCAACCAGATCTGATACAGGACAAACCATACTTACAGACTGTACTGGCAATCATGTGACTGAGGAATGCTGTGCAAGTCATACGTTCTATTGTAACTGAATGAATGGTCAGTAAGTGAGGACTCCCTGCCTGCTCAATGCTTCAGCCCAGCAACAATTCATACTCTACCCATTTCAATCCCTTTCAGATTCATTTTGCCTTTCACCAGGCGAAAGGTCAGAACCAAAAATGAAAAAATAACCCCTTTTTATGGCAAAAGACTGGATCCAGACTGTTACCTCAGCAAATAAAAGCATTCCTTCCACTGAAGCCTCTTCACTTGAAGCTATAGCACTACTCTTCATATTTCTCCCAGACCAAGTCCCACAATTGTTATGCTTCCCAGTATACCAGAACAGTATTTCAGTAGACTGATTGACTAACTGACTGATTGAATACTATCAAGTTGACTCCCAGCAACTACATAGATGGATTTTCTCCATGATGATCTATCTCTAACCTGTTCTTTCAAGACTCCCAACTGTGTACTCACTACCACTCTAACTGAATCTATCCCTCTTGCTGCTGTTGTCTTCTTCTATTTCCTTTCACCTTTCCTACCATTAGAGCCTTCTCTAGAGAATTAGGTTTTCCCATAATCACATAAACTATGTGTCCATAGTAGGGTAATGGGAGGTTAGTCATTTGTGTCTCTGGTGTAAACTCTGGATTTGTTCTTCTCCAACACCAAAGTTCAAAGGCATCAATCATATTCCTATTCTGCTTCTTTAAAGTTCACATTTCACTGTCATAAAATGTGACAGGACATACCATGGCTTGAATGACTCTGATCTTTGCAGATACAAAGGTTTCCCAAGTCCTTTGTGCCCTACCAACTTCCAGGTTTGACTGTTCTACTTGTTGTTATTAGTTCAAGGATCTTTATTTGCATTCTGTGAGTAAAATCATTTCCCACTCTGCAAAGTGACTCTGAGCAATTACTCCAGTATATAGGGAGTTCTTGTGTACTGACCACTCCTTCAACAATTGTTCAATGTCACAACAGCACTGAAATAGGCAACTTACGACTAGTCTTCAAAGTTGTGGCCATTGCAGCATCCCTGCTTTCATGTTATCATGATTCTGAGCTTTGCAACTGATGTACATTTATGAGGGTCACAGCATCCCATAGTCATGTGGTCTCCATTTACAACCATTTACAATCTTCACAGCCAGCACAGTTGGGAAGCTTATAGGAATTCACAAGTCATGGTCATGTGATATTACATTTGACTACCTGTATTGATTTACTTAATGATCATGTATGAAACACATATAGAACTGACACTCAACATAGTCATGTGGGCAGAGAAATACTGACTTCCTGTGGGAGGAGCCTGTCGCCGAGGAGCTCAACGGAGCCCCTCTTAGAGTACTGGTCTGTATATCTAATTAAGATCAATAGATATCATCCCTTTCTGGCAGAAAGGGACAGGCAGAAGCTCAGGTGTTAGGATTTATTCGTAGTTCACAGCCCTTTTCCTTTTTTTTTTGGGCTGCGAACAGAGAATAGACCCAGCGTAACTGAGCTCTTATCTCCAGCCAGTTCTTCGCAGCTGCCTTTTTGCAGCCCTAGACAGCCGACTCCCACACTCAGGACAATGATAAATTGTTTTTAAGATAATACGAGCGGGTCTCACTTCTGTGATGTGTTTTTTTTTTTTAACTATCTAAACACCAGCCTTGTTCTTCCTTTGAACTTCTCTGCGCAATTGGGATACAAAATGGCGTTTTTACTGTGTTGGTGATTGAAGACGTAATTAACTGGCTTTATTTCCCCGGAGACCGCTACTCATTAATGAGCAAAATCTACAAATAATTTATGGAGAACTGACCAGCTGAAGACACTGTTTATCTGTCTATTCTCAGATTTTATCTATAATGTCTCCCAGGTCTAAACAGGCAAAAAAATCCTCCCCCCTTGAGCTTAAAGAACTTGTTACCAAATCGCTGCCTTTGTCTCCTACGCCATCTACTGGAGATTCTTTGACACAGGAGCTTCTCTTTCAAATAATTAATGACTTTAGAAAAGAAATTAAAGAATTTGTGTTGGATTTATGCGATAAAATACAGACCAAAATTGCCCAGATAAATGCGAATATGTTTGAAGTCACGTCTACTTTAACAGATTATATTGAAGAAATGGAGACGAAATTGGAAACTTTGGAGGGGGCTAATTTTAATTTGACTTCTAATATCCAAGCATTACAACAAGAGATTACAGATACTCAAACACAACTTACAATGATAAATTATAACAGAAAGGCGTCTGCAATAAGAGTTAGAGGACTGCCCGAAAAGAAAGGAGAGAACTTGAAACAGACGTTTGTAGAAGCTTTCAGCCAAGCGGTGGGAGGTCCGGGACTCAATTTTGATTGGAATATTCGAAAAATCTATCGCCAGAATTCGCGTGTAGCAGAGCAACGACAGCTTCCAAGAGACATAATTATATACTTTTTCACAAGAGAATCCAGAAATGCGATTACTCAAAAATTTTACAATAACAGGCTCCGAATAGATGGCCATGATTTGTTTGTCTTTAAAGAGATCCCGCTCCAGATGCTGCAAGCAAGGAGAGGTTATACTTTTTTAACCCAAGAACTTAGAAATCGTCAAATAAAGTATAAATGGGAAGCTCCAGTTGGAATCACAGTTACATTTGAAAATCAAAGATTTCGTATTAATTCTGTTTCGGAAGCTCGGGACTTTTATTATAAAACTCTGAAGGCGGGGCTTCCTGACTCACTTGGAAACGCGGAAGGACAAGGTGAAGGAAAGATAAGCAGCAAGTCACTTGGTTACAAGAAGGAGGGAGTTGTTCTCCCCCTACTGGAGAGGCAGAAGAGCGGAAACTGAGGATTCAGTCATATTTTCAAAGCAGCGGGACATGTGGTTATAAGGCAGAGGGTTGCCTTTTCTTTCCGGAAGGGCAGAAGAGTAAAGAATATAGACCCAGCGACGTCTTTAAAATACTTTCTAAGCTTTTGGACTGATTAAAACTTTAGGATTTCTGTTTGGTATGAAATGGTAAAGCTGTGTACTGATGAGGAATGGAAAGAAGCATTGCTTATTCTAGACAGATATTATACGGGACTTTTACAAGACTTATTTGAATTTCAATCCAAACTGCGCATGAAGTGTTTTCTGTGAGGAAAGTGGGGACTAAGATTTATTTGAATTGCGGTTTGGGATGAATGGAGTTGGGAAGAGTGGGGCAGAAAGGAAGGTGGAGCGGGATATTGATGAAGGGATCTTGGGATTGAACGAACTGGTATGGATTTTGGGCACACATTTTACGAATTTACATGTCTGAAGTATAACATAAAAAGCTCAGGATTTTAAAGTGAAGAGCGAGATCCTAATCTTATGCAATTTGGGCTTGGGAGGAATGGAGACGTGAAACGAAGGATAGGAAGATGAGTAGCGAAAGTATGAAGATAAATTGATTTTTGTATAAACTAATATTTGAATATAAGGTTAAGAAAGGCTATCTGGAAAGTCTACAGGAAGATGGGGGTAAATATCAAAGAAGTAAGGGACGAGGACAAAATATAAATGGAATGATTCACACTGTTTAAATTTTAAGAATGATGGGAGGCTGAGCATAATGCAAAAGATTTTTCAATTTTTTTCTTATTTACTTTTTTGTTTTTCTTTTTTTTCTTTTTCGGAGTGTTCTTTTTATTTTATTTTCATTATTATTGTTAATAAGATATTTTGAAGGTGAATGGTACTGAACTGTGCCGGGTGTGTGACCTGGGAAGTCGGAGGGGGTTAGGGAGGGGGGTTCATTGGGGGTGGGTGGGTGGGTGGAGATATAGTTTCAATATATAGAATAAGAAGAATACACTTGTATACTGTTGTTCCTTATCTTTTCTTTTTATTTTTCTCTTTTTTTTTCTTATTGCTTTTTTCCTTTCTTTTTTCTTTTTGGCGTAAGGAATAGAGAAATGCACCATAGTGAGAAGTAGAGGAAAGGAAGAGGGAGAAGTAAGGAGGGAGGAAGAGGGGAATGTAAGGAGGATGAGAGGGGAAGGAGGGTGAGGAAGGCGAGAAAGGAAGATAGGAGGGGAAAGGGAAGTAGGAGGGGTGATCGTTGGAGGGAGAAAGGAAAGTTGGAGGGGGAGAAGAAGGGGTGTATGAAAGCGATAGGTTGGGTTTATGAGTTGTGTTTAGGTTGGGGTTTTTTTTTTTCTTACTATTATATTATTATTATTGCAAATATCCCGTATATAAGTGAATGTACAAAATTGAAAATGAAAATGAATAAAACATTTAATACAGAAAAAAAACATAGTCATGTGATTATTCACTTTATGTCTGCATTGCTTAACATATATGTGTGTATATACATATACACATAGACATACACATAGATATACACATACACATACATATACACATACATATACACATAGACATACACATAGACATAAACATAGACATAGACATACACATACATATACACATAGACATAGACATAGACATACACATACACATACATATACACATAGACATACACATAGACATACATATACACATACACATACACATACACATACACATACACATAGACATACACATACGCATACATATACACATAGACATAGACATAGGCATACGCATACACATACACATACACATACACATACACATACACATACACATACACATACACATACACATACACATACACATACACATACACATACACATACACATACACATACACATACACATACACCAGCGGTGAAATTCTCTGAGGTCTGCTAGCACTTCGGTGAGTGTGCTACAGAGAGGCTTGAGGAGTGTCTGTGCAGCACTAAAATACGAACATTTAAAAGTCTTCAGAGTCTGCAAAGGTAAGTAGAACAGTGATGGATCCACTGTGCCATACGATTTAGATTAACTAGAAAGCAGGAAATCTGACAAATTTAGCTAACATAAATTGCGCGTCACAGCTGATCATTGGAAATACCAGTTTGGGCAAACCGGTCCACTTCACCCCTCATATATACATATACATACATACCAGTGGTGGGATTCAAATAATTTAGCAACCGGTTCTTTGCCCTAATGACCAGCAGGGTAGGTGGGGCTTGGTGGTCATGTGACTGGGTGGGTGTGGCCAACTCAACATCACTCATGTCGATGGGCACTTCACCTTAGCTGTTACAATGTAATAAGGGTTAACCAGAGAGGCAGTTTCTGTAAGCAGGGCAATAAAGATTAGGCTAGAAACAACACAAGAATGTTTCCTTCCTGCCTTCCTTACAAGATTAGCCCTGTAAAGTGAAAAAAAAACAAAATGAGATTTCTTCCAACAACCAGTTCTCCGAACTGCTTAGAAAGTTACCAACCGGTTCTCCCGAATAGGTGCGAACTGGCTGAATCCCACCACTGATCATACATACATACATACATACATACATACATACATACATACATACATACAGTGGTGTGGTGGCCTAGAGGTGGAGCTCTCGCCTCACAATCAGAAGGCTGTGAGTTCAATCCTAGGTAGAGGCAGGTATTTCTCTCTCTGGGCCCAATGAGTATATATATCTGCTGATCAAAACTCTGCATTGGCAACAGGAAGGGCATCGAGCCAGTAAACACTCAACTCCATTCAGTTGACCTGACTCCACCCTGCAAGGGATTATGGGGTTGTTGAAAAGAGATGATGATATACATGTATACACATATACTGTACACACATGGATACTTCAACTAATCTTCTTCTGAAGATTTTCAAATAAAGTTTGAGTTGTAATCATTTAATATTTTTACTAGCTAACTGGTTTTTTTTAAATGTGATTAAATCAAACACCTTGCTTTGCCAATAAAGGATATTTCCATCTTGCTATCTGCACGTTATATTTGATGTTTCCATTTACCAATACAGCAAAAAAATTAGGTTCTCACCTTTTAAATATTGTTTTCCAATAATAGATATATATTTTATCATGTTGTTACACATGCTGCATGTTTGCTTATGGTCACTTATTTGCACACTAACAACCCTGGCTAACAGCTGAGAAATAATTGCATGATACAAATCACTTTCAACCAGACTCGGGGGTTCTTTGGAATATACAAGACCAAGTGAATTTAAAAAGGTAAAGGTTTCCCCTGTCCAATCGTGTCAGACTCTAGGGGTCAGTGCTCATCTCCGTTTCTTAGCTGATGGAGCCAGTGTTGTCCGAAGACATATCTGTGGTAATATGGTCAGCCTGACTGATATGCACACAAGTATACACTGTTACATTCTCAGCAAAGTGTTACCTTTTTATCTACTCGCATTTGCATGCCTTCAGCAAAACTTTACTTATTATAATGTACATTTGCTCTTTTCCACATGACTGCACACATAAACACACTCATCCTTCTCAACTAGGCTGCCAGGCACAACTAGAGGAATGGAAGCCAGCAAGTCTAGACCCCCCCTCAAAATGACTCAAAGAGTGGGCAGGTTTTAGGATCCCTTTTATCCCCCGCTTTGTTGATTCAAAAGACTTCTCTTATCTTGTTAATTTACAAATTTGGCAGCTGTTGATGGGACTTGAGGGGGAGGGGAGGTTTCCGTGGGATCAGACCCAACTTCCTTTGTCATGTTCAGGTTGCAATTTTTCCTTCCTGGTTTGATTTCTTCTTAACTACATCAGCTAAGGGATCTTTTAGACAAGATTCCTAGTTATTGTAATGTTCACCCTGCTTATATGACAGCTTCAACCTAGTCTCACAATATAACACTTTTGATCTTAGGATACATCTATTCTGCCATATCTCTAACTTGAAAAGTTTAGCAAACAATTTGTATATCTGTTTTTCAATATGTCCCACAAGGATGTGAATGCAGTTGCATTCATTTCTAATTCTGGCATAAAAGAAAATGTAAATACCAAGACAGATGTGGTGCTTTTCAAGTTTGCTCTTGTAGTTCTTTATATTTTGGCAGGAATTTTGGGCAGTTGGCTAAAACTCCTAGTTATGGGATTTTTATTGTCTTTTAAAAAAACAAACTCTGGCTGCTCCGGGTATGACTCTCATGTTGAGCTACCATGTAGTATATTTGTTTTTTCACTGGAGAATCTTACGGACGCTTAATGTTCAGATTCAAATTGACATGAAATTTCAAAATCTGCTAAAGAGTTTTAGTTGGGAAACAAAGCAATAGAAGTGTTATGTATTGTATATAGTTGTCAGTTGAAGTTCTCAGTCTGGTCCTCTGTTGGAGCAGGAACATACTCTCTCTTGATTGGTTGTGGAGCTTCCCTATAAAAGGAGCTGTGTCAGCCATGGAGAAACAGTTGCCTCACAGGCAGTACTGAATAAAGAGGTGTTAGAAGTCACTCAAGCTCGCCTCCATTCTTCACCTAGAACATAACAAAAAGTATTTGTAAACCCTAATTTTTCCCACTGTCAGTATTAAGAAGAAGAAATATGTCAGCATATTACTCTCCCCACAGAAAAGGAAAAGAACAAACAAAAAGAACAAATTTTATTTTCCTTGGCATCCGCTCCTGGGTTTTCCCCTCTGTTCCTTACCACACAGAGATATTTTCCACCAGTGGATGTCAGTTGTGATATCCCCAGCTGCACAAGGCAATAAAATGGGTCCCCCCCCAATAATGCTTTTTAGTTTGAGCTTAAAGAACAATGCAATAAGAATATATATATTGAGCTTGGGGAAAATGTATCATTCTGAAAAGCTCTCTTGAAAAGCTGCACCATACCCAGTTCCATTCAAGAGATTGTTTAGCAGTCTCTGTTACATCTAAAGAACCATTGCAAACGAAATCATACTTGAGCCCACTCTTTACTTTTGTGGACAGCCTAATCTCTTCATTTCCTCAAAAAAAATCCCATCTTGCTGTCTGCAAGTTAGGCCAGCAGACATATATGATCAAACAATTTATCATTTGACTTCCTCCATGACCATCCATTGGCAGTCAGTTCTAATATCCTCTTTCTTTGTGATTTGTCCTTGCTCTTATTTCCCCAGGACAAAACTGTATTGAGTAAACATTTTCCTCCTCATTATATATGTGAGAAGTTACTAAACTGAAAAGATGGTCTACAACAGGGGTGTCAAATCTGATTTCATTTAGGGCCGAAAATGGAAGGGGGGATTGTACGAAGCTAGCTATGTAGCCATAACAAAATTCTTTCTAGAAAGCAAAGGTCATCCTTTGTCTTTGCATCTCTGCACCTGACCGGAACTGGATGGTGGAACTGCCAGCATGGCAGTGGAAGATTGGACCATGTGATGGACTTGTAGGTGTGGGGGCAAGATCTTGAACTTTCAACAGGGTGGGGAAAACTGGGAAGCTTTCAGATTTGGGTTTTCCCAGATGTGCCAACATGGCTCTCTTAATAAATTGGAACTTTGAGCAATACTTTGCCTTGGACTCTGATTTATTGTTGGATGCTATTTGGAATCCTGACAGGCAGTCTTAAAATACAGCTCATTAAGCTTGCCTAAATTTGCAGTCATTATCAATCATTCATTAAATCATTGCAAATGTAAGAAAACATCGGTACTGAGATTTTTGAATTATGTATTTAGGATAATGAAAATTTAACAATTTTCAAAATTTTGATCTGCAGCCATCTTTTCACGCCTGTAGTATATTCCAGAATGATCGGAAGATTTTTTTTTAAAAAAATCCAGGCATCAGCTTCTCATCTATTATTGAGTATAACTTTCCTGTATGGTACTAGATTAAAACATCCTGGAAGCTTTGAAGGATTGACAAGGTAATAAAATATGATATTTATTATCTCACAAACAACCAATGTGTGAAGAAAGTCACATGAATATAAATCACAATGTCAAAGAAAAGATTCAAATGGATCAATCTAGGTATTTTGATTCAGAAAACACTATCCAAGAATTTCCCAAGATTTTTAGTTTAGTAATGTTTTTTGCACCCAATCAGTAAATCTTTTTCTATGATATCACCTTTGGAAAAACTTTTGTAAGAAATATTTTTGTATAATATTTGTTTTTTGAGCCACCTCGATGGTCATTTTAAATTAAAGTTTTATAAAACTTTTTGCCATTTTCTTTAGGTACCTAAAAGGAAGCACAATCTAGCAGGTTTATAAGGAGACAGGTGATCCCTATAAAGCTTTAAAGATTAAAGCCAAGAGCTTGGCATTGTTCCCACTACACTTGGTGACTACAATTGTGATGGGCACTCTGTGGTTAAACCAAGTAGTTGCTAAGGGATAAATCAAATGACCATAAGTGCCATTCTTTTCTCCACCTCTCTGCCCTTTAGAATGTTCACCCCAGGGATGGAATAATTAGCAAGAAGGGAATGCATTTTTCTGTTTACATTCATTGGAGAGGAAGGGATTAAAAGAGAGTATCAAGATAAACAATGGGAAATACACAATGAAAGTAATGTGCCAGGCTTTCTATGAGTGCCGTGATGATCTGATTTCTTGTCAGCTTTCTCTAACTAGCAAGTCAGTTTTTGTAAGCGAATTGCCACTGGATGCTGGATCAGAGCTGGTGTAATCCTCTGGACCAAAGGAAAGATTATTGAAATGATCCATATGACTCTGGACTGCTACTCTTCATGAGTACACTGCAGAAACTGCCTTTTGTGGTTGGTTTATGAGTGGAGTGGATGGGAGTTGAGATTAGATAGGGGACTGGAGGCTAAAACATATTAAAAATAGTTGCTAGAATTGGTTATGTTTAATTTAATGAAAAGAAGGACTGGGGTGACATGATAGCCATGTTCCAATATCTAAGTTGTCACAAAGAAGAGGGAGTCAAGCTATGATCCAAAGCAGGGCAAGGAGGGCAGGACAAGAAGCAATGGATGGAAACTACCGTATCTTTTGGCATATAAGACACACCTTTTCCCCTCAAAAAAGATGGTGAAAATCTGGGTGCGTCTTATATATTGAATACAGCATTTTTGGCCTCCCAAAACCCTTCACCCTTTGCAAAAATGGTTGTGCATAGCCTTTAAGAGGCTTCCAGAGTGCTGCTGGGGGCTGGGGAGGGCAAACATGAGCAAAAAATGGGCCTTTTTTGCTTGTTTTTGCCCTCCCAGCCCCCGGGAGTACTCTACAAGCCTCCTAAAGGTTATGCATGCCTTTTTTTGGACAAAAATGGGCCTTTTTTTGGGAGGTCTGCAGAGTGCAAAACCTTTTTTTTTTTTTAAATTTGCCTCTTCAAAATCTTGGTGTGCCTTATACTCCGGTGCATCTTATACTCCAAAAATACGGTAATCAAAGAGAGAAGCAACCTAGAACTATGGAAAAATTTCCTGACAGAACAATTAATCATTGGAAAATTTGCCTCCAGACATTCTGAATGCCCAATACTGGAAGTTTTTAAGAAGAAATTGGACAACCATTTGTCTGAAATGGGTTTCCTATGTGAGCAAGAGGTTGGACTAGAAGACCTCCAAGTCCCTTCCAAGTCTGTTATTCACATGTTCACACTCTCTAAGCAGCCCTTATGGACATTAAACTTGACCAAGCTTCATATCTTAAGCTTTTTTTTATTATTTCTGTTTTGTTCATATGTTGGAGAGATTAAAATGCTTCAGACTGGCAAGGTCTTATTGTATTCATCAGCCGAGTTTCTGCATCCTTTTTTAATAAAGTTTTTTATTTTTTTTCATTTTCATAACATATAACCACATGTATACTATTACATAACCAACATCGTATTATATTATTAAATGCTAACATCAATTCATCTTACCATCAACTCCCAAAAAACAATTATTGGCGCTTCTGCTCTCCATACACCATATTTGTAACTTATCCATCACTTTCTTCTCCCTCTCTCTCTCTCTCCTCCTCCCTACCTGCTTTCTTCCCTCTGTCTTCCTTCCCTACTCTACTTCCCCTTCCTCTCTCCTCTTTCCACTCCTTCTTTCTCTCCTCCTCTTCTCCCCCTTGTCCTCTCTCCTATCCCTCTCTTCTTCCCTTACCTCTCCCTTCTACTTCCCACTCTTCATCTCATTTACTTGATGTATTTCAGCCTCTGAGCGAGCTCCATTTTATGTTGATGGTATTTATAATTCCTTTTCAATATACATATTTAATTTTAATCTTACTCCTTTTTTAAAAGAGAAAAAAAAGTATACAAAAATAGTGATTGTATTTTTTTAAAAAAAACTATTTTTGGCTGATATATAGACCTGGTTTCAGTTCCCAAGTATTCTCATCATTATATTTATATAATTATGCATCCTTACATGCCCCAAATTTGTGATTCTGTCTTTATAATCTCAATAATTTCCCATTGTAACAGTGGTGGGTTTCAATTTTTTTTAGAACCTATTATGTGGGTGTGGCCTATTTTGTGGGTGTGGTTTGGTGGTTGACCAGGTGGGTGTGGCCAACTTGACATCACTCATGCACACTCAGTGTGCATGACACCCCCCCAAAGCCATGCTATGGTGGCAACAAATTTTGGGACTCTAATGAAGTGGGGGGAAATGAGAGGGGAAAACCTCCCAAAAATAGACAATTGAAGGATTAAGGGCTGAAGTTAGGGAGATTGGAGAAGTCAGGACAGAGAGGAATCCAGGAGAAAGCTATCACACGCTGGGGAAAGAACTTTGGGAGATCAGAGAAGGCAGCACAGAGAGGAATCCAGGAGAAAACTCCTGAGCTTGCAGCTGCTGCCTGGTAGACTGTGCCACATGACCTCTCCATGCCTCTCCCTTCACCACCTCCAGTCCCAGGTATAGTGAGCACCACAATGTACTTGACACCGAATTGCACGTGCGTGCTTGTGTCCTGCAGTTATGCATAGTGCCTCCACCCCACCCTGGGTTCCTCCTTTTGCAGTCCATTTTTTTTTGCCTTCAGGTGGACAGAAGTGGGCCCTGCATGGCATCCTGGCTCTGCGCTCTGCTCCACCTGAAGGCACAAAAATGGTACAAAAAAAGTTTGGCTGCTTTCAGCCGCCTCTCTCCTTTAGACTTTCTGGGTCTAGGCGCTCGTTTTCCTACTTGGAAACACTTGCCCGCTTCTTTTCCTGCTGGCCACCCAGCTAAGCAGGGCAGGCGGGGCTGCAGCAGGCATGGAGAAAGCAGTAACGCGGAAAGGGAAGCGAGCGCTGGCCATCATCCCTGCTTCTTTCCTTTGAGAGTCGTGGCAGCGGGAGAAACCGAGGCTCCTTTGCTGGCGGTGGGGGGGGAGCAAGGGGGTGGCAGGCCAAGGGATAGACTGTATTGGTACTGGGCCTCCAGTTCTAACTGGTTCGCAAATGTACACCCAATTTCTGGTATCGGTCCTGGCGTATCGGTGTGTACCGGTAGAAACCTACCACTGCATTGTAAGTATATTTTATGTTCCCTCTCCATTTTTCCATAACTTGGCTTAGGTTACCCTTGTCTTTAAATAACAATTCTTACTGTTCAATGTTCATTACAATTTCCTTAATCTACTATCTAGAATAACAAGTGGTACATATCTCACTTTGTTGCCATGATGCCGCCCTGACTCCGAGAGCAAATCTCCGACCTATGAGGATCTGTTGCACTCCCTCTGGATCTGATGAGATGCTGCCTCTTCTTCATACACACACCCAGGGGGGTTCTGATCAAAAAAGGATCTCAGAATTGGTTTGTCAGACAGCGTTCATGTGAGACTCTTCAGAGCTCACACACCCCTCATCTGTCCAGCTGGAGAACTTCCGGTCGACTCCGAGTTTCTGCATCCTTAAAAGATGGTGTATATTTATTTAAAAGTTTTAAAAATATATATGAATTTTTGGACTATGCAGCACATCTAGTGCTTAGGCTTTTGGAAAGTTAATAATGGGTAAAGGGGGCAGAAGGATATGGAATTACAATTTGCAACTATTTAATTCATTGATTGCTTTATGGGGTTTTTTTATGATAAGGAGACCTTGAAGGCTGAACACTAGAGCCAGAGGATAAAAAACGGAGCAGAAATCCTTACTGCAAACTTGTGAACACCTTTCAGTCATGTTTTTCTGCAGAATGGATCAAATGCTTGATAAAGTTGTCAAAGTGGGTCCTAATGTAGTTGTAAAACAAGAATGAGCTGCAATGAATGACTGTGAAATTAATTTGGAGGAGGATTTAAATATAATACAAATGAATTTGATGGATGACTTATTATCTAAAGGAGATGAACAGATATTAAACCAGGAAACAGTTTTGGATAATTCTTTTCTTCTGGCTATAAAAAAAAAATTCTGCTAAGATCTGGAAGGACTTTTTTTTTAGCAGTGCCAACAATAGGATAAATTACACTTATTGATACAAAAGTAATATATTAAAGTTCTGAATGATTTTAACTCTATAATGCAGGTGATCAGCAAACTATCTCTGGGATTTTTTTTTTAAGGATTAAAGAATAATTTTAAAAACTCAGGGAAAGTGTTTAAGGAAAGTGTATGATTGGCCTGTTCAACCAGGATTTCCTCCCTTTTTTCTGATGACCTTTCAGTTTTCATTTTTTTCTAGTTTGTAATGACTTTTATTTCCTTTTTTCAATTTAAAACTGTTAATCTTTTTCTAAAAAGAAGAAGAAGGAAAGAGCATTTGCCACAGCCTCAAGTGATCTGAGAATCACAAGTGCAAATAGCAATAGCAATAGCAATAGCAGTTAGACTTATATACCGCTTCATAGGGCTTTCAGCCATCTCTAAGCGGTTTACAGAGTCAGCATATTGCCCCCAACAATCTGGGTCCTCATTTTACCCACCTCGGAAGGATGGAAGGCTGAGTCAACCCTGAGCCGGTGAGATTTGAACAGCCAAACTGCCGAGCTAGCAGTCAGCTGAAGTAGCCTGCAGTACTGCACTCTAACCACTGCGCCACCTCGGCTCTACCATAGTATGTTCCCCATATAAGAGTGTATGACTGCTTACTCTCTTTTAATCCCTTTCTCTTCAATCTCTCAACTCTTCAAGGGAATTTTTTTTTTAAAAAAGGCACAGGACAATACATACTAATTGTAATGCACCATGAATGTAATAGTGATTATTTAAAGGATGTTGTGAAGGTCATAAATGTGGGTGTTGGTTATAAACTTATTCTTAGCACTGTTGCATGGTTACTAAATGAGGCAGTTTGTAAGCAAGCACTGCCTGTACTACTACCAAGATAATTAGAGAGGCAAACCTTGCAGGAATCAAGTCTGAATTGTTTCCACTAATAATTGTATTTCCCTCCTTGCTGTTATACACTAACCAGTGTCCTTTGAGGTTGAGGAGAATACTAAGGATTGTTAATAAACAAATGAACAAATGTTATCCATTGCATTGTAGCACCAGAAGAATGGCAAGGAAAAATTGTACAGTGGTGTGTACCTTTCATTTAGGTGCATGTTTTATAGAATTCTATTGGATTTTATATTTTCAGGTAATGGATCTGTAATGTAATGCAGAACTAAGCAAGCCCTTATTTTAATCAGGGTCCTAAAGGGTCATACATGGGTCATATTTTGTTTTGCTCTGTCCTCAATGAGATGATCCTGTTTGTAGACTTATCAGCTTCTTGACAGACAGGAAGCACCTGTGAAGCCTAACACTAACGCTTTTGCCATCTTCTGACAAGCAAAGTCAATGGGGAAGCCAGATTCACTTAACAACCATGTTACTAATTTCACTGCTGTAGTGATTCACTTAACAAATGTCGTAAGAGAAATTGTAAAATAGGGCAAAACTCACTTAAATGTCCTGCTTAGCACCAGTAATATTGGGCTTAATTGTGGGTATAAATCGAGGACTACCTGTACTCTGTTGTTTTGCATGCACACTGCGAGCTTCTGCACTAAATACAAATTCCTGGTGTGTCGAATCACACTTGGTCAAATAAAGTATTCAATTCAATTCAATCTTTCTCATATCTATTCCAATTAAATTTGAGACGCACAGCTATTCTTTCACCTTGATGGTCTTGATTTTTGGCAGAAGTCGAGAAGTTGTGTCCAAAACCAGACAGACACATTCTCTTTATCCTTGGGAAAAATCCATTGAGGTGAGACCAGCAAGTATCATGGTTCAAATCCCATGCAAGCAAATATAATTCTCCTCTATGGGGAAACATGGGTGGTTACAGCCAAATAGCCCCCTTTCCTCTCTTCATGGAATGCAATTTCTAAGGTACGCTTGGGTGGGTTGTGAGGGGTTTGCTTACATTTAAATTGAAACTAAGCAATACTCAGAAATGTCTAGGAACTAAGCAGTAATTTCACACTGGTTAAATTGGCAGGCCTGCCAACTAAAGCATTTAGGGAATTGTAATCCAAAGTTTTCTTCAGCACCTGCGAAACTCTGGTTCTGGGAAGGAAATTGAGAAGGAAAGCATATCCATTTAAACTGTCAGTCTGCATATGTCGTTTCAGGAATAAATTCCATTAGAACTATTTGGACTTGCTCCCAGGTTAATTTATATATAATTGCAGCATTAAGCAAGTTGTAAGCTGAATAACATCCCTGTGTTCCATTGAAGCATTAGGGTTTTATGTAGAATGAGAGTTAAGTTTTCTACTCACCAAAAGAATTGTTCCCAAATGGATCTTTAAAGATTTTTGAATAACTTCAAACCGAAAATAATAAGATCATATAAACAGTATAAAAATAGCACTGCTTCCCCGAATCTTGACAACAGTATTAAAAGGTGTTGTGTTAAGCTATTTGCAGTAAAGTGAAACAAAGTTATACTTATCTTTGCCCATCCAAATACTTGAAAAATGAAAAAAAAATCAATTTCTCCTGAGATGGTTGTCATTAAAGGTTCCAGCTTTAGCAACATGACAGAATCTATGTCACAGACAAACTTTGATTTTTTTTTTTTGCAGAATAGAAATAACATTATGCCTCCTCCAGCTTTGAAGTCAGTTAATTTATCGATGAAGAATTCAGTATTGTTTGGTGTCCATGTGCCAGAAATGTAGTTAACATCTTGAGGAACGACATAAAGAATCAAATAACCAAGAAAGTCCAATCCTTGCTGAAAATAATGCAGGCTGCAGATTCTTAAATGTGATTAACAGGTTATTTGGATTCTACATGGAAATAGACCCAGAATAATATTTTTATAGTGTACCTCAATTTATGACTACAATTGAACCCAACATTTCTGTTGAGACATTTGTTAAGTGAGTTTTGCCCCATTTTACCATCTTTCTTGCTGCATCTGTTAAGAGAATCACTTCAGTAGTGAGGTTAGTAACACAGTTGTTAAGTGAATCATGGTTTCCCCAATGACTTTGCTTGTCAGAAGGTCACAAAAGGAGATCACATGACCCCGGGACAATCATCAGAAATATGAGTCAGTTGTCATGCATCTGAATTTTGATCACATGACCATGTGGATATGGGGTGTGTTCCTGCCGGCGTTACTACTGATTCGCCGCACAAAAAATTTTGTGCTCGCTTTGCTCACATACACACCAGATGCACACTCTGAGCACATGCACATTTGTACCTTAAACGTTCTGTGCATGCGCACATTACAAAAGGGAAAAAAATTACATTTTTCCAATGAAGATTGTTCTGCGCATGTGCAGAACAGAAAATCAAGATGGTGCCACCGAGCATAGAACCGGTTTGGCTGCATGTCCGGGCTGAGTTACTACCTATTCTGCTGAACTGGTCCAAACCAGTAGGAACCCACTTCTGATGGGGATACGACAACAGCTGTAAGTGTGAAAAACAGTCTCACAATATCCCTTTTTCCTGATTCAGTCCTGCAAGATATCATAAGGCCTCATCCCTTATTTCCCATGTCTCTTCCCTAAATGCTAGAAAGTGCTTAGAAATTGTATATAAGCTAAAATACATGCAATAAAAATAGTTACAAATAAGTGTGAAAAACCATCACTTTTATCAATGCCATTGTAACTTTGAACGGTCACTAAGTGAACCATTGTAAGTCGAGGACTACCTGCAGTGCAGCCAATGAAGCTTGAGCACTGCATAATAGTATCTGCCAGTCCCAGTTATTCTAGAACCTCTGCAATGGCCAGAATAAAACTTTAAAACTTTTTAAAGATAGATTCCCATATAGCACATTAGGGAGGAGGTCACCATGGTATGAATAATCAATATTATGCTGTTTCAGATAGGACTCTATCATCATAATTGCTTGGGCTGATGAAAAATATTCCTATCAAACCTGTAACTATTATAGACCACCATTGTGACTGTCAGTGTTATTCATGCCTTGTGTGATAGCAGGTTTCCAGTCATAATCATTGTAGGAGTTAGGGGTACCATCAGGGGTGGATTGCTACGGGTTCGCCTGGGTCCAGGAGAACCCCATAGCTAATGTTATGGGCGGTTTGAAGAACCTCCAAATCCCACCCCTGGCTGGCCCCACCCCACCCTCCCCTCCCAGGAGTCTCCACGCAGCCCATTTTGGATGCGATGTAAGTGCAGGGATCATGCACAGGCAAGAAGAGGAGGAAAATGGGCCTCCTGGAAGTTCCAGAAGCCCGGGAGAGGCATTTTTGCCCTCCCAGAGGCTTGAGGAAAGTCTCTGGAGCCTGGGAAAGGCGAAAACAGCCCTCCCGCCACCACGGTGCAGGAGGCCCAGTAGGTCACGCCCACCCAGCAACTGGGCAGAGAACCCTTTGCTGAAATTTTTGATGCCCACCCCTGAGTATCATTATATTTACCTCTCATGGAACAACAGCTGTTCCTAAAAATAATCCTTCTATTTAAGAAGGTAGTGGACCCAGAGGAAAGATCTACGGGAAGAGAACTAATTTATTTAAATTCCGCATTTGCAAAGCTATTTATTCTTTATGTGTAGCCATGTAGATTCATTTTTCCTACATACTGTGGTAGAGTAATGAAAATGATAGCAGTGAATCCAGCTGTGCCCTTCCATGTACAGAAAAGCTTTTGATCCAACAGACATATCCACTAATGCTGCAGGAAAGGAGAGGATTCTTGCTCAGGGATCCTCCATGTGGTACACTCCCCCCCCCCCCGAAAATCTGCTTAAAGGCCAGGATAAAACAGAAAGCAGAATCAGAGGTCTGCAGAAAGAAAATGTAAAAATCCCTTGCCAGCCACAGTTGTTAATAAAGACTGGAGATAAGAGTATAACTAAATATAACTCTTGAACTTGAAGCATAACAATCTGTATTCAGAGTTCCAATCAACCCAGAAGCTTGTGAAAAGCTTTAGATAATTCTTTCTTAGCCCAAGCGATTCACATGAATGCATGAAAGTAAAATAGAAAAAAAATCACATATAAAAGCAGCAGCAGGGAAAACCCCAATACATGACAATAAAAGTGCCTATAGAGATTCTCAGTCATCACAGGTCATGGTTGTTCCAAAGGTGCTTTTTCAAGAGGCAACTGGATTTTTTTTGGTTGTTTTTTTTTTTGAAGACATTTCTCTTCTCATCCAGGAAGCTTCTTCAGCTCTGACTGAATGGTGGGGAATGGAAGGATAATAATAAGAACAATTTCTTAAAAAGCCTAATAATGATTATGTTGGAAAGTCAGTTCCACAGGGGTATCCCAGTAGACTCAGGGGTTAAAGCATTTTTAAACTATTGGTTTGGGAGAACTACCAGTTTGGGAGAACCGGTAGTTAAAAAATGCTTTAAAAGGTTTTTTAAAATGCTGACAATTGTGAGACACAGCTGATTGTCGCACAGCTGATTGTTGGAACTTTTTTTTACTTTTTAAAAGCATTTTTAACTACCGATTCAGGAGAACCGGTAGTTAAAAAATGCTTTAAAAAGTAAAAAAATGTTGGCCACGCCCACCCAGTCACATGGCCCACCCACCAAGCCACACCCACAGAACCAGTAGGGAAAAATTTTGAATTTCACTAATGAGTAGACCCACATCAGGATAGCATATAAAGTGATTTTTGTTGATGGGGACACAATCCCCTGACTACAAGAGCTCTCAAACTGACAAACTGGTTGGGTTGCAGGACAAGAAGATGTTTTCCCCAGGAGACAGTTCATGTTCTTGTCAATTGGAACTGAGTGACAAGCAATTGAGTAACTGTCTGATGGGTACCAGGGCCAAAAATGCATGTCAGGAAGAACCCTCTTGTGTGAGAAAAGTTGTGACCCCAAAATGAAGACTTTGTATTTATACTGCTTCTGGGTTTTTGGAACATCTAATGATTGGCCTATTTGGAGATATTTTGCAATGAAACTACGCAACAACAAAAGCAACAACATCCCAGAAATTCCTAGTTTTACCTTGGTAATTATTACAGTAATGATACAGATATTCGCCACTATTGCAAACTTAATCATTATTCCCAGGGCTATTTTCCCCTCAATGGAGGAAGTAGTATGCACCTATTTTCATGGTAATTACATTCAACTTTTAAAACTATGGCCTGTCTCACATGCTATATTAATCAATGGATTATTTGAGCCCCAGCAATCAACTTCAAAAAGCTGTGATAAAGTAAAATAAATTGAAATATTTTTTTTTGGTGGGGGGAGACACCCTACCATGCCTTGCCTTCTGAAAATAGCTTTGTCACTATCAAAAAAATGTTTCAGGCATGCTGTTTGCTTTGCTTTTCATGAATTTGGGATGTTTTTATAACTTCCTACGCCTTCTCTAGCAAGATAAATATTGTGCTTTCATCAGTGCAGTGTAGATAATGTCTGCTCTTTCTATGGTGTTTTTCACCCAGATCGGAAAGATGAAGGATGCAGAGCTTTCAAATAACAGTTGCCATGCTATATCGCCCTGTGCCTCTCCCATCTGAATTAGAAGGAAATACGATTCTTCTCTTCAGTTAATTGATTCGTTCCCATGAACACACAATTCCTTTCGATGCGTAAACACTTGGATTCCTTTTTTTCTTTGTAAAAGGAAGGCAGCATGTGCCTTTTTGCAATGCAGATAGTAGTTGCTGTGGACATTGTCCACTGAAAAGATTAGGTAACAGATTAAACCTAAATCTTGAAGAACACAACCACCCAAGACTGATAGCATTGGAAAGTGCATATTGTAATGCAGTAGCCTGACCTGGGGTAAGGCATTGTTCTATGTCCAGAATTTACTGTATTTTTCGGAGTATAATACACACACCTTTTCCCCCCCAAAATGAGGGTGAAAATCTGGGTGCACCTTATACATGGAATAGAGCATTTTTGGCCTCCGGAAACCCCACCCCTCCACAAAAATGGGCATACAGAGAATTTGGGAGGCCTGCAACGGGCTGTTTTTTTTTTAGTTTTTGCTCCCCCCCCCCCCCCAGCCCCTAGGAGCACTCTGCAAGCCTCCTAAAGGCTATGCATGCCCGTTTTTGGGGCAAAAAAGAACCTGTTTTTTGCTCATTTCAACCCCCCCCCTCCCGGCCACCAGGAGCACTCTCTGCATGCCCCGTTTTTCACAAAAATGAGGTGTGCAGAGGGTTTGGGAGGCCTGCAGAGTGCAAAAACTTTTTTTTAAAAAAATCACCTCTTCAAAAATGTTGGTGCTTCTTATACTCCAGTGCATCTTATACGCCAAAAAATACAGTATACATTTCATTCACCTGCAATAAACAGGCAGGAATTGTAGAAATTTAGGTGCAGCGTATCTAGAGGAGATCAAGCTAGGGACATATTAATTTGCAATTGTACTGAAATTATTCTATCCTCTTTTTCCCCCCAGATCACTTTTCCCTCCAAACCTAAAGTTTAATCTAGTGATATTTCCTTTGACAGACTTTTTCAGATGAAAACTCCCTATGCCCTCCCCCCTTTTTCTCATTTTCTGCACACAGGTATTACTAGAGAAAAAGAACCAGTTATAAACTTGCTGTGAAAGTATTGCTTTTAGCCATGGAAACAGTCAGAATGATTTCTCTGTCACTGTCTAAAACTCCCGAGTGCTTTCTATCATTCAGACTGGCCATTTCACTTTCTTTTAAGTCTCCTCGGGGGAATATATTACCACATAAAAATACTGTGATTGAAATCTTCAGATAGCCATCTCCTGAGATATGGGATATACTGCTGAGGTTGCTATAAGGAGGTGACAGAATTTATGACTCTATATTACACCAGGTTTAAACTACTGTTAGACACACAAGCAATAAAATGAGTTAAATGCAGAATGGGGAATCGACCCATCTAATGTGAAAACTCAAAATTATCAGGTGAAATGAATTGTAAACAGTAGATCCAGAGATAGAATTGCTATACAGATAGTCCTCGACTTACAACAGTCCGTTTAGTGATTGTTCGAAGTTACAACAATGTTGAAAAATGCAACATATGATTGTTTTTCAACTGTTGCAGCGTCCCCTTGGTCACATGATCAAAATTCAGGCATGTGGCAACTGTCCCATAATTACGATGGTTGCAGTGTCCCGGGGGCACCTGATCACCTTTTAATAACTGTGTTCTAAATTAACAACTGCAACTGTTCACTTAACAACTGGCAAGAAAGGTAAAAAAAGGGACAAAACTCACTTAACAACTGTCTCACTTAGCGACAGACATTTTTGGCTCAAGGATGACCAATACTGAATTTTGGAAAGAGAAAAATATTGTACAAAACTCACTTAACAACTGTCTCACTTAGCGACAGACATTTTTGGCTAAGGATGACCAATACTGAATTTTGGAAAGAGAAAAATATTGTGAAAACACAGAATTGTGTGAATTTCCTTTAGTTCTGTAATCAATTGTATGTTTCTTTTTATTTAATATTTTATGCTTTATTTCCCTTATTTTGATGTTTCTGCACACTTCTCACACTTCTCATTTCCTTCTCACAACCTTCTCAGATTATAAGTGAAAGAGACTAATTAGCTACAGGGCTTCAACTGAGGAACCTGATTGAGTGGGATTGATTTCCATGTTCCCTTCAAGAACTTTCAACTTCTTGTCCCTAGTCAAACATGTTACTCTAACTCTAGATTTGCTGTCTAGGCTCCAGATTCTACTAATTGTACTGATAGATGAAATATAAGCCTCAGCTACAAAAATGTAATGATGAAGAAAATGACAAACTATTGCAAAGTCATGATCTAAACCTTGATTTTTGTACATTTGTCCCAGCTTGGATGCAAGTATGTATTTCATGAAGTTTGTATCATGTTGTCACAACCCATTTAGTCACTTGCTCATTTCTCATTGGGTATCCTGATGGAGCCATGATGGCAGGCTAATTCCTGTTAGTCAGATATAATTCTATGTTTCTAGAAAATTTGGTTGTATACATGATGTACAATGACAATAAAAGCTATACTACTACAGAAAAGAAATATTAATTTCCCCGTATCTTGTGATTGATTTTGTTTTAATGCCAACTTGAGGTTAACTATAATATGTTCAGCTATTTATCTGACCTTTTTGGTAGTCATCTGTTTTCTCTCCTCGCTATAGGTAAACAATAATAAAATGATAGATAGGTTAGCTTCTATTCTAGTCAAAAGCCAAGCTCCTTTTTATTAGATCAAAATCTACCTGTGGCATTTATAATTGCAATACCTATAATTGGCTGAAGTTAGATTTGAGCTCACTTCAACAATAAGTTTGGAAGTAAATGTAGTTTCCTTTCAAGAATGTCTTTGTGTTTTCTTTTTTCTTTTAAAAAAGAATGCTGTCCATGGTGCTGATAAATCAACCTATCTGGACAACTTAGTTTGTGTATGTATACTGATGAAACTTCCTTACAATAACATCAGAGGGAACTTTGAACAATGCTGATAGAAAATAGAGAGGGGCTGTTTTATTTCGTCCTTTCCACTATTTTGTTTCTGCTTGTGCATGAGTCGAGTTATAACAGTCTGCTTGGTTCTATCCTGCATCCAACAGAAAGGCTGCTCAACAATATTTGTTTAAATCTTAGGAGTGACTAGTATTTAGCAATTCTTATATGTGAATGCTTAGTTGGTTTAAGAAGGTTACGTAGGCTCTGATAAGTATGCCTTCCTTCCTATGATGTTTTTCACTATGTCCTTGCATAGAAAAAAGAAAAACCAATCAGATGTTGTTTGTTGTTAATATCACCACAACTATTTGAGGATTTCTTATAGATAATAATTGTAGGGTAGAGGAAAAGGCAAGTTCACATAGAAACAGCAAGGTTAGATAAAGGAATTCAGACTCTATGGAGTATATCATGGTAGTGATAGAGACAATAGAGCTGGAGCTGGAGACAGATATGCTTTGGGAAATTGTCTATAGTCCCAATGCTATTTTTCATATTGAGAATAATTAATATGGAAATGCAGTTCTTCTTTCCTCTGGTGAATTGAGATTTGATCCTTGCTTATGTATGATAGTGTGAACTGTTCTAACCGAGGCTTCCCAAGAGCATGAAACAAACTCCTTGTCCCGACAAAAACCCCTTTTATTAATTTTCTGTGAATTCTGCTCATTCACAACTGGTAAAGTCTTTCAAGGGAAGATTTACAGTCACAGACAGGCTGATATCTGGCAAGGAGTCTTGGAGAAAGTCACAACCAATTAGCGAACTAATTGTCTCCTGCAAACTCCACTCGCCTTTTGCTCCTCTTTTATTTCCCCTGGGAGGGGGCTATTCATCATCTGGCCTTACTCCCAAGTTGACCCCTATTCTTTAGCTGTTCCCTTCATCTGGCAACTCTGTGCATGCGCACACTGGGAACAGGCTCCAGCTGTTCATCTGCCTCACTGATGTCTGACTCTGAAGGCAGCTGATAGCTGGCATATGGCTCTGGCCTCCTCTCTGCCTCCGAGACCTCATCGGAGCTTCCCCAGACTCCAGGACTGGCCCATGTTCCTCCCCAGCCTCCTCACTGTCCAAATCTGCTGCCAGCTCTGCCACAACATGAATGTGACAGGATGATTCAGGGATTTTGGATTTATTCTGAAGATGGGTTCTTTCAGTTTTAAGCAAGGGGTTTTTAATGTTATATTTGAATCATGAAAAGAGTCATCTAAGTTTCCTTTTTTTAAAAAAAAACATGAGACTGGTAGTAAAGGATTCCCAGACCCTATTGATTCAACTGAACATGAGGACTAGACATGTCCTGTCCGTTCCTAACCATTTTTCTAAATTAAGGGGGGAAAGGGATACCGTGGTGAGTATTGTCAGTCTTGGCATATTCAATATTGCAAGCGAAACCTATTCAACTGCCATTCTTTAATTAATTAATTAATTATATTTATTTAACTTTTATGCCACCCCATCATCACTATAAGGTGACATTGCGTGGCTCAGTGACGTGCGGTCAGCTTTACCCCCGGTGAGGCTGTTTTTAGACTTGTGGACTTCAACTCCCAGAATTCCACAGCCATGCTCAGTTCTGATTTAAAGCGACAGCATTTTCCCCCCTTGCAAAATAAGTTTTCCCATTCTTTTTCTTCTCCTTCCCCCTCCTCCCTCCCTCCCTCTCTCCCTCCCTCCCCCTCTCTAAAAACAGACACACGCACACAGAGAACTTCGATCCTTCTCTCATTCACTCACTCTCAAACACAAACACAGAAGTTGGATTGGATATATTTTCCAAAGGCTTGAAAGCAGCTCCTCTGCCATACCCCCCCCCCCTTTCCCTGTTGCCTTCCGATCAAACTTTTGGAATTCCTCCCCCCTCCCCACACACGCACCTTTTCCAGCTGTTTCAGAGACGATTTCAACTCTGCTGCTCCCAGCCCTCCCCTCCCCTCTTGAAAAGCCAGAGCTCTGAAGTCAGACTGAGCTAGTCGCTCCCAGAAAACTCTAAAAAGCCTCTAAAAATGCCCTCTACAGGAGGCGAGAGAATACGTGCCTCATTTGAATAAGAAATTCTTCCCTTGTTAACCCATGCTTAACTCTTAAAAGGCGAAAAAATCCTTATGCAAAAGAGGCCCCTCGTTCTCTGGCCTCCTCCTAGTTAATACTGAGAGCAGACACCAAGCCACTGTGACTTGAAATCTGGTAGCAACTACCCTGGCTTTAATTATTTTAAGAAAATTATTTAAAATCCTTTCCTTTCCCTGAGGAGACTGGTGAGGCCCCGCCTCCCTTGCCTCTAGTGACTGCACGTCCCTGGCGTGGCTTTAGATAGTTATCTGCAGCCTCCTCATTCATAATGAGAATTTGCCCAGCGGTCCAGCTCTTGTTGCATCATGGTAAGGTTAGATTTCTATGGCAGAGCTTGTAATGTTCAATTAAAAACCACAGAAAGACCCTCAAGATTGGAAAGCATGGGACTAGAAAGCATTCTGAGTATAAACCCATGTTCTGAATTGAGCGTCTGATGTTAAAAGAGCAAAAAAAGAAGAAGAGGTTTCGGAAGTTATAGTTCCCCAAACAACTGTAGCCCATCGATATCATATATCATATTTATGCCTTTATATATCAGTAGTTAGCAGAGTAACAGCTGTTATGGGCACCATACTTTTACTTTTACTATCTTGTACATTTAAAATGTGCTCTGTGGACCCAATTTTGCCACTCTTGGTAATACCTTCATAGAATTTAAGACCTTAGCTTTCCAGGGAAACTTTGCCTATGTAAAGCTTAAGGGAAGTAATTAGAATAGGATCTGCCTGGCTCTGGCTCATTTCAAAGCTATTTTCAGATATCCAGGCTGAAGTACAGGGAGCTTGGAATAAGATCAGCACAAGTCAGCTCGCTCCAGAACAATCTGACATGCTTAAATTAGTTCTTGTTCTGAGTGCAATGGCCAGGGCAATCTTAGGAAGATTTGCTTGGCGTTTCTCACACTTTGTTTCCCCTTCTGGATCAAAATGACCCTTTGAGCGCTTACAAAATAATTTTAAGTAGAAACAGACTTCTATGTTTTCTAAAAAGGACAATTGAGTCTGAAATTAATCTATTTTGGTCAGGCTAGATTTTACAAGTAATAAAAAGGAAGAGACTTTAGATTCTACTAGTTCTCCTTAAAATAATAAAATAAAATAATGATGCTGCAGGCTACTTCTTCCAGCAGCTCGGCAGTTCGATTCTCACCAGCTCAAGGTTGACTCAGCTTTCCATCCTTCCAAGGTCAGTAAAATGAGGACCCAGATTGTTGGGGACAATAGGCTGACTCTGTAAACTGCTTAGAGAGGGCTGTAAAAGCACTGTGAAGCAGTATATAAGTCTAAGTACTATTGCTATTGTTTTATTATTTAATCAAACATCACAGAGACTATGTAAAAGTCAGATATTCTTTAGTTTCTATGAATAGGAGCTACAGGGTAGAAGAGATAGAAGTTCTATTTTTACTTGATAGGGGATATGTGATGTTGTGGCCTCCCGGCAGCCTGCCGAGCTGGCAGCAAAATTGGACAGTGAGGTGGTTGGGGAGAAACAGAGGCCAGTCTTGAAGGCTGAGGAAAGCTCAGACGAGGGCTCTGCATTAGAGGAAGAGAGGGTGCTAGATAGCAGTGAGGCAGAGGAACAGCTGGAGCCTGTTCCCAGTGTGTGCGTGCGCAGAGCTGCCAGAAGACAAGAACAACTAAGAAAGCAGGGTCAACTTAAGAGTAAAGCCACACCTTGGAGGTGATTGGCCCCTCCCATTGGAAACAAAAGGGGAGTGTCATGTCAAGAAAGGAAAGTTCTGTTTGTAACTATAAGTGACTCTGTGCCGGGTTTTGCCTTGCCCTGAGTTTGAAACTAGTTATTTGGCAGCTCGCCAAACAAGATAAGGTTCGTATTTGATAAACAACCCTTTGAAAGACTGTTTGCTAAGCCTTGTGGGGTGTAAATGAAAGGAGTTCACAGTCGTGTAAATAAAAGGGGGTTTGCTGGGACCAAGACTCCGTTTCTTGCTTGTTAAGGACACCTGGATCAGAACAATTGAGATCATTTCAGCCTTTGCTCAAATAATATTCCCTCTAAAATATGGGAAGGAGGTCAATGAGGAGAGATTTATTGATACGAGCTAAAAGTATTTTGAGAAGTAAATAGAAGACTAGGCTGCTTCATGGATGGTATTGGATAAAATGCAAATGCAGTCTCTTTTCCAGTCTTGAAACCAAAGTTATTCTCCTGAGACCCATAGAGTCTTAAGAAGATTAAGTTAATGAGCCCAGATTACAACGGTGATTTTCATTCCTTCTGTGTAAAAAGGTGCATTAATATATCCATCTTTATGCCACTATATTAAAGGGCTAAATTATATTGGGGGTGGGGAAGGCAAGGGCTAGAAGGCCACTAAAATATCTGCATCTCATCTGTAATAATACAAGTGATATTTCTGAAATGTATCTTCTTGAATTTCCTTGAACAACTTCAGTCAGCAACACTGAAGTCACCAAAGAAATCTAGATACAACAAAGATCAGGCTCCCCCCCCCCCATTTCAGGGCCACTCAGAAGGACTGAGCTACATGTCATTGCTGGCTGGGAACTTGGACATTTGTGGTCCCAACACAAACAGAGTTCATAAGGTTGGAGGAAGCTAATGCAGATGATTTGAAATGATTGTCTTATGAGCCCAAGAATTGCAACAAAAAAAGTCTAAAAGCATCAAAAGTACTAACAAATATATTATAGCACAAGCTAGAGTATTTAGAAAAACAGTACAGTCTTTATGCTAGTATTTTGCACTAGAGAACACTTTATGTTACATTGCAATTTATAGAATGTGTGAACCAGTAATTTAGAACTGAAACATATTGTGGATGAAGGTATAATTTTTCTCTTGAGGACTATACTGGAACCACTTAGCAAAAATATAGTCTGATAACACTGGATCTACTTACCAATCAATCATGCAATAAAGATCTGTTCTTATTCCATTTTAGAGTTTCATCAAAAGTTGCTTTTCATGTGTACACCTAAAATATGTGATAAAAGGGAGATCAGAAAGACAAGGCAGATTGAAAATAGAGTTATGACATCACAGCATATCTTTCTTTATTTTCTTTTTCCAGCATGAGTTTATTATTTAAAGAGTGGTGAGCAAGTCACAACATAATTATATCATAGAACAAAAAACATGCATAAATAATCAGAGGAAAGGCCCTAATTCCTTCTGGAATCTCTATATTTCCAGTGACTTGATCTTACACTAGCTTTTGAGAACTGTAGGATGTGATTAGACATTGAATCAGCTTTCAGATTAAAGTATATTTATTTATTTATTGTGATTAGAAGCCCTTGACATGTTAGTGTTAGAAAGAATTAGTAATCTCAACAACTAGTCCATCAATGCTTAAATGACAGCTAGAAATCAGGTGAAAAGATGTCTGGTCCAAACCTTTTCTTCCCACTGTCAAAGAATTGCTTGTCTACTTTGGTAGAGAATAAAGATAGAAAGGTCACACAAATCTTCTTGAATGCAAAACTGTTGAAATTAATATGTACGGTAAAAAGAACTAAAAGCAAAAGATAAAACAAACAAACAAACCAAGAAGTAAGCCTTGTTACTTCTAGTGGGAAGTACATTTGGACTGCCAAAATTAAGTGCTTTGTTGCTCCTCTTTGTGTTTCTTTTTTTCCCCCTTTATCTTCCACCTGAAATTCAAAGGAAATTAAGAAATGGGCAGTTCTGTGGCATTATGTCATGTGAATGCAATCATAAGAGTCATGCTGAGCAAAGCACAGTTTGACTCTTTCCTTCTTTTCCTTTTGAAAATGTTTCCTCAAACACATCTTGCTCCTTCCCCTTAAACACATCAGTCCAGGACTCTTGTTCCTACACCTTGTTGCAAAGGAATTGCTAAAACGTCTTGGCTAAGATTAGAATGAATGGATTTTCTTCATTTGGCAGATTGCTGATGAAGAGTGCCAAACGGATGGCTGATGGAGGCTAAAGGTTAGGAGATGGTTTCTTAATAAATCAATATCCATCCAAAATGGAATAAAATGAAGGTGGGAGAGCAAATCAAACAAAATCTATAGCTACAAAGAAGCAGCAATTTTGCTCTTAGAGGCATAAAAATTTTTGTTGTGGAAAGGCTCAGGTTTGTTAAAGAAATTTCATGCAGGTTATAGGTGATATATTAGTCGTGTCTTCCCACTAATTCTGCCCATTTTCTTAACAGAAAAATTCATTAAAGACCAAATGGTACCAGGATTTTATGATTACATTAATAGAATTGTATAAGTTTGAAAAACACTCTTCTCTCCTTTCATCCAAAGAAATAAGGAGGGTCCTGTCTGAGACATTTGCCACTCTCACAATCTTTCTGTGGGCTAAGCTGCCTCTTGTCCAACCATTCCTGTGTCTGTTTTCCCTATTTCCCAAGGTAATTCCCACACACTGTTACACTCAGCCACAGCATGCAGCATCTCCATCAAGGAAGTTACTGTGAGAGCAGGGAGGCTGTCCACCTCCACAACCAACTGTTCCCTAGAAGCCAACAAGTAGTGCTGGATGGGAGGATGTAAAATAGCAAGACATAAATTACACTACAAACATAATTAAAAATAAATCTTCTTACACTGCAGCCCATAAAAGGAAATTGGAAATGTTCATTCCAATAGAAGAAGCCAAAAGAATAGAATCCAACAGAAGCTTATTAGGAGTTCAGAATCACCTTACAGCAACAGGATTCAGAGGGACAGATTTATCGTCAGGTGATGGAATCTTTCTAATTTATTTGTATGTGTGTGACCTTTTGAAATCTCTAGCAGTTAGATAGGTTTCTCCCTCAATATTGGTTCCTCAGAGCATGCAAACTATTGCATAATCTCTTTAATTTCACATACTAGCAAAATAATGGCTGGGCTCATCCAATGCAGATTAGAGGACCACATGGGAAAAGAGACGCCAGATGTCCAAATTGACTTTGTTCAAATCGACTTTAATCTCACAACATATGGAGAGACTCAACCACAGTTTCAGCTGAGAAGCTGTTGGCATCATAGACCAAGCCAAATACAAAAACACCAGGGAATTCTTGGAAGCTTGGTATTTATCTAAATCAACAGACACATAGAGATAAACCACATGTACACAGCATTCAAGAGACACAATAAAAAGCTACAAAAGAAACAAACAGACCGAAACACATTTTCTCCAGCAGCCAACACCTAGATCAGCACGGATTAATACAAGACAACCAGGCAGAAAAGAATTCCCTAATCAACGAACAACCAAGGAGAAAACCACACCCATACCAAACTGGGAGGGCAAACTACTGTACAAAAACAAGGAGCAAGCCCTCCCAACTTGCTTGCACTGATGATGTTACCTCGTTGTGTAGTGGAATTTCTGCAAACAAATATTCAAGCTCAGCACCAAGAACTTCATTAGCTATAGAAAAGGCCGCATGAGATAGTATTACTGATAATGGAGAAAGTCAAAGAATACCAAACGGCATTCACTGATTATAGAAAGGCCTTCAATGTGTCAATCATGTTAAACTGTGGAATAAGCTTAGAAAAATCAGAATCCCAGAACATCTCCTCCTCCTCATGTGAAACCTATATACAGGTCAGGAAGTCACAGTATGGACAAAACATTGCTGGAACAGATTGGCCCCAAGTTGGCAAAGGAATGTGACAAGGTTGTATATCATTTTGTTATTAATTCAACCCTATATGTTGAATGTATGTTAAGGGAAGCTGGTTTGGAAGAAGATGTGCATGGTTTTAAAATTGAAGAAATAAAATCAATAATGAGCAGTATGTGGATGATATTACCCTGGTATCTGAAAGTGCAAAAGTTCTACAAAATCTAGTACCAAAAGCCAAGGGGTACATGAGACTAAAATTACATATAAAGGCTAAACTAATGAGAAAAGGTAAAACAACCAGCCTTAGAATTAACAATGATGATATCAATGTTGGAGATAGTTTCCATCTTTTAGAATCAGCTATCAGCAATAAGGTTGCTTATTGCTTATAAGCAATAAGGGATATGGCAGCTCAGTAGCTAAGACACTGAACTTGTTGATGAGAAGGTCAGCATTTTGGCGGTTCGAATCCCTAGTGCCAAATAACGGAGTGTGCTCCCGTCACTTGTCCCAGCTTCTGCCAACCTAGCAGTTTGAAAGCATGTAAAAATGCAAGTAGAAAAATAGGGACCTCCTTTGGTGGGAAACTAACAACATTCCATGCCGGCCACATGACCATGGAGATGTCTTCAGACAGCACTGGTTCTTCAGCTTTGAAATGGAGATTAGCACCACCCCCTAGAGTTAGCACATATATGCGAGGGGAACCTTTACCTTATCAGCAATAAAGGAACAGCCACGAAAATCAACAAATGGCTCAACAAACAAATCAGTCCAGGGTTCTCACTCAAGGAACAAATGACCAGGCTCAAATTATGGACCTAGGTTTCTGGAGAAGGCTCTAATGCTGGGAAAGATGGAAGGAGATAGAAGAGAATGACCAGCAGCAAGGTGGACAAAGTTAGTTGCTGTGGCAATGACTGCACTGTCGGAAGACCTCAAAGATCCAAATTAGGGACAGATTTTCATGAAGAAACTCAAATGGGGTTGCTAAACCCTACCCATCTTATGTCTGAAGCCATGCAGAATTATTCCAAGTGGCTGCAACTTTTTCTGAAATCCAAAATCATGAAGAAAAGCAAGTGTCTTTAGTGAAATACTGCTGCTGGCTTGCCAAGGAATACAGTGCTTCAGTTTTTCTGCAAGGCAGCATGGAAAGAAATAATGCAATGCACATGTGAACCCCTCTGCATGCCCCATCTCTGTGCATACGTCCTGACCCCCATGCTCCCCCACCCCCATGCATGTGTGTGCGACCTCCCTGCGGCCTGTTTTGGAGCCTACTGGGCCCCCCCTGTGGCCTCTTTGCAGCCTCCTGGGAGTAAAAATGGGCCATGGGGGGCACGCCACACAACCGTGCATGTGTACATGACCCCCATGCATTCACACACCATCTCCCACATGCACCCCATCCCCTGTGAATGTGGCGGAAGAGACCAAAAATCAGCTGGCCGGTGTGAGGTGCATGCACATGCACGGTGGAGCTGATCTGGGGTGGACAGCTCACGTGCCTGCAGAGAGAGCTCTGTGTGTCACTGCGGCAGGCGTGCCATAGGTTCTCCATTCTGTGCTTAACATTTCAGAGGGGGTTTTTTTGGGCATGTGCTTATACCTAAGCGTAACACAAGATCTCCCTGAATAAAGCAGAACAGCTGGGAAGCAAGTATACAGGACATGCTACCAGGAGTAGCACTGATGTGCAATGAAGCCACCTGAGTACCATTTCCACCACTCTTGTTACAATTGTTTCCCATCTGCAAGAACTCATAGTAATCTCTCTCTCTCCATCTCTCTGGAAATGGCTAAGCTATTTAATCAACAATTAACCCAAAGCCAACCTGTTGGTTGTCTGTCATTCGTTTTAGGGTTTCTCATAGACCCCTGGAAAAGGTATAGGTGTTAATTTGTCCTAAACAGTTACCCAACTGCTCCCAAGGCATCATTTATTAGGGTTGGATCTTATGCAGTCGCTTAATAGATCTGAACCAAGTGATGAATGGGGCAAAGACATGAGCCAGTAAGCTTTTGCATATTCTCTTTTTCTAATATTCTTTTCTCTTACTCTTTCTGGCACTTCTTTTCTCTGCCTCCTTACCCATCGAGCAGACCTGCTGAGTAAGAGGCAGAACTGATCATTTGCAAAGCTCTTTGATATTAGGCTGAGGAATACCTGAAATTAGAGAGACAGCAGTATGTAATCCCAGGACTGTAGGTGGCTCCCTCTTCTACCAAAGGAGAATTAAAAGTAGAAGGAAACATCCAGCCTTTTTGTTAGAACATTACACCTGGTCAGAACCTGCTGAATACCACCTCTGGCTTTGGGGGAAATTCTCTTAGGGCTCTGCCTGAAGGAGGTAGATCGTTGTTATGTAGAATAGACTGGCCCCGGCCTTAATGGCCCATTAACAAAGGGGGGGGGTGATTTCTGCCTTTTAATATTTCCTAAATATCTCATTTCCCTAGGAGAGGGGTGGTGCTAATGTCCTACACCAGTGGTTCCCAAACTTGGCAACTTTAAGACTTGTGGACTTCAACTTCCCAGAGTACTCCAGCCAGAAGAGCTAGCTGGAGAATTCTGGGAGTTGAAGTCCACAAGTCTTAAAGTTGCCAAGTTTGGGAACTGTCCTACACCATGATCGGTTATTCTCCCCTGGTGACACAGGCAGCTGTTATCGACATTTCGGTTGCATAAGTCCACACAGAGGCAAACCTTCAGATAAAGATGTTGTGGCAAAGCTGTTGGAGGGGATGATGTGACCCAGGGGAGATTAAATTGAAGAAGGAAAATGCAGTTTGTCTGGCAGCATTTTACGCCTTTCAGAGCGGTGACATCTTTGAACATGCTCTTCAGTATCTTCAATGATAATGGAAAAGAATTGATATAACACTTCTCTTATTGTAGAGTCTCTTTTGAGAGTTAATGTTCAGAGCTGAAAAGGAAAAGGCATTCAGGTTAATTTATCATTGGAAGTTCTTACAAGTATGCATATTTTGACATTTCTATTTTGCACTTGTAAAAAACCTCAGAGGTTTTTTTCACCTTTTGTCCTGTTCTCCAAAACACTGTTTTATATTGCATTTCCTTGCAAATACCCAGATGTTCACTAGGTGGCAACAAAGAGATACAGAAAACATTCTCATATTCTATCTGGTTGGAAGGTTAAAGACAGTGGTTCTTTTGTCCTATTAATGTGATGGCCGAGTACTGCAGGATTTTCTTGAAGAAATGAAAATTCTTCACTGCTGAAGTAACAGGGAAGGGGGATAGATATTTACTGAAAACAGATTGTAAATTAATTGATTTTTCTGTTGGGTGAGCTAAGAATGCTTTTCCCTTGTTTCCTTGTGGGGATTTGACTCTTTTTAAAAAAATGCTTTTAAAATCAACCCTTCAGCCAATTTTTCTGCACATTGGATAGCAATATTTTTGAGCATTGCAGGATTTCTTCCCCTGGTTATATGTTTATTTTATCAGGTTGTATCCTGCCACAATCATAAAGTGACTCTCATGTTCAGAATGGAATAAAATACCCTTGTAAAATAGTAAGAAAAATACCCAGAGGACAAAATAAATAGGGAAATACATAGTGTACATTAGGAAATAATAACTAAAGAAACATTCCCAGCCAACCAATATCGAGGAACCAATTCACTTTGTCCTACTCTGAGCTCTATTAGAAAAAAAAAGGTTTTAGGGTCGTAATCATGCCATCTCGGAAGGAATGCTGTTTCTCTCTTTCTTCTCTCTCTCTCTCTCTCTAAAGTATATAAAATAAAGTATATTTTTGATACATTTTGTTAGCATGAAGCACAAGTTACCTATATTTTGAGTACTGCCAGTCCTTTCTTCCTCCTCCCCTTCCTCCCTCCTTCCCTTCCTTCCTTCCCTACTTGGCCTGGATTATAATGTATTTTGTCATTCAGGGTTACAGTCAGTCAAACATAAGTAAATTGGATTTTGATTGTAAATTGTAAAAAAAATGGTGTAAATGGGAGAACTGAAACCTTTGTGGCAGAAAATGATTTTTTAAAAAAAGCAATAATAAATATAATAATTAACATCCATGGAAGAACAAGAGTCCTTTTTAAAAATTAGTATGTAGACTTTTTTCAGTATCCGTTCATCCAATTAATGCATTCCATTTGCCTTGTGGAAACATATACATGGAAAAGTCATATCTGCTATTAGAAAGAAAAATATTGTTACTCCAACCAACCAAAAAGAAATACAGGTAGTCCTCGACTTACGATCACAATAGTGCTCAAATTTTATGTTGCTAAGTGAGGCATTTGTTAAGTGAGTTTTGTCTCATTTTACAACCTTTCTTGCCACAGTTGTTAAACGGATCGTTGCAGTTTTTAAATTAGTAACACGGTTCTTAAATGAATCTGGCTTCCTCATTGACTTTGCTTGTCAGAAGCTCACAAAAGGGATCACTTGACCCAGGACATGGCAACTGTCCATAAATATGAGGTCGTTTCCAAGCAATCTGAATTTGATCATGTGACCATGGGAAATGCTGCAATGGTTGTAAGTGTGTAAAACAGTGATACGTCACTTTTTCAGTGCCGTTGTAACTTTGAATTGTGTTCTGACCGAGGCTTCCCAAGAGCATCAAGCAAACTCCTTGTCGTGACAAAAACCTCTTTTTATTAATTTACTGTGAATTCCTGCTCATTCACATCCAGCAAAATCTTTCAAGGGAGGATTTACAGTCAAAGACCTTATCTGGCTTGGAGAGCTGACAGGCCGATATCTGCAAAACGTGGCAAGGGTCACAAACCAATTAATCAAAACTAATTGTCTCCTGCAAACTCCACTCCCCCCTTCGCTCTTCTTTTATTTCCTCTGGGAGGACCCATTCATTGTCCATCTGTGGCCTTACTCCAAAGTCACCCCTGTTCCTTAGCTGTTCCCTTCATCTGGCAACTCTGCACATGCGCACACTGGGGAACAGGCTCCAGCTGTTTGTCTGCCTCACTAATGTCTGACTCTGAAGGCAGCTAATCACTGGCATATGGCTCCGGCCCACTCTCTGCCTCCGACACAGAGCCCTCTTCAGAGCCTTCTCCAGACTCCAAGACTGGTCCACATTCCTCCCCAACCTCCTCACTGTCTGACTCTGGGGGCCACAACACATAGTCACTGAAAGAACTGTTGTAAGTTGTGGACTACCTGTATACATGCCGAGTTATTTCAGATTCCACTTTTGAATGGAAACTAGATTCTTTAAACTAGATTTTCAGGATGGGAACCAAGCATCCAGTAGGACTTCCATTCTCAAATAAAACTGTATATAGTAATCATTTACCTGCATATCCACAGTGCCTTTCTGCAAAATTTGCCCTACGGCATCAAAGCATTCTGTAACAACCACAACACTGCCACTAACAAATCAGCTTACATGTAACACCAACTCATGGCAATGCCAACAGTAAAGGAAGCAGAACGCTTTTCAATAGCATGATACTGCACACTTATCTGAAACAGAAGTGATTGATTTTATTAGCTCTGAGGAGCTGATTGATATTTATAGCAATAGCAATAATAGCAATAACAGTAGACTTATATATCGTTTCATAGGCCTTTCAGGCCTCTCTAAGCGGTTTACAGAGTCAGCATATTGCCCCCAACAACAATCCGGGTCCTCATTTTACCCACCTCGGAAGGATGGAAGGCTGAGTCAACCCTGAGCCGGTGAGATTTGAACCGCTGAACTGCTGATCTAGCAGTCAGCCTGCAGTGCTGCATTTAACCACTGCGCCACCTTGGCTCCTATTGAAGTCTTAGCCTAGAAAACCCGAGACATAAATCCTGTCCAATTAAAATGAATAGAAAAAGATCAGTTTTATGCTTCCTTGTGCAATTTTGTATTGCAGTGAGATCCATCCATTTTTATAATAGAAGTAGTGGCAGCCATTGAGAGTTGTATCTACTTCATTGTCTAATGTTTGCTCTGCTAATTAACTTCAGTTTTGCCCTAGGAAAAAGCAGTCTTAGCTGTGTAGGAAAAATTATTCATTCTCCTTGCCTGTCTGCTTCTTATTCTTTTTCCCCCCCGAAGAAATTGTCAGTCATGCCTAATTGAACTAAAAATACCTGTGATGCATTGAAGGGAAGTACTGTTTTCATCCCCAATTCCCCTGCCTTGAGCTTCAAGCCAGATTTAAACCATGCTCCAGAAGTGAATTATGAATAGCTGATATTGCATGCTTTGCTTTGCACTGAGATTGTTTTACTTTGTCACTGGCTGAAATGTTAGTGTGGATGAGACTGAAGCCATCTGGGATGTAGTCATAAGGTCTTGTTGGTCATAGGGTGAAGAAATGAGTGAGAGAGAAGTTTTCAACTTTGATACGTAGTTGTACACTTCAACAGAAAGGAAAGCTGAGTCCTCCTTGACTGCAGTTCCCAGAATTGATCTCTGTCACCATTCTTTCTTGCCTATTGATAGAAATGAATCATGGAATCGGTCACCTTAGATACTGTATTTTTCAGAGTATAAGATGCACCATTTTCCCTCAAAAAAGAGGCTGAAAATCTGGGTGCATCTTATACACTGAATACAGCATATTTTGCCTCCCGAAACCCAGCCCCCTTCACCAAAATGGCTGTGCATAGCTTTTAAGGAAGCTTTCAGAGAGCTCCTGGGGACTGGGGAGGGCAGGAATTAGCAAAAAACAGACTTTTTTTGCTCAATTTTGCCCCCCCCCAGCCCTCAAGAGCCCCTCTATAAGCCTCCGAAAGGCTATCCATGCCCTTTTTTGACAAAAAACAGGCCCATTTTGTGAAAAAGGGCTGTTTTTTGCTCATTTTTGCCCCCCGGAGTACTCCACAAGCCTCCTAAAGGCTATTCATGCCCTTTTTTAGAAAAAAAATAGGCCCGTTTTCACGAAAAACTGGCTATTTGGGGAGGTTTGCAGAGTGCAAAAAACTTTTTTTTTAGTTTGCCTCTTCAAAACCTTAGTGCTTCTTATACTCCGGTGTGTCTTATACTCCAAAAAATATGGTAAATAAATGATACATCCACCATTGGGGAAACTAGTTGCTATTGAAATGTTTGCTTATCCCATAGGAATAGCCTGTCACAAAAAAGGAAGGAAGCCACAAGCAAAAAGAAGATAGCAGTTGCCGCTGCTGAGAAACCTACTGTCCTCACCAAGATAAAAATGAAGAATTTGCAGTCTCATTAAGATTTTGGCAACAGAACTTCAAATTTCATGAGACTTCTAAAATACTGCAAGAGGATCAGGGATGGGCTGCTATGGGTTCGTCCAGATTTGAGAGAACCCGCAGCTAATATTATGGCTGGGTCAAAGAGCCTCCAAATCCCACCTCTGACTGGCCCCGCCCATCCCACTCTTCCCCTCCCCTCCCAGGATTCTCCCTGTGGCCCATTTTGGATGCAAGGTAAGTGCAGGACCCGTGCGAAGGCACATGGAGGGGAGAAAACAGGCCACCTGGAAGTTCTGGAAGGCTGGAAATGGGCCTTTTTCCAACCTCCAGAAGGCCTCTGGAGCTAGGGGGAGGCAATTTTCACCCTCCCAGAGACTCGTGGAAAGCCTCCAGAGTCTGGGGAAGGTGAAAACGCCCCTCCTCAACCAGAGGCTGACTAGGCCGCACCCACCATAGCCATGCCCACTCAGCAACCAGGCAGAGAACCCATTGCTGAAATTTTTGAAGCCCACCCTTTAAGAGGATCCTCTGGGAATCTGTATGATAATTTGCCATGGCCAACTCATCATATTTAACTTACCACAACTTGCCACAGCCCATTCACTACAGGACAACTTGCTGTGGGACAAGAGTTAAACTAATATCTAAGAAATGGTGAAATAGCATCATTAAAGAAAGGATGCAAAAGGAGGGTCAGAATCAAATGTGAATGGCAAAAATTAAAATAATTTTAGTTATTTTAAATGATTAAATAGGAAAATTGTCCTGCAGAGATTTGTCCTATGGTGAGTTGGCTGTGGTGAATTGCCCTGCAGCTAGTTGACCGTGATGAGTTGGCCACGGTGAGTTGGCCAGAGTTGTCCCATTCCCATTCTTACGGTAGCTGAAATCTAACAAGTTCCTTTGCTAGGTTTTGATAATCTTGCAATAAGTAGAAATTGGGGTGTAGTAGTTCCAAATATTTTGAGATGTACGGCTACCTAACCTCACTCATCGGAGGTAGTATTCAGCAGGTTCGGACCAGTTCTGCAGAACCGGTAGCAGAAATTTTGAGTAGTTCGGGGAACCAGTAAATACAACCTCTGACTGATCCCGCCCCCATCTATTCTCTGCCTCCCAGAGTCCCAGCTAATGAGGAGGAAATGGGGATTTTTCAGTAACCTTCCCCTGGAGTGGGAAAGGAATAGAGATTTGCCATGCCCACCAAGCCATGCCCAGTAAGCCACACCCACAGAACTGGTAGTAAAAAAATTTGAATCCCACACTGTCACTCATATATAGTTCATGCACGTCAGAGATCAGATTGTTTTTTTTTATTTGTAAAGTTGTTATTTTCATGTTCATAACATATACTCACATGTATATTATTACATAGCCACAATTGTATTGTATTATTAAATGTTTACATCATTCATCTTACCACCAACTCCCCATAAGAAAAAGGGAAAAAAAGTATGGCTCTTCCTGCTCTCCATACACTATATTTGTGCGTTCCCTTTCTTCTCCCCTCTCTCATCCCCTCCCTACCTCCTTTCTTATCACTGTCTTTTCTTCCTACTCTACTTCCCCTTCCTCTCTCCTACTCCTCTCTCCCCCTTTCCACTCCTCAATTTCTCTCCTCCTCTTCCCCCTCCTACCCTCTCTCCTACCCCTCTCTCCTTCCCTTACCTCTCTCCTTTCTTCCTACTCTTCATCTCATTTGCTGGGTGTATTTCAACTTCTGAGCAAGCCTCCATTTTTATGTTGATGGTATTTATAGTTCCTTTTCAAGTATACATATTGAATTTTAAACATATATTCTCCTCCTTTAAAAAAAAGAAAAATAGAACAAAAAAGTATACATATATAGTCATTGTACTTAAAAAAAAAACCCAGCCTAATTTTGGTCGAGATGTAGACCTGGTTACTATTCCCAGATATTCTCATCATTATCTTTATATAGTTATACCCAATTTGTGATTCCACCTTTAAGTCTCAATAGTTTCCCATTATAAGTGCATTTCATGTTCCCTCTCCAATTTTTCCATGTCTTTGATTAAATTATCTTTAGTTGTCTATTAGTTTGTTCAATATTCATTTCAATTCCCTTAATCTATTGTATAAAATAACAAATGGTAAACATCTCGCTTTATTTCATCATCTTAAAAAGTTCTATGTATATCCATGTTTCATATATTTTAACCCATGTTTAGTTGTCCTTCTGTTGTCGCTTCCAGTCAATTTGCCACTCAGTTTAATTATCATGTATAAAAGTGAATGGCAAACCTCTGCTTTACAACCTCCCCATGTCAGTTTCATATTTATCCACATTCCATATATTTGGGGCTTTGTTTAGTTGTCTTTCCATTGTTATATTCAACCAGTTAGCAACTCCATTTTATTGTCATGTTTTTCACAACCTCCCCACATTAATATCAATATCATATTTATCCATATTCCATATATTCAACTTTTGCTTAATTATCTTTCCATTATTATATTAAATCAATTAGCAACTCCATTTTATTGTCATATTAGAAATAAAACCCTTATCTTAGTTTTATATTCTCCCACATACAATTTCTGGTTGTCTGATTTTTTCCTAGTAAGTCTTTTGTCCCACTTCTCTGCTCCTGCCCTCTCCCTTCTCTTTACTTCGGCACATCCACTCTCCCCAACTTTCCCCAGGTCACCACCAAAAGGATGTTTTTTTATTTCTCTTTGTTGGGCAAAACCTCCCCCTTCAATTTCCCTTATGCCACCAAATTTCTTTGTCTGCCTTTTGTTTCCCTCTGTTTCTACTCTTTCATTATCTTGCCCCTCTTCTTCTTTGAATTCTTCTTTAGTTATCTGCTTCTCTGGATTCAGAATTCTGAGCAGCACTGGTACTTATGAGGTGGCTGGATAAAACCCAAAAGAATGCCCTCTGATGTGGCCAGAGGAAAAGGAAAATTCCAGGCTGCAAAGAATATCACAGCCAAGAGCTAGGGGAAATTTGATATTGTTAGACCAAACATGTCAAAACAGAATGTTGACGTTCTGGGAAGCAGCAGGCAGAAATAGGCTAGAACAAGTCAATTCACATCAAAGGAGTGTCAAATTTTCTGCAGTGGACAAGATTAAAAAAACATGGTCACTGAACAAAATGGAGCCAAAATCAACGTTCATACATAATTCCCAAATGGAAGAATTATTATATCTAATACAAACCAATCAATCCTACAGCAACTCAAGTTTATATTCCATACAGATGCAGAGGAAGGAAAAGTTGAAAAGTTCTATATTGGGTTTTAAACACCTTTGAGAAATAGAAATAGCACAAATAGTCTTACTTATTGTAAGAAACTGGAATCCTACAGTTGAAAGTAAAATATCTGCTGGAATAATGGGAATATTAAGCCTCAGTATACAAAGCCAAATGGGAAACAGACCACTGGCATTCTGCCAAGAATATTCAATGTTTCGAGCAGTATCTTTTTTCAACAGCCTAAAGAACATTTCTACACATGGACATCACCAGATGGACAATAATGAAATCAGATTGCAAAGCACAGCTGGAGAAGTTCTACTCAGTTAGCTGACCAAACCTCTGGCCATATACTCATTCTTGCAAAGCTGCAGTGTAAAGAAAATGAATAAAATATTTGAACCAGTAACATGCATCCTTGCCAATACTCCATGCAATTATGTAGGAAATATAAAGAAGAGATATAATTGATTAGATTTGTATAGGGAATAGGGGGAAACTCTGGACTTAAGCTTTTGACATCCAGATGAGGCAGATAAAATAACTGCAAAAAAAAAAAAAACCATGCCAGAAAAGCTGACTTTTAGTTTATTAAAATAGTTGAACAAAAGCAGAAAGCAAAAGGCAACACAATAGAGACAGAAGAAATTTTGCCTAAATAAATTCTGAGTTTCCAGAGAGCAGTAAGAGACAAGACAGATATAAGAAGCAATGCAGAGAAATTAAAGATATCATTCACATACGAAGAACAAATAAACTATTTAAGAAAAACATCAACGCATTTTTTTTATGCATAGATGGGCATGATAAATAGCAATAGCAATTAGACTTATATACCACTTCACAGTGATTTACACCCCTCTCTAAGTGATTTACAGAGTCAGCATATTGCCCCCAACAATTTGGGTCCTTATTTTACCCACCTTGGAAGGATGAATCAACCATGAGCCTAGTGGGATTGAACTGCCAAACTGCAGGCACTGGCAGTCAGCAGTACTGCACTCTAACCACTGGGCCACCACGGCTCCTAAGAATAAAAAAAAGGCAAAAATCTACAGAGAAAGGAGATACATTTAAAATGTCAATGATACCTATGCAGGTTTGATCACTGAATTAGAGCCAGGCATTCTGGAAATTGTGGTTTAATGGATACTGGAAAATACAGGTGTTCTTGACTTATAACCACAATGGAGCTTGGAATTTTAGCCAGATATTGTTATGGTCATATATACCATAGGACTTACTGTATTTTTCAGAGTATAAGACGCACCAGAGTATAAGACGCAACAAGATTTTGAAGAGGCAAATTAAAAATAAAGTTTTTTGCACTCTGCAGACCACCCCAAATGGCCCAATTTTTTTGCAAAAATGGCCCTGTTTTTTTGCAAAAATGCCCCGTTTTTTTTGCAAAAATGGCCCCGTTTTTTTGCAAAAATGGGCCCCGTTTTTTGCAAAAATGGGCCCATTTTTTGTCAATAAAGGGCATGAATAGCCTTTAGGAGGCTTTAGAGTGCTCCTGGGGGCTGGGGGGGAATGAGCAAAAAACAGTCTGTTTTTCTCTCATTTGTGTCCTCCCCAGCCCCCAGGAGCACTTGGGAAACCTCCTAAAGGCTATGCATGGCCATTTTTGTAAAGGGGGTTGGGTTTCAGGAGGCCAAAACTGCTGTATTCAGTGTATAAAATGCACCCAGATTTTCACCCTCTTTTTTGAGGGAGACAGGTGTATCTGATATTCCAAAAAATATGGTACTTGATTTTCTGACCATTTTTACCACAGTCATAAAGTGAGTCACTTCTATCATTAAATGAATCATGGTCATTAAGCAAAAGTGAGTCACTGCAGTTGGATAGTGAATCACATGATCACTAACTGTATGGGTATTAAGCAAATCCATTCTTCCAAAAGGGTGTTTTTTTGCCAGAAAAGAGCAAAAAAACTGCTAGAAACCAACAAAAAAATGTTGCCAATCATGGTCACACGAACACAAAACAACACAATTGTTCATGAATGTGAGCCAGTTGCCAAGTGTGATCATGTGACATGCACTGGGCAGTGGTGGGTTTCTGCCGATTCACACCGGCTCTGGAGAACCGGATGTGAAATTTACCAATCTGGTGAGAGGAAGTTCGACCAGTGGACCCGAAAGTAACTTCTGGAACGCCTGCCCTGGCCCTGTCACTTGCTCACTCACCCCTGCCCATTGCTTGCCCCCCCCCGCCTGTCCGCACTATCCTAGCCCAATTTGGTGTCAAGTCCCATACCTGGGAGTGGAGGTGGTGAACGGAGAAGCATGGAGAGGTCCAGTGGCACAATCCACCAGACAGCAGCGGCAAGCTCAGGAGTTTTCTCCTGGATTCCCCTCTGTCCTGCCTCCTCTGATCTCCCAAAGTTCTTTCCCCACCATGTGATAGCTTTCTACTGGATTCCCCTCTGTCCTGCCCCCTCCGATCTCCCAAAGTTCTTTCTCCAGAGTGTGATAGCTTTTTACTGGATTCCCCTCTGTCCTGCCTCCTCTGATCTCCCAAAGTTCCTTCCCCACCGTGTGCGATAGTTTTCCACTGGATTCCCCTCTGTCCTGCCTCCTCTGATCTCCCAAAGTTCCTTCCCCACCATGTGCGATAGTTTTCTACTGGATTCCCCTCTTTCCTGCCTTCTCCGATCTCTCTCCTTTCTGCCTTTAATCCTTCAGTTGCCTATTTTTGGGAGGTTTTCCCCTCTCTTTCCCCCCCCCCATAGGGGTCCCCAAAAAAATTGCCACATGGCTTGGGGGGGTCATGTGACTGAGTGTGCATGAGTGATGTCAAGTTGGCCATACCCGCCCGGTCACATAACTGCCAAGCCACCCCCATAAAATAATGGAAGCACAGGACTTCTGGGGGCGGAGTGTCGCCGAAGGAGCTCAACGGAGCTCCTCTCAGAGTTCTGGTCTGTATATCTAATTAAGATCAATAGATATCACCCCTTTTTGGCAGAAAGGGGCAGGCAGAAGCTCAGGTGCTAGGATTTATTCGTAGTTCACAGCCCCTTTCCTTTTTTTTTTGGGCTGCGAACGGAGAAAAGATCCAGTGTAACTGAGCTCTTATCTCCAGCCAGTTCTTCTCAGCTGCTTTTTTTTTGCAGCCCTAGACAGGCGATCCCCCCCCTCAGGACAATGATAAACTGCTTAAAGCAACTTAAGACTAACACGAGCGGGTTTTACTCCTGAGATGTTCCTTTTTTTATAACTATCTAAACACCAGCCTCGTTTTCCTTTGAAGCTTCTTTGTTCAATCGTGCTACAAAATGGCGTTTTTACTGTGTTGGTGATTGATGACGTAATTAACCGGCTCTATCTCCCCGGAGACTGCTCCTCATTAACAAGCAAAATCTACAAATAACTTATTGAGAACTGAGCAGGTGAAGATACTGTTTATCTGTTTATTCTCAGCTTTTATCTATAATGCCTCCCAGGTCTAAGCAGGCAAAACGCTCCCCTTCGCATGTGCTTAAAGAACTTGTTAGAAAATCGCTGCCCTTGCCTCCTACACCCCCTACTGGAGATTCCTTAACACAGGAGCTTCTTTTTCAAATACTCAATGATTTTAAACAAGAAATCAAAGAATTTGTGCTGGATTTATGCGACAAAATACAGACCAAGATTGCCCAAATAAAGATGGATATGTTTGAAGCTATGTCTACTTTGACAGATTATATCGAAGAAATGGAGACTAAACTGGAAACTTTGGAGGAGGCTAATTCTAATTTGACTTCCAACATTCAAGCATTACAACAAGAGATTAGAGATACTCAAACACAACTTATAATGATAAATTACAACAGAAAGGCGTTTGCAATAAGAGTCAGAGGACTTCCCGAAAAGAAAGGAGAGAACTTGAAACAGACGTTTGTAGAGGCTTTCAGTCAAGCGGTGGGAAGTCCGGGATTCAATTTTGATTGGAATATTCGAAAAATCTATCGCCAGAATTCGTGTGTAACAGAACAGCGACAGCTTCCAAGAGACATAATTATATACTTTTTCACAAGAGAATCCAGAAATGCGATCATCCAAAAGTTTTACAACAACAGGCTGCGAATCGATGGGAAGGATTTGTTTGTCTTTAAAGAAATACCACTCCAGATGCTGCAAGCAAGGAGAGACTATACTTTTTTAACCCAAGAGCTTAGAAACCATCAAATACAGTATAAATGGGAAGCTCCAGTTGGAATCACAGTTACATTCGAGAATCAAAGATTTCGTCTCAATTCTGTTTCGGAAGCTTGGGACTTTATTATAAAACTCTGAAGGCGGGGCTTCCTGACTCACTCGGAAATGCGGAAAGACAAGGTGAAGGAAAGACAAGCAGCAATTCACTTGGTTACAAGACGGAGGGAGTTGTTCTCCCCCTACCGGAGAGGCAGAAGAGCGGAAACTGAGGATTTAGCCATATCTTCAAAGCAGCGGGACACGTGGTTATAAGGCAGAGGGTTGCCTTCTCTTTCCGGAAGGGCAGAAGAGTAAAGAATAAAGATCCAGCGATGTCTTAAAATACTTTTTAAACTCTTGGATTGATTAAAATTTTAGGATTCCTGTTTGGTATGAAATGGTAAAGCTGTGTACCGATGAGGACGGAAAGAAGCATTGCTTATTTTGGACAGATATTGTATGGGATCTTTATAAGACTTATTTGAATTTTAATCCAAACTGCGCATGAATTGTTTTCTGGTGTGAGGAAAGCGGAGACCAAGATTTATTTGAATTGCGGTTTGGGATGAATGGAGTCGGGAGGAGTGGGGCAGAAGGGAAGGTGGAGCGGGATATCGATGAAGGGATCTTGGACTGAATGAAGTGGTATGGATTTTGGGCACACATTTTACGGATTTACATGCTTGAAGTATAACATAAAAAGCTCAGGATTTTAAAGTGAAGAGCGAGATCCTAATCTTATGGAATTTTGGCTTGGGAGGAATGGAGATGAGAAACGAGGGGTAGGAAGAAGAGTAGTGAAAGTATGATTAGACTGCTCTGTATTTGAAGGTAAATTGATTTTTGTATAAACTATTATCTGAATATAAGGTTAAGAAAGGCTATTTGGAGAGTCTACAGGAAGATGGTGGTAAATATCAAAGAAGCAAGGGACGAAGACAAAATATAAATGGAATGATCTATACTGTTTAAATTTAAGAATGATGGGAGGCTGAGCATAATGCAAAAGATTTTTATTTTTTTTATTTTTTTTTTCCTTTTCGGAGTGTTCTTTTTATTTTATTTTCATTATTATTGTTAATCTATTTGATTATAAGATATTCTAGAAGGTGAATGGTAGTGAACTGTGCCGGGTGTGGGACCTGGGAAGTCAGAGGGGATTAGGGAGGGGGGTTCATTGGGGGTGGGTGGGTGGGTGGAGATATAGTCTCAATATATAGAATAAGAAGAATACACTTGTATACTGTTGTTCCTTATCTTTTCTTTTTATTTTTCTCTTTTTTTTCTTTTTCTTTTTATTTTTTTCCTTCTCTTTTCTTTTTAGCGCAATTTTTAGTAACTGAATAGATTAATGAATAGAGAAATGCACCAAAGTGAGAAGTAGAGGAAAAGAAGAGGGAGAAGTAAGGAGGGAGGAAGAGGGGAATGTAAGGAGGATGAGAGGGGAAGGAGGGTGAGGAAGACGAGAAAGGAAGATAGGAGGGGAAAGGGAAGTAGGAGGGGTGATTGTTGGAGGGAGAAAGGAAAGTTGGAGGGGGAGAAGAAGGGGTATATGAAAGCGACAGGTTGGGTTTATGATGAGTTGTGTTTAGGTTGGTTTTTTTTATTATTATATTATTATTATTGCAAATATTCAGTATATAGTGAATGTACAAAATTGAAAATGAAAATGAATAAAACATTTGAAATAACATTAAAAAAAATAATAATAATGGAACCACAGGAATTGCTGAAATACTGATAGAACTGTGTTTTTTTAAGCAGGTTCAGAAAACCAGTTGTGGTCAAGGAACTAGAAAAGATTGATTTATAAATATGCAGTACCAAAAAGTGCAGTACTAAGGGACATTCAAATTATCAAAGAAATTGTATTTATCTCACATGATAGCATGACAATATTCAAGGTTTTGTAGCAATAGCACTTAGATTTATATACCGCTTCACAGTGCTTTATTGCAGAGGTGAGTTGCTCCCGGTTCAGCCTGGATCGGGCAAACCAGTAATGGTGGCAGAGGGAGACTCCGCCCGCCCACCCGGACATTTCTGCACATGCGCAGAAGCATTGCATGCGCGCAGCAGCTTCGTGCGCACATGAACAGGTAGTAAAAAAAGATGGAAACTCACCACTGCTTTACGGCCCTCTCTTAAGTGGTTTACAAAGTCAGCCTATTGACCCCAACAATTTGGGTCCTCATTTTACCCACCTCAGAAGGATGGAAGACTGAGTCTACCTTGAGCCTGATGAGATTTGAACTGCCAAATTTAGGGCAGCCAGCAGGCAGCAGAAGAAGCCTGCAGTACTGCACTCTAACCATTGCGCCACCGTGGCTTGTAAACTAGACTTCAACAATATACGGAAGATGAACTGCTAGATGTGCGAGCCGGTTGGTTCTACAGTAGGCAAGGACACCAGGGATCCCATTGTTAACCTCCGAAAGATAATGGAAAAGGGCAGGAAATTTTTAAGGGACAATTATTATTCTTTACTACTTATATACAGATGTTTCTGACTATAACATATGGATCCTTGGGCTATTCATCTGCCTGTTCAAGAATTAGTTCACTAACAACAGTTGCAATGGAATATGGAACAACTGCACAGTTGTTCGAAATTAGGAAACAAGTGTGTCTAGAATGCATAATCTGCCCTAGTCTATTTAATTTACATGTACAAAGTATCACAAGAAATCCTAGATTAGAAGAAATAAAAATTAGCAGCAATAGCCTCAGCCTCATGCTGAGAATAGCACTTTGATGGTTGGAAGTGAAGAGGCCTTAAAGAGCTCTTGTTGGAAAAAAAAACAGCATGCAAAAGCTAGTCTGATGCTCAATATTTTTTTAAAATTAAGATTATGTCAACAGGCAATGCCCATCCAATGCAAATAGGTGGAGAAGAAGATGAAAATAAACAAACGTCATTTTCCAAGACTCAAAAATTCTCATGCATAGTGGCTTCAGACATGAAATAAAGACATGTAGTATCTGATAACTTGGGACAAAGATTATGACAGATCTACAGTGCGGATGTACTGAATTGATTAAAAAAAAAAGATACAAATACGGATTGTGAAAATTTTAACATATGGCTGTGAAAATTGTATCCCCAGAAAAGTTTAACAGAAATGGATGTCTTTGGATTGTGATGCTGGAACAAAAGTACCTTGGGTTGTGAGAAGTACGAGTAGTCCTCAACTTACAACAGTTCATTTAGTGACCTTTCAAAGTTGCAACAGCACTGAAAAGAATGACTTATGACCATTTTTCACAGTTACATCCATTGCAGTATCCCCAGGGTCATTGATCAATATTTGATGCTTGGTAACTGGTTCATATTTATGAAGGTTGCAGTGTCCCAGGGTCATGTGATCATATTTATGGCCTTCTGACAAGCAAAGGCAATGGGGAAGCCAGATTCACTTAACAACCAGACTACTAACTTAACAACAGCAGTGATTCACTTAACAACACTTGCCAGAAAGGTCATTAAATGGGGCAAAACTCCCCCATTTGTTGTTAAGTGAGACATTTAACAAATTTTGGGCTCAATTATGGTCATAGGTCAAGGACTACTTATATATTATTCAGTACTATAAGAAGTAAAGCCAAACTGGTTACTGGAAGCACTGATTTTGGAGATAAAGCTGAAATATTTTAGACATATAATGCAAAGTAAAAGTGAAAGAGTCAAAGTCAACCAAAAAAAGAAGTTGATAAAAGACAAGATAGCTACATACTATCATGTATGAGCTTATAAGAACTCAAAGAAGCAGTTTCTAACAGACAATCCAGGTAAAATGATGTCTGTCAATTCACAAAGTGTCAGAAGTGATTGAATAATCACAAGGGAGGCACACATATTGTATAGATCAGTGGTTACCAACAGATGGTTCATGGACCACTGGTGGTCCACGAAAATTTTTTGGTGGTCTGCATATAAATTATTTGCATTTTTTATATTGCACTAAATCAGGGGTCCTCAAACTACAGCCCCTGGGCTGGATATGTGCAATGAACACATTGTGTTGCTGCAGAATCTCCCCCTTTGGGGTCTTTTTGTGTGGGTCAGAGTGGGGTAGAAATTCAGACTTGGGGTCTGTTTCAGCCTCCTGGTCCGGGGCTTTGGTCGAAGGCTGGAGGGAAGTGCTGCTGGTGGTAAAGAGCCGGAGGGCCTTGTTCCAGTGGGACTGCATCATGGCCTGGAACTGGCTGACCATCTCAGCCTGCTGAGCCTCCAGGCGCCAGTATCTGGCCTTGCACTTCTGCAGGTCTTCCCTTGCTAGGAAAGCCTATGCTCGTAGTCCTCAGTGAGGTGCTTCTGCTGAGCCTCTTTCTCAGTAAGATCCAATTTGAACTGAGCCAGCTGTTTTGCCAACTCTTTGTCATGGTGACTGCTTAGCTCCAACAACTACTTCCTGTTGGAGCCCTATGGAGCCCGAGCAGGGAGGCGAGGAGTGGCTGGGAGGGGAGGAGCGAGTAGAGGTTGGCGAGGTGCCCCTCGATGTGAGTGACATTGCATTGGCCATGCACACCCAGTCATATGACCATCTGGCCACACCCACACAGCCGGTCATTAGGCAGATCATATTAGTGGTCCACAGGATTTAAAACTATGAATTTAGTGATCCCTGAGGTCTGAAAGGTTGGTGACCTCTTTCAGTATAACTGGACCAAACATATGACTGCCACATATTGGATATGGATTGTAATTTCTCCCTGGCAAGTGATTGACATGGTTGTCATTTCACAAGCTATCAACCCCCATCTTCGGCCAGCCACCAGATGAGCAGCATCCACAGCAAACCACAATGATGCAAAAACAATGACACATGGACATAATGTCATGGTACCGAGCCAATCTTTATCTACTTGCACCTCATAATATGTTACAAGCACATGTGCCATCAGAAGAGAATATTTGTAGCTGAGGTTTGAACTGTGAGGTCCTTGGTGTTCTCCGAGATCGGTTGTTTTCTTACAGACATTTCATTACTAAACTAGCATTATCAGTGCCTAAATCATGTATTGCCTGAACATCACTGATAATGTTCCACAGATGGGCAATGAAATGTCTGCAGGACACCAACCAAGCCAAGAGAACACCCACAAATGCCATCGTATTTTCATTTTGACATCATGACGCAGGTCCTTTCCTGTGGATACCCAGTATAGGTCGATTTTGGAATCTTAATCTTTTGGACCTTCCCTGAATTTGCTCATCTGCTTTTCCCCTCTCATTCCTTTGCTGCTGGCTACATCTTTTCTCTCCCACAGTCCAGTGAGATGCCATGACAGCATCCTCTGGGTCTTAGTTCACTAAGCTAGCCTGCCCTGAGGGTGTTGTTGCTGTAGTCCAAGCCTTGATTTATTCTACACTGGAAACACAACTGGCATCCTTCAACGTGCAGTCATGCTTGTCATGCACTGGCAAACCTGAATGGATCCCCAAAGACACATCAATGCCTAGCTGCTCTCAACTAAAAAACAGAAATGATTTTTGTTACATATCTCCAGACCCTTTGGTAACACATACACTTGGTTAATAACGTAACTCGGTCTTTCATAACTTGCTACCAGAGGTGGTATTCTGCCGGTTCAACCTGGTTTGGGCGAACCTGTAGCGACAGCGACGGCAGGAGGTTCCACCCATCTGCCCAGATGTCATCACGGATGCTCTGCGTATGGGCAGGTGGTTATGTGATGCGCAGAAGCACCATGCATGAGTGAAGCAAGTGCGTGTGTGTGTGTGCACAAGCTCCCAGTTCTGAACCGGTAGCAAAAGTAAGAGAAAACTATTATTGCTTGCTACCCTCCACATATATCATTGACATTCTGTTTGTGGATTGCGAAAAGTGTGATAGCAGTGCAACTGGAGATTATCCAATTGGAAAAGTTTCTGATGGAAATAAGGATGGCATCAAACAGACTAGAAGCAAGATTGCTCATTCGGTGCAAATTGCTATTTTTCATTTGACTTTCCCTTTCAATCTCCCCGTGGCTTGTCCAGAGTTATACCAGAAGCACCTTAGATTACACAGAGTGATCTCGTCTTAAAACCAGACAGATAACTTCAGTTAGCATAATGATCAGTGTTATAAGGTGAGATGCCAAAGACTGTGTGTGATGCTGTTTATGCATAGTGGAAAATAAATTCCTCTGATTGCCATGAGACTCATCCCTAAGCTGATGTGTATAGTACACCTCACTGAAACTTTACATCATCCATTTCACAGTGAAATAAACAAACAAGGGTTCTTCTTTGATTCATCCAAATTACATAAACCTGTCTGTCTCTCTTGTCTGCTGAAAGGGGCAGCATCTGTTTCCTGCTTTGGTAAGAAAAACATTATTGCCAGTGACTTGCAACAAGAAATCATTCACTTATGCACAACTTGACTTGCAAGAAACACTCCAAAACAAAATGTCATGTAAGAGACACTCAAGGATAACATAAAGCACGCAGATCCACGGCAGGACAATTTGATCTCACGTCATCTGATTTATATGGAAAAAGCCTCCAGAGGCCAAATGTGAAAAGGAATTTATGCCAGAGAGTTTCATAAATAAATGAAATCTGTTCTTTGGTAAAGTTCATTCTTGTCAGACTTAAATAGAGAGAAAAAAATAGGAAAGCATAGCCACTAATGAATGGAATAAAAAAAATAAGAGGCTAAGCTAAAATTAAATCGTGTCTTATTTGGTTTTTGTCAGTCTATGATTTCTAACTAATATGAGGCATAGTGAATCGTACTAATAATGTACCCTGTTTCCCTGAAAATAAGATCTCCCCGGATAATAAGCACAATCGGGCTTTTGAGCGCATGTGCTAAAATAAGCCCTCCCCCAAAAAATTGCAACACAGCAGCAGCCATGAGGTGACCACGCTCGCTGCCTCCTGCACCTCAAAAATAATAAGACCTCCCCAAAAATAAGGCCAAAAGCTTATTTCGGGGTCCAAAGAAAATAAGACCCTGTCTTATTTTCGGGAAAACACATTACATTGAAATAAAGTTGTGTCCATTGTGCATAGGTAGTCCTCGACTTACAACGGTTCATTTTAGTGACCATTCAAAGTTGCAACGGCACTGAAAAAAAAGAGACTTATGGCCGCTTTTCACACTTATGACCACTGCAGCATCCCCATGGTCAGTTGATTTATATTTAGATGCTTGACAACTGGTTCATATTTATGACGGTTGCAGTGTCCTGGGGTCACATGACCACCTTTTGCAATATTCTGACAAGCAAAGTCAATGGGGAAGCCGGATTCACTTAACAACCATGTTACTAATTTAACAGCTGCAGTGGTTCACTTAACCAAGGTGGCAAGAAAAGTCGTAAAGTGGTGCAAAACATGCTTTAAAAAATTTCTCACTTAGCAACATGCATTCTGGGCTCAACTGTGGTCTTAAGTCAAGGACTACCTGTACTCACTAAAGATGGAGAGACACAACAATTAAAGAAAAGATATTATCAATAGATAGATAGATAGATAGATAGATAGATAGAGAGATAGACAGACAGACAGACAGACAGACAGACAGACAGACAGAGCCTCTCTCTGAGCCTAACCTGTCCCACAGGGTTATTGTTGCTGAGAAAAAAATTGGAGGGTGGCATGGTGTATGTTCTACCTTGAAGAATATCAGATTGACTTTAACAAATCATATTTTAAGCTGTCTAGCAACATGCAAGAGCCAATTTGGTTTTGTGGTTAAGGAGCTGGCTGAGAAACCAGGTGATGGTGAGTTCTAGTTCAATGTAAGCATGAAAAGCTAGCTGGGTGACTTGGGGCTGGTCTCTCTCTCTCTCTCTTTCTCCCTCCCTCCTCTCTCTCTCCCTCTTTCTCTCCATCTCTCTTTCTCCCTCCCTCCTCTCTCTCTCTCTCTCTCTCTCTCTCTCTCTCAACCCACCTCACAAGATTGTTGTGGTGAGGAAACTAGGAGGAGGAAAGGAGTACTAGGCATGTTCACCACCTTGAATAACAATAAGGAAGGCAGGATAAAAATCAAATAAATACATCAAAAATAAAATTAAGTTAAAGCATGCATAGCACCTGACCTCCGGAATGAGAGGACTACAATATATTACTAGCATTTTGGAAGGCCTTGAAGAACTGATTCTTCTCCCAGGTTTTGGATAGAGTGTTGTTTGAAGCCCTTTCTGAGTAATGTGGACTTGTTATTTTTTTTATGCTGCCACCATTTTGCTCCTTTGTTATATTGTTTTAGTATTTATTTTTCCTGAGGGATTTTTTTAAAGTTTGTAAAACTGTCCAGAGTTGCTGGGAGTCAAATGGTATACAAATTGAATAAATCATCATTATCTTCCCTTAGAAATGCTGAGACTTACTGGATTTCGTTTTTTCTCCCCAAAGTCAGACCTGAAGCGGTGAAATTATTCATCAGCATTGGGATGAAGGCCTCCTGAAGACAGTGGAAGTCCTTTTTTAAAAAATGCTGGGTGGGTTGGTTTTTGTTTTTAGTTTTGAATTAAATCTGAGCAGCTTCTCCAAATACCTCAGCTTTCATTATCCACAGTAGCATTTCTCAACCTTGGCAACTTTAAGGCACGTGAATTTCAGTTCTCAGAATTGCTGGCTGGGGAACTCCAGGAGTTGAAGATCACATCCCTTAAAGTTGCCAAGGTTGAGAAACACTGAACTGCGGTGATGTAGAGAGGGCCGTAGTAGCTAGAACTGATCATGGCTCCTGTTTTGTATTTGTAAGAAAGACCAGAAACATGCTAATCATATGCAAATCAAGCTACACTTTACTGGGAGCCCATTGGCTTTTTATTCCGTAGAACAAAATTACATTTCCGAATGTGAGATTTTACTAGACTTAACCTGCAGCTGTTTCATTGCTAAACTATGGCATTAAGTAGGTCACCAAATCTGGGAATTATTTTTCCCCCTAACTCATTAGTAAGAAGCTGCTCTGAGGTGGCTCTTGTTGTCATGCATGTTTTAAAAAATATCCTGGATGGAGTTTTGTTACACAACATTAATCTTTTCCTGACTCTGCTTCCATTGGTAGATTTTTCCTAACCTTGAAAAAATTGGAAATATGCATAAAACACTAACAGCATGTAGTTCTTACACATGCTTACACAAAGAGAGAGAGGGAGAGGGAGAGAGAGACAGACAGACAGAGAGGGAAAGAGAGACACACACACAGACAGGCAGACAGATAGACAACTGCTTGGTCATACTGAAGGTTGAGTGGTTTATCACACTCTGCATTAGGGCGAATTGGGATTATGTAGTGGTTTTATCCAGGTTTTCTGAATCAGATATAGTTGAATTAGCACAATGGAAATCCCTTGTAGATGAACCACAAATAGTGTTAGTATGTAGAATATACTAGATAGGTCAACTCAGAATGCCTTGGTGGTATTTAAGGTAAAGCATCTGAACTTCAGATCTGACATATATGAACAAGTGGAGTTTCCTTCATCCTGAGGAAAAATTGCATGGATAGCAAATCATCATTTTAGAAATCAGTTTGAACCAAATATTTGCAGAAATGAGAAACAGAGAAACAAATATATCATCTGATTCTTCTCCGGGCTTCTTTTTTTACAGATACATCAAGAAGGCCTGTGCAAGGCAGCTTGGATTTATTTTAGTGAAATGTTTTACACATCGTTCTTTTTGTGGCGGCAAAGAGAAAACTGATGAGGTGCATTATGTCTCCTTGACTGCTATTGGAGTTGCCGGGGGAGGTTTCGGAAGAAAGACAAAGCAAAACAATCGCTTCACTCTTTTTGCAATTTGTTTTTGTTTCTGCAGCTTTTAAAAGTATTTTTTGTTAATATGATACATTTTGCTGCATTATTTAATACATGTATCTTAATGAATATATGTGTACAATTTTAGACACACACACACACACACCATACACACAATTTCCTTTGCAGCTTAACCCAGTTCAGCTGTGCTGTGTTTGACATATGGGTATTTTGGGATCTTCAGTATAGTCCTTGCAATATGCAAATTATACAGGATCTGTTCTACACCATTGCAATTACAGGAAGCAATATAATTGGAGAACTATAAAGGGATTTCCTAAGACAGAATGATCACGGCAATCAGGATTTCAGGTAATATCCCTCTCCTGTTTGTTTACTTTGATGTGTTGCTATTCAACAGGGAGAGATTGTTTCATCACAGTCTGATCAATCATAAATAGCCCATCTTTTGAAGAAAAAAAAGGATGCTGAAAGGAAGCAGTGATTAGAAACAACGTATGTGGAAAAGCTGCCCCAACTCTTGGGGCTTATAGAAACTTTGACAGTTTAAAGTGACTAAAATAGTGTTGATTAGATGCTTCTGCATGACTTATTGTTTACATATTGCACAAAGAGCTAAGATGGCATTTAAATCTGGCTAATCATATTGCTATGTTTATGTCAAGTGAGATATATTGAAGCCCCTATTTGCAATCTAGAAAAACCTTATTACAATTAAATCCCTTCAAATCATAGATTTGATTTGCATTTTTGCATAATTGTGTGTGATGGAGGTCTAAAATAGCACAGCAAATTTATGATTTTGCAACCATTTAGCCAAGACAAACAACATGCTTTCCAAGGACCTTACCTTCACAGGCTAACTACATAAATAGAGAGTGTATTTACAATGAAGAGTTCCATCTCAATCGTTTTTCATCAAGAATCTCCATGAAATTCACTTAACTGGAATATTTTATGTATATGTCAGTATTGCAGACATATCTCTATGAAACAGGTTCAGATGGATACCCTGACCTACAAACTGGCTCAAACTGCAGTTCAACAATGATTTTGTGGGGTGGGAGCTTTGAGTCAGGGTTGACTCCTACTAACTGCCTGGTCCAGTCCCTGCAATTGTCTTGAAAATGGTTTGCCATTGCTTGTTTCCTAGGACTCAAGAGAGAGTGACTGGCTGGTGATCACCAAGCTAGATTCATGCCTAAGGCAAGACTAGAACTCATCATCTCCCACTTTCCAGGCTTGTGCCTTAACCATCTCACAGAACTTACTCTCTTGCAGCTAGGATGAGCTTTCGCCATTACTGCTGAAATGGGTTTTGAGAAACAAAAGCAAGAATCCATTTCCTTGGACCTTTACTTGCAATGATGGTCACCACACTTTAAAAAAGATGTTGAGACTCTACATCTTTTTTAAAGAGTGCAGAGAAGAGTAACAAAGATGATTAGGGGACTGGAGGTTAAAACATATGATGAATGGTTGCAGGAACTGGGCATGGCTAGTGTAGTGAAGAGAAGAACCAGGGGAGACATTATAGCAGAATTCCAATACTTGAGGGGCTGTCACAGAGAGGAGGGCATCAATCTATTTTCCAAAGCACCTGAAGGCCAAACAAGGAATAATGGATGGAAATTGATCAAGGAGAGTTTCATCCTGGAAATAAGGAGAAATTTCCTGAAGTGAGAATAGTCAACTAATGGAACAGCTTGCCTTCAGAAGTTGTGGCAGCTTCACTGCTAGAAGCTTTCAAGAAGAGACTGGACTGCCATCAGTCAAAAATGGTATAGGGTCTCTTGTTGGGCAGGGGATTGGACTAGATGACCTACAAGGTCCCTTTCAACTCTGTTAGTGACACGCTTCAGTGTCATGCTTTTTAAGACCCCCTCCTTATGTAGTTAATGGCACGATAGACATTTATTTTTTTAAATATCTCAATGAGATCAAAATATCCAACACACCTTCCTCTCCTTCCTATTTTTCCCACCACAACAACCCTGTGAGGTGACTTGGGCTGAGAGAGGGTGACTGGCCTAAAGTCATTTTGGTGGCTTTCATAGCTAAGATTGGATTAATATTCAAAGTTTCCTAATTTTTAGCCTGGTGCCTTAAGCATTACACTAATACAGTTAACTGATTCGTATCAAATAAGACATACCGTATTTTCACGACTATAAGCCGCACTGAAAATCCTAAAATTTGATCCAAAACCGGCAGTGCGGCTTATAACCCGGTGCGCTTTATATGTGGAAAAAGATCTCCCAGCTGCTTTCGGGGCTTCCTGGAGTGCCAAGAACCTTCGCGCTCTTCTCCGCTCCTCGCGACTGCAATAGACGTCCAGAAGCGGCAGGGGCTATCAAGCTGGAAATCCAATCCCCATTAGCCCCAAAAGCCGCTTCTGGACATCTATTGCAGTCGCGAGGAGCGGAGAGTTCTTGGCGTTCCAGGAAGCCCCGAAAGCAGCTGGGAGAGGCGCGCGGTTTGGTTTCTCCTCCCTGGATGTCGCAGTAGCAGCCCCAAACTCACCGATCTCAGTGTTTTTCGCATCGGGGTGTGCTGCAAGAGCATGCCCCGATGCGAAAAACACAGAGATCGGTGCGCTTGGGGCTGCTGCTGCGACGTCCAGGGAGGATAAACCAAGCCGTGCGCCTCTCCCAGCTGCTTTCGGGGCTTCCTGGAGCGCCAAGAACCTTCGCGCTCTTCTCCACACTCTCCTCGGCTCCTCACAACTGCAATAGACGTCCAGAAGCGGCAGGGGCTATCGAGCTGGAAATCCAATCCCCATTAGCCCCAAAAGCCGCTTCTGGACATCTATTGCAGTCGCGAGGAGCGGAGAGTTCTTGGCGCTCCAGGAAGCCCCGAAAGCAGCTGGGAGAGGCGCGCGGTTTGGTTTCTCCTCCCTGGATGTCGCAGTAGCAGCCCCAAACTCACCGATCTCAGTGTTTTTCGCATCGGGGTGTGCTGCAAGAGCATGCCCCGATGCGAAAAACACAGAGATCGGTGCGCTTGGGGCTGCTGCTGCGACGTCCAGGGAGGATAAACCAAGCCGTGCGCCTCTCCCGCTTCCCGGAGCGCCAAGAACCTTCGCGCTCTTCTCCACACTCTCCTCGGCTCCTCACAACTGCAATAGACGTCCAGAAGCGGCAGGGGCTATCGAGCTGGAAATCCAATCCCCATTAGCCCCAAAAGCCGCTTCTGGACATCTATTGCAGTCACGAGGAGCGGAGAGTTCTTGGCGCTCCAGGAAGCCCCGAAAGCAGCTGGGAGAGGCGCGCGGTTTGGTTTCTCCTCCCTGGATGTCGCAGTAGCAGCCCCAAACTCACCGATCTCAGTGTTTTTCGCATCGGGGTGTGCTGCAAGAGCATGCCCCGATGCGAAAAACACTGAGATCGGTGCGCTTGGGGCTGCTGCTGCGACGTCCAGGGAGGATAAACCAAGCCGTGCGCCTCTCCCAGCTGCTTTCGGGGCTTCCTGGAGCGCCAAGAACCTTCGCGCTCTTCTCCGCTCCTCGCGACTGCAACAGATGTCCAGAAGCGTCGGGAAACGTGCGGCTTATAACCCGGTGCGCTTTATATGTGGAAAAAGTTTGAAAAATTAATGTTAATTGATACTGTGGCTTATAATCCGGTGCGGCTTTTGGTCGTGAAAATACGGTATATTGAAGGTGGAAGGGAATCAGCAAAAACACTAAGGAGAAAAGCTCTAATTATGTCACATCATCTATATTCTATAAACTAATCAACAAGAAAAGGTGCTCAAGAAATCAAGGTCAACTTTCTGGAATTGCATCCAGGCAAATAGCTGGTCCCCATGAAGGAAGAGGTTTGCCACAGCCTTCTCCCAGGATACTTTCCTGGAAGCCAAAACCTCTGCAATTCCCAGTCTCCCCTCCAAGGACTGTTGTATTGTTTCCATATTGGAATACTGTTTGTCTCCCCCCCCCCTCCCTTTTGGAATTGTGAGCCGCCCTGAGTCCCCCCAGGGAAAAGGGTGGCATACAAATAAAGGAAATTCAAATTCAAATTCAAATTCTGAAGTCAGTCAGTCTGCCACCTTTGGTGGCTCATAAACAAACATACGAGACTAAACTAGTCTGGGAATTTGGGAACAGCAGTACCAGATGAAGAAAATATACAGTACAATATGTGTACCAGAAGTGGTATTTAGCTGGTTCTCTCTGGTTCGGGTGAACTGGTAGTGGTGGCTGTGGGAGCCTCTGCCTACCCGCCCCAATGTAATGCTCAAGCATTGTGCATGCGCAGAAGGCTGTGCACATGCGCAGACATGGCGCATATGAGCAATGCGAGCATGCTCACATTTGCAAACTGGTAGGGAAAGTAAGTGAATCCCACCGCTGATCTGTACACTTTTTAAATATCTGCTCACTACTGTACAAGCCAGATTTTTGGGGAGAGTGGAGACAATAAAAGTGGATTGCATATGCTCAGGGGAACTCATTGCTAGCAAAAACGAACCAGGAATGTCTCTAAAGTCTTCAGAGATCACCAATATTAGGAAATCCCTAGATGAAAGCACTTCTAACAACATTTTCATTGCAGGTTTTCATTCACGGCGGTGATACAGCTGCAGATGATTGGATATTACTTTTAAGAGTTAACAGAGTCGTTCCTTCTGATCATAGGACTGATCACTTAAGGTGCTATCATTATATCTCAGACAACATTGGGAAATATCTGTATAAACTAGGTACAATGAGAGAGAAATTTGGTGAAATTATATTTTTACGAAGCCAAGAGCTTGTCGTAAAAACATGTAGCAACAAGATTGCAACCCCGAGGAGATGTAATTCTAATCCAATAAATGACTCATCCAATATCCTGTTCAGTATGCCATTGTTGATCAATAACTTTACCTGGAAAGTTCATGCTGTATTACTTTGCCTAGCACCCAGTTAAGTTAATTTATATTGCCAAGCAGCCAGGTTAGAAAAGATTTCATGAGATATGAAATTTGTGATTTTTGCAATTTGCCCAATAAAATGTCATGGGTGTGTTGTCATTGCAGGTTCAAAAAATGTGATTTTAGAGAATTTGTCTTTGTCCAGGAGTGAAATGTTTAGCAAGTTCATTCTGTAATATATTCAGTAAATCATCTCTTCATAACTGCCACCCCCCCTCAGGTTTTGTGAGAGTGCATTAGAAGCCTTTAAATATATACAAGCTGTGTGGAATAACTTCTTTCAAACCTCAAGGCCAATCTAGACATAATATTAATTGCAAAGCTGTAATTAATGTGCATATTTTACTGGAAACTAGCACCCTCTAGTTCCAGTCTTCACAATTTTACATTCTAATTGTAGTAATTATTTCTAAATTTGCATCAATAAATATACATCAGCATGTCCAAATTGTTTGCAGCCTATGACCCTTTTGGTCCTCAATTGGAAGATACATTTCTTTTTCTTTTTGCCTGCTGGTAACTCATAAATCCCTGTTTTTTTCTTCTTTTTATGACTCCGTAGTCCCTTAGTGCAAAGTAGAGTTGGGATGATTGGATGGAGCTGAGTGTTTACTGGCCAGATCCCCTTCCTATTGCCTATATGGAGTTCACAGCAGTTATTTTTTTTTCTTTGTGACCTGAGAAACTTCTGTCACTACCTACAATTGAACTCTTGATTTTCTGAATGGGAGGTGAGCACTTTCACCACTAGGTGACCATGCTGCAAAAGAAAATAAAAACTTATTCTATGATAGAAAGAAATGGGGGAATCATTTTCTTCTTAGATCTCACTCCTACTGAGTATGGGTAGTCCTCAAATTATGACCACAATTGAACCCAAAATTTCTATTGTTAAGTGAGACATTTGTTCAGTGAGTTTCTTTCCACAGTTGTTAAGTGAATCACTGCTATTGTTAAGTTAGTAAGCTGGATGTTAAATGAATCTGGCTTCCCCATTGATTTTGCTTGTCAGAAAATTGTAAAAGGTGATTGCAGGACCTCAGAACACAGCAACCATCAAAAATATGAACCAGTTGCCAAGCGTCTGAATTTTGAGGGTGCTGCAAAAGTTGCAACTGTGAAAAATAGTCATAGGTCACTTTTTTCAGTGCTGTTGTAACTTTGAAGGGTCACTAAATGAACTGTTGTAAGTCGAGGGCTACCTGTATTACAAGAGACGTCCCAATGTTATTTTACTTTTTATTTATTTGCATCCTGCCTTTAGTATTTTTACAAGTAGCATATCCAACAAGCCTTCCTCTTTTCTCCCACCCCACAACAATAACCCTGCCAGGTAGGTTGGGATAAGAGAGAGAATGACTTGCTCAAAGTCAGCCAGCTGGCTTTCACGGCTAAGTTGGGATTAGAAGCCAGTTTCTTTCTAGATGTGTTTACTACAGAAATTCTTATTACAATGTGACTCTGCATTCCAAGTCAGAATGAAGCCTTGCAGAACTATATGAAAATTTTGCTTCTAATGGCCTGAGGCCAGCATCTATAGGTTAAGTCTTAACCATTAAAATAGCAAATTTACTCTGCACATGGTGTCCTGTTGCGTTTGAGGAGAGCTTCGGGGAGATGATTGTCCTTCTCGGGACTTGCAGGGGGTACCCTGTCCCATCGTCGGTTTCAGGTCCAGCTATGAGAACTTCCTGGGATTGCAGGGATACCCTTGAGTTGCGATTTCCTGCCTTGTAGCCGGAACATCATGAGTGAAACGGGGCGGTTGGCGGTGAAAGGAGAATGGAGAGCCGGCGTGGGTGTGGGTGGCGGTGGCGGGATGCCCAGCTAAGGGTCTCTGCAGGCGTGTGGGTGTGGTCAGCAGTGGCGGCGGGATGCCCGGCCTGAGGTCTCTGCAGTTGCCGCTCCCCACGCCGTGGTGTTCTCCCAGTTGCTCCACCCCTCCACCCCCCTCCAACGTACTTATGGACATGATAGACTGGATCAGCTGGGAGTGGTTGAGGCAGCTGGCATGGATATTGACGCCAGTGGAAGATGGCTTTGGTAGTTGGCATGGGAGTGGCTGGAGTGGGGGGTCCTTCATTGTGGCCCCCTCCAGTATCACCGCCATTACCTGGGCCACCGTACTGTGTCATTTGGCCCCTCCTCTTGTGGCATTATGGACTGCCTTAACAGAGTGCGGCCCTGGTGACGGATATCAGTACAGCTGCCGTGGACGGTCCTTAGCTGTTGGAGTTGTTGAAGTTGTTGTGCAGCTGCCACTGCTGCCGCTGCTGCTGCTGTACTCACCGCCACCATCACTGGCCACTTCACCACCTCGCAATTTATCATCTGTTGCGATTTTGACATCTGTCCGTTACTTCTACATATTGTCCTTAACACTGACCATTGCTATGATGGACATAAGCTTCCCACTACCTCCTTGAATTCTGTTGGCTGCCCCCCCCCCGTGGACATGTCATCTCCTTGTTCCATCACCCCATGATGTCATCCCGTTTGGTTGATGCCACACTCTCCTCTATGTTATACTGCAACAGAATTTTACTCCCTTCGGGAACTCCCCCTTTCCCGGAGATGGCCTTCTTGCCTATCAAGACGCTTCCTTAATGATGGATCTTGGGAGGTGGCATGTGAAGAAAAGACTTCTTAGGGGTTTCTTACAGGGGTTTTTAAATCACATTTTAAGGGGGGGCGGGGGGTTGATTCGGATGGCTCAGACAGGCTTGTGGAGGAGTCTGCCAGGGCACAGGCCAGAGCTAACTAATGGGCATGGGTCGGGAGTGCTGGGAAGGGTTGGGATTCCAGGGGAGACATTAAGCCACTCCATTGGGGGGGGGGGGTTACCATCTCTACTGTTTGTGGGAGAGGCAGATATGGTGGGGGCCAAGGGCCAAATTATGTTCAGGGGACGCAGGATCGCTGTTTAAGAGCAATCACGCATTCTGACCCTCATCACCAGTCTCACACCCCCAGGTGCTCGGGATTACAGGACCCTGGTCTCTGGCTGGTGACGCTTAATGCCAGGTCCAAGGTACATAAAGCTCCCCTCATTTATGACCTCATACAAGAGAGTAGAGCGGACCTGGCGTGCATTAGGGAGGCCTGGTTGGGCCATGAGGGGGATGTTCCCCTTAGTGAATTATGCCCACCAGGCTTCCAGGCATTTCACCAGCTGAGAGCCCAGGGCAGGGGCTGGAGGGTGGCAGTGGTTATTAGGAAAAGTCTCAGATCTCAGGAGATCACTGTGCCTCAGATAGGCAGGTGTGAATCCCTTTTTGTGAAATGGGGCCTTGGAGTCCAGGTGGGCCTTTTTGTTACGTACCTGTCTCCCTGCTACATTTCATCAGCCCTGCCAGAGCTGCTGAATGTGTTAGCCAGATTGGCGGTTGATTTCCCCAGGCTGATGATCCTGGGGGATTTCAATCTGCCTTCCATTGGCGAGACATCCGAGTCAGCTTGGGAGTTCATAGCTTCCATGACGGCTATGGACATAACTCAGTTAATTCAAGACCCCACCCATAACAGGGGACACACACTCGACCTGATTTTTGTCTGTGGGCAGTGATTTAGGGGATATTTCTATCCAACCCTTGTCATGGCCTGATCATTTCCTCATCAGGCTTGACTTCTATACTGCTTCTCACTGCAGGGAGGCAGAACCAACTAGATGGTTCTGCCCCAGGTGCCTGATGGACCCTGAAAGGTTCCTGATGGAGCTTGGGACTTTTCCTGAATCCCTTGCTCACAACTCGACCGAAGCCCTAGTGGAAGCCTGGGATAGGGCGGCCACTGGGGCTTTGGATCGTGTTGTGCCTTTGCGGCCTCTGACCCAGTGTTGATCCTGGGTAGCGCCCTGGTTTACTGGGAGCTCCAGGAGATGAAATGCAGGAAAAGACATCTAGAGAGTGGTTGGAGGGCCAGCCTGTCTGAATCTGATCGAACACTAGTAAGAATTCATATTAAATCCTACTTAGTGGCGATAAAAGCAGCGAAACAGCAACATTTTTCCGCTCTCATCTCATCCGCAGACAACTGCCCAGCCGCCCTGTTTAGGGTGACCCATTCCTTACTTAACCAAGGAACTGGGAAATATCCCTTGCAGGTAAGGCTGAAGAATTTGTTCAGTATCTGCAGGATAAAATCACTCAGATCCAGACAGGCTTGGACTCTGACTGGGTAGATTTGGGCGAATCGATGGGGATGAATCTTGTGGAGACTATCTGGGATGAGTTTGACCCTGTGACCCCCGAGGGCATGGACAGGATTATGGGGAGACTCAGTCCTGCCACTTGTGTGCTGGACCCATGTCCCTCTTGATTAGTTTCGGCTTCCCGGGAGTGACATGAGGCTGGCTCCAGGCAATTACCAACGCTTCATTGAGAGAGGGGTTCCTTTCCACTGCCTTGAAGGAGGCGGTCGTGAGGCTCTTCCTTAAGAAGCCTTCCCTGGACCCAGCTTCTTTAGCCAACTATCATCTGGTCTCCAACCTTTGTTTTGTAGCGAAGGTTGTCGAGAGGGTGGTAGCACGTCAGCTTCTCCAGTACCTGGATGAAGCTGCCTACCTGGATCTGTTTCAGTCGGGTTTCAGGCCCAGGTACAGCGTTGGTTGATGATCTCTGGCGGGCCCAGGACAGGGGCTGCTCTTCTGTCCTGGTCCTATTAGACCTCTCAGGGGCTTTCGATACCATCGACCATGGTATCCTACTGTGACAACTGCAGGGGTTGGGAGTGGGGGGGCACCATTTTGCAGTGGTTCTCCTCCTACCTGTCAGATCAGTCACAGTTCGTGTTGACTGGAGGACAGGGATTGACCCCAAGGCATGTCACTTGTGGGGTGCCCCAGGGGTCGGTTCTCTCACCCCTCCTGTTCAACATATATATGAAACCACAGGGAGAGATCATCCATGGTTTTGGGGTATGGTATCATCAATATGCTGATGATACCCAACTTTTCATCTCTACCCCAAGCCACCCAAACGATGCCCTCAATGTGATGTCCCGGTGCCTGGAGGCTGTACGGATCTGGATGGGGAGGAACAGGCTCAAGCTCAATCCCTCCAAGACTGAGTGGCTGTGGTTTCTGTTATCCCAATTTGTGCATCTTGTTCCATCTTTGATGATAGGGGGAGAAATTTTAGCCCCCTCAGAGAGGGCCCGCAATCTGGGAGTCCTCCTGCATACACGGCTTAGTTTAGAAGAACATCTGACCAGGGGGGCCTTTTACCAGGTTCTCCTGGTACGTCAGTTGTGCCCCTTTCTGGATTGGGATGCTCTCTGCACAGTCACTCATGCCCTCATCCTTTCTTGCCTGGACTACTGCACTGCTCTCTACATGGGGCTGCCCTTGAAGAGCACCCGGAGGCTTCAGCTGGTCCAGAATGCGGCCACACGGGTTATCATGGGGGTACCTAGGTGCTCCCATGTTATGCCCCTTTTAGGCAGCCTGCACTGGTTGCCAGTTGTTTTCCGGGTGCAATTCAAGGTACTACTTATGACCTTTAAAGCGCTCCATGGCTTAGGGCCATGGTACCTGTGAGACAGCCTACTGCCACCAGTAGCCTCCCACCATCCAGTGCGATCCCACAGAGTTGGCCTCCTCAGGGTGCCGTCGACCAGACAGTGTTGGCTAGCGACCCCCAGGGGGAGAGCCTTCTCTGTGGGAGCGCCTTCCCTCTGGAATGAGCTGCCCCCGGAGCTTCATATAATCCCTGACCTCTGGTTCTTCCGACGCGCCCTAAAAAGTTGGCTTTTCCAGCAAGCCGGCCTGGCCTGAACAGAATAAAATAAATGATTAATTTAATTGTTAATTTTAATCTAATTTTTAAAATTGTATTTTTAATATTAATTGGGTTTGTTTTTGGATACATTATTTAAGTTCCTTTTTAATTTTTGTAATATGTCTTTTTTTAATGTTGTACACCGCCCTGAGTCCTTTGGGAGAAGGGCGGCATATAAATCCAATAAACAAACAAACAATAACAATAGCACTTAGACTTATATACCGTTTCACAGTGCTTTATAGCCCTCTCTAAGTGGTTTAGAGAGTCGGCCTATTGCCCCAACAATCTGGGTCCACATTTACTCACCTCAGAAGGGTGGAAGGATGAGTCAACCTTGAGCCTGGTGAGACTCGAACTGCCGAATTGCTTGCAGCCAACAGTCAGCAGAAGTAGCTTGCAGGACTGCAGTCTAACCACTGCTCCCCCCCCCGCCTCACGGCTCATACTATATAGGTTAAGTCTTAACCATTAAAAGCTTAGTAAACACAAAAGCCACTTTGTTTTTAACTAGTATCTTTCACCCTGGTCATTTGTGAGACCAGGGTATGAAAGACCTTGTCAGAACACAAGGCTTACAAGCTACATGAACATTTAATCTGTCTTGCCCCCAAACAAAAGATTTTAGAAAAGTTTAGGCTCCCTCCAGACACAATTGAGTGCCTCCTTGAAACGAATTCTTTTATTGTCACTATTTACCCTTTTGCAAGCAGAGAGGAAACACAAAACCACAGATGTTAAAAATGAAACTTAAGAAATACCAAGAAAAATTCCGGCTCAGAAGAAGAGTTCCTACAGCAGCCCCCTTTTCTGCTAAACACATTTCTCCCAATGGGATTTTCCTAGCAGGGGAAATTTGATCTCCGACTGTTGACCAAAATGGTGAAGCCAATGCTATCATCTTAGAATGGCATCCCTTCATAGATACCGAAGAACCGAAATGGAAACTCTGCTTTCCCTTAGTGGTGATTTGTAACATGTGGTTTCCTTCTAGCAAAGACGGGCAGCGTTAGCTAAATTGCAGTGGAAAGCACTATTCCCACCCCTCCACCCCCACCCCTCCAGCTTCTACCTAATCCTTCTGATGTCGAAAAAGCATCAGTAAATGTCAAAGGAAAGGAACTGCTCAAGTGACAGCAGAATGAAATCTCTTTTGGCAAAAGGCTTCAAGTGGAAAAGGCTTGCACATAATCACATTCGAAATCTACACAGAGTGTCAAAGATTTTTGTTATTCTTTGTGTGTGCCTAGTGCTGTCTCCATCTTAAAGGACCCCTTGCTCTTCCTGAGCCAGGAACTAAATGGCACCCTTCATTCTTCTAGCAAGGGCAAAGGGAGAAACAAGCAACAAATATTACACTATTTTGTCATGTGAAGCAGGCCTAATATATTCTAAATGTGTTGTTTTCATGCAATACCCTGGTCCACACACATTCCTTTGGGGTAGTAGAAGATTGTTTTCTCATTTCTTTTTTAAAAAAAAGTTTTTTATTAGATAAACATTAAAAACATTGGACACAGTGTAACATTTCTGGCATAAACATTTCCACATAGTGATTAGATCTTACAACAATTACATTTTATATCCATTACATAGGTATGTGTAGTCAGTCAGTTGATCCTTTCTTTTATATAATTACTAATCATACAAATGCATATCCAATTCCTACCTATCACACCTTCTTAATACCATATTTTCCCATTCTTAACTTGTCTGTGTTTTTCTGTCCTTTTTCCCTCATTTCTAACCAACGGTACCATTTGTCCCAGATTTTGTGATATTCCGTCTAACCCTTGTCTTTGAGCTCTAGTCAGTCTGTCCATCTCTGCGGTTTTCTCATTTCAATGACAAAGTAGTTTTACACTTTCTACAAATGTGATGAACACATTTTAAAAATTATAAGACTACTTTTGTCTGTTTCTTTTTATTTGAAACTCTTTATGGCGGTGGCGCCAACCTCTGGGGCACCAGGGACCGGTTTTGCGAAGAGAGGTTTCCCCCCCCCCCGGACCTGAGGGGCATGGTTTGGTGTGCTTCCTGCATCTTACAGATGGGGCTTCACTTGTTTGCATGGCCCCGTTTCAGGCATGCCGCAGCACGGTGCTGATCCATGGACCAGAGATTGGGGAGTGGGGACCCCTGCCTTATGGCTTTGCAGCTGAATCTAATATTTGAAGAGTTTGGTTCAAACAGTATAAAATCTTGGCATTGTTTAGATTTCAGATCAGTTCCTCTGTCTTTGCTTTCCGATGTGTTTTCATCACTGCTATCAGAAAGGGGATGAGAAACATCGATTCCCCTTCTCCCCCACCCCCACAGCATTTTGTCATTTCATCCAAACAAGCCAGCTTTGAACCTTGATTGATGATCCCAGCATCCTCCAGAGTTAAAATTAATTACAATTTCCTATTCAGAAGTTGCCTTTGGCTAAAAAAAAGGGGGGGGAGAGGTTTCTCATTTCTTCCTCCAGTTGCCAAGGTGCAAAGCAGAGATGAAAGTAGAGCTGCAAGTGGAAAACTAAATTATGGCATTTATATAGCTAAATAGCTTTTAACCAAATGATTCTAAACTGATATTCTCTGAGTCAACCCTTCTATAAAGGAAGAAGAAAAAGAAGAAAAAGAAAAACCCTTCCCTATTAGGCATTTTGCTTTTATAAAAAGTGTCTTATTGGCAAATGCAGTAATTATTAAGAGACTCTGTGTGCTCAAGTCTTCAACATGCCACATTTATTAAAGATGCTTATTGATGTGCAGTACAGTGCCACTATCTTTTGGGGAAAAGGCTGATGCTCATAGGATTATATACTTATAGTCCTATATATGTTTATGGAAACAAGATGGTGTAGGCTTTTCAAGTTTTATCCTTTTTCTAAAAGCCTTGAATGAAAATGTTACTGCCTGGCTTTAAATGTGGGATTCATTACATTTGCTGAAAATGCCCTACAGGCATTTTTATATGAAATTTGAATGAATGTGACTTTGTTCACTAGGATAGCTTTGAAGCAATGGCGTTCCACTGAATTTTTCACTGCAGATCCACTTTGGGCATACGGATAAACATAATTTCTCACCCTTGCCAACTTGCCACAGATTTGTGTCATAACAGCAGCCAAATGTGACAGAGGGGGTCCTTAGTGTTCTCTGAGCTTGGCGGTTTGCTTGCAGACATTTCATAACCAAACTAGGCAACAGAGTTTCAGGTTCTTAGACTTCAGTTAGTTGCCTGGGAATTCTCCCTTCATGATTAGCAAAAGACTTTCTCTTCTTTTCCTTTTATACTCTTAGAGTCGCCCATAGATAAAAATAAAGGTTCCTCCGCACATGCGTGCTAGTCGTTTCCGGCTCTAGGTAGGTGCTCGTCTCAGTTTCAAAGCCGAAGAGCCAGCGCTGTCCGAAGACATCTCTGTGGTCATGTGAAGACATCTCTGTGGTCAATGCTGACGGCACATGGAACGCTGCTACCTTCCCACCAAAGGTGGTTCCTATTTTTCTTCTTGCATTTTACATGCTTTTGAACTGCTAGGTTGACAGAAGCTGGGAAAAGTAACGGGAGCTCACTCCGATGTGCGGCGCTAGGGATTCAAACTGCCGAATGGCCAACCTTCTGATCGAAAAGCTCTGCATCTTAGCCACTGAGCCACTGCATCCCTAAGAGTCACCCATATTGTCCTAGGGAAAAAAGCTCATTGAAATAGCTGTTATTGATATATTTTTGGCTTTAAACAGGCCAGGAAACATATTAAAGGCAAGTCTCATGAAAAAGGATGTCACCAAAAGTCCTTGACCAGGATTACTGGGAAGCTGTCTTGATGCTTCCAAATTTATTATTCCGTCCAAAATGTCAAATTTACCACAATCCCTAACTTCTGTTATAGTGGTGGGAACATGTTTTGCCATCTCAGAAATTCATTTCCCCACAGCAAACTAATTCCTGCTAACAGCTGTCTCCAACAATGTTGTGTTGATTTCCTAGGAATGTTTGTTGAAAGAACTTTTTGGCAATTGTTCTGGAATAAACACCACCTGCCAAAATGCCAGGAAAATGTCTTGTTCACCCACTAGCTTTGGATCTTAAGAATTGCTTCAGACTTCTGTCGTTTGGTATTCTGCTTTCTTGGGTGAAGAAGCTTTCTTACTTTCATTTTTCTAACATGTCTTATTAAGTAAACATGTGTTCCCATAAGCCCTCAGCTTCAGACAATGGTATCTACGTGGCCTTTTTCATTGTTTGTGGGGTTTTTTTTTCTGTTTGCTCTTCTAAAGCTTGGTTGACTCTCTGCAATTTGCAAAGTATCCAGAAATCCATTCATTCTTCGGTTATTATTACAGCACCAAAAATGCAAAGCAGGAAACAATTGCAACTAAGAAACCCTGGCTGATCCCCACAACATCAACATTTTTTTTTACTACTAGTTTTGTGGGTGTGGCTTTGTGGGTGTGGCAGGGGAAGGATACTGCAAAATCCCCATTCCCTCCCCACTCTCAAAATTTCCATTACCGATTCTCCAGAACCTGTCAGAGCTGGCTGAATACCACCTCTGGTTAATAGCCATGGGTAGGAACAAGAAAATGTTTTGGTGGCAAGAATTAGAAAAGGTTTTCTCACAAAATAGTCTCGTGTTTACAGGAAGGCAAGGGGGGATTTGGAATCCAGAGAAGGATCTTAGGATCCTTAGGATCCCTTTAAATCAGATGACCCCACAGTCTCGCAGCATTGACTTTCTGCTATTTTTGGTTGTAAGAGTCTGTACTTGTACATTGTAGTATTTTTTTTAATTTCTTCTTTTCTCTCCTAGACTTAACCACATACAATAATTCTTCCAGATCCAACTACAAAGTGCCCAGGAATTTATTCCTTCATTCTATTAAATTATTCTAATTGATTCAACAATACAAAGCAGAAAGAGACTGTTTCTATGGAATACTGAGTTTATATATTTTAAAAAACCCCACTCTTTTTAACAAAACCAAGGATTCTTTTAGTGAGGGCAGCGCTTGTCAAAGAAAGTGATGCGATTCAAATACAAACCATATCTGCAGAAATCAGGGACAGGAAAAGCTTTCTCATCCAAGATCAAAACAGGATGATTGCATCTGACAGCTCACGCATCCCCAATAATCCACCAGAAAGTTGTTAAATAGGAACAGTGCAAGCAGTTTGCAACAGACACATTAACAGAGCCCATCATCCCTACACTCTCTGTTATGGTAACAGTTAGCATTTTAATTGCTCTGCCAATTCTAATATGCATAATTAACTTCTGGAGCAAGCATATAACCACTAAGTCATAATGCAATATTATAAATTAGGAACTGTGAATAAGCAAATTCACAGCTGGGGAAAGCTTAAGTCCAACACCTATTTTTCATATTAGCTGAGTTCTTCTGCAGCAAATGTGTTTGGCTTCAGAAAAAGACTACTGTTTCAGGCCAATTAACAGCCAAGCAATGTTGAATCCATATCCTGACCTCACCCCCAGGGTGTATAATATCTACTACCATGTAAAAATAACGTTAACATCCTGAGATAATTGACTGTTGAGATCTCCCTAGGTGCTACAGGAAGCGACGGATATTAGATGAAATGCACATCATCAAGAATGTTGGCAATTACTTTCCGCTTGCTAATTAATCTATCCATTCCCATCCACAGCAGCATTCTGCAATTTGGTGACCTCTAGCTGTGTCAGATTACCACACTCATCATTTCAAAGCAACAGTACCTTTGGGTCTGTTGGATGATGCACTATGGGCATTCTAGTCCAACACACCTTTTAGGTTACGATAGGACAGGACAGGACAGAAAATGAATAGAACAGAACAGAACAGAATATAATAGTTTGTTATTAGCTAAGTGTGATTGGACACACAAGGAATTTGCCTCTGGTGCATACTTTTAAGAAATTTTAAGATGTCATATCCTGTTGGGAAAGGCCATTCGGGATGCATTCCTGCAGCTTTGTTTGGAAGTCTAAAGGAGAATGTGCTTGACTTTAAATTTCTGCTGGGTTTCCTTACATAATAAAATAATCCAAACATGTTCTTCTGTTTAAAACCCATTTTGTGTTTTCCTGCTATACGCTATCATCTGCAGAGGCCCCCTTTCTCACTCTCCAGACTGGGACTAATGATGGCAATACGCCTGAGCTTAATATACAATGTTTACATTGTTTAAATAAACCAGACTTTGCCCAGAACACTTTCCCTCCACTCTGCTGAATTGTTGGAATAATGTTCCATCCATTTGACTGCCTCAGTTAAGTCTCTTTAAATTGACGCAAATTAATGCCACATTGAATGGTGCAAGAATGAGGGCTGTATTAACTCCTGCCATCTTGCAGTAATAAAGTAACACAAAAAATCACAACGTCTAAAACGTTCCAAGAATGAATAAAAACTCCACAAACTTCTTTTACAAGGGAAAGATGGAAGGTTCCATAACATCCCTGCAAACGTTTGCCTAAGAATCTCAGATACACATATCGGGGAGGGGTTTGCAAAGACTGAAAGTTGGACCTACCCATGTTATGGGGAATAAGATGCAATCAGCCTAATCCTTTATGATGCAGGTCACCGTTGAGTGACAGCTGATCTTTATAAACATGATAAGCTCACTTTCTGTGTTCTTGCCTCTTCATTAAATGAATCCAGGGCCACCCCTTTGCCCTTGCTCTGGAAGATTAGTGGTAAAAATTCTTACCCTGCTCTTTCTGTCTACATTTGCCATTTGTGCTCGTTTATCTTCCATTCTCTGTTAACTCAACTTTAAGGGAACTGCTCTAGATTTAGAGGTCAAAGAAGACCACGATAAAGAATGTTTTTGTCACAGCACAACTGCTTTTGTTCCAAGGTGATAACATCAAAGAAAAAGAACAGCTCCCTCTTTGCTTTTTTCAGGTTGCTGGGAAGGAACTATTATTTTCTGCTTTCAGAGGACATCCAAATTCACTGTTGCCATTTCCAGATGCCTTGTTCCATCTTTGACTAATCCAAGAAACTCCAGTCAGAGAGTTCTCTGTCTTTTCACCTTCCTTTGCTGAGTTCAGGTATTGAATAGCTTTCTTACCTGTTTGCACTGACTCTCTTGCTTTTGCTTCATTCTTAACATTTGCACGTTCTCTTCCTGCTCCTTGCTGTTCTTACACTTGTTTCTGACTTAGCCTTTTACTCCTCTAATATTCCCAAGATGTTTTAAATGAGAAATAGGCTGTTGCCTTTGAAAAGCATTCACATGCGTGAATCATTCCGGTGCTGTGCTTCAAATATGTATGAAAATTACTACCTTTGAATGCATGTTAGTTCATGATTGGATCCCCTATCAGACTTTGCTAACACAGCAGCACATGCCACTGGTGGCACAGGCCCAATTGTTGGCACAGCGTTGCAATTCAGGCAACTGAGCCTACTTCTATTTGTTTGGTTTAATTAAAATCCCCGGGAATATATAACACCCTATTCCTTCTTGCAGCATGTTCCTAAGATGATCTGATAGGCTCGAAATCTTGCTGTGCGCTACAAATGTTTGTAGTTTTTATTATAGATAACTTGAGCATACCTGGTGGCTTCGAATCCTGGCATCATAGAATTGGAAACACGAAGCTCCTTGTTCCAGGCAGGAACCTAAATTTAAAAAATGAGAGTTTGCTATCTAATCTCTGCTTGTAGACTTCCATGGGAGAAGCACACCACCGGTAATGGAACATATGGGCAATTTGTTCCATTACTGCATTGCTCTTATTGTTAGAAATGTGGCTTAACATTCAACTGGCATTTTTCTTCCTGGGACTTAATTCTGCTCTGTTCAGGCCATTTCTTTTACATGTGCCTTGTTCTCATTTCAGCTGGTCTGAGTCAGGTTGGTAAAATATGAAATAGTTATTATTCTGCTAAAATGCTGTTTGGTTGTTGCTGTTAAATTATCTGTTTGGTTCAGAATAGTCTTTTAAGGAGAAAATTATTCACATGTCATACATATTTATCTGTTTTAATACTGAATTCTATCAGAGTTCCCCAGATTTATAGGATTATTCCAACTTGAAGTTTTCTATTTTTACTTTTGCTGCAGAGAGAATATGAGAACTGTCTAGAGGTTTTGTCTTCAGGAAAATATTAAATAATTAGTGTAATTTCCCATTCCTGAAATTTAATTTCAACCATTGTTTCGGTGATATTTATCTTCAGCGCATGTTGTATGAGTGTACTAGCCTTTTCATAATTAATTTTCTCTTTTTATATCCAGCGGTATTTTCCTGGGGAGTTTTCTTCTGTCTTTTTAATCTTACTAGGTCAATCTCTTGCCTCAATGTCTCAGCATACACCAAAGCTAAAATAAGGAAGCAGAAGTGTTCACACCAGGACTCAGTTAAGCAGTTTCAAATACTTATTGCTCTGTCTGCAAGCAACAGAATGGATCTGTTTTGGTACCCCAGGCTGGAATACTGTGATTTGAACTCTGAAAAACTTCACATATTTTCTCAGAGAAACTGACACAGATCACAGTAGGAATTGTCTTCTTCTGCCTCCCTTCCTTCTTCCTGCCCACCCAGACATCCAGAAGGAATATAATGAGCTAGCCTTACTCTGAATTGGCTCTGTTTTGTAAAGCTTATTGGCAAGTTGGTTTACTTAGTGTGTGGTGATGGTACATTAGCCGGGAGACTACAGTGTTAGTACAAAGTAGTTGTTGGCTGTCTGCTAATCTGCTTGATTCACCCTTATGAGCTATCCATGGTGCACCACAAGGGGCAAATTAGCCCCACACTCAGAATAGCTAAAGCATTCTGAAGCAGCGTCTGGGGCTTTCCCATCCAATGATGTTGCCTTGCATTTGAGCATTGCATTTGCGTAGGCCCAGCTCTGGTTGGGATCGTACTTTCCCACGAAGCAACATTATTTTTCCCAAAGAGGTGGTGCCTATTTATCTACTTGCATGTAGCATGCTTTCGAACTGCTGGGTTAGTAGAAGTGTGTGAGGCAAGTGATGGGAGCTCACTCCATCGCACGATGCTAGGACTCAAACTGCCAGATCTTCTCCAGCATTTTTAAGTCACTGAGCCACCATGTCACATTGACAAGTGGGTTTGTAGGTATGGATAATGTCATTCAATAATGTGTGCATGTGTTGATACAGAAAAATAGCAACAAATAATAGCAATAATAGCAATAACAGTAGACTTATATACCGCTTCATAGGCCTTTCAGGCCTCTCTAAGCGGTTTACAGAGTCAGCATATTGCCCCCAACAACAATCCGGGTCCTCAATAAATAGCAATACAAAGGGATCCTAGACTGGCAGAGTGAATTAACAAGCAAAGGAAGTTAACAGAGGTTAACTGGGAGATGTGGCAAGAACATTTAAGGGGGAGTCCCTGCAGATTTCTATTTCTGGACTTTTGCGATGGAATCACTGACTGAAGGAGGGTGGGCTCTAGGGGGAGTAAAGAGACATTCCAGCTTAGAATTGATTCAGGGAAAGAAATGTCTGAGGTCAATCCTTAGGTCTATATCTGTGTTACCAAAAAGAAGGCAGATGGAGATTCTCGTAATATAGGTGATCAGCAACAAAGTGTCTACTTGGTTCACAAAGTGGTTCCGGTTGCATGCCCCTGACAGTTTTGGACTTCAGATCTAACTGTGACAATCCTAGACCAGGCCAAGTCCAAAAGTGCCAAGGAATTTCTAGAAGCCCGGCACTCTGTCTAATCAGCCATCAATAGACACATAGACATTAACAACATCTGTAGACTGTGCAAAAGAGATAATCAACCAGCCCAAAATAGAAAAAGACTCTAGCATCTCTCCACCAAGAATCAGCACTCAGACCAGTGTAGATTAACTTCAAGGTTAACTTCAGACCAACAATCAAGGAAGCAATAACCCAATCAATAAACTGCCAAAGAGCCATCAGTAAACAGCCCAAAGAATCTCTAAGATCACCCCCACCCGCACAGACTGGCAAGCCACCAGAATATAAACTGACAGCAAACAGCCCTCCTTACTAGCACTGAAGATGTTACCTAGTTAGGGTAATGAAATGTCTGCAAGAAAACAAGCTCAGACAGCACCAAGAACCCCTTAGTTTTAGACTTGGGTAACGTGAGACAATGAGGAATAAAAAAGAAGGAATAAACATTGTTCTATTGACTGGGTCCTGAGAAGGAAAATTGCAGATGAATGGACAGAACCCTGACATTGTGGCCTGCAGAATTTATGCCATGTTTGTCTTCCTGCCTGAAAACAAACTGGCAGTAGAAGCAACTATCAAGGAGAAGGAGAAGGATAAGGAAAGGAGACAAACAGAAGAATAAGTCTATTGGAGTTAACCAGAAGATATTCTATATACCTGGAACTCAGAATCAGTTTTCAAGCCCAAGAATGCAACTTGATATCGTTAGTTTAATGTTGCTGCCTTCATAGAATGTAATGCAGGATTGGTATGCTGCCGGTTTGTACCGGTTCGGGTGAACTGGTAGGGACAGCGGCACAAGGCTCCACCCACCCACCCAGACATCATCAAGAACCTTCTGCGCATGCACAGAAGGTTCTGCACATGCCCAGATGTGCATTCATGCACTCCGACTACCAAGCCGGTAGTGAAGAAAATAGGATACTATTACTGATGTAATGCATGATAGTTTCAGGGCAACGACTGGTGGATTTTCTGAGATTTTTCCCTTTCCCATCCAGTATCACCCATGGATAGAAGAGCCAACCCCGTATTCCTCCCCTGAGTGTCTAGCTGGATGTAATTAGTGATTGAAGTCTATATTTTGTATTTATTTTGCTCTTTTGCCATTCTCTGCATGCTTATTTTGACAAGAAGGTAGACCACCTAAAGCAACCATCCACTAAATATTCTGTTGGCAAGAGATGAAAGAGATGCTCCACAGTTGAATCTTCTAGATCAATCTCCTCTTCAAAACTAGTAAAAATATGTCTGGATAAAACATTGTGAGAAGGCTTTTCAATAAACCCTCTAGTAGGTGAAAATCGAAACCCAGAGGTGTGGACCTAGGAGAGACCAGTGCTCTGTAAAATATGTTGCTGAAATAGGGATTGCAAAGTTGCTGAATGTGAAATCAAAAGAACAACGGCTGACCTGGTTATATAAGAGGCAAAATGAAGATGCCATAGTATAGTAGGCATAATATAGATTCCTTGATGGGAATATAAAATCAGTGGATACTATTAGTACAACCCCCCACCCCACCCTGAAATAACAGATATGGTGTACTGTGTAGACGCCAGCTGCACCTTTCAAATCATTATGGTAACCTAATTAAGATTCTATCAGGGCATCAATGACCGAAGTGAGGCTTGAAAAAACCTGTGCTGTTTATTGAGAGTTGAGAGAAAGGCTCCCAAATGACTCACCTGTTCCTTAGGAGGAATGACTACCTCATTCAAGACAGACTCTTTTCCCAATAAAGTAAGGCCAAGAATTAACTCTCCAGAGCAGCTCTGTGTTACCCTTCAGTATATTAGCCTACATCCAGTCCATCCCCTTTACACAAACTGTCAATACCTCCATAGCCTCTCCTGATTCAGTTGGAAAAATGAGGCAGATTGGTGGTTTCTAAATGTGACAAGAAATAAAAAAATTAAATCAAGGAGTGGGGGTGGGGAGAGAGAGACAGACACATAGGCAGAGAGTGGTTGTCATCTTGCATTACTGACTAATAGCCCAGACAGAGGTGGTATTCAGCTGGTTCTTTCCAGTTCGGGCAAACCAGTAGTGATGGCTACGGGAGGCTCTGCCCACCCGCCCCAATGTAATGCATGACCTTCTGGGAACTGACATTTGCGAACTGGTAGAGAAGGTAAGTGAATCCCACCACTCAGCCCAGAATTCTGGATGGCCTCTCCCAGCAATTTCATGTGCATACAGCAGTGGTGAGATTCAAATTTTTTTACTACCAGTTCTGTGGGCGTAGCTTGGTGAGTGTGGCAGGGGAAGGAGGATACTGCAAAATCCCCATTCCCTCCCCATCCCGCTAATCTGCTTTCCAGCTCCGTTCTCCTGTGTAGGGCAACAAAAGAAGACCCAACCGACTCAGGAGGAAGTGAATAGATCAGGGATAGGGCCAGCCAGAGGTGGTATTTGCCAGTTCTCCGAACTACTCAAAATTTTTGCTACCGGTTTGCCAGAATCGGTCAAAACTGACTGAATAACCACTCTGGTGTACAGAATCAATTGGGAGAAAGTATAGAACCTGGAGGGCCATATAGCACCAGTAACATAACCTGATTATGTCCACTCCCCTGTCCCACCATTAATCTCTGTTGCCAGTTTTCTAAAAGGAAAGGAAATTCACATTGCAGAATGCTCACCATTTGCAAATTGCTAAGAAATACAGCAGTATCTCATAACAGATGCTGCTGAGAAAGCCAAGACAACACACAAAATCGGACTCCTTCACAATAAAGGCTGTTGGTCAGGCCACTGAGACTGATCGAGGGACTATCTGAAGCCAGGAGGAAATGGTTCTAGGCTCTACCTTGGCTTCTTCTAAGCACCTCAATAGTAAACAGATATCACCTTGTTTACCCTCTTGCCCTCAAAATTATGTTTGTCACTAAGCCATCAAATTCAGGAAGGTTGCCTTCCAAGAGATTATACTACCATCCAATGGCGAAACTCAGATGTTTTTACTACCGGTTCTGTGGGCATGGTTTGGTGGGCATAGCAGGGGAAGGATACTGCAAAATCCCCATTCCGTCCCCACTCCCGGAGAAAGGATATTGCAAAATTTCCATTCTCACCACACTCTGGGGCCAGCCAGAGGTGGTATTTGCCGGTTCTCTGAACTACTCAAAATTTCCGCTACCAGTTTTCCAGAACCTGCTGAATTTTATCCCTGCTACCATCTCTTTCAAGGCTGAGGACCCAATAACTTTTAGATAGTACTTTGATCATGGCAAAAGTGCTCTTTAAAAGGCAACTGGAGTTTCTTGGCTTTTTTCTTTGAAAATGTTTTGCTTCTCATCCAAGAAGCTTCTTCGGTTCTGATTGAAGAACTGAAGAGAACTGAAGAAGGTTCTTGGATGAGAAATGAAATGTTTTCAAGGAAAAAGCCAAGAAAGTCCAGTTGTCTTTTGAAAAGCATGTTTGGGACAACAATGACCTTGATGGTTGAGAATCTCCATAGATGTACTTTTTTCATCTGTCCCACTAGCTCTTTTGCCCAAGATTTTAAAACAGCTAGTTGGGTTGACTCCCACAAACCAATACTCCCCTTTTATTAATGAAAAAGTATATATCTTGTTCTTCTAATATTAAAAACATTATTCAAAGGATGCTCCTTCACATGTTCCACCCTTAGTTGAAATGCATTTTCCCCATCACTTAGCAGTGAGCCAGGTGATGCAAGCATTTTGAAGGTAATTGGCATAAGAATCTTAAAAAATGTTTTCCAAGATATCCTTCAAGTGTGAAATGTTATGTCTTTGGAAGCTATTTGGAGAACATTTTATGGGTCTTGGAGGCCTCTTTTCCATTCCTGGGACGTTAACACATTCCTGAAAATTTGGGAGCCCGAATTTGTTGACATTGCTAAGCAGTCTGCTTTCCATGGTCCTCTGCTTTTCTAGTTGTTGACAAAGTGTTTTCTTAGCTTCCAAGGGCTTATATCAGGAAACGTTCCTCCTGGCTACTTTTGAACAGCATTATCTGTAGCTCCAGCCATTTGGACAGCATGTAGTACAACAGTATTTTCTAGCATTGATGTCTTCGTCACACCCTGTAGCTACTGAATAAATCAAGGCCTGTTTACATTTCTGTTCAGCTTTATTTCCATCTCATTTAACATGTGAGAGGAATGGAAATGTATTAACCTTTGAAGGAAACTCTTCTTTGACATTACGTTTGATTCAGATACGAGAGGTGCTAGTAATTATGTTCAGTTGTGGAACTCCCTGTCCTCGTGCTTCTGAAACTGACTGTCAACATTGGCATTACATCTCTGAGCAATGTTATGCCTTTTCCAGCATGACGCACAGTCAGGTTCTCTTAGTGGCTTCAATGCTGAGCAAATGTTCAGAAGTGCATGTCTAGATAACCTTCTAGACCACAGAAATTTGCAACAGCTTTGTTTTAAGGTAGTCTCTAGAACAGTGGTGGTTAACCTTTTTGGTGCCGAGTGCCCAAAGTGTGCGTGCATTTGCACAGGAACGTGCCCCAATCCCCAAAATGCAATTTGAGCACCACCACCCCTTGCACATCTGCTCTGTCCCCATAGGTTTGCCATCATGGCTCTAGAACCTCACTGAATCAACAGGGCACAGATGATTTGGAACCCTGAAGAAACTTTGGGTTATTTTTATTTATATTGTGTTGGGGCGTTGATGGGAGTTGCAGGGGTTGAAGTTAACCTGAAGCACACAGGTTAAGACAAAAATCAAATCTGATGTAAGGTAACTTTGAATGTAGCTAATCTGATAATTGCATATCATCTCTCTTTATCTCTAGCTCTCCATCTTTGTATGTGTATCAATAGCTATAGCACTTAGACTTATATATCATTTCACAGTGCTTTTTGCAGCCCTCTCTGAGCGGTTTACAAAGTCAGCATATTACCCCCAACAATCTGGGTCCCCATTTTACCCACTTCAGAAGGATGGAAGGCTGAGTCGACCTTGAGCAGGTCAGGATTGAATTCCTGGAATGAGCAGTGAGTTAGCCCTTCAGTACTGCATTCTAACCACTGAGCCACAATAGCTCTTTAGTTAATTAATTAATTGTAATTAATAGTTACAATTCAACAGCAACTAAAAGAATTGGGTGAGACCTCTCCAAAAACTTCGTGTAGCTGTAGGGCTGCAGATTTTGGACATTTGCTCAAGATCATGGGCAATGGGGAAGGAATGACAAGAGTGATTGGGGGGAGGGGTGTAGTCTTGCATATGTGCTACTTGTGTCAGTCATCCTGATGTAACTGTTATGCCAGTAGTAGGAGTATATTGTATGGCATGTCATCAGAATTTTACACTCAGTTTTAAATTGCTTTTATTATGCTACATTAATGCAATTTTGCTGTCCAGATCTTTTATTGTCCTGATCTTTGATTAAATGAATTCGAAAAACAATGGTATTACTTAGAGCCAAGGTGGCACAGTGGTTAAATGCAGCACTGCAGGCTACTTCAGCTGACTGCAGTTCTGCAGTTCGGCTGTTCAAATCTTACCGGCTCAAGGTTGACTCAGCCTTCCATCCTTCCGAGGTGGGTAAAATGAGGACCCGGATTGCTGGGGGCAATATGCTGACTCTATAAACCGCTTAGAGAGGGCTGAAAGCCCTATGAAGCGGTATATAAGTCTAACTGCTATTGCTATTGCTATTGCTACTGTGTAATTATAGCATTTGCAAGGTTATGGTGCTACACAAATGTAAGCCAGTTTGGTCTAGTGATTGAGCCCCCAGGGAAGAAAACAGGAGACTCTGAATCAGTGGTGAAATTCATTTTTTTTACTACTGGTTGTGTGGGCGTGACTTGGTGGGCATGGTAGGGGAAGGGTACTGCAAAATCTCCATTCCCACCACACTCCAGGGGAAGGATACTGCAAAATCCACATTCCTACCCCACTCCAGGGGAAGGATACTGCAAAATGCACATTCCCTTCCCACTCTGAGGCCGGTCAGAGGTGGTATTTGTTGGTTCACCGAACTACTTCAACTTTCTGCTATCGGTTCTTCAGAGAAATTCTGCTGAATTTCATCCCTGCTCTGAATTCTAGTGCTGCCTTAGGCATGAAAAAATGATAATATAATTATGCCGTGAAATAGACTAACATGAAAGACTGATACATATATGAATTGAATACTTTAGAACTTTTGTTTTAAAATGGATAAGGATAACAATGAATTTATGTATACTTGATAGAGGATTGGTGATATAATGTATAACTTTAAGTATATATTATAAAGATATCTTGTTGATAAATAATCTTAATAAGGAAGTAATTAAAATTGATATATATATGAAGTGACTATTTAGAATACCTTGTTGAAAAATAAGGAAGAACATCTTTGTTTGAATGTATGATGTACAAGGACAATAATGAACATAAGCATACTCGATAGTTGATTGGTGGAATTATATATAATTGAAAACAGTGATATACAAATATAAATGGTTGGTAATTTTTTTCATATTGGGATATGTGATTATATAAAGGTATATTGTTATTAAACAGACAATCAAGAATGTAAGGGAATTAGGTTTATTGGGAAAAATATATTAATTGTAATTGAATATACACTGTACAATGAAAGTGAGGTACCTAGTTATATTAGATGAAAAATCTGTGATTGTAAATGTAATTGAGAATATGGATGCAAAAACACTTGTAACCAAACGACATGCTGTATGTAATGATGAGAATTTTTTATGTTGTTTTTTTATGTTTAAAAATAAAAACAAATTAAAAGAAATGTCTGGGTGACTTTGGGCCAGTCATTCTCTCTCTCAGTCCCATCCACCTCGTGGGGTTGTTGTTGTGGAGAAAAATAAGAGGAGGAAGGAATATTGGTTATATTTGTTGCCTTCAATTACTTATAAAAATAATAAAGGTGAGAAATAAATAAGTAAAACTACAATATATAAATAATAAATATATAAATAATTTTGGGCATTGATGTGGTATGCTGAGGATCCTACTGCAGTACTATGTATTACTGTGAGGATCCTTATGTACTTAAATCTAAGTCTGGCTAAACCTTTAGAAAAAGCTCATTGAGATGTTCAACTGAACACCATTATGAGAAAGAAATCTAAAAGGGTCATTGCAAATTGCAGAGCAGTTGCAGATAATTCTCAACTTATGACCATTTGCAATGTCCCCAAGGTCATATGATTGCAGTTTGGGCAATTGGCAACCAGCATGTATTTACGATGGTTGCAGCATCCTGCGGTGTGTGTGTGTGTGTGTGTGTGTGTGTGTGACGTGATCCCCATTTGCAACTTCCTAACCGGCTTTTGACAAAGTCAAAAGTCAATGGGGGAAGCCAGATTCACTTAAGAGTCTCAGCAAAAAGAGATCATAAGATTGGGCCTGGTGATATGATGATTCATTTAACAACTGCTTCGCTTGGAGAAGTTCCAGTTCCAATAATGGTCATAAGTTAAGGACTACCCATACAATATTCTTGTCAGGCCTGCAAGCCATCTTTCCTTTTTGGACTTCAGGCCTGCCACACTTTCTACTGTGGGAAAATGGGAGGGGGGATTATATGGAGTTGAGTGAGGTGTAGCCATAACAACATTCTTCTTAGAAACTCAAGATCATCCTTTGTGTCTGCACCTGGCCGGAACTGGATGGGTGGACTCTGTCTTCATGGCAGTGGAAGATTGGACCATTTGATGAACTTGTGGGTGTTGAGGCAGGATCTTGAACTTTCAACTGGGTGGGGAAAACCTGGAAGCTTTCAGATTTGGGTTTTCCCAGATGTGCCAACACGGCTCTTTTAATAAATTGCAACTTTGAGGAACTTCTAGCCTTGGAGTGTTATTTGCTTGAGGATGCTATTTGGAACCCTAAAAATCCTTTTATATAGCACTTGGTTATACTACTAATATATCCCCCCCAATTTAGTACATAGATTTTGTAAAAACTCTGATCTTTTTTATATGCTCAGCAACAGAATTCTAAAATGTGCTGCTTCAGCAGATAAAGTGGAAATACTAAGGAACTACATTACTAAGAAATGCTACATTAACATTAAAGTCACGCTCCAAAGAGGGATCTTGGTTACAAGTGTTTAGATTCAAAATCCCAATAAGAGGACATGAAGCAAACAAACAAGCAAATCACTCAGGACACTTAATTTATTCATCCTGTGATTGAGGTCATGATTTCCACTTAATAAAATGCAAGCTAGTCTGTATCGAGCATGATCTGTATACTTATCATCTCCAAATATGCCGAATCCCAAATTCTATCATCAGAAGAAATTGCAAATAAATAAGACAGGTATATTTGCTGTTCCGTATGTCAAAGTCTTCGAAATGTGGAGAATGTGACAAGGAGAGATGAAAATGTTTTATAGGATGCAGAGCTAGAAAGTAATGGTTGTTGACAAATAAAAGGAGAGATGGGTGAAGACCTCTCTCTAGCCATGAGATTAATGTCCATGGAATTAATACATACTAGAATCCAATTTGAAAACTTTCCTGGGAATTGAAGAAGATATAATAGACAACGTTTCTGTAAATATAGGTAGTCCTCGTTTAATGACCACTAAATTTAAAAGAAAATCACATGACCACAATGGGCTGCTGTGGTTGTTAAATGAGTCACCATAGGTCATTGACAGCAGGCATTAAGCAAGACATGTGACTGTGTCTTGTGATTTTGCTGCTGGCTTCTCCATTGACTTTACTTGTCAGAATCTGACTGTGAAGTGCACAAATGTGATGACATAACCATGGTTGTAAGTGTGAGGTCCAATTGTAAAGTTACTTTTTCACTGCTAGTGTAACTTCAGACAATTGCTAAACAGGGAAGCTGTTGCTGTAGCCTAGAGGTAGAGTTCTTCCCTCACAATCAGAAGGTTGTGAGTTTGATCCTAGGGAGAGGCAGATGTGGGGTCTCCTGCTTGGGCAAGGGGTTGGACTAGATGATCTGCAAGGTCCCTTCCAAATCTGTTAATCTGAAGTGGGTGAGTAATGATAAAAAAATGAGAAATGCATGAGTTTGATATAATTGATTCTATTTTTTGATATAGAGAAGACATGATAAATTGAATAGGCTTGAATTATGGCTAATTTTTATGCAAACGGTTTGAAGGTTGGTTGCTGAATACAGACAGATGATATGTGCTGGAAACAAAACATATGGAAGGAATAAATTGATTATTAAGCAACTTACGGTAGTACTAAAGGAATACGACAGGGATGTATGATGTTGCTTTTGTTGGTTAATGCATTATGGAAAAACAATACATATTTGTGAAGATGTTAGAACTGTGTTATCAGGGAGCTGGATGCATCTCCCTTTATATGCAAAAATGTTGGTATCTCAAATAATTTGCAGCAAATATTAGAGAAGTTATATGATGCAATCAGAAATATCACTCAGAAAATTAATAGGTCAAAGACCAGACTATTTGTGTTTGACAGGTGAAGTAGAGTGCATGTTTGCAAGTTATACATAAAAGCAAAAATAAAAATAAAAATGAGAGCAGTTAGTTTGAGTATTTTAGCAGAAAGTGTCTTAAAGACGGGGGACATAAATGGAAATTTTTCAAGAAGTGCAAGTATTGGTAGAAAAGCAGTGGGTGGCAGGAAATAAATGTTGAAAGAAATAAAGTAGCTGTGTATAAGAATGTGCCTCTGACCATTTTATGGAAAGCAAGAATTGGATATTTCAGGAGAAAAGCTGAATGCACTGGAACAGAAGTCTTAAGAAGTCTGTGTTTGGTAGAACAAGAAGAGATAAAGTCATGAATGAACAGTGCTGAATGTATGTGGATTGAATGCAGAAGTAGGTGACCTGAATATTTTTGGCCTTGGATGCAGAACTAGGATTGAATGAGGTAATAGCAAGAATGATTTAAGTATGGCATTGTGAATAGTGTTCGTGTAAACTAGATTTAATTATATGTACTTTTTCTTATCTCCTGCCTCCAATTTCTTTCCCTCACTTCTTTGTGTGGTTTTTCTGTGCGTTGCATTATGTTGCATAGCCTCAAAAGAAATATTGTGATGGAAATGTATTCATGTATTTATCTTCCCGGTTCCTCAAATATAAGCATCATTTTTGTTTTCTTCTGTATTTTCGCTTTTGAGTCTAATTTGAGTTTGGGAAACTGCAGTTTGCTAGGTAGCATTTTCAGAAGTGGTTCTTTCATCACTTTCTTTATAAGTTGGAGAAGGAGGGAATGGCCCAAAGTCACTCAGTCGGCTTTCATGCCTAAGGCAGGACTAGAATACAGTTTTTCCCATTCCTAATTCAGAACTTTGTCTGCTCACTGTGGACAAACTCACTGTAGTCAAATGGCTTTCAATTCTCCTTGACATTTAGGAGAAGAAGACACTTATTGAGTGTCTCCAGTTATAGGTTTTGTGTCTGTTCTGAGCGGAGGAAATCTAGTTGCAGAAAATATAAATGAAATGAAAAACAGGGCAGGAATAGCCGGGGGAGGTTCTTGCCGCCGTCGGCAGCTTAATGAAGCTGCCCTCAGAGTTCTGGTTCGTATATCTATTTAAGATCTTAGATAACTCTTTTTCCATTAAGGAAAAAGTAGGGAGGGTCCCTCAGCCAGTTAGAATCCTCTTTGAAGTTCGTAGCCTTTTTTTCTTTTTGGCTGCGAACGAAAGAGAGTGAATCAACGAAAGCTGAGTCATTTACTCCGGCCAGATCTTCTCAGCTGTTTTTTTTTCAGCTCTAGGCGAGTTACTTCCCCCCCCAGAACAAGCCTTTGTAATTAACCAATTTAAGATCAATCCGGGCAGTGACCATACCTGTGAATTTTTCCTTTTTCTCTATTTAAAATACCAGCTTCAATTTTATAAAAGACTCCTTTTGTTTAACCTTTTTTTTTTCTTAAAAAAAAAATGGCGATTTTGTAACTTCCGCATTTGCTATAACGATATATCTTCAACTTCCTGGACAGACTTAAGGGATTACAAACTAATTAGCCCTGTTCCCTCGAAGATTTCTTTTTATTGATTGCCAGGGGTTTGTTGAAACTACCTTATCTCAAATTAATGTGAGCAGAGACTCTGTTTGCTTCCCTTTTTATCATGGCACCGAAATCGAAACCCAGACGCTCATCTCAGGCATTTGTTACAAAGCCGCTGTCCTTGCCTTCTACGCCCTCTACTGGAGATTTGCTAACGAAAGAATTTCTTTTTGAAATCCTTAAAGAGTTCAGAGAGGAAATGCAAAAATTTATTTCAGACTTTTATGACAGACTTGATGCCAAGATTGCTCAAACAAAGGAGGATATGATCGAGGTTATGAATGTTATGACAGATTATATTGCTGGAATGGAGGATAAATTGGAACTTTTGGAAGAAGCTAATTCCAACCTGACATCTAAAATTGAAATATTACAACAGGAAATCCAAATTGCGCAAAAACAACTTGTCATGATAAATTATAAGAAGACTGAGTCTGCAATAAGAGTTAGGGGATTGCGTGAAAATGAGCAGGAGAATTTGAAACAGACCTTTTTTGAGGCTTTTAGTCACTCGGTGGGAAGTCCGGGACTTAACTTTGATTGGCAGATTCAAAAAATCTATCGCCATAATTCGTACGTAGCAAAACAGCGACAACTTCCGAGGGACATAATTATATATTTTGCCACAAGAGAATCCAGAAACGCGATAATACAGGAGTTCTACAATAATAGGCTGCGAATTGATGGACAGGACTTGATTGTTTTCAAAGAAATACCACCTCAAATATTAAGAGCCAGAAGAGACTATGCCTTCTTAACTAAGGAACTCAGAAACTCTCAGATACAATACAGATGGGAAGTGCCGTTTGGTATTACTGTTACATTTGATAACCAAAAACATTGCCTCAACTCTGTTTGGGAAGCCCGAGATTTCTATTACAATATTCTGAAGGCGGGACTTCCTGAATTACCCGGACATGGAGAAAGACAAGGAGAAGGAGAAGAGAAACAGCGGAACACGTGGCTACAAGGCGAGAGGCATTGCTTTCCCCCTCCGGAAGGGCAGAAGAGTAGAGAATAAAGACTTAGTTATGCTTCTAAAACATTTGCTTAATTTTTAATCTGAATAATACTTTGTGATTTCTGTCTTGGGTAAAACGGTATAGCTGCATACTGACGAAGAGACATTGAGACTGAAAGAGACTGAAAGAAGTGGCGATGATTTTGGAATATATATTGTATGGGATTTAAACAGGATTCGATGGATAACTTTGAATTTCTACTTAATTGTTCATGATTTATTTTTTAGGGTGAGGAGAGCAGAGATCGTGATCTTCTTGGATTGTGGTTCGGGTTGAATGGAGCTGGGAAGTGTGGGGTAGATGGGAGGGTAGTGAAGGTTTAAGTAGAGTTTATTTTGAGACAGAAAGTAAGCTGATCTTTGTATAAATTGTTATTTGAATATAATGTTTGGAAAGATATACCTATAGAGTCTGCAGGAAGGTGAAGCAAATATAAGAGGAGTACAGATGAAAATAAAATATATATATGGACACGGGTAAAGGCAGGATGGGAGGAGTTGGAAAAGGAAACCGAGAGAAGTATTTGAATGTTTAAATGGTTTAATAGAGAAGGAGGTAAAAGAGATAAATCAAAGGTTTGGATATTTAGATAAAGAGATAAGGCCTTCGCTGGAATTCCATTTAATTAACTTACTTGGTTTCAATATAGTTTGAAATCCTGCAAGTAATAAAATAACTGAAATTAGGAATGAGGTACATTGTTTAAGATTTAAAAATGATGGGAAGCTGAGTTTAATGTAGAGAATTTGTTGATTTTTCCCGTTTTTCCTTTTTTGTGTGTGTGTGTGTGTGGTTTTTTTTCTTTTTTTACTATTTCCTTTTTTTTTTTGTTTTTCATTTATCTTTTATCTTTTAATTCTAAAGTTATTTGATTTTAATATACTCCAGACTGTGCTTGATAAAAAGTTATGCCGGGTATGGGACCTGGGAAGCCGAAAGGGGTTAGGGAGGGGGGTTTAGGGGGGGGAGGGTGGAGGGTGGAAATACAGTCCCAATTTTCAGAACAATAAGAATGCACTTGTATACTGTTGCTCTCTTTTCTTTTTTTTTCTTTTTTTCTTTTATTTTCTCTTTTTTCTTTTCATTTTTCTTAATTTTAGAGTAAAATATAAACTGAATAGATTAATGAATTGTAGAGATACACCAAAGTGAGGAGTAGAGGGAAAGAAGAGGGAGAAGTAAAGAGGGAGTGAGAGGGGAATGTAAGGAGGGTGAGATGGAGGGAAGGGGAGAAAGGAATGTTTGAGGGGGAAGGGAAGTAGAAGAGGGGAATGTTGGAGGGGAGAAATGAAAGTTGGAGGGGGAGAAGAAAGGGTGTATGGGGGATTGAAGTGCTATGTTGGTTTTCTATGGTGGAAGATGAGTTGTGTTCATTGATTTTCCCTTTTTTTTTTAAATGCACAGTATATAAGTGATTGTATAAAATGAAAATGAAAATGAAATAAACAGTTTTAAAAGGAAAAACAGGGCAGGAATAATAAGGAATACCTGGGATTTTATTTATGGGCCGTGTGAATGGGTTATTGGAGCTTATTGGAGAAACATGATATTAACACATCTCCAGAAGAATTACTCCCCCTTGTGCGCTGGATGCTCCTGTAGGAGATGATTAGGCTGAGCCCGAGGGAGGGGTAAAACACATCATCAGTTTGGAGTCATTACATCTTTGTAAGATTATTATTTTATTTTATTTGGTTTGTCAAGCATGTATGACAAAACAAGTATAAATATGAATATAACATATAAACATCTAAGTATAAGCAGGTATAGGTATAGACATAAGAAATGAGTACAAATAAATGCGAACAGTAGGACAGGGACGGTAGGCATGCTGGTGTGCTTAGGCACACCCCTAAGATACCTCAGTCCAGCCCCACCTGAAGTCTGATGACTCTTATCTGGCTCCAATTTGCACTGACTGTCAGTAGATCCGCTTCTTGTGTATAGGTAACATGAAATAAACTTGTAGTGCTTTTGAACTCTATCCTGGCTCCTGATTTCTTCCTGACAGCTCCCTAGAGACTGTTCTCCTGCTACATTTCTTCTTGACAACTCAACTGGTTCCCCATGCAGGGCAAAGCAAGTATGTTGATTCTGTTGCTTAAGGGCATCCCTCAAGTCCAAGGGAGCACACTTCTCAACTTGATGCCCGTTTGAAGCTACGACAGACTTCCCCAAGGCTACTTTTGACCCAAATTTGAACTTACAACAGCCCCCCCTCCTCCGAAGTCACATGGTCACATTTTGGGTGCTTGGCAACTGGCTTGCATTTACTGTATCGCCATTTTCAGTGTCCCATATTCACGTGACTGGATTTATCACATCCCTCACCCAGAAACCAGCATTTACCATATTTTTTGGAGTATAAGATGCACCTTTTTCCCTCAAAAAAGAGGGTGAAAATCTGGGTGTGCCTTGTACACTGAATACAGCATTTTTGGCCTCCTGAAGCCCACCCACTTTGTAAAAATGGCTGTGCAGAGGGTTTGGGTGGCTTGCAAAGTGCTCCTGAGGGTTGGGGGGAGGGCAAAAAAGAGCAAATGGGTAATTTTTGCTCCCCCCAACCCCCAGGAGCACTCTACAAGCCTCCCAAAGCCTCTGCATGCCCTTTTTATTTTTTTGCAAAAAAACAAAATATGCAGAGTGCTTGGGAGGCCTGCAGGGTGCAAAAACTCTTTTTCTTCATTTACCTCTTCAAAATCATAGTGCGTCTTATACTTCGGTGCATCTTATAGTCCGAAAAATATGGTATTTCCTATTTCCGGTAGAAAACTCTCATTGCAGAAATGGATTTGCTTAGTGACCATGACATTCGCTCAATAACCACTGGAAAAAAAGTCATAAAATGGTGACTGGCTTAATGACCGATGCAATTATTGTAATTCCAGGCTGAATTTTGGTTGTAAGTTGAGGTCTGTTTGTGGAGAACAGCCTTCTTCTTGAGACAGTGCAAATTTGTGTCTCTTCTGTTACTCCTCAAATAAGCAAAGATAAGCCTCTCAGGCCTCTTTCATCTGCTTAAAAATCCTTCTGCCCTTGGACTGGATTAGCCGAACTTTTTCACCAGACTTGGAGCTCACTCATGGCCATCGCCCTTGAATAAATATAACCTTTCTTACAGAAGGAACTATTAATATGCTTTTGTGTTATATGAAGACTGTGCATGAAGATCTGAAATGCACTTGCTCAGCTGTTTTAGAGTATGAGATTGTTTTGTCCGTCTCACATTCACTGGAATTGGGTTGTTTTATTTTCTATAAGAGGTAAAGCTAAAGAGAAATCTAATCAAATTTCGTCGAGATGGAATCTGAAATGCTTTCAGTCAGATGCTTCTATTTTTGAAAGTGTTGTTTTAAATGAATAGAAACTGGTTCAATACTTCAGGCGCACGGATAACTTCCAAGTTCTGTTACTGCAATAGGTGGCGTGGCCAAACTGGGGGAGAGAAGCAAGAGATTGAAACAAGTGGAACCTCCCCCCCAATGCTACATTTGCATAGTTCTATATATATATGTATAGTTTTATTAGTTCCCATGTTTAAAGCCATTGTTGTGTCCTGTCAGCTGCCAGCAGAGCTAGCAGCAGAGTCAGACAAGGAGGAGGTTGAGGGGGAGCCTGGGCTAGCTTTGGAGCCTTTGGAAGGCTCTGATAAGGCAACAGCTTCAGAGGGAGAGTCGGGGCCTTCCGTCCTCCCCCAGGTGGAGAGGCAGCTGTCTTCAGGGCCTGAGTTGAGTGATGGGGAGGAATGCATGGGGCCCTTCCCAGATGCACATATGTGGCAGTGGTGGGTTGCCAATTTTTTTACTACCAATTCGGGCATACTCCCTCAACGCTTCTGCGCATGCGCAGAAGCATCTGGGCGAATGGGCAGAGTCTCCCGCCGCCACTACTGCCAGTTCACCTGATCCGGGCTGAACTGGGAGCAACCCACCTCTGGTATGTGCAGAGAGGAAAAGAGAGGAGAGCAAAGGAAAGCAATAAGCCAACTCTCAGGGAGAGGCAGATGCAGACAACTGCTAGCCCATCCCTGGCTGGGAAATAAACAGGGGTGGGTTCTGGCAGGCACTACTGACAGTTTGCTTGTGTGCACACTTTGCGCGCGCATGAGCAGTCCAATTAAAATTGTTCTGCACAGGCACAGAACCAAAGAACAAGATGGTTGCACCACTGGTGCTGCCCGGGGAAGTGGTTTGTTTTATTCACAAGTAGACATCACTACTTGCGAAGGCTGGGTCAGAACAGCCACCAGTTAAGGATGAAAAAACTTTCACTTTTTTCAGTCACTATTGTAGACTTTCTCTTTTTTTAAAAAATATTTTTTTTATTTTTAAATAAACACAAACAGACAAAACACAACAAACACCACAAAAATATCTTCCATTACAAATTGTAAAGAGTTTGTCAATTGGTTACAATGAGCTTTCGTGCATCCCTTCCAGTCATCACCTAAAATTCATATCAAGTTATATATTTTAAATCAAATATATTTATTTATATTACTATCATCATACCTCAATCTTCATATGACTATAATTATTTTTACATCCCTCATTCCAAAATTTAAGGCAAAACCACATGATGGCATTCGGTTTTCTATTTTCAATATCATCCAGCAATATTACATCTTTATGACACTTTCTAAATAAAAATTAATTATGTTTAATAACAAAGTTTCTAGACTTCCTTTCTTAATCACTGTTTACAATTTATATCCAATTTCCCTTTTATCATGTCAATACAAATATTACATTATTATCATTATCAATTATTTATCTAACTATATCCATTATCACTTCATTTTTAACTAAATTTGACTAATATTTTGTTATTAGTTTTCATATCTCAATTTGTGTCTTTCCAGTAATAGTGCAGTCTTATGTCTTTTGCCATTTGTGGAATTAGTCTTCTGGTTATTTTCTTAATCAAATTTGTGTGGACTTCTCTTCGCAACTTGTTGCTTTTTAGGTATCTTGTAAAATCTTGAAACCCTCCATCAGCTTCTTTAATCAGCTTATCTTTGGTTATCAGTAGTGCTTTTGTCAAAATCTCCTTGAATCCATCAATTCTTCTCTTTTTTCTTCTTCTATACCTTGAAATCTGGGGTAGAGCTCCTTTCCATCTATCTTCCCTTACCATGTTCCACTCTTTCCATCTCCAACCACACTCAGTTCACTGTCAATATCCACAATTATCTTGCCTCTTTGTTCATTTTTCCATTGGGTATTTAGGACTCTAACCTCCACTTTTTCCATTTGCTGGATATCTTCAATTTTTCCATTGAATTTTACTGCATTACAATCTATATTTTCCAATCTCTTCTCAATTCTCCCTGTTGTTTCTAATAATTATTAGACTTTCCTCTCTTATTCTCTTTTGGGGATTGCTCAATTAGTCATGTCTGTGTGTATTTGTGTGTGTGGCTGTGTTTATCATTAGCCTCTCTATAAAGAAGGGACTGCAAATTGATTTCAAAAACCTTAAAGATCCATTTATTTATGCCACTTTCCTTGGAATATGTCTGGTTGTTATACAGGTAATCTTCATTTAGTGACCACAATTGGGACTGGTATCTTGCTCATTAAGAACAACAGTAACTAATTGAAACTGGAACTATACTTATCAACTCAGTTCTGCTTTCCTTTGCTTTACAGACTTGTTAAAATCATAAATGGGATGCTGCACAAAAGATCAGGTCCACGTTTGAAGGTCCAATTGAACTGATTTGTTGCCTAAAAGCCTATGCATAAGAATATTCTCAACTAACTGTTTGCACCTGGTTGGAATTAGATACGGGTCAACAAAATTCAAAGGAGGTTGGATTTAGTTTGCTTGTGACTACGTCGGAATTCTAAGTTGATCCCTCTTTTAACTCCACTCCTAGATTGTCAAAGCCACTGCTTTTCCTACACAGGATTTGTTGCAAAATTGCTTCTTCATCATTATTGTAACTACAAACAGTTACTGTACAAGGCAGTTGCTAAATGAGGATTACCTGGACCTGGAATTCCAGTTCTGTTCTAAAGAACTGGGGGCAAAGGCATATGCATTTTAATAGTCCCTTTATTGATGTTTTATTTCTTTTAATCATAGTGCATGCTGCGTTGAGTGAGTTTTGTCCATGTAGGTGACCTGGAGATATTGCAATCTAGCACAACATTGTGCTAGATTTCATTTAGATAATCAAATGCAAAACAGGATAGTCTTGGGTGTCTTTAAGGTGGCTTGGGAGTTCCAGCACAGTTACACAGTTGCAGTTACTTGCCAAATGCCCTCTTCTGCCTGATTGAACATATAGATGCCCAGTCTGACCTGGTATCCAAACATCTTTGTTTATAGTTTATTTGCTTATGTTATGCCAGTTTACTTTTTTGTATGTCTGAAGCTGGGAGGGAAATAGCCTGCTTGGATAAATTCCTATTGACCATCATCACACATTTTGCTGTGCTTCTCCAAATTTCAAGCAAGTGCAGTAATAATCTTGGGTGTAAACTGCTAGTCAGCAAATATGGATGAGATTTAGCACAGAGGTTTTGAGCTTTAATGCCAAAAATGAATGCTTGGAACTGGACTTCCACAAGCTGACATAAGTGCCGATCTTGGGTGTTCCACCCAAATGAGATTTTTTTTAAAGTGAGAAATCATTTTAAAACACACAATAAGCCTATGCCTTATCGTTTTGCTGCAGATACAACTGGGGAAATTGAATTATAAAATAAGTCAGGACAATTAGACTTTGCCCATTAAGGCTGCAGCCAATCATTCTGCCATCTCAGTTAATTTTCCTTCCTTCCTCCCTCCTTCCCTCCCTCCCATTCAATGTACTAGAGCAGGCATTGGTCTATAGCCATGATGACAAATCTATGGCATGCATGCCACAGGTGGCACATGGAGCCCTCTCTGCGAACACGCAAGCCATTGACCAGCATGTGTGCCTCCCGCTGGCCAGCTGAGTTTTGGGTTTACCCTGCAGGTGGGAGATGCATACACATACCTTTCTCCTCACGTTCTGCAGCCTGTGCCTTCCCAGATCTCAGAGATTCCACCCCCAGGACTGTTTTGAGTTGCAAGGCTTTTTCCCCCTCTCAACCCTTCACAAAATGGCACTATTTTACCAGAACTCTTTCTATTGGGAATAATACCAGAAACTAACAACAAGGACTTGAAATATCTGATTGTGAATGTTTTAACAGCTGCTAGAATTGTATTTGCCAAAAATTGGAAAAACGAGAAAGTACCATCACAGGAGGAAACTATTTGGAAAATAATGGAATGTGCCAAAAAGAGTAAGCTTAGATTTGAAATTAGAGAACAAGATGATGAGCAATATTATAAAGTATGGGACTTGTTTTACCAATGGCTAGTTAAAAAACCTGGGAATGAAATTGTTTACTTATGTTGTAATAGTTTTTTGTTTTTTCTTTTCTTGCTATGATATAGAGTACTATTCACATAATATGTAAAGTACAAAAATGATTTTAATGTATAAGAATGGGATGATTTGAACACCTTGGTATAAATGTAGGTAGCGACCATTTTATATTAGAAAGATCTTTGTATATTAAACGGATCAATGATGATGTAAGGAACAATTGATATATATATATGAATTGAAATGCTTAACCACTATATGGATTAATAATTAATAATGGGATGATTGGTGACATTATAATTGAAAATATGACTGTATATTATAAATTAATGGGAATCCTTTGTTCTATTTTTCGCTCTTTCTCCTTAGAGATAGGTGACACTATAATACTTTAAAAACTCATTGTTATTTGATAGATAATCATGAATTTAAGGAAATAAGGATTGTTACAAATGAAAGAATATTAATGGTAATTTGAATACATAATGCCCAATGACAGCAAAATATTCAGTTATGTTTAATGTAAACCAGTGATGTCAACCCTGAATTTAAGAACTGGTGCACAAAAACCTGTAACCAAACGACATGCTTGATGAAATGGAGGAAAGTTGTTTTTTGTTCTGCTCTTCCTTTGTTTTGTATGTGTTGTTTTGTTTAAGAAAGAATAAAAATATATTTAAAAAACAGCACTGTTTTGAGAAGCCTCCCATCGTAAAACAGTGCTGAGATGCGGGAAAGGGAGGATTTCCCCCATCAGCGCTGTTTGGAGATGTGAGGCTTTCCCTCCCCCCAGTGCTGTTTTGGGATATGAGGCCAAAAGAGGGGGGATGTTATGCGTGTATCCATGGGGCGAGCACGGGGAGGGGGGGTCATTCATGCATGCGTGGGGGGTTAGGAGCGCGGGAGGTGTCACACATGGAAGTGCAGGGGTGGGGCACGTGGGAGGGGCATTGCGTTATGGATGTGGGCATGCGAGCAAGCGCAACAATGCACGCACATGTGCTTTCAGCACCCGAGGAAAAAAAGGTAGCCATCACTGGTCTATAGAGTGGATGTCATGATAAAGGCATTGCATTTATCAGACACATTATAGGCTGCAGTTATTTTGTGATCTCCAAATATTTCAAAAATAATCTTAGCTAATATCCTCACCCTCTCCTCCTCAACGTCCTCTATTTCTTTATTAGAACAGCTGCTTCAAGGGTGATGCTCGAACACTAGGCTGCCACATCAAACAACGGCCATTGTCCAACTCCTAGTATCCTCTGAGGTCTGCTACTCCTAATGCCGATGGTAATGAAGCAGAGCTGATACATGCATGATTGCTACTCCAGGGATGCATTAGAGACTATATGCAAATGGATTGACTGACTGGAGTTACAAGTCAACGAACACAATAGAATATGTGTTTGTTTGTTTGTTTTCTCCCTTCCTTTGTAGGGAGAAGAAGTAAAGTGAAGAGAAGAATGAAAGCCAATCGTCCTATTTTGCAGCTTCCCAAAGCATCTAAGTAATGACAAAATCTTGCAACAACAAAAAAGGAACAAAACATGGGGGGAAAGCAGAGAAATTCTTCTATCCCTAAAGATAAATTGATGTGTTTTGTTACTAGAGGGTGTTGTGCTGGACACCAAAAGCAGAGCTCTTTGTTTCCTCTTTTGCGTGAGAGAAAAACAAATTTATTTCAGGTTGAGAACATGATCAATGACATCTAATATGTGGGGCCAGAGAGACAGATGTTACTTAATCTTAAATCCTAAAGAAATAGGACTCCCCAGTCAATCCTCAAGGACTCAGCAGTTCCAGAAATCCAGAAACTGAATTTTTGTACCAACAAAGCAAACGTTGAAGAGCTTAATCCCAGCCCATTTCATTGACTAATAAAGCTTAAAGGGCATTTTGGCAGAGAAAGCCCTTTCCTCAGCAAAAATATATAAGTTCTGCTTCAGAAATATCTTAGGTTGAAGGAAGAGTGTGGTAATTCGTGGAGTCACATCAGTGTCTTAAAAATACTCCCGACATAACTTATTTGTTATTACGTCTCTAAGGAAATCACCATTGAACATAAAGCTGCAGTCAACATCCTGGAATAAATATGCACTTTGGAATGTTTTTAATCAGAAAAAGACATGATTAAATTATAAGAAACGAACAGGCTTGGGGATGAGGTATCTGTTTTCACACAAAAAAGGCATATACAATACAGCTGAATGCAAGAGATATTCTTTATCAGAAGAAGGAGGGATTAATTATTAGGAACTCTTTCAGTCAGGATTCAGACCAGAATGTAGGACTGAGATGGCACTGAGCATGCTCTGTGAGGACCTCTGGCAAGAACAGAATGGGTGGGGATAGTGCATCCATCCTTGCTCTTCATGACATTTCAGTGGCCTTCAATACCATTGATCAGGATATCCTTCTAGACGGTTTTAAGAACTAGGATTGGACAGCACTGATGGGTGGTGTAGTCCCACAGGGCCCCAGGGGAAGGGGCACAAAGGGGTTGACGGGATAAAGGGGGAGAGGTTGGTGTAGCACTCTCAGGAGCAGATCCCTCTTGTGGGGGGAAAGAGGGGATGAGGCTGTCCTCATAGGTCTTGGAGTGGGAGAGGCAGCCTGAGGGGATACAGGGCAAGGGGAGGAGAGGGGGGGTGAGCTCTGGGCTTCATGGAAAGGTGGCTAAAGGGAGTGTGACCTGGGTTAAACCCTGGGGGGTGCCTGGATTTGGAGGGGGTCTTTGAGAAGGTAGAGGGTGAAACAAGGGTGAAATTCAGCAGGTTCTGGAGAACTAGTAGCAGAAATTTTGAGTAGTCCGGAGAACCGTCAAATGTCACCTCTGGCTGGCCCCAGAGTGCGGTGGGAATGGAGATTTTTCAGTATCCTTCCCCTGCCATGCCAACCAAGCCATACCCACCAAGCCATCTCCAGCAAGCTACACCACACCCACCAAGCCACACCCACAGAACCAGAAGTAAAAAAAAATTGAATTTCACCACTGGGGTGAGGGGAGGAATTGGAGATGCCCCCCCCCAAGATCTGGGTTTCATTGGGGAAAAGCGACCCAGGGGGCAATGGGGGAGGGGAGTCAGAGCCAAGCCTCCCTTTCCACCTTGAGACTTGGCTGATTATTGGGTTCTCTTCCTTCCTGTTGATCCTGTTTTAATTGGTATTGATAATGAGGAGAGGTCCAGGCCACAGCCCTTACTTTGTGGGTGTGCTGCAAGGGTTGGTCCTCTCTCCTCTCTTATTTAACATCTGGTGACTTGATGAGGTGATCCAACAGTCTGGGGTGAACTATCATCAGTAGGCTTTATATCTCAAACTCAGGCTAGGAGAGCTTTTATGCACCCATTCCTGGACTGGGAGACTCTGCTCACAGTCATTCATGCCCCTATGACCTCCCGTTTGGATTACTGCAATGTGCTCTACAAGGGGCTGCCCTGGAAGACCATTTGACAGATTTAACAGTACAGAATGCAACTGCACAAATAATAATAAATGGGGTCTGATATTCGACCCAGGTAGCACTGCTGCTTCGTGAGTGCATCGGTTGCCAGCATGTTTACAGCTGCTGATTGTCACCTTTAAAGCCTTCCATAGTTTGGGACTGGGTTACTTGAGGGACCATCTTCTCTCAGTTGTTTCAGCCCATCCAATCTGATCTAACGGGATGGGCATGTTCTGGATCCCATCAGCTAAATAAGGTTACAAGTGGAGACCAGGAAGTGTGGCTTTTCTGCCTGTAGTACCTGTCCTCTAGAATATTCTCTCTCCTGAGAGTAGGTTGCCTAATCTCTGTTGGCCTTTTGGAAGGCCTGGTTATGTGCTAAACCTTGGAATCCTCTCTCCCCTCCCCCCCTCCCTCCCCCCCTCTCTCTGCATGTGTGTGTGTGTTTATGTGAAGGGACCCATTTTTTTGTTATATTAACATCTATAGTTATGATTTTTCTCAGTTGCTATATATATTATTTTTTTGTATTGTGATGTATTTTTTGTAACTGATTTTATGACTGTTCATCATCCAGAGTCTCTTGAAATGGATGGCCATAGCAATGTAATAAACAAATAAATAATAAACCATGAACTCTCCTTATCACTACCTTTCTTTGTTTTCTTGTTTATTAAATGTATTTTCATTCCATTGTGATTGGGAACATTATTCCAGTTCAAAAGTTTCTTATTGCAAGATTAAGGCAATTAGCGTGAATCAATAAGTTGTATCCACAAATTAGAATAATGTGAAAAAGAGCAACTTTTCAGGTAGCATAAAGTGGTTTTTCTTGTGTGTTGAAGGGAATCTGCCCAGGATAATACATCTCTTTAAGTTTACATGCTCTGTTGTGAGAATAGGAACTTATACCAATTGTCAAGCTTTATGTAGCTGGGCAAAATCAAGAAAAAAAAGAACATAAATTTCTGTATGCTGTATTTTATATACTGGTTATAAAAATATTTTGATTATTCAGAATGCTCAAGGTCAACAGCTGAGGATGTCATTGAGAACATACCATATCTCATAGAGATAGGGGGAAAGATGTAGGAGAAGATCAGACAGAGCTGGAAAGTGGAGTTAAATGTATTATCTTAGAGTCCTTGCATTGCCACAAGTGATCCAAGTCCAGTCCTCCTTGAATTCATTGACCCTTGTTGCTGTTGTTAGTTGTGAAGTCATGTTCGACCCATCACAACCTCATGGACAACGTTCCTCCAGGCCTTCCTGTCCTCTACCATCCTCTGGAGTCCATTTAAGCTCACGCCTACTGCTTCAGTGACTCCAGCCAGCCACCTCATTCTCTGTCGTCCCCTTCTTCTTTTGCCCTCATTGGCCCTTATCTAGTGTCAATTTAGTACTGACTGCTAGTTGATCACTTTCCTGTGCATAGGCTTGAATAAATCTTTTGTGTTGCAACTTAAATATAGTGCCAATCCTTTGTGCCTGATAAAGGATTTATAAATAATTAAGAAGCCAGAAAGAAAAAAGAAGATGGATTTTTTTCCCAGTGATACGAGCATAGCTGAAATATGAGAATCATTTTTCAACAGAAAAAGAAAGCAATGCATTGTAGTAACTCCTTTTCATTTCATGGGATTCCCTATTATTTAAAAAGTCTGATGTCAGAGCATTTTTTTCTCTGATTCAAATTTCCTGCTTATATTTCCATGTGAAAATGTATGATTTACAGACATGTTCAGAAGAAATTTTACATCTCGAACATACCCGAATATCCAGTTTAACTTCCCCAGATATTGTCTATATTTAAATGTCAAAATCAAGCCAACTCCATTTTCCAAGAAGCAGTTTTTATTAATCCCGTATGAAGATGCGGCTCTCATGGATGCTCCTTTATTCATAGCAATCCTATCAAGTTAGCATCCTCAGAAATAATTTTGGATCTCACAAGGAAATGATGGCATTTGATAGTATATTGTTATGTTTCTTCACTGTTAAGTATGGAATTATAATTACTTTGGGTGATCTAATTGGTGGCTAACGACCAAATGGAAACTTTATTTATAACAGCATCCTTTGGGGAGGGGAATTTCAATTAAAGTTGCCTTAGCTTAAAACCTTCATTTACTTTAAATCGTTCAAACAAATCCATCAATCTTTCCGCTTGCACTTTTACTAAACTCTGTCTATGTTTGGCTTTTCACCACAACCTTGTTTCTTTTCAGTACATAAAACAAAAACTCTTCCCCATTTAGAGGAAGGACTGGCAGTGAAATGTATCTTGTTCCATATTGACGGAGCAACTATCTCAAAACCTCTCCTTCCATTCTCTAATGGAATTTACTGGCATGCCAGATAATATATAGAAACAAAATGAAGATACCTGAAAAACCTTTCTTCTTATTGAGTGTGGAGAGAGACCATGAATGAAATTGTTTTGATTAGCATTTCTGAGAGTATATTGGACTTTCCAGACTTCTTCTCTGTTTTACATTTATTTCTTTTTTCTGCAGATGCCTCTGTGAGATCAGGTTTCAAAATTGCTTTCTCCTTCCTTAACCAAAATGAAAACTGAACAGAAAAGGGGTAGAATAATACAAGAGCAATCTTCAGAAACCAAACCTAATTTGAGTTAAGATCTTCTGGAATAGGAATTAGAATTCATTTGCGGTTTCACTTCTCATAGTCTGTTCTAAATGACCATTTGCTGAATGTCTATTAGAAATTACAACAAATTTACAATGCATCCTAGAAGTTACAACTGCCACACATACAAACTCCTGCCATATGTTTTCTGAGAATGGTTCTTAACACTAGGAGTAAGAACAATAGCTGAAAAATTCAGGGCTGTAACACATCTTTTCTACATTTTCAGTGCTAAATTTGCTATTCGCCTTGGGGCAAAATGCAATATAAAAATAACTTAGTTCTTTTGTACATGATCATTTATAGTCTTCAATTAGCTGCTCCATTGGGTTATTCATTCATTATAATGAATAACAGGTCTGCAAAAAAAATTTTCGAGAGCTGTTTTGGTTATTCCACATAATCTTTATGTTTTTTGGTGCGCTGAATACGAAAATGATCTCCATTTTGTCATAGGACATCATATTTCCTGACAATTTAGGTAACTATGTTAAATAAGGCAATACCTCAAAATAAATGGAAATAGACTTATAAAATTAAAGTTTTATTACAATATTTTCATGAAAATCCTTTTTTGAACTGAAATGAGCTCACCTACACACACTAAACTCAATTCTTCTTCCTTGTGAGGCTCCTCTTGGTGCATTTACGCTTGTGAGTAGCATCTGGAATGTCTCTCTGAAGCATCCAACAGTAGTCTGCCATCATTGTAATGCTCCATTTTCCCTGGTATCTCCTTTCCATCTCTTTAAAGTCTTGGTGGAATCGTTCACCTTGTTCCTCACTCACAGCTCCTAAATTTTCAGGAAAGTAGTCAAGGTGGGACTGGAGGAAATGCACTTTCAAACTCATCAGGCAACCTAAAGCTTGAAATGCTTTCAGCATTCTTCTGACGATCTTTTTGTAGTGAGGATCTTTGTTATTGCCTAAAAATTTCTGTAAGACTTCTTTAAATGCAATCCACCCTTCTTTTTGAGGATCCGTCATGGTATTGACAAACTCTTGATCAACTATAAGACTTCTAATGTCTGGTCCGATGAACACTCCTTTTTTCAATTTTGCCTCCGACAGGCATGGAAACTTGGTGACCAAGTATTTGAAGCATTCTCCATCTCTTGGAAGTGATTTTATGAATTGCTTCACCAATCCCAATTTTATGTGGAGAGGTGGTAGAAGAACTTTATGGGAAGGTACCAAAGTTTCTCGGAGGACATTTTTTTTCACCAACTGTTAGCACTCTTGGCTGCCAACTCTTCTTGATCCAGTGATATTGTCGGTCTCGACTGTCCCATAGACATAGAAAACAAGGGTATTTGATATACCTAGCTTATTGCCCAAGCAGCATGCACAAGACCTTCAAGTCCTCACACACTTGCTAACCATGTTCTTCTTATTTACGTTTACGAAGAACCAATTCCAAGTTCTCGTAGGTTTCCTTCAAGTGTACGGAATGACCTACAGGTATGGAAGTGTAAAAACCGTTGTGGAGTAAAACTGCTTTGAGACTTCTTTTTGAAGAATCTATAAAAAGACACCATTGCTCTGAATCATATTGGATTTTAAATTGACCCATCAGACCTTCGACATCGATGCAATAAACCAACTTGTCTTCCTGGGCGAAGTAAGGAACGAACTCCTTTTCACGATGTCTGAACCATGAAGATGACACTCCTGGTAACAATAAATTCCTGCTTTTCAGCTTTGATCCGAGTAACTCAGTGGCATCTTTGGGAAGATTCAAGTCTCTTACCAAATCATTCATCTCCACCTGAGAAAACAATTTTGGTCTTGTATCATCTTCAAAGTCAGAACTTGATTCGTCATCTGGTTCAGGTATGACTTCACCTTCATCAGAGCTAAGTCTCTCTTCCAAGGTAGCAGGGGGCTTGGGTACTGGTATATCTGTGCCAAGGGGGATGGGACGAATTGCTGCGTGAAGCTTGGGGTATGAAATGGAATGCTTCCATTTGGAATTAAACACTTTCACATCACATGAACAAAAGTAACAGTCATCACTATGGTTCTTTTGCTCTCGCCATACCATAGGAATCCCATAACAGAAATATTTTTTCTTACCCTTGAACCAGTTTCGGAGGTCCTCAACACACCGTTTGCACACTTTATGAGGCACCCAAACTTTATCTTGATCTCCAATTTTTAGTCCAAAGTATGCAAAGTATACTTTTTTTCACAAAGTCTGTAATATTCTGCTGTTGCTTCAACACTGCAAATTCACCACAGATGAAACAGAAACTGTCTGGCGAATTAATACTTTTGCAGAGCCATAACATAACGGTTGAAGAATGACGAGCTAACATGAATTGCGATGAAAAAGTGTGAGCAACCTAGAACCAAGAACCTGATGATGATTCGTGCACAAGTCTGGCATGCAGGAGAGAGCAGCTCTGTGTCTGTACACAAAACGTCACAGTGCTGGCCACACCCCCTGCACTGACTGGAAATGCTGCTATCTGCCCTGTGTCTCCCTCCCACTGGATTCTTCAAGAAAGATTAACCCCTTCTACTATTAGAAGCACAGACTTAAAACTTGCTTAGCTTATGTATATATTGCTGACCATCATATTTACAGTGCTATATTTTTTTTACATAACTCGGACAAACCCTTTAAGTTTTTTTTGGCATTTTATATCTTAAATGCACTTATGTGAATTAATTAATAGTAATTTGGACTTTAAATTTGGTTAAAAACCCATAATATAAAAAAATACCAAAAATTAAAAAAAATGATAAATTTGAAGACAATTTTGCATGTTGTGGCAAATCATGACATCTATGAGTTTTTTCAATATTTTATTTGTTTTCAGCACACCAAAATACATGGAAATTAGATGAAAATAATCAAACAGCTTTTTAGTCGCAGACTTGTGTTATACACACTTATAAATTTCTGCTGCAAATTAGGAATCATTTACTAGCCCTGAAAAGCATCAGAGAGTCAAGTACTTTCGCCATACAATGATGTTGCTGAGATTAAATCAACTGCACCATTGTGACACTGCTTTGTAAGAAGGAGACAAAAGTCCATAAAATTCTCTGTTACAGTTCAATGTAGAGCACTTAGCTGGATTAATTTAATCTACACAAACTAGGTCCACACATCACTTAGAAGTATAAATGATGATTTTCCACAATGGCAGAGATCACATAATGCCTTTAGCCACAACCAAATAAAGTATATTATGACTTTCCTTTTGTAAAATAAGAGTGAAAAAAATATAAAAATGAGCAGGTCTGAACAGCAGTTAAAGAGTTATCTAACAGAAGAACTGCCAACTGCATTGAGATAGAATTATGCGATAGTTTATATCTTATAGCTTGTCGATCAGAAGGTCGGCAGTTCAGTGGTTCGAATACCTAGCACCACATAACAGAGTGAGCTTCCGTTACTTGTCCCAGCTTCTGCCAACCTAGCAGTTCGAAAGCACATAAAAATGCAAGTAGAAAAATAGGGACCACCTTTGGTGGGACGGTAACAGAGCTCCGTGCACCTTCGGCATTTAGTCATGCTGGCCACATGACCATGGAGACATCTTCAGATTGTGCTGGCTCTTTGGCTTTGAAACAGAGATGAGCACCGTCCCCCTAGAGTCGGGAACGACTAGCACATATGTGTGAGGGGAACTTTTACCTTTACCTATATAACATTCTATTTGTCACTAGCTGTATTTTTATGCCCCAAATAAAAGTTGCCTGATTGTGTTCCTGCAGTGGCATTTCCCCTTTCTCTCCTCCTGCCTCCGCATTTCATTAGCTGCCTCTCAAATGGCTCCAGATGGTCCCTTGTCTCCCGAGAGACAATTTGTATGGAGAATGACAACAGGAAGGCTAATACCTTAAAATCTGTTATTTGTGGTTGTAATACACATGGGCTGTATTTGATGACGAATAGCAAATATATGTGTCCCGGGATAATGTTGCAGGATTCAACCTGGGTTGGTCATCAGGACCAGAGGTTTTGTCTTTCGAACTTTTGGACTCTTGCTAGAGTCCATCCTCAGGGAACGTCTTTGTGTGCTTTGGGCTACTCTGTGTGTGGTATTTATATACTGCCTGGTGTGTGTGTGTGTGTGTGTGTGTGTGTGTGTCTGTGTGTTAGATATTGATGGGGTGTTGATGGCTGGCTATTAAGTGGTCGTCTGTTGAATTTGATGGATATTGTAGAAAATCCAGCATATCCAATAGTATCCAAATCCAAGTCCATCTTCAGGAGGACTTGAAGGTGGGTGTATTTATTGGCTTCAACCTGAGTAGAGCCTTCCACGCTTGTTTGGGATCCTAACTGGGTTAGTCTTGCATTGGACTGACTACTGCATTTCCATTCAAGCAAACATAAGTGCCATGTTTTTTCAGATAATTTCAAATCTGGATAAATTTGAGAAAATTAGGAAATCTAGAGGATGGAGCTTCTCTTCGATCCCTGATACATTTACTTACATCCAGAAAGGAGCTGGGTTCTACCTTCCAATCCTAAAATTAGGGTGTTTTCTAGATGTAGCAGAACTACATTATATCACTGATTAGCAATTGAAACCAATCCCATGCTGAGATATAAAGCAGGAATTTTAAATTCTTTAGACTTGGTATGAAGGTGGACATGATGTCCAGAATCACAAGTGACTGTATAGCTGACTTTGGTGTGTGAGTATGAAAAATAGGGGACTACTTATGTGGAACATTTTCAACAGAAAACAATTTTAGCTTTCCTTTTTTTTATACACACCTCTGTGTGCCAAGTAATAAACGAGCACATTAACCAAACCAAACCAAGAAAAAAAAAGCAGAAAAGATTAGGCACTGAGGCATGAAATTAAGATGATTTATATCAGACATAACAAAGAAATGAAATTTCAAGAACATTATTTCCACAGGGAGCAATTACATTGATTAGATTAAGGCCCAAAAGGAGTTCACACTGTTAGTTATCCATCCATTTACAGACCATTTGTTAGTTATCCATCCATTTACAGACCATTTGCATTTGCAATACAAAAGATTAAATTATATACAAAATATATACAATAATACAGAGCCACCGAATAAAGCAATCAAATAAAAGCAAAAATCAAAGGCAACTAAAATGTTATTCTCCTTCATATGATCTCTTGAATTTAAATGGTTAACCCCAGTTTAAGAATGAGATTTCTTCCTACCTCTGTTTTTTAAGTTGAATTTGTATGTAAGTCGGAACAGGTTGATGACCCAATTTTTTTCCTTCTAGTATTTATTTTATCTTTCTATGCATATAGCACACTTAAAGAAGCACTCCCAAATACACTATATCTTAAACATAATAATACAGTAAATACATTCAAAGCCAGAATTAACACAACAGCAATTGGCAACAAAGAAGCTGAAGAAAAAATGCACCACTTAGTTATTAGCTGCTGCAAGAAGACCATATGATTACAGAGACACGACAAGATAGCAACAATGGTACATTGCAATATCTGCAAGAAATACCATTTGCCTCAAGAAATAACTGATGAGACCAAGATTAGAGAAAGCAATAGAAAATGAAGAAGCAAAAACACTCTGGGATTTTGGAAGTCAAATAGATAAGCCACTGCAACATAATACCCCAGACTTAACAACTGTCAATAAGAAAGACGAAAATGAGGGGGCATTGCAATAGTTGGAGATGGCAAATGGAAGTGACAGAGCTGCAGAATATCATAAAATATAAAGACCTGCAAATAGAAGTAGAATGACTATGGCAAAAGAAAGCAATGATAGACTCATTGGGAGCACTCCCAAAAAACTACTTGAATTCCATCGCTTTGGACAAAACCACTACCAGTCAATTGCAATAAGCAGATTTATTTGAAACAGCTTGAACCAGTGGTGAAATCTATAACTGGATGAAAATGCCAAATCCAGGCTAAACATCTGGCTGACTAAGTGACCAACCATAAGAATATAGTAATAAAAAAATAAACAGTTCTTAAAATACTTTATGTAGAGGAAAAAAGGTAAAAAAAGTTCATCTTTAAAGGTTAACTGAACATAGTGTTGAAGATGATGGGTCTGGTTGTTGGAAAAAAATGGACCTTGTGCTTGAGAGTTAGGGCTTGATTCGGCTGCTGGGGGGAGATGTTTATTACTGGGATCAATTTCTTGAAGTAGGCATCAAGGCAGGTTTCCACATAGCTTTTTCTCATCATAAATAACCTTGTAGCAGCTGAGGCTCTTTGTAACTGTATGGAAAAACTGAGTGAACCTATTATGATCTTGATCCTCTAACTTTGCCATCCCTGTTTCAACGGGATGAAAGGCTTCAGCTAACTCTTTTGTCAAAATCTTTTTTGGTTCTGGAGTTTGTAGGTCTCAGTCTTGTTCCTCAAATACTATCATCTGCTAGTCTACTTCTGTAAGGCCTTCATTGATCAGTTCTTTAGCACAGTAGCTAAATAACTGTACAACATCCTTTCCACTTATGTCTAACTGCAGTTGCTGGCTTCAGCAATGTTGTGAGCAGTACACTCCTGAAAAGCATGTGTGACTGGGGAGCACAATTTATACTACACTCCTTTCACATTTGACTGTTTTACTGCAATCCAAGAATCAGAAATATTTTTTTGAAATTTTTCTTTTATTTTAAATTGAACAAAAACACAAAAAAAGAATCATCCTTCATTACATCTTGTAGAAAGCGTGTCGATTGGTTACAGATAACTTTCGTGCATTTCTTCCACAGTCATTACTTATAGTTCATATTAGATTATACACTTTAAATCAAAAATCTTTGTATATCTTACTATTAATGTACCACAATTCTCATTTGACTACAATTATTTGAACATGCTTTTACCTCAAATCATTCATACTTAAAGAAACAACCACATAATGGCATTCATTAGCTATTTCAAAAAATCCTCCAATAACATTACACCTTTATAGCATCTTTTAAGTAAAAGTAAATTAATAAAGTTTCTAAACCTTTCCCCCCCCTTTTTTCCCAACTCACTGTTTAGAATTTATATCCAAGTTACTTTTGCTAATACCATTGCATGTATATATTGTTAAACAATGACCATTAACATTTCCTTGTTATTATTATAATTGGCTAAAAATCATTTACTATTTATGTTCCATCTCCTCTCATCAGACCCCCCCCCCCAAAAAAAAACCTTACACCTTTATAACAAGATCTAAATAAAAATTTGTTAATAAAATTTTATAGGTCTTTTTCCCAAGTCACAATTTGCAATTTATATCCAAATTTCTTTTACTAGATTACCATACATGTATATATCATTAAGCTGTATCCATTATCATTTCATTATTATTATGGTTAATTAATTGTTAGTGAATAAACATTTGATAACAACCTAAAACAATCTAAGAGTTACAAAATTCCTACTTATTAATCACCAAAATCAACTAATTTTTTATTATCAACTTTCATTGTCAATCTGTATCTTTCCAGTAACAAAACAGTCTTATCTCTCTTGCCAATTGTGGAGTCAGTCTTCTTTTTATGTCCTTTATAAGGTTTTTATAGACTTCTCTCCGCACTTTGTTGCTTGAAGGGTCTCTCAGATAATCTTGTTGCTACTAAAATTAACTTGTCTTTGGTTGTCAATCTTGCTTCTGAAAAAATTTCTCTTCTTATGTCTATCATCATTAGTATTTTTTTTCTTCTGTGTCCTGGAATCTGGGGTAGAGCTCCAATTCGTCAAATTCCCTTTTCCATATTCGCTTCTTTCCACTTTCACCCACATTTGCTCCATTAATAAATTCATCTATTGTCTTATCTTTATCTTCATTCTCCCATTTAATTTTTGGGTCTCTAACCCCATCATCTTTTGCTGTGAGGAAGACTAGTCTTCCCAACTTCTTCTCAATTCTCCTATATCCTTCCAATAGATTTTGAATTCCAGCCAAGATATTTTGGAATTTTAAGGTTTCCACATCTGAATATTGATCCATGTTTCCAAAAAAGAAGAAAGAAAAAAGGAAAAAAAAACTAATAGCCACTGCCACTCTAGCCCTCCAGGCCTCTTTTATTTTTTTTTATTTTAGGTTGACTTGAACACAAGTTCTTTTATGTTCTTCAAAAGAGAAGGGTTCTGTTCCCCCCCTTTCTTTCCCCTGCCAAAATAGTTCTCAGAGGCACCTGTGAAAACAATTTGTGCTCTTGGCTCTTTATCAGTTTCTGTAAACAAGTTGCAAACCTTCAGCTACAAAGTTAGTGAAGTCAGATAAGGAAAGAAAGAGATACATTGTTTCAAAAACCCCAGCCTCTGACCTCCAAGTGGCAGTGTGTTAATTTTTCACCTTCTATTATTTATCTCTGGCTTATAAGAAACAAAGTTCTTTAGATTTCTTTTAGTGAGATTTAATAACAAGTAATAGGAAGAATTGTTAAAATAAGAAGGAAAGTTTTAATTCAGAAGTCAAAAAATAAAGCAACAAAAAGCAGAAGAAAAAAAAATCAATCCGTTCACTTTAAGAGGAGAAATGAAAAACGTTGTGAGCACTTCAATCCACAAAGAATAGTTACAAAGAAAAAAAAACTTTCCACAGCATTCCAATTAGTGTTATTTTCGCTGCTCAGTTCTTTTGCTTAAGGATCTAATTTGGCTTTAAAGAAACATTTCTTTGGACAGTCTTTAACAAAATAGAAAAAATACCTCACCAGATGGACTCACTTTCTCTTTTCACTTCCTTCCTTCCGGAGCATCTCGATTTCATTAGCCTGGGGGCTGCCTGTTTACCGTTGGCTTGAAGCACTTCCCTTGGGTCGATCAGGGACTTTGTGATGTCCCTGAGACCAGCAAGGCTTTGTCTTCCTGATCACCATCTCTATGGGACGGTTTAGGTCTCAATGGACCATTCAGTGGCAAAAGTGTCAACGGCGGTCTCGGAGTATAGAGACCACACATTGTGACATCGTGATGTGGCTCCTCCTTCAAGAATCAGTAATATTTCTGATGTCATCATAGATATTATAATTCCTCAGAACTTTCTTAAGTTCATCACATTATCTTGGGTAGTTTTGAATGTTGTGAAAATGTTTGCTGTAAATAATGGGCCTTACAGGAGGCTGTGGCTCCCTGATAAATTGGCTGAAGTAGCAATGTGGTGTTGCATTGTGTGTACGTGTGTGTCTGCAAAATACCACCTTTCATGTTGAGTGACAGTCACCTAAAGTGCCTGTCCAGGTGCGGTGTCAAACAGAAGGAGATTCTTGAAAGGAATTTGCCAAGCAATAACATTCAGTAGCAGGTTTGACAAAATGGTTTAACAACAGATCTTGAAAAAATGGCAGTCGTAACCCAAGCCTTTGGATTTGCCTTCCAAATAATCAGAAGGGATGCCTTACTGGTATTATGACAAAGTGTCCTTGGATTTAGGGAGTAATAAACATATGTTACCCCAAGCAACTGTTAGCCTGTCCCCATGATGGCGAACCAGAAGAGGCACACTGAGCCCTCTCTCTGGGCATGCAAGCCTTCACCCATTGCTCTTCAGGGTTCCGGTCCACCAGCCAGCTGTTCTTCATGTGCGTGAGAGCAGCTGCCTGGTGCATATGTGCGCACTGGGAAGAGGATCTTCCGGTTTCCGGCATGCGCATGCACACCGACCACCTGGTCTTCCAGTTTCTGTCATGCATGTGCGCATGAAGACAAGCTAGCCAGTGCACAAGCGCATGCCAGAAATCGGAAGATCTTTCCAGTGCGCACATGTGCACTGGGCGGCTACTCTTCCGGTTTCCAGCATTCAGTGCTGAAAAAGTTCGCCAACACTGGCCTATCCTCTTCTGCTTTATTCCCTGCTGCACTTTTTCCCTCTTTCAAAATATAAGTCTTGCTGGGCGTTTTTGCTCAAAATAAGCCAGTCTTCTCTACGTGAAATATCTGGTAGGGCAAATAACCTCCCTCCTCAATAATTATTTTAAACATGTCAGGGAAATCATCATGCACAGCACTTTCATCAGCACTTGCTGTTTCACCTTGCACTTTAATGTTATGTAAATTTGCCCTCACTTTGAAGCAATTGAACCAACCCTTACTCACAACAAATTCTTCAACACAATTACTTCACTTGCTGCACGTGCAGCTTTTAAATAATTGGAAAGGCTTCAAGCCTTTTCTTGAATAAAATAAGGCTACTAGGCATATTACTCTGATTTTGGTGGCCTAATCAAATTATCAATAACCTTTCCATTTCAATGATTAAACCATTGCGTTGCTTAGTAATGATTGTAGCTTTCATGGGGCAGGGCTCTATTTTTTTCACTTTATCTTTTAAAATTGTTTCAGTTGTTGATTGGCTGTAATCCAACACATTCCCAATGTCCTATTGGTGTTTCATCTCTTCTTGAACGTGTTATTATTTCCAGTTTATTTGCACGTTGCCATTCAGTTGTCTGCCATTTTAAGTAATAGGTTTGTAAATACGAGTTATCTCTAAATTGGATATTCTTAATCTAGGGAGTGCCTGTTGTTAATTTTTTTTAAGCATCTGGCAGATATCTACAGAACAGTTATTGCACTAATTTGGGCACCAAGCTTGCATTTTATGTATCAGTAGTTCAAATTCTTCTGATTTCTAGAAGCATGGTAAAGAATTTCCTTTTCCATTCTGCCTATAGATATTCCTGGTTGTAATTCTAAGAATTCTTACTTCCAACTTATTCTCAACTCCCTCTAATTTCCCTTGCTTTTTCTGGCCCAGATCCAGCTGGGGAAGCCTCACATTGGCATAGTTTTGTATTTTCCTAATATAACATCTAAATCTTTGCCATAGTATTCCATTTCACTTCTGTGGAAGCATTATTGTTAAGCTTCCAGATTCCTGAGATGGTGGAGACGATGCTCACCAGCAAGTTTTATTTATTTATTTTTAAAATAAGGATTTTGAAGTTCTCTGCTGAATGCTCAATAACAAGAATGCCATTGGTCATTGTGGAAAGCATTTGAGCTGGGCATGGCTAGTCTAGTCAAAAGAAGGACCAGGGGAGACATGGTAGCAGTATTCCAATATTTGAGGGGCTGTCACAGAGATGAGGGGGTCAAGCTCTTTTCCAAAGCACCTGAAGGCCAGACAAGGAATAATGGATGAAAACTGACCAAGGAGAGATTCAACCTAGAAATGAGAAATTTTCTGACAGTGAGAACAATCAACCAATGGAACAGCTTGCCTTTGGAAGTTGTGGGAGCTTCATCGCTCTTCATCAAGAAGAGATTGGATTGCCATTTGTCAGAAATGGTGTAGGGTCTTCTATTTGGGTGGGAAGTTGGACTAGATGACCTACAAGATCCCTTCCAACTCTGTTAATCTGAGCTCAGTCATTTTTATCCAGATATGACATATGTATGACAATCTTCAATACTGTAGCCAGACATTCAGTATATGGAGAAGCCCATGAACATGCAAACTTAAACAACTGCTTTGGGAGGACAGTGTACTTACCGTAGTGAAGTTTACTGAAGTCACATTTTCTGATGCTGTAACTTATTGTCTGACTATGTATAATTTGCTATAACCTGTGTAATCACACAGCAGAAAGAACTATTTTTTTAAAAAAAAAAACTGACATGCCATAATTGTTATTTTTTCCTATAACAACAGCAAATGTTTCTTAGTTAGAAGACTCTGCCGTTATATTTTCAATTTCTTTTGGGCATAAATTTGCTATATGGCACCCTCTTTTTCTCTTATAATATTCTCATTCTGCCTGGATGATGTCTGCAAAACAAGTAGAGTAGCAACATAATCCTTTGCAGGCCTACTCATCTTAGTTTGGTTGGGTTTGTTCCAAGGAAGTCCAGGCAATATTTCAATGTTAAAGGTAAAGGTTCCCCTTGCACATATGTGCTAGTTGTGCCCGACTCTAGGGGGCGGTGCTCATCTCTGTTTCAAAGCCGAAGAGCCAGCGCTGTCCAAAGACATCTCCGTGGTCATGTGGCTGCCATGACTAAATGCCAAAGGCACATGGAACGCTGTTACCTTCCCACCAAAAGTGGTTTTTTCTACTTGCATTTTTACATGCTTTCGAACTGCTAGGCAGAAGTTGGGACAAGTAATGGGAGCTCACTCCATTACACGGCACTAGGGATTCAAACTGCCAACCTCTCTGATCAACAAGCTCAGTGTCTTAGCCCCTGAGCCATTGTGTCTCCTTTCAGTGTTTCAGTGTTAGAATAGTATATTTTTCTTTAACAGCAGACTTCACACATTTAATAATTTAAATTTTCATTTACTTTGTACACAAACATTCTTTTTTCCCTTTAAATATTTTTCTTTCTTGGGTATATGGATAAAATTTATTTTCATTTCTTTTCTGCAATGCTTAGATTCTCTTCTCTCCCATCTCATTTGAAGCCTCTGTCAGTAGCAATAGCAATAGCAATAGCAGTAGACTTATATACCGCTTCATAGGCCTTTCAGGCCTCTCTAAGCGGTTTACAGAGAGTCAGCATATTGCCCCCAACAATCTGGGTCCTCATTTTACCCACCTCGGAAGGATGGAAGGCTGAGTCAACCCTGAGCCGGTGAGATTTGAACCGCTGACCTGCTGATCTAGCAGTAGCCTGCAGTGCTGCATTTAACCACTGCGCCACCTTGGCTCTTGGCTAGAACTGCAGCTCTGAATTCCCTTACTGATTAGTGCCTATCAGGTATATGTTTAGCATTTGGGGATGAGGTTTGAACTTAAAAGGACATGGTTTCCTCTTTCCTCTGATAAATTTCATTCATGAAGTTTCCTCCACGACTGGTTTGTAATAGTGACCTTCCAATTCACTTACTGTGATCTGGTGATAACCTATCCTGGTGAAATGGGCAGAATGCGCTATTCCTATAGTCATTGTGCTATGTTTTTTCATTTTTTTATTTTCATAATTATCTTAGCTTGCCATTCATATCTCCACTTCTATTCATGTGCTCTCAAGTGATACATTTCCAAGGCCAGAATGAATATAAATCTTAGTCTAATCTCTCCAGTAATTCCCATCCATCATTTTTATAGCCCAGGTTCAGAATTAATTTATTTTCAATATGCTTCCGCTGCTGCTGGTGGTTATTTTGGTTCTAGATTTCTACAGAATGCCTTTCAAAAACTGTTGCCCTTATCACATCAGAATAAGTATCCAGGTTTTGAATAGATTGAAATGATAGCGATGACTTCCTAAGGCTTTTGAAAAGTAGCATTGTATAGAGCTGCAGATTTAAATATTATGAAGATGCTGTTTTTATCTTGCCCTTACTCCAAAACTGGCAGTCATAGTTCCATCTCTCATTTTATTTAAATGAGTGTTTGAAATAGCTTCAATAAGATAATCTTTCTCAAGCTGGTGCACTTCAAAAATGTTGGAAATCACCTCTCATAATTCTCGGTTTGCACAACCATTGAGATTATGGAACTCAAAGTCCAATGTGGCTGAAAAGTGCCAAGCTAAAACAGGGGTGTAAAACTCAAAGCCCGGGGTCCGGGTCCAGCACACGGGGTGTTTAGATCTGGCCCGCGGGGCTGCTCTGGAAACAGCGGACCAGCCCATGGTCTGCCTGCAAAAACAGAGCTCAGGAGGGCCTCAGGCAGCGGTCCCAAGCCCTGTTTTTGCTGGCAGAGGGTTTCAGGAGGCTGTCACAGTCAAAAATGGAGCTCGGGAGCCCATTTTCGCTGGTAGAGTGCTTGGGCTGCCACAGGTACCCCTAACACAAGTGACGTTGAGTTGGCCACACCCACCCCGGCCTCCCAAGGACAAAGACAATCCTGATGTGGCCCTGAATGAAATTGAGTTTGACGCTCCTGAGCTAAGAGCTTTTGAGTTGGCCATGGTCACCTGGTGAGCTTTATAGCTGACAGGGAAGATAATACTCTAATCATTATAAGCTCACCGATAACATGCCTGCTAAAAATTGAACATAACCTATAACCCATAAGTTATAAATGTCATGTATGTATTAATTACCCAGCACTATCAAAACTGAGCAACATTATTTTTCTTTGAAGTTCTCCCTAAGTCTATAATTTTATTAATGAATTTTGCGCGTTGGCTGGAGAGTTGAACTTTATCTCCTTTGAAATATTTCCCAGCTGTCAGAGTTTATAGTTTTATTTAGAAAAGTCACATTGCACATAATAATAAAGTTGGATATGAAAACATTACTCATTGTCTGCCATAGTGTTCCCTGAAATACTTTCATGAAAACAAAGGAGGAACACAATTCACATTGTTGTTAAAAAAACAACACCATGATATTTTTCAAATTGTGCATTAGCACTGGGTATCAGTTTGGCAGTGCTGATCATAATGGTTTAGGGTGGCAAATGGCCTCACCCAAATAAGCCCGATTTGTTTCTCTATTTGAGAATGTAAAGTAAGAATGCATAAATGTTATCTGAATGGATATAACTAGCTATGGATGTAACTTTAGGTCAGGAAGATTGAATTTCCTAAATGATATTGGACTTTTTATCAGAAATGGAAAAGGAAATGGAAGCACATATAATGGAAGCAGAACCTGAAGATGGATGCAGAAGAAGGGATCAGAGCATAAACCATCCAAATCAGGACTATATTAACAGCAATGAACAATGCAGGTATTAAATGGCATTGTAAAGGAGTTAACACTAAACCTTTCCATGCATTGCATCTTATTCTAAATACACAACATTAGAATGGTTCAAAGTGAACTAAAAAATGGGTAAGCTTATAACCAGGTATTTCTGTTTGTAGCATTTCCCAGTATAAAGTGAATGCCATGGAGGTGGGGTAGGAAACCACACAACCCCATATATGCCCATGTTCTTAATGGATCTGTTCCAGAGTGGGGTTTTTTGGCCAGCATAAATTTTAACTTTCCATTCAAGTTTTGGCTATGTACGTGGACAATCTGTATATTATTGCATTCAGTAAACTAACTGTCAGAGAAATGTATTGGACCTGTAACTTTTAAACTTAACAGGCTGCAACTATCAGCTATTTTGCATTGTCTCCATACTTGTCAAGTGACTACAGTAAAAATAAAGTAGATACGGCAAAGCAAAACATCTGTATAGTAAGCTTATAAGTTAGCCCCTATACCAGGGGTGAAATCCAGCAGGTTCTGGAGAAATGGTAGTGGAAATTTAGAGTAGTTCATAGAACCGGCAATTGCCACCTCTGGCTCTCCCCAGAGTGGGGTGGGAATGGAGATTTTGTAGTATCCTTCCCCTGCCACGTCCATCAAGCCACGCCCAAGCCACATCATGCCCACCAAGCCATGCCCACAGAAGTAGTAAAAAAAATTGAATTTCACCACTGCCCTATACTTTTCATCTTGTTATTCAAAGATAGAATAACGAACTAGACAAAGTTGAAAACAGGCAGTGGTGCAAGGAAGGTACAAGCTGCCTTAGATAATTTAGCTGAGCCTCCCTCAAAATTTGTGATGAGGAGAGAGTGAAAAGAGCAGACTATGAGCCCTATGCCTAGTCCAGTCATTGCAGAACCAAGAACTCTCCTTTGTTATTTTACACTGCAAGCAACATTTCTCAGGTAGCTGCAAATAACCAATCTCTTTGCCTAGTTCTCCATCTTCATGAACTCTTTTGGACCATTCTTGGACTGATTTTCTAGATCCGTGATGGCGAACCTATGGCACGCTTGCCACAGGTGGCACATGGAGCCATATTTACTTGCACTGTAACCCTCAGCTCTGGTGCGCATGCGCGGACTGACAAGCTGATTTTCGGTCTTCCGGAGGGCCAGGGGGGCGTTTTCAGGACAGGTTTCAGGAAAGCCTCTGGAGCCTGGGGAGGATGAAAACTCATCCACCTGCGTATGCACACCCCGCACATGTGTGCATGACCCCCACATGGGGGCATGTGGGGGTCATGCACGCATGCACGGGGTGTGCATACGCAGATGAGAGGGTCGTGCGCACAGGCACAGGTGAGTGTTCATGCATGCACAATAACGCGCACAAACACAATTTTGGAACACCTTTAGAAAAAGGTTAGCGATCACTGTTCTAGATCAAACCAGCATATTGCATGTATAACTCCCTGGATCAAAGACTGTCTTGTTGCTTTCTTAGCTTTTTAATCTTATTTTTTCTGCTTGTCATTTCAGAATTCAAATAAATCACCGTTTTTATAGAACAGGAGTGATTATAATTATTTTTTTTTAAAAAGAATAATTTTACAAGAGTTTGAAGAAAATCAGTTTGGGAGGGAACTTAATCAGGAAACAAAACTTCTCTTCCATTCTGCTAAATTAGTTTCTCCTCCCCTTAATTGGTCTGTATATTTTATGCTTCTGGTTTGTCTTTGAAAAACTGTTCTAACTCAGAAGTGAGGAATACATTAATGAGAGCCATAGGTAATGAAAAACTATGTTTTTGACACTCCCACAAACACGGCAAGAATTTTGCCGAGATGAGTATGGGAGTAATAAACTTGTAATAAATGTCACAGAGATGGGTGCTTTGATTGGAAGGAAATTCAGATACTCTTCCAGCTGCTGAACCTGTCAGTTATATAAATGAAAATGCATATTGGGAAGAAATAGGCGATAAATCTTTTACTCTAGAGATGAAATTTTGATTGAACATAGAGAAATATGGTAATAAGTAAATTAGCTTCCTGTTATTACTTGAAGGTGGCTTCTTTTCAATACCAGACAGCCTGTTTTAAACATAAAAGCGTATCTCATAAATACATACTTTTTCAAAAGAAAAAATAATAATAGTGCACACACAACAGATAAAGAGAATCTTTTCTTTGAATCCATGTGTATATGATGAAAGTCGAATGCTTCCTCTCTTATAGGAGTCAGTGATAAGCACTGTATTTTCATAAGTAAAAATATGGCTCAAAAATGTAATTGATAAGACCCACATTGTACTCAGTGCTCTGAATCCCAAATACCATGGGAGAAATTAAAGCAGAGTAAGTATTATGTAACAAATAATTTCTAGTTATTGACAGGATAGTATATATTAAATGTAAAGGTTCCCCTCGGACATATGTGCTAGTTGTTCCCAACTCTAGGGGACGGTGCTCATCTCTGTTTCAAAGTCGAAGAGCCAGCGTTGTCTGAAGACGTCTCTGTGGTCATGTGGCTGGCATGACTAAATGCTGAAGGCACACAGAATACTGTTACCTTTCCACCAAAGGTGGTTTCTATTTTTCTAATTGCATTTTTACGTGCTTTCGAACTGCTAGGTTGGCAGAATCTGGGACAAGTAACGGGAGCTCACTCTGTTACATGGCACTGGGGATTTAAACCTCCGAACTGCCGACCTTTCTGATCGACAAGCTCAGCGTCTTAGCCATTGAGCCACCCTGTCCCTTTTTATATATTATCCTGTGGTTAGAATTAGAATGCAGAATTCAACAATGCAGATATCAGCATTCTGCACCTATGCACTTACTGACCTACTAGGACCAATAGACATAGAGATAGCTAGCAGGATTCCACGTTTATATACTATAGAAAGAGTGCAGAGAAGAGCAACAAAGATGATTAGGGGACTGGAGACTAAAACATATGAAGAACGGTTGCAGGAACTGGACATGGACAGTTTAATGAAAAGAAGGACTAGAGACATGATAGTGTTCCAATATCTTCCTCTGCCACAAAGAAGTCAAACCAAGGCACCTGAGGATAGAACAAGAAGCAATGGGTGGAAACTAATCAAAGAGAGAAGCAACTTAGAACAGAGGAGAAATTTCCTGACAGTTAGAACAATTAATCAGTGGAACAACTTGCCTCCAGAAGTTGTGAATACCCCAACACTGGAAGTCTTTTAGAAGATGTTGGATAGCCATTTGTCTGGAACGATATAGGGTTTCCTGCCTAGGCAGGAGGTTGGATTAGAAGATCTCCAAGGTCCCTTCCAACCCTGCTATTGTATTGTATTGTATTGTATTGTATTGTATTGTATTGTATTGTATTGTATTGTATATCCATTCCTTGTCTAAAAGATTCACTTTGCATATCGCTAGGAAACATGCCTCCTATTGGTTATCTGGATATTCTGAAAGCTTTTATCACTTCCTTTCTCAAACGAGTTCCCTTTTCTCTTCTGACTCTGATGTTTGTTGTTCAACTGTTTATCTGACCTAGTCTTTCTCCATAATGGAGGAGTGTATACTATTAAGGTTTAACTGTATACAGATTTACATAACTGAAGCTTTCAACACAGGTTTTCCTAACATCATGTTGTTTCCTAAATAAAGATTGCCTTTATTTCTTTTTCACATAAACATCAGCTTCAAGAACATTTTCTTATAAAATATATATTTCCTAACTTTAATGTTTCTGGCTCCACATTTTTTTGACTTTATAAAATTATCTGCTCTCACTTGTTGGACACATTGGTAGTAGAGGATCCTAAGACTCCTAAACAGTCTTTGCAAGGATTGAGTTCTTTGGCTCAGTTAAAACAGTTTTAAGCTGTGATTTTTTTTTTTTAAAAAAACCTTGTTGAATCATAAATGGTTGGGTATATGGAGATTGTGAAGCCATAACCCCTAATTTACAAACTACAATGATTGAATTTATTTAAATCTATCCTATATTATTATTGGTTGGCTTTGTGCGATATGCTGTGCAAATCTACATACGTTTTCAAGAGTTCATTTAGACTGCAGTATTCTTGTGCCTTCCTTTTCAATAATTGAGTTCCAAAAGACTTTCTATATTCCACTGATATCAAATCACTCAAAGTAACACATCTTTGCTATGAGGGAAAACTCCCATAGTTCTTTTCCTCCTATATTTATTTCTAGAACTTTAACCCATGCTTAGCTTTTACTACATTATGCTTTTGTTCCCTTGAATCCTATCTTTTGTGCAGATCATTTATTATTGTCTCAGTTTTTTATATTTGACCAGTTTTTAGTACATTATAGTTTCCTTTGGCTTTTCTAATTCTTGAGTATTCTTCTTGTTCCAGGTCTACTGGAAACCTTATGAATCTAGCCTTTATTCATTATTAATAAAGTATCACTGACAGTGAGGAGGAGGATAGTAGTCTATCAGAAACGTTTGACAGATATTGCTATGGAATAAACTCTATAGGCATTAATTCATTGTTTTGGGGAGTTAGTGAAGGAAATAAATTAGCAAGTCAGAGCACATGAAAAGGCAAATAAAATGATGGCTAGAATAGTGGGGAAAATGAGTAGTTTGGTCTGGCATATTGGCAGGTCTAGGACAATTGGCCATGGCCACATTGGCATGGCAACTTCATTGCGGCGCTCTGCCCCAGCCGATCCACCACAGGCCCCATGACTCCGTCTCACTGCCAGACACCTAGACCTGGCCGCACCACTACAGGTTAACTGTCTGGGGTGTCTCTTCACTGTTGGCCCTCCCCCGCCCTGCATCCTCTAGCCCTCCTCCCCTACTGCCTCACACCCGACGATTTACTGGGAGACAAATCTCCCTGGTTGCTATCCCATGTGGGACAATTGGCTGCGCAAGACAACTCCCTAAATGTAGCTCGTGTATGCTCCCTGCAGGGGCTACAGAGGGGACAACTGCACAATAGGGGGAGGGAGGGGGCCCGCTTTCCTCAAGCCCTACCCTTTCCCCTGCCTCACATTCTTCCCTGCACCTTCACTGCCCTCATTTTCTCGCTCTTCCTCCCCCCCATCTCTACTGCTGCACTGGGACATCTTTCAAAGCTTCAGGGCACCTGTGAGCTTTAAGCTACCTGCTGCAGTTCCTACAGAGCCTCCGGCTCTGCTTGATCCCGTAATTTAAGATTTAGATATTTTACAGAACAGTCCTTTTGACAGCTGATGCAAAGATAGTACAGCACTTTTAGCAAAACAGACTTCTGGGGGGAGGGAGGGTAATGCCATTTATTGTAGGGATATATTATGGAATAACCAGTAGCAGATGATCATTTTAAAAATCATCATTAACAAACATGTCTTGTACATACATCGTTTTGTTGTTCCAACCTAAGAGTGGAAGAACCTCAAAGAGTTTGTGTTTTGAACACTTCACTCACTATTGTTGTGTTCTCAGAGTTCAAACTTGCAAACCTTCTTGATCCAGTAAACCTTCCCAACCTCTCTGAAAAAAAGATAAAATATTAAAAAACTGGTAGGTTCTTTTATTGTTTTTATTAAAAAGAAAATACTGTTGCCTGTTTAAAGGAAGAGAGAGTGTGGGGCAGAGTGAAGAAATCTCTTCTCTGTCCATCCGATCACTGTGGCCATGGGTTTGGACTCAAGGAGGTGACAATATGAAATATCTAAAGGGCACTATCAAGTTGTCTAAATAGAATATATGATAACATAAATATCTTCTTAGTATGCCTGGCATTATTTAAGGGCCACATATTTGAATAATTTGAATTAGGACTATATAATATATATAATATTCGATTTTGAGCAGAAACCATCTTGAATACCCTGAATACACAAAACCAATGTTTTCCAAACTTGGGAATATTAAGATGTGTAAACTTTAACTCCCAGAATTTCACACTAACAAGACATGACTTAAAAAGAATGTCTTTTTGATAAAATGAACCAGAGATTCGTAGAATTGCAGAGATTGCTTTAGTCTCTCATTAGCAGGAATTCTCTCTAACACACTGTGTTTTTCGCCATTAAAGAGATTAGTAGGGAGTTCCACAGGGCATGTATAAGCAATAAGCAAATGTATTTGATGCTGTCAAGAGCTAAACTACTAAAATCCTTGTGTCTATTTGATACTTTACGACCTTCAATTGAGGAGGGAGGGAGCAGAGGTGGGTTGCTAATTTTTTTACTACCGGTTCGGGTGCGCTTACGCGACGCTTCGTTCGGGAAGGTGGGTGGAGCCTCCTGCCATTACTGGTTCGCCTGATTTGGGCCAAACTGGCAGCAACCCACCTCTGGGAGGGAGGGATCATTCTGATCAAGCCACATGAGAAAATCATGTGTTATGGAAGAGATTAGGTACACATCTGGTGTCCAATAACTGTCAAGATGAAAATAGTATGCATTCTGATTGATTATTGGAGTTTTTCACTTCAGGTCTACATATGTATTTTCTTTCTCTTTGAAGGTTGTAATTGGGTTTGACTCTTAGCTCCTGTTAGTTACTTGTGAAGATTAAATGACAGATGATGGGCTTCCTCTGTCTTCAATTCAGAAGAAGCATACCATTATCTCTGCCACTGTGTCCTGCACAGAATCTAAGGCAATTCTAAGTTCTGAACTGAAGAAGCTTCTTGGATGAGAAGCGAAACATTTTAAAGGGAAAAAAAAACAAGAAAACCCAGGTGCCTTTTGGAAAAGCACCTCTGGGACAACCATGACCTGGGTGATTAAGAATCTCTATAGACATGGGAGACAAATATTGATTTCTGGCTGTACTTTTAAACCTTCTACTTGAAACAATTTGGGGCTGCATTACCTTTATCTTCTTCTCTGATACTGAAACATTTAGCAAAACCAACAGATTGTGAGGTACCCAAGGATTTGGGTGATGGAAAGAGATTCTAAAATAAAAAGGTGAAAGAACCCAAGAAAGCAGGCCAGAACTTAAACTCATTTTTTAACCTCATTGTACATTATATTCGTTTCTTCTTCTTTTTCCTTCTCCCATCCCTCAACATTTATATCCTGGATTTATACTTCAGAGACCATAAAGGTGAGATATGCAGCACTGAAGAGTCTAAGAAAATAGCTAAGATATTGTGCGATAAATCACACAAACGAGATAGTATTCTCTGAGCGCCTTGGAAAAAAAAGACTGTAGTCTTGGAAGGACTGGATTACTGCCCAAAGTATGTAGTTTATCATTTGCACAGCCACAGCAGCGTTAAAACGATAGACTGGGTGTCTGGTCTTGCTTTAAAAAAAAAAAGTATAAGATTTGTGCAAGGGACATTGGAGGAATACATTTCATTAAAATATTGCAATACAAGGTTACTTCAACCTTCTAATGTATACTTTTATCTTTGTAGGATTAAAAAAAAGGAATGTGATCAGAGTTTATAATCTGAATTGGAAACATTTGTCTTTTGTGTTGGGACTCCAAATGGAGTGATTCATATCCAGGGTGCCACTAAACCACAAAAATTGCTGGTTGACTTTGGGCCAATCATTCTATAGTTCAGAACACCACATCCTAAGAACACTACATGAATATTATCCCCAGAATGAATGAATGAATGAATCTATCTATCTATCTATCTATCTATCTATCTGTCTGTCTGTCTGTCTGTCTGTCTGTCTGTCTGTCTGTCTGTCTATCTATCTATCTATCTATCATCTATTTTTCTTTCTTTCTTTCTCTTCCTTCCTTCTCTTTTTCAATGAATTTTGATTCCTGGCAACTGTAAACAAGTCCATGACTACATTTTTAGAAGTGGTTTGCCTGACCTTTTTCCTAGAAAGAGTGACTGGCCCAAAATACCTCAGTTGGCTTTTATGACTAAGGCAGGACTAGAACTTAAAATAATTTCTAACTCTATCATTATTTTATTTTATGTAGTTACAATGCCTTATTGTTGAAAAATAAAAATGATTTTCGTGATATATCTGTGGGCACATTCAAACACCAAGTCTTATATACTGATCTGAATGTTTGCATTCAAATAGACCCACAGATATGTCTCAATATGATCGTGAGCTAGGGCATATTTTGCTAAATATGAACTAGATAATGAATTTTGGATCTACCTATGTTTGATGATCATTTAGCAACTGGCACTTATATGGTAATACTTAATCCGGAATCATAATACTGAAACCCTAGGAACCAATCCAAGTGACTACATCCCAAAGGTAACAAATGATATTATCTTTTGTTGGATGTGTCACCTCTGTCTAGCACTTCAGATGTTTATGGATGTGCAAAGCAAACATCTGTATTTTGTTTGGTAGGAAAAAATGACCTACAATCCATACAAGGTCAATCTGTTTAAATAAATGGAGGAAATTAACCATTGCAATATTTTTTTCTCAACAAGCTTGGCCTTTTTTGCAGTGTTATCTGGTTTTTCCTCTACCTCATGGAAAAGGGAAGGCATTAGCGTATTGGCTGGCAGCTTAACTGCAATTAAACTTGGGGTGTTCCTCCTGCATTCTAAGTACTCCACTTGAATGGAACAGTAAGTCAGTAACTCTAATTGAATGGTTACTTACTAGGGACTAAGGTTTATTGCACTCCATGGGATCTATTTGGGTTAATATGAATAATATTTATTTAATTTTTAAACTTCTTAAATGTGCTTAAAATGGATGTACAGTTACAGGACCCTGTTATTGGTACTGAATAGCTTTATCCTACACTGAAAACCACTTTAGGAAGGCTGCCATTTTGGGAAAAAATGGTGAAAAAACCATTTAAGAGTAAATCAGAAAAGTATAGTATCTATCAAACTATTAGTCTATTTTTCAAAATCTTTACGTAGTATTTAGTGGGGACTACGGTTAATGTTTGCACAGTTTCTAATCTATCACTTGATGAATTAATTCAGGGCAGAATCAGATTAATACCCATCACTCTTTTTGCCATGATGCTTAAGAGAAGACAGCTAATATTCCTGTAATAGTGCAGAACCTGCCCTTATTGCTGCAGCCACCAATATGGCTTGTGAGGTGTCAAAATGCTATTGCTATGACCAAAACTTATATATATATAAAAATCTAAACTCTTAATGAGGATGACTTCCACAAAAAAGAACAGGACAGATAGGGCATTAGAACTATCCCCAATCCCCCCCCCCCCATTTTTATTCCTTATCCAACACCAGTGATGGTAGTCTCTACATCTTGATTACTTTTTATGTATAATTTAAATAATTTTTCGTTTGTTGGGAAAGTGAGAAATGCCTCTGGTTGTACAACCTGATCCTGACTTGTTTAATATTAGTGTTGTCCCAGCTTGCTATTTCTTCCCAGCTTTGTAAAGAAAACACTCATTAATTTTAATTAACTAAAATGAGTGATCTCAGCAGGTGGCAGCATTGGCCAATGCTGTCTCTCTTTGGCAGGTAGGCTGGGTCAGTCTTGATTAAATCCTTGAGAAAGCACCAGATGTCAGGGTGGTAGACTTAATGGAGGGCCCCAAACCTTTGGAAGGCAGCGGCAAACAATTTCTATAGCATTGCCAGCCAAACTGCATGGTTACAGTCACCATGTGTGAAGGGGCTTCTTATTTAAGGGACCCAGAAGCACTTGCTCATCATGGCTGGCCTCAAAAAGCTAATTAGGGTTACAGGGGAAGCTCTTGTTCCTTTTTTTTTTTTTTGCCTGCCATCAAGTTCTGCTTACCAATCGATTACATCTGCTTATTTCACATGTCTTTTTTCTTCTCCATCCAATGGGTTAGGATTAGGGCATTGATCACTGGCTGGGTTATCTCTGTGAATTTATGTAACCCCCACCCACCCACGCAATTCTGTGGGCGTGGCTTGATGGGCATGGCAGGGGAAGGATACTGCAAAATCCACATTCCCACCCACTCCAGGGGAAGGATATTGCAAAATCTCCATTTCCTCCCCACTCCAGGGGAAGGATACTGCAAAATCTCCATTCCCACCCCACTACTGGGGGAAGGATATTGCAAAATCTCCATTCCCTCCCCACTCCAGGGGAAGGATACTGCAAAATCTCCATTCCCATCCCACTCTGGGACTTGCCAAGGTGGTATTTACAGGTTCGCTGAACTATCAAGGATATCACATAAATTAGGTTCACAGCAGGTCAAAACCTTTTCGCGGCAGGCGAAAAAAGGAACAAGAGCCAGAGCAAGAGACAACCACGATAGACTGTTGTACAAGTTTGCGGAACTGAAACACTCAGAGCACCTCTTTATGATTGACGCTATGGGTGCATCCACAAAACCGTAAGCGTCTTTACCTCTACTTGTAAAACACAGATCTCCATCCTCCTGTCCTCAGGACAAAATTCATTGTCCTTAGCAATGGGCTATGTTGTTTGGGTTGATTGGAAATGTAGTTGCAGGATCCCCGGAGACCATGAGCCCGAAGAGGCCAGTGGAAAGTTGCTATACACGTGTAATTAAGTTTTACTAAAAGCCTTTGGGATTAACTGCCGAGGAACAGAGAGCTTGGGTTGTGTTGCGTTCAGAAGCAAACCTTCAGTTTTCAATTCTTTTTTTTTTAAAGCCGCTCGTCCTGCGTTACAATCCAAGGGGAAGGGAGGGAAAGCAAAAGCCAGGTCATCCCCCCACGAGCAGGGCAGAATGAGATTCCTACCGTGAAACCAAAGGGGGAAATGGCCTTGGATATACCATCGCAGCGTGTACTATACACGCCTTCCTAGATCCATGCTTCCCGCGGCAAAACTATAGATCTCCGAGTCATTAGAGAAGCAGATTCCATTTTAAAGCAAATAAGCAAGGCAGCGTTACATCGACGGAAGTTGTACGCGAAAGGGACCAAAGGACCCCCCCCCCCACCCCTTTGCTTCAGCCCCCACCCCCACTGGAAACTCGATGGTTTAGGCACACCAAAATTGCCCAAAAGAGCTAGAAGGGCGGGCCGGTTACGTAAACGATCCCAGCAGCCCGAAGGAGAAGGCGAGGGCCGGCCTCCTTTTCTGGCGGAGGAGGGCGCAGAAAGCAGAGCGTAACCCGCCGCGCGCAACCCATTTGCTGCCTCACTTCCCTGGGCGGAGAGAGGGAGAGAGAGAAGGGGAGGGGGGTCGATTACGTAAAGGCTTCCAGCCCAGCTCCAGCCAATCCCCTGGGCGATTTTTAAAGGCGGAGCCGGGAGAGAAAGGGGCGTGGCTTAGGCGAGCTGCCTCGCGTCTGTGCCGTGGCTTGATATTATTAGTAACAGCCCCGGCAGGAGCGGTAGCGGCAGTGGCCGCCGAGGTGTGGACGGTGCTCTCGTTTCATCCCGGAGAAAGGAGGAAAACGAAGACGGCCCCGGAGCAGAAAGCGAGCCGAGATGAAGGAGCCTCCTCTGGCCGCGCTGGAAATTTCCTCCCGCCAGGCGTGTCCTTTTTAAATCGGGGGGATCCAGTGGGAGAGGAGAGACGGGCTTTACCTCCAGAGCGGCAGCGCGGCGAGCTGACTCTTGGGCAGGTAAGCCGCAAAAGGGGGGCGGGGGTGGGGTGGGGGAGAAGGGAGGGAGAGCGGCGGGGAGGCGAGCGCTACCGATTGCCGGCGCATCTTCAAGGCAAAGGGGGGGGGGGTTTGATGGTGAACAAGGGGAGAAGTAGGACTGCCCGCGCAGGGTCCGTCTACGTGTCGGAGGTGGGCTCTGGCGAGGGGTGTCGGCAGGGCAGGCGTGAGAAAGGGGGAGACAATCCCGTAACTTTGGCCAGCGCGTCCGCCTCACGTCTGCCGGCGGCAGCGCGCGATCCCCAGTTGCGAGAAGCGTTTGCGCGGCATCACTCGGGCTAGCCAGGCTGGTTTGCAGTGGCGCGCAAGGCCAGCGGAGCAGCGGTAACTTTCTGCTCGGCTTTTTTTTTGGGTGTGTGTGTGTGTGTGTGTGTTTTTTGAGCCCCGGGTGTTGGGAGGCTTCAGTCGTGGTTAGTGTGTTTGTGTGTGAATCGGTTGATGAGCAGCTACGATTTATATTGATATTGATTGTTTTCTGATTGCTTACTTGCACCCTTTGACTATCATTAAGTGTTGTGCCTTACGATTCTTAACGAATTTATCTTGTCTTTTTATGCACCCCGAGATGAGAGCATATGTACCAAAGACAAATTCCTTGTATGTCCAATCACACTTGGCCAATAAAGAATTCTATTCTATTCTATTTTATCTCGGAGGCAGGGTTGGAGCAGCTGCTTTGTAAGGCGGGAGGAAGAAGAAGCGGACGCTTTCACTTCATTTTTCTTTTCTTTTAAATGAAATGAATCTGCTTGCTGGTACGAAACGGCCCCTTCTAGGCTTAAACGGAGGGTGGCTTGACTGAAGCTTGGAGCCTTTGCTTCCTTTAAGGCCGAGGGAGCTCTATATAGCAAGGCTGGTCTCTTTTCCAGACCCAACGAAGTACGCAGCAAGATTTCGCACGGGACTCCGTGCTTTTTTTCCACCCCTCTCGGTCTCTCCTCGGCTAAAAGACGCGAGCGGGCAATCACGGCGCTGCCGCCTCTTGGAAAGGTGACCGGGAAGAGCCCCTCCTTTTAATTTCATCTCTCTGGTGGTTGTGGCTTGGGGGCAAAGCTTAGCCACAGCTGGTGCCGATTGTCTGCTGGCTTGGCTGCGGATCATGGACTCAGGACCGGGTGGGTGGATGAAAGGATCAAGAGAGGCTTAAGCACTTAATGTTCCCTTTCTTTCTTTTTTCGCTGGGAGATTGCTACTGCGGAGGAATTTGTCTCACATGGCTCTCCTTGGCATCATGGTTCCTCTTTAAAGATGAGGAAGAAAATACTGGATAGGGAGGAATCCTTAGAGTTGCGGGGACTGCTCAGGATTTTCTGTATGGTCCAGCCACTATTCTGGTTTTTGGTTTTTTTAAATGTCAGAAGTCAGCTGGGGAATAGTGACTGGTGTCCTTGAACACATCTTAACTCCTTTCCCTCCATAGTAAGCAAACATTATTACAATATCGATTCCTGTCCAGAATTTTCATTTTCTTGCCAACCTATTTGAGCTACATTTTGGGGGATTTTGACATTTACTATTTTGGTTGCCCTGTGATCTCTTAAAATCTTTGCATCCAGTCCTCCCCCCTCTCCCCATCCTCTACTTCCCAGTTTCTATGGGATAATGCAGCTAAGGTCCATTGTCTCCTAAGGACAGCTGTTTATAAAGCATGCAAAATCTTAACCCCAAAGTGAATTATAATTGTAGAAACAGGGCTGTGTACATTTTATTGCAAAGATTTTGGAATCAAATCAATATTGTGTATGAAAGACATGCAGTGCATCCGTGAATTGGATATAGTGTGTCAATCCATCTAGCAAACACATCCAAATTTTAGTAGAACATCATGCTTAGGTATTCTTGGGATCTCTATGTATGTTTGCTCAAAGCTAATAATAGTGAATCTTCTTTACAAGTAAGTGTGCCTATAAACTTCATGGGGACTTCTGAATAAATATGGAAAAATCAAGCTGCAATCTTATATCCCCTTTATGAGGAAATAGGTATACAACAGGGTGTGTTTCTGTCTCTGGGTTTTTCTCTCAGTCCTATATAAAAGGAGCAAAATGCCTGTAATTATTCAAATCTATGAGGATGCTCGCTACTCTAAAGAATTTAAAATACAGAATCAATTAATTTTGAAGTCTGCTAGGCAATTGACATTGCTTAAATGAGCTCTTGAGAATATCAGGTTTTTTGTAAATCAGTGTTCAGAAATGGCACAATTTAAGATGACGTATTTACCTATTGGCCATAATGCTATATAAAAGGAGGCATTTCAATATTTTGACTACAGGCTGCCATTAACTAAATGGACTCTATGTCGTGTGGTGGTCTCACAGGAGAGAACATCCATGAAATTGCTTCCCTCCTCCCTCTGGAAAAGCAGGATCATGTACTTAGCTGCATATTCAGGGTCTCACTTTTTTGACTTATTAAAAAAATGTTAAGTTAGGCTACATTGTTTTTGTTTTGTTTTTAAATGAATGCTTATAGAGCAGAAAGGCATTAAGATCAAACACATTGTCTAGATTTATATAATACGTATAGTTGAGACTGCTTCTGGTCTAGGAAGAAGAAATGGCTGTGGCAACAATGAGTGTATTTTAGTAAAATAAAGCTGGTAATGATAATGGTATACTATATAATTTCTTTAGGATACCATCTTAATTAAGTCTCTCGAGAATGCACCTAAGATCCTGTGTTGGAGATTATTTTCTGTTAGCTGGAGAGTTGGGGACATTCTTACAAACATAATTTGTGATCCTTGTCATATCTCCAGGAATGTCTGTACAGTTCATGAATATTCTAGGAGAGAATATATTAGCAAAGAGAACTTTGCTCCTCGCGAATAGTTATTTTCCATTTGAGAGCAAAATCTGTTGGAGTGCAAATGTTTTTGACTTTGAAGTCTAACAGTCCAGGGTTTCAGTTTGCTCAGGACAGGGATAAAAAAGGACTTAAAATTGCTATTGGGGCCCCATTTTGAATTATGATTGCTTTAATTCCAACTGAGTAGTCCTCCAACTTATGACCACAATTGAGCCCAACATTTCTGTTGCTAGGTGAGGCAGTGGTTAAGTAAATTTTGCCTCATTTTATCTTTCTTGCCACATTTGTTAAGTGAATCACTGCAGTTGTTAAATTAGTAACACGGTTGTTAAGTGAATCTGGCTTCCCCATGGACTTTGCTTATCAGAAAGTCACAGAAGGTGAACATATGACCCCAGGACACTGCAACTGTCATAAATATGAATCAGTTGCCAAGTATTTGAATTTTGATCATGTGACCATGGGGATTCTGCACGATTGAAAGTAAAAAACGGTCAGAAGTCACCTTTTTTCAGTGCCGTTGTAACTTCAAATGGTCACTAAATGAATTGTTGTAAGTCAAGGAGTACCTGTATGCAAGTAGGGGAAGGTTGATGGAAGTTGTGAGTTACAAGAATTCTGTACTGTAATGTAGGAAATGATATTTTTTGATAGAAGATAGTTGAAAACAGTCCTATAGTTTCTGAAGTCCGCATAGCACCTCACAATGCTTTTATATCTTTTAAACAATATTCTCTTTGCAATTCCTAAACACACATTAGAAGATAACACCACTATCATTCAATAATAAGTCACCCTGAACTCAGGGACATATTTTTCAATAACCTCATTCAGTCCTTTATTGCATCATATTATGAAGTGTAATTGCTTCAGAAACCAAGACATCTGATTTAATTTTTGGTTCAGTTGTCGTCCAAGCTTACATACAAAGGCACATTGTTCAAGGCTTTCTTCCCTTTAAGTTTGAGTTGACCTTTCTGGTGTGCGTGGTGAATGTATTTCTAAGGGTTAGCTTTAAATATTTTATAACCTCGGTCAGCCTTCTATATTTAAAGCACCTTATAAAGGTGTTAAGCATAATATAAGAAATGATTCACTTTGGTCTTGAGATGGCACATGAGGTCATGTTGGGTTCTTATATGAATGGGCTAATTTGCATTAAGAGCCAGTTTGGTGTGATGGTTAAGGCACCAGGTAAGAAAGTGGGAGACTGAGGGCTCTAGTCTCTCCTTAGACCCCAAGCCAGTTGGGCATTGGCCAATCACTTACATTCTCTGTCCTAGGAAGAAGGCAAGGTCAAATCACTTCCACAATCTTGTCAAGAAAATTTGCAGGGACTAATCCAAAAAGTTACCAGGAGTCAATACAGATAGTCCTCGACTTACAACCACAAATGAGCCAAAAATTTCTGTTGTTATGTTGAGACATTTGTCAAGTGAGTTTTGCCCCATTTTATGACCTTTCTTGCCACCATTGTTAAGCGAATCACTGCAGTTGATAAATTAGTAACCTGGTAAGTGAATCTGGCTTCCCTGTTGACTTTGCTTGTCAGAAGGTTGCACATGTCCTTGGGACACAGCAGTGGTCATAAGTATGAACCAGTTGCCAAGCATCTGAATTTCGATCACAAGCTCATGGGGATGCTGCAAAGGTTGTGACTGTGAAACATGGTCATATGTCACCTTTTTCAGTGCCGTTGTGACTTTGAATGGTCACTAAATGATCTGTTGTAAGATGAGGACTACCTGTAGTCAATTACCCCAGTTTGGCTTAGAGTTTCTGCAGATATACTTCATCATCTATTAATATTAGGCAGTCAGAAAAATCTCATTTTCCTGTTTCTGTCACTATCCAAAATATTACAGTTGCAGGCCCATTTGAAATTCATAGTGGTATGCACTATCAACTATGATGGCTTTAGTTTCTCCATATGGAATTCGAATTGCCACATTAAAACGGCTTTTAAAAAATATTACATTATTTTCTATTTTTAATCATTATGCCATTATACTCTTTTGTTAATTAGTTATAAATATGGTTTTCAAATGAATATTTGTGTAGGACATATGGTTTTGAAATGCAGAATCATCCAGCTAGAACTATCATACATTGTTCTGTTGCAGAATAGAGAGAAGTTGGATATTGACGTGTTTTTAGTTGCTTGAATATAACTAAAGAGGAAAAAACGATTTAAGAGGACCAATGATCAGAATAAACCCATTAGAAAACGGGGGAAAATATTGATTAATAATTACTTGACTACTGAATTGTTTGACACAAGTTTGAATACAAACAGTCTTCTCTCTCATTTCATTTCATTTTGCTGTTATTAATTTAACGTGAGCTATATTTTATCCTGGTGTACTGCAATCATTTAAAAGTGAATGTATTCATGATAAAGTTTGTGTGTGTATGCATATATATATACATACATACATACATACATACATACATACATATATATATATATATATATATATATATATATATATATATATATATATATGATAGATAGATAGATAGATAGATAGATAGATAGATAGATAGATAGATAGATAGATGATAGATAAAACAAACTCATTTATTTTGGCAAATATTTTCTCTTTTGAGATATAAGTAGTGGATGTCCACTGAATAGATTTCTTTGCTGTCACTAAACTATTTAAGAATGTACATATGAATGATCTTTCATACACATTCATAGTACTGATTGAAACAGTTTCAGGATTTATGTATTCAGATGTAACTGGAAAGTTTAACTTGTGTGTTTGGCAGCAAGCATCTTAGTATATCAGATACTTTATTTAGAAAAAGCTCTCTCAGTGTTTAGTGAACTGGTAATAGATTTAAAACCCTTAAAGGTAATTGAACCTCTACATGGAAGAGTCTAGTCCTGTTATTGCAGAAGCCAATAAATAAATAAATAAAGCACTTGTCTAAATTCACTGATAAAACAGAATATTTTGTCTCACTTATTTAAGCAAAGGGAAGATTGTGGTAATTATTGCTGCTACCGTGTGACTTCCCTTTCCTGCCTCCCACAAGCCTTCACTGCTGTTTAAAAGGCTCCTATTTTAAATCCTTGATCTGCTACTTAAGAGATTACACTGCCCAGATGCATGTGTTCAAAGCAGGATTTCTGAATCATAACAGTTGTATAGAAGACAGGCTCTTGACAGTTACTGCTTGCCATGCAAGAGATGAGAAACACTTGTTGAAATTTGGCATCATAAATGGCCCAATTTTAGTCACGATTAGGATTGTGTGCTAATCTAAGCAGTGTACAGATTTGTGTCTGCATAAAAAATATGTTGAAAAGGATTAACATATACAAGTCTGAAGTATTTTAAAGACTTGTAGTTTGGCTTCTACCTCAAATGGTATGAAGAATATTCAGCATGGTTTTGACCAAGTTATTCTCATACAATAATTCAATGTCTTAATCATATGCTCCCCCCCCCCCTTGGGGATTAGAATGTATAGAATGTGTCAAGAGCCATGGTGGCGCAGTGGTTAGAGTTCAATATTGCAGGCTAAATTCTGCCAACTGCCAGGAGTTCAATTCTGACTGGCTTGAGGTTGATTCAACTTTCCATCCTTCTGGAGTTGGTAAAATGGCCATTTTACCAACTTCGGAAGGATGGGGGCAATGTGCTGATGTTGTCAACCACTCAGAGAGTGCTGTAAAACTATGGAGCAGTAGATAAGTCTAAGAGTTAGTGTTAGTTGTAGTATATATAAAACAGACCTGTGGCTATGCTTGGATGTGAAGAGAAATGAGCTTTGAAGGATTCTCATACCTCATAAGCAGCAACTTAAACCAGTGTCACCTTTTTCTGGGATTGTCCGGCTACCTCCACTGGTGTGGTACAATTTGGGGAAGAGATGCCAAAGGGATTGACAGCAGGTACTCAGTGATACAAGTATGCCAAGCATCTTTTCTCTCTTAAATCTGAAATTCTGTAATATCCATCCATCTATCCATCCAAAATTGTTCCAGCTTCATCTTAAAGATATTTTCTTAAAAAATTCCTAAAAGTATAGTATGTCAGAATCAGTTCAGTGTAGTGGTTAGAAAAAGGAAGGCTGTGTGTTCTGGTCCTGCCTTAAATAACAAACAAGCTGGGTGAACTTGAGCTAGTCACTCTCTCTAGGAAGAAGGCAGGGGCAAACTGACCTGAAGACATCAATCAATCAAATAGAATCTATTTCCTTTTTTTCTATGTCTTTTAGAGGTGACCATCTCTCTATGCAATCTCACAGCAGGCCGTAACTGACCCTCTCCGTCCCCAGACAATCCCATCTAGACCAAGAACAGGAGCCTCCTCATCAGCTCACGGTTCAATCCAACCTTCCCACTTTCATCAGCTGATGATCTCAACATTCCACCACCTTCACAATGGGCTTCCTCAACTCTGCTGTCTCTCCCAAGTGAGCAGCTTTACAAGAGAAATAACCTCAGGGACAAGGGCTACCTTGCTTCCCCCAAAGTAAATCAGATCTTTTGGACTTCTACCTTGAGGCCCTCGAGTTCTACCATAATTTTTTCTTTCCCCATTGTTTGGGGTCCCTCTTCCTTGTATAGCAGCCATGCATTGATTGTTGCAATAAACATGGTCCTTCTCTTCCATAATATACCCCGTGCTTCTGCATTTTCTATGATATTTTCATCTAGCAGTTGATTTTAGATTTTGGCACTTTTTCCCCCCTACCCCAAAGAATACATCCATATCTCTCTGCCTGTCTCTCTCCGTCTCTCTCTGTCTCTCTCATTCATTCTCTCTCATTCATTCTCTCTCTCTCTCTCTCTCTGAAAATGACAGCTGTATATAGGTTAGAAAGAACCATCATTCAGTGTGGCATGTATATTCAAAGAACACAAATGATAAATTGAAATGTTTAAATACTTTTTTTCTAGTTTTTTTTTTTTAAAAAGAAACATGATGTAAATAGTTACCGAGTTAGCAGAACGGGTCAGTACAGGCAGTCGTATTGATCTTGGAATTACAGTCATAAGTTGTGGTTGTTACATGAGTCACCATGCGACCACACCTGATTTTTGCAGCAGTTGTTTTACCAAAATCATTTTCTTCACTGGGGGTGGGGGTGGTGTTTGTTTTTTGTGGGTCGGAAACAGGAAGTAAATGGTGGAAACTGACAAAACCTGCAGACATTTGTTGCATTGTGACTGCAGGATGCTGCAAACGGCTGGTTGCTAACTGCCCAAAATTCACCCATGTGATTGTGGGAGGAATGTGACTAAGTTGCTCTGCCGAGGGCTATTGTAGCTTTGAACGTTTGCTAAACAACCGGTCATTAAACAAAGACTACCTGTATGTCTGATTGTCAGTGAGGTCTTGAAAGTCATCTAGCAACTCTTAGTTCCTGGACATGAGAAATTGGAAGAACTCGCATTCTGGCTTCTTGCATCTCTTTCCCTGTCCTCCTCCCATTTTAATCCTAAATGTTGTATTATGACATTAACTGTTGCATTTTGATCAGAAGAACCAGTAGTTATTTTCTAGTATGTAAGTAACTGAAGCTTTCAGCTGGGATTATAAAGACTAAGCAGTTTTTTTCCCCTGATTCAAAACCAATAGAGAATGAGCTGGCTGTAAATATTTTATACATAAGTAAAGTATAAGTTTGTGCAAATCTTGGAAAGAAGTGATTTGGAATGTGGGGATGCATGCAAAGCACTTCCTTTTGAATTCTTAAAATAACCATGTCTTTTTTTTTTCCTCCCAGGCTTGGTAGGGCTGCTTTGTAAGTTGATCTCTGCTGTGTCTGAATGTATGTGTAAGCACAGCTAATTTACTGGGAAAAATGCAGAATTAATGACTATATACTCCTAGTGGAGTGTGCAGCTTCTATGTGTCAAATGAATAGTTCTGAATCAAGAAAATTGAAATTTCTTGACCTTTAGAATGCCCTCATTATGCATTTGAGGTAAACCTGCTTTCTATGCATTTATTCCTTGCTAATCAAGGAACATACGGCAATGAAATAGAAATATAACTGTAGACACTACTGTGAAGTGCCTGTGCAAACTATATTTGAGAGACTAGATTTAAAGCTGATGGCTAAAGTTACGGCATTACAAGTAACATAAACCAAGTAGCTACTGTCTTGTTTGTAAAAGCAAAATCTATATTTTCTATTTGAATGTGGTTGTTTAATCATTCTACATACAACCCATTCTTTTTCTAAAAACCCTCTGATTAGTTTTATGAACTTGATTGGAAAGCTTTTCCTAAACTTTGGAGAAAATATGATTTGTTCTGTATAACACAGAATCAAATCTAATATAGAGACATTTTTTAAAATCTTGGTTGCTTGAAATTATCTTCTCAGCAAGCTATGTCAACTTGTAGGCTACATTTTAAAGTCCCACCTTATAACCTTGAAAGACATATGACATATGACTTGGCTGCAAAGGATGGATTTCCAGTTTTCAATGGGCTGCTTTAATCCCATTGAGTTCCACAGGCTCTAATAGGATAAGATGAGGTGAATGCATATCAAAGCTAGATTGGCTTCAGGTTTTTTTGTATTTATGTGCTTGATTTTAATAGTTTTAATATGTTTTTTATTTTGATTGGGAAATGCCCAGAGTTTGTTATATGGGCAGCTATAAACATGTTTTAAATAAGTAAATAATAAATCCATCAGCTAGGGGATGTTGAAGTCTGTCTACATCATGGCAAAATGTTCCATAGTATGGATTGTGAAAGCAACATTTCCTGCTGGAATTTTGTGAGGGAAAATGTCTATTGTCAGGATGACAAAGAACCATCCTGGGAAGTTAAATTATGTAATTATCTAATGCTTTTGTGGGAATAGCCAGTTCTTCACGGATGCAGGTGTGTTTTATTTGGCTATAGATGAATATGAAAGGAAGTTGTGTGCTTAGCACAAACATCATACATGGGGTAATACAGTTCTTAACACACTGCTTTTTCTGAAGTCAAACTTTTTAATACATACTCAGGTTGATGGATTATAAACTTGTTTGTATGGAGTTCCATCTCCCTTGTGTTGAACAGCATTAAAAAAAATATATGAAAACATACAGCCACAAACAAAAAGAACAAGGAAATTTTAAAATAGAATTTAAATAGAATTTTTGCCACCTCAGCTGCAGTATGTTTTGGAAATGCTATAGTAGAGCTAAAAGCTGCAGGTTGAAAATCATTAGAAAATAATTTTAAATTTAAGATGGTTCTAATCTAAATATATGATAATTTATCCTCCTCCTCCAGTTTAATTCATCATATGAAGCCTGCTAAGCAACTAAGTAGTATATTGTCATATCTATGAAATAAATATACATATCTTAAAATAGTGGGAATTAAATGATAACGTATCTTTTTTTTCTTAAGTCTGTGATATTATTTTCTAAGTGTTATATTGTGATGAGGTTTGACTGCATTTCATCTTAGGTCTTTAAATCCTGAAGCCTATCAATCAGTCAGCTAGTATTGATATCTATCAATATCTCTCAAACTTGGCAACTTTAAGATTTGTGGACTTCAGTTTACAGAATTTCCCAGCCAACTGTCCCTTCTTACAGTAAGGAAGAAAACTGCTGATAGATAACTGTCAGCTTCAGAAGAATAGTATTTCTTGCAACAAGCATTAACGTTTTAGTTTACATTCCTGTAGTAAATTTATTTGCAGTATATAAAAGCAATGTTGGTAGGGAAAATGAGCATATGGAAAGAGTCTCTGCTAAAACCCTAGTGTGTGAAGCACCAGGGAACTGCTTAATACAGAGGTGGGCAATCCAATACCTGCCAGTTGTTTAGGATTTCAAATTCCAGAAGTTTCACCACCATTGTCAATGGCAAAAGTTGCTGGAGTTGTAGTGGAAGTCAGCAGTTACTTTGTGAAATAATTCGAAGTTGCTGCTTTTAAAAGTAATATTCCAAATTAAGGTGGAACTACATGCTTAGGTGGACTCTCCTGCTTCTATTTTTTACTGTAGTCAGTAGAAGTTTGTGGCAAATTCCCTACATCATACCCGAAAAAATTGCTTTGAAACATTTGAGAACCTTCTCTAGCAGTCTTTGAGTTTTTCCATTAAATTGTTCACTGATGCAAAGGTGCATCAGATTTCATATAAAAAATAGATATACAGTAATTAAGCTCTGGCATAGAACATTTGTGATTTTTTTTTGCCATGCCTGAAATAGTGGCAGAGGAATTATTTGAACTGCATTAACCTTGTGTTGTGTTTATTAGTATTATGGTGTCAGTTTTGGTTTGCAATTATTATAGCTGAGCACATCAAGTGTCTTTTCAGGCCTCTGAATATTTAATATTTAAATGCTTCATTTTCTTTGTCATTTCATTAATAATTTGATGCTCCATTCTCTTTTCAGTTTGATTGTATAGTAGAGTTTATGGGGACTTCAATTAAATATTTTGGGATCTGGGCTTCATTGTCTCTTATGTTATAATTAGCTACTTTAGTTCAGAGAACTGGTTTGGCCATTCATTTTCCGCCTGCTTTGATTCAAGTTAGAGATTTTGAGTTGATCCTTGATACAGATTTTAGAAATCAGTGTAAAAGATGAATGTGTGAGAAGCATAACGAAATATAAATCCAATTTGCCTAATATTTTTGAAATAGCTTTTAAAAATGTAATTTTATAATTTCAAAATAATGTTTTATATAGCAGATAAGTATATTCCAGTGGTGAAATTCAAATTTTTTTACTACTGGTATTCTGTGGGCATGGGTTGGTGGTTGTGACAGGGGAAGGATACTGCAAAATCTCCATTCCCTCCCCACTCTGGAGCCAGCCACAGGTGGTATTTGCCGGTTCTCCGAACTACTCAAAATTTCCGCTACCAGTTCTCCAGAACCTGTCAGAACCTGCTGAATTTCACCCCCGGTATATTCCCTCTGATTATTTTGCCTGTTTGATAAGATCTGATAGAGTTGACATGCTTCAAGTCCCATCACTTAACTAGTGTCCTCTGGTAGATACCATGTGATATTATTTATTTATATCTTTCCTTTATTATTTTTTGTAAACAACTCAAGACAGTGAGCATATCTAATGCTCCTTCCTTCTCCTGTTTTCCCCACAATAATAACTTGTGAGATGAGTTGGACTGAAAGAGAGAGTGACTGGCCTAATACTACTCAGCTGGGTTTTTTGGGGGCTAAGGCCAGACTTGAATTCACAGTTTCCCGGTTTAAAGCCTGGTGCCTTAAGATCTCTAATGCCTTTTCCATTGTGATGGTTGACCTAGGCAACAACTTTTGTCTTTGAGATGGTTCCAATTCTGCCTAAAGGCCTCTTTTTCCCCTGGGTCAGGATGTTTAGTGAGCCTGCCTGGTCTTTGGTGGCTTCAACTGGCTGTAGTGCAACATGTCTTATTACACTACTGACTAGTATATTTCATATTTTGTAGTTAGTTGCTGTTGCTTCTCTGACTCGTGTGTTGAGTGGGCAATTATACAAATTGAATAAATAAGGAAAAATATTTAAATGTTGCTCTAGCCATCAACCTGCATAGGAGAAAGATAATTAATCTGTGGAATATTGAATTCCTCTCTCTTTAAGTTCAGGGGATGCAATTCTAATAGTCCTATTGACGTCTATTCTTATTTGCAAATAACAGCTATGAAGGATAGGTTATGACCAAACATAAGCAATATGATTTTTTGTAACATTAATTTAACTTGGTTGCAGAAAAAAACTAACATCATCCAATAGAAGAACTTGGTGTCCCTTCCCATTACTCAAAATGTGGCAAATACAGAAAAATGAAAAATAACTATTGAAAAAAGCTGAAAAAGAATGTGCATAATCTTTTAGTTAAAAAGCTGAAAACATGTTTGAGCCTTCCTATCACGAGTAAACTGGGTTTGGCCCATTAACATATGGTTGTTCAAAATAATTTTGTTTTTCATTGATAACAGTCTGCCTTTTTTGAGGTACAGAATAACTTTATCTTTGAAACTTTTGTAGGAAGTAGGTGGTGTAGGCTGAGATGAATTGTCAGGGACAGTCAAAGTTTCAATCTTATCCACACCTCTGCTTAGAAGTAAATACCATTACACTTAATCGAATTTATTTCTAGGAATATATTATCTCACAGAAGGTGAGATTCAGGAAAGTCCTTGTTTAACTTTCACAGATCACATGTCTGTCTGCCAGCCTGCCTACATACCTACCTACATACATACACACATATTTACGGACATGCAATTAAATCCTAGTTAGTTCATTAGAACATGAACTAACCAATAATTCTGTATACTGTTAGCTACAATCTTCCATTAGTGCCCCATTATTTTTCAACAATTGTTTGGACTGTTTTAAATGTTGGACCAAGTGAAGTTCTATATCAGTGAATTCTACCAAAATCTGAGAATGCAAGCACTAAAGGTATAATGGAGAAAACTACTAATTTTGTTGCCAAGCAACTGCTGTCAAATTCACTGCCTCACAATGAAGTTGGAGATGGATTCAGCTGTGGAAAGTCAAATGCATACAAAAGAAGGCAGGCAGTCATATTGTTTAATTTAATCTTGAAACAAACATATATGTTACCAAAATTTGCTTAAAATTTAGGGTTAGGATAATATTTGTTGAGAAACAGGTCATGTTGTGTATTGTATTGTTTCTCATTGTCAGTTCTGAGTTGCAGTTAAATAAATGAATTAGTCTATCCTTGGAAATAAATCTGTCAGAAGTATGAAATGAACTTACCTTTAAGAGACTTTTTCTCTAAAATAGGGCCAAGATAATGTTGTCAGGGGATGTGCCTTCTGAATATTAGAGTGCGCATGAATTACACAGATGTAATTGGGCATTGGGTTTTGAATGGAGTGTCTTTCGTTTTAACTTAGGGTGGTTTTGAGCTTATGGAATGTAAGGAAGTAGATAAGGATCTTGGCAATGTGAACACCTATACCTGTTGACCAAATCCATGTCCATTCTGTTTTCCTGGGTGCTGCTCTGGAGAGTCCAAATAAATACTGCCAATCTGCCCAGGACTGAATTGAAACTTTAAGCCATGCCTCTGGTGCTGACTATCTTCAGTTTTTTTCAATTCAGTCAGCCCAGTGCTTTAAATTTCTCTTCAATCCTTGCAGATAGCTTGGATTCTCCATTTTACCATAAGAAGTTTTTTCTTGCCTTTGTTGAGAGCAGGCTGGGTGAGCAAAATTTCTCTGTTTCTTTAATTGGACGGATCACCTTTCTCAGCCTCCTCTATGTCTTGGGCTTGCCCGGGCACCGTGAGGCTACAGGCAGCTGTTGAAGGAGGCGTGTGGGTCGGAGTGCCGATGCCAGTGCGATCGCAGCCCCGCTATGATTAGGCTCCCCACTGAGGTCTCTGCTGCTGCTGACCATGCTCGTTTAAAGGAGCCGGCGATCAGCGCGGTGCTTCAGGGCTTCTGAAAGTTCCAGCAGCCATTTTGGGTTGCTGGACTGGCACAGTGGCTATTTTGAAGAGATCAAAAGTTCCAGCTGCCATTTTGTTTACTACTTTTGGTTTCCTTTGCTTATAGCCGCAGCTGCCTGGTCACCTAGCTCAGCAGGTCGCTGCGTGGAGCCTTTTTGTTTGGTTTGCCGGCTGCTTGGCTCCTTTTCCCTCTTCTTGAGAGCAACTGAGGTGGTGGCAAAGGAGGTCGTGGGTCCCCTGGGTCAGTCTCCAACGTCTGCTGACCTGCATGGTCCTGGGAGCAGTTGGAGCTGGCACTGGAAGGCTTCATCTTTGACTACAGTGGCTGGCCTTGCTTCCCATTGCCTTCAGTGTCTCTCCTCTGAGCTCTTTGGCGACTAGCTATTTCTGTGTAGGTGGTGAGTGGGGTTTCCCTGCCTTAGCAGTAAGTCCCAGTACTCCAGCCATGGCAGACCAGGCCCCTGAGGGTTCAGAGCAGCCATGGCCTTCCACCACGGTATATTCTAGACAAGCTGGCAAGGCAGCCCAGGAGGCCATCTGGGAAGCAAACCCTACTCCAGACAGCGGTCTAAGCAGGGCTCAGGCCCAGATAAGGATGCCCTCCGCCGTCAGAAGGCCTTAGAGAAACAGATTTCCAAGGCCCAACAACAGGCCCAGGCCCCCAAGCTGGTCTCACCTAGGGATCTCCAGAGACCCAGCCCAAACATGGGCTCACCATTCCTGAGAGTGAGGAGGAGGAGCAGGAGTTCTCCCCCATTGCTTCCTTTGCCATGGTGGATTCCCCAGACCCTCAATGACAAACCAGGCTGATTTCTTTGCATGTCCTTCAGATCTTGAGGAAGAGTCAGGTCCTGTGGGCCCCCTAGCACCTTAGCAGCCGATCATCCAACCCCCTTCTAGTGCTCGCCCTGTAGATGATCGGGACCCCGACCTCTCAGTGGAGATGCAAGATGTCATAACCAGGGCCATTTCCCAGCACATAGAGGCAAGCATGCTGCAGAGGGCCAAGCGCCCACACAGGTCCCATCCTCCTCTGACCCAGGATCCCTTTCAGGAGGCGCCCTTGGCCCATCGATCTCAGTCTTCCCATTCCTTTCCAGCCAGCGAGGATTCGGACTGGGAGGAGGACATTCTCCCCAGACCGGAGCCTGAATTCATGGGGGATGAGGGGGTTGTATCCAAAAAACCTGCCTTTATGGGGTTGTTTAAGCATGTCCATTTCAAGACTATCTTGACCAAGGCTAAAGCCTCGACCCGCTTGGGTTCTACCCCCTCAGCTCAGGCAGCTCCTGACCCTGCAGACCTTTTGGAAAGGCTCTTTGAGGAACTGGTGCCAGCACAAGAAATTGTGCCTGTCCCAAAATTATTCCTTAATGTGGTGCAGAAGCAATGGGTGCAGGCGGGTACCCTTGCTACTCCTAGTGTTAATGATAAGAAGTTGTACACGGTAGATGCAAGTCTGGACGACTTATTGAAATTGCCTCCAGTGGACCCACCAGTTGCAGCGCACACTTCCTCCTCAGTTTTCCCACCTGATCTCCTAGAGGAACTCAAGGTGGAAGACAAAAGAGCAGAGAACGCCTGTCATAAGACTCATCAGGCGGCAGCTTGTGCAATTAAAACGTCCGCCTCTGCATCCTTTCTGTCTAGAGCCTCCCTTCTCTGGTTGAGACAATTACTCACCAATTACTGGCACTTGAGAGGGACCTCCTGAGTAGGGGCAGTCTCTCCACCAAGGTCATCCACACCATTCAGGCGTCCAGGCAACCCTCTACGACCAGACTATACGACGCCACCTGAAGGTCTCTCGATACCTGGTGCACATCTCACGGTGTGACTGCAACCTTGGCCATGATTCCACAAATACTGGACTATTTACAGGATGGACTGGACCAGGGCCTGGCGCCTAACATACTCAGGCATCAGGTGGCTGCATTATCCACTATTCTGGCACCAGATGAACATTCCTCCCTTGGTCGTCATCTCACCATCCATAGTTTCCTGCGAGGCGCAACCAACCTGAGGCCCCCAGTTATTCACAGGTATCCATCATGGGACCTCAATGTAGTGCTGCAGGCTCTGATTGGCCCACCATTCGAGCTTCTATGGTTTGCCAGCCTTAAGCATTTGACATTGAAAACTGCCTTTTTGATCGCCATCACTTCTGCTCGACGTATTTCGGAAATGGCAGCCCTCGGACATAACAGAACTAGCAGCCTCCCCCCCCCCCCAAACTAACTATTTGCTGTTAGTTGGGTTAGAGGGCTGAAAAAATTGAGGCGTGACTTGAGGTCTTCCTGGATGCACAAAACGTCCTGGATCAATGTGTGGAAGCAATAAGTAGAATGTCCCTTGGCTAGGTTTGGCTGGTGTGCAGTTGCAGCTCTGTCTGAACTTTAATGCTCTAACAACCTTAAATTATACTTGATAACTTCATAACTGGACCGCTTCAATGTGTACATGAGTTGCTTTTAAAGATGACCTAGAAGCTATAACTTGTATAGAAAGGCAGCAACCAGACCTGCTACAGTAGTTGAAGAAACCAGTTACTATGAACTAGGATCTGCTTTGGCTGCTGATAATTACTGGGACTGACTCAGAGTGCTTGTAGTTACTCTGGTGAAAGGTGGAGATTTATTTTTGCCTTGCTAAGAAAGATTGTGGCTGTCTGGCATACAAAAAATAAGGGAAAGTTTTCTGCAGAATTCACTTCACCACCAAAGGAGGTCAAAAAACTCTGAATTAAGCAGACTTATTGGTAGTACCATGTTTCCCCAAAAATAAGACAGGATTGTATTTTCTTTTGACCCTGAAATGAGCGCTTGGCCTTATTTTTTGGGAGATCTTATTTTTGAGGTGCTGGAGCTGGTGAATATGGTCATCTCATGGCTGTTGCTATGATGTGCATCGCTGGCCCTGCTGCTCTTTGTGTGGTGGCCATTAGTATGACAGAAGGGGCGTGATGGTTAGGGTTGTGGGAGTGGTCGTTAGGTAAGGGGCTGTGGGGGCATGGGGCATCTTCCCCCTCCCTCCCCCCTCTAGTCTCACATCCTCACCTCGTGTTGTTGCACGGCAAGCAACCAGAGGAAATGGCAGGGACCGACTGTGCATGCATTTAAATATTTTGGGGGAGGGCTTATTTTTTTGGGAGGGCTTATTTTAGCGCATGCGCTCAAAAGACCGATTAGGCTTGTTATCCGGGGAGGGCTTATTTTTGGGGAAACAGGTAGACCTCACACATTCTCCCGTCAGCGGTATGGTTGGCCATCTCATTATATTTCTGTGTTCTCATGAGATTACTCATGATAATGTGACCTCTTTATTTTTCCAAACATAATTGGCTGTTGTTGTGTTATACAAAATCATGCCCTTTCCTTAAAAAAATATTGGGTCTCTATAAAGCTGTGATTGAGTGATTTGAATATGAGATGACAATAGATAATTAATGAAGGTGTCTTACCAGATAACATGGCAAGTGATTCTTGGAAACAGTTTGCTAGTCTTCCAGCCAGTGTCTTGGTGACTGAACTGGTGGCTTATTTGGAATTGTAGCCACTATGAGTAAATTGAAGAAAGTTAAGTTTTCCCCAGCTGTCTTGCTGTTTAAAATAATCTAGCAGAGGCGTGTTTGCAGAAATAGAACTGCTTTGTGGCTATTTCTGTTTCTTAACCCAACATAGTGTAATACGTAGTGCAAGCTCTCCACCAGCATTTGCAGTCCCTTCACACTTGTTTAGTTCCCTTTTTGCATGAACTTTCTTGTAATGACATCCAGATTAGGGAAAGGAAATGCAATTTTTAACCACATATTTTTTAAAACTAATTTATAAAGCTAGCTTATTTTGATGTATTGTTTTGTAAAATTGATAAACAGATCTCTTCCATAGACTCTTTAGGGGAAAAAATGTTGTGATAGGTGCCTATCTTTTTTATTGGTTTTGAATAATTAATTAAACCTGCTTAGTAATTTTCTTAAGTATTTTTGCAATCATTTTATTAATACGAATTGGTAACTTACATTGTTATAATGCTTGCAACCTGCTAACACTCATCACACACATGAAAAATAAATTAATTAGCCAAATGATAAATTACTGTCTAGTCATGCTGAAATTTGCTTTATGGAACCCAGATTAGATAGAGGTTCTTCTTATACCATGCAAGAGATGTACATTGTACATCTGAATAGTAACCATTTAGATTTTTATGAATTTCATTACTGCATTTTAAAATCGCCCAGAACCATGAGATATTACTATTTAATAATTGTCCTCTTCTATCAACACCAAGTTTTGGAAGGGTGTGCCTAAGCTTGAGAGAGAATACATGGCCATCAATTGGTACAAGCCTAACTATTCCTATTAGGACACTAGTGTTTTAAACTGAAAGATCTAAAGATGCTTTGAGGTTCACAAAGAAGCTCACAATACACCAGTCAGCTGCAAAAAATGGTGAGAGAAAATACATATTTAATCTGTTGAATTACAGGCAAGTGCTACATGTGCATTCAGATATCTCTGACACATTTGTGTGAGTGTGTGTGTGTGTGAGAGAGAGAGGCTTCAAATCTAAAATGCCACACAACCCTGTGGTTAACTGGAAGTTGTGAAAGGAAGAGGAACAGTGGCCAGTTAAAGGCAGAATGGGCAGATGCAGAGTTGAGGAAGTGACCAACAGAGAGTTCATTTTCAATTCACACAGCCCGGCTTATCATGTCCTGCAGTGCCCGAGATCCATGACTCTCATTTCCTCCAGCTCTGGATATCAAAGGATTTAGCATGTGTGCGCTCAGATATCGTATCAATTAGATACTAATCCTAATTTATTGCTCTGCTGTACCAAAGTTCCCATCCTTCAGAAACAATTTTCAAAGCTCTGTGTAGTGCTTGTGGTGTTGGATCAAGATACAACTTGGTAATGGTTTGGAGCAAGCAAGCTGAATAATCTAGACCCTGAGCTTGACTAATACTCGTTAGTTCAAATGAAACAGTAAGAACTGTCTCTCCAGTAGTAGATCTAGGCACGGGGGTTAAAGCAACAGCTTACATCTTATATAAAGAATACATTAACCTCAGTAATTTGGAGAGTCAGTTTTGGGGAGATACCAGGAAGAGAATATGTATACTGGCATGAGAGTCAGTATTCATGGAGAATCAGATTGTCAGTGGCAGCTAGCCCTAAGGGTTGTATGTTGCCTCTGGAATTTTTATTTTATTTATTATTGTATGCCATCCATCTTGCCAAGGTGACTAAGGTAGTGATGGTTAACTTTTTTGGTGCCGAGTGCCCAAAGTGTGTGCGTGTGCGAAACCTCAAAATGCAAAGCGAGCACCCCACCCCATGCATGTGCCCTGTCCCCATGCATGGACCCCACCCCAGTGCATGTGCCCCGCCCCCATGTATGTGTGTCCATCTCCGTGCATGCGCCTCACCCCAACCCTCACCCATTTTTGGCTTCCAGGTTCGTTCAGGAAGCTTTCCTGGCCCAAAACGGGGCACAGGGGGGTGCACGTTGAGTCCCCGTGCCCCGTTTTGGCTTCCAAGTTGGTGCAGGAGGCCTTCCAGGCCCAAAATGGAATGTGGGAATGTGGGAATGTGGCACGCAATCCCCAAAAATGCAATGCAAGCACTCCTGTGCATGCGTCCTGCCCCCAAATGTATGCATGTGTCCCCTGCATGCACCTTGCCCGCGTGCATGTGTGCAAAGATCTGAAGACCAGCTGGCCAGGAGAGGTGGAGCTGTGCTGGTGTGACGGCTGGCATGCCAGCAGAGAGGGCTTTGCATACCACCTGTGGCACGTGTGGCATAGGTTCGCCATCATGGTTGTAAGAGATTTCCAAGGCAAATCGTGGGAAGCCTTGTATAAGATCCAAAAATGTTCATATGTTCCCATGAAATAATACCCGCTAGAAAAAAGAAGTCAGAATGATATCCGGAAGTTATCTTACACTTACATCTGATAAAAAAAAGCTTATTGGCTTTTTTTTTTCCCTCTCATATGCTTTTTTTGTAGCAGCTCTTTTGATTGTGAAGTTAATAGCTTCTTTACACTATTTAGCTCAAAGAGATTCTGGATTTACAAATAAGATAGGGAAAGCAGGCAGAATATAGCCTCTGGAATTTCAACCCTGTTAGCCAGCAGTGTCCATAGGAAGCATCTGTATCCCCCCCCCCCCCATGATGAGGTAATGTGTTTGTCCATGTTTCTATATTCCTGAGTTTCCATGTTTGTGGTTGTGGGCACTGGGCATCTCTGAGTCACATGATCAGGAGGGAAGAAGATTAAAGTGGAGCTTTCCTAGATGTACTCAGCTGCCTCTTTCATTATGGTACACTTTTAGAATTGGGGAGTATGGTATTTCAAACTCAAGTCTTACTTTTGCTTTATAATTGAGTCATGGCAAAGAGTTGTCCTGCTGAAGGGGAAAGTCAATTTACATAATTTATTTTCAGTTTGATTGGAAAGAATGAAAAAGAAAAGGAATGTTCATCTTCTGAGACAATTGTGGTTGTCACTAGTAATGCAGCTCCCCCCCTCCCGATTTCACTGCATATCAGTGGGATGGAAGACAAATTCCCTATGCTTTAGAAAGGAAGGACTGGTGTGCTTTATCTCATTTGTTTGATGAGTTCCTGTAACTAAGTCCCTTCCTTCACAACGATCAGGATCCTTTCCGAGCTGTGCTATATGTACAACTCAGGAGCTATCTGATTCCTGGCACCCTAAATATCATCATTGGGGGGAGGATTTTGCACAATTTAGCTCACTCACAACTCTCAGTGGCGTTTTCGACTTGGATAAAAAAAGGTTTTGATGAGGAGCAGTTGAAAACTTACTGTTATTGAGAGAGTCTTTTGACCTTAAATGAAAGTGGATGCAAAACCTCAGTGATCTAAGTCAGACAAGCAGATTAGTATCTTTCAAGTCAGTGGTGGGATTCAATTTTTTTATTACCTCTGTGGGCGTGGCTTGGTGGGCGTGGTGTGACTTGGGCGTGGCTTGGTGGACATGGCAGGGGAGGGTTACTTTAAAATCCCCATTTCCTGCCAATCAGCTGGGACTGAGGAGGAAGAGAATAGATGGGGGCAGGGTCAGTCAGAAGTGGTCTTTACTGGTTCTCCGAACTACTCAAAATTTCTGCTACCAGTTCACCAGAACTGTCAGAACCTACTGAATACCACCTCTGTTTCAAGTCTTCTTGGGATATAAAAGCCAAATTGTTAGCATCCCTCCGTTCCTACTTATGGGAGTGTATACCATGATAGGTGAAAGGCCCTGAGGGAGATTGAATAGCTATTAATTTAGAAAACTCCACAAGGAAGATTAGATCTTGTTTTAACCCAGAATATACATTATTAAAATTAACTAAATCGTGAATCGGGAAATTATAATCCCCTTTAAGGGTGATTGAGCGAATAGTAATTTATTTTTGTAATTCTCCTGTCCTTGGTTCAGAACTCATGATTTAAATGGTTTTTATAGTTGGCTGTGCTGCCGGCAAATTGATTTTACTTTTAGGCGACAACCATTCCTCATATAGCATGTTATCACATATTACTTATGCTTCCATTGTAATGCAGCTTTCAGGCTTTTTACCTTGTTAACAACAACTTTTAACCACCAGCGCTTTTATAGCTCTCTAGTAATGAGCTCTGTGAAAGCCCCAATTCATGAACCTTTTGCACAATTCCTTCTTCAATTATGAAGCATTACATTCCCAAGATAAACACTCATTTTGAATTTAACTGTTCTGTTGCCAGACTTGATTCTAACCAATGTTGGTTTACAAAACATTAGAAAATATCTTGAAAGTCTATGAACTTTCACCTGCTCTGATATTTAATGTCAGAAATGCACCGTTCCTTGGCATTTGTTGTTGTTAGTTGCGAAGTTGTGTCCAACCCATTGAAACCCCATGGTCAATGTTCCTCCAGGCCTTCCTGTCTTCTACCATCCTCTGGAGTCTATTTAAGCTCATGCCTACTGCTTTGGTCACTCCATCCAGCCAACTGATTCTCTGTTGTCCCGTTCTTGTTTTGCCCTCAATCGTTCCCAGCATTAGGCTCCAGTGAGTCCTTCTTTCTCATTAGGTGGCCAAAGTATTTGAGTTTCATCTTCAGGATCTGGCCATCTAAAGAGCAGTCAGGGTTGATCTCCTCTAGGACTGACTGGTTTGATTGTCTTGCAGTCCAATGGACTCCTTGGCATTAACTGTTCAATTAAGATAAAAATAAAGGTTCCCCTCGCACATATGTGCTAGTTGTTCCCGACTCTAGGGGGCGGTGCTCATCTCCGTTTCAAAGCCAAAGAGCCAGCGCTGTCCAAAGATGTCTCTGTGGTCATGTGGTCAGCATGACTAAACACTGAAGGTGCACAGAATGCTGCTAGCTTCCCACCAAAGGTGGTTCCTTTTTTTCTACTTGCATTTTTTACATGCTTTTGAACTGCTAGGTTGGCAGAAGCTGGGACAAGTAACGGGCGCTCACTCCGTTATGCGGCACTAGGGATTCGAACCACCGAACTTTTGACCTGTCTGATCAACAAGCTCAGCGTCTTAGCCACTAAGCCACCCTTACAGTTCAATTAAAAGACACACTATTTTAAGAAGAAGACTGCTGGAAGCCAAGGCCTGTGTATATTAAATCTGTTGTGTAGCAGCCTTTGTATCTTCGGATGCTGGCTCAAAGCCTCTAACACTACAGTGAGAACTAAATTAAAGAGTCATGAACCTAATAGGTTGAATGACGTTCTGAATTTGTTCAGGCACCTTCTAGTCTGCTACATCCTTTCTGTCTAGTATCTTTTCGTCTCTGTTTCTGGAATATATAGCTCTCAATATATTACTTACAGTAAAAATATTACACTGAGAGCATTTCAGATTTCTCACTGAGAGATTTTAAGTTTACTCAGTGTTTAGAAATAGTTAGAAATAGTCCAAGAATGTTATAGGGATTTCTTGAATGTAATTGCTTCCATTTCAACCCAGGGGATTATGTAGACTACATGGAATAACTTAATGAAAAGCAGTGGAAAGGTGGCAAGCTTTTCTTCTACAAACTTCTTTGTATTAACGTACCTTAGGATCCAGATCTATATACCTTGAATATTATATATTTCACTAGCTGGATACCAGTGTTCGTGATGAAACGATGTGATTGGGCAATGCAGGAGAAATCCAGTTCACTCTGGTTCAGTCCATTGGTTCAGAGGTGGTCAGTGATTGAAACACATAAGGGAATATCATTCCTGCTACCTTGAGTCTGGAAGCAGTTCCATAGGTGGAAGGCGTAGACATTTTGGTGAGGTACCAACGTTTAGTACTGTAAAGAGCCACCGCTCCTGAGTGAAGGAATGGAACGTCTGCCAGTTTGATCTGAGGTAACAGAATGTGAGGAAACTGGCAGTTGGAACAGAATTATTTTCAGGTGGGGAGGGGGAGTAGAACTCCTTAGAATCAGAGCCAGAGGTAGGTTTCTACCAATTCAGACTGGTTCGGACAAGTGGGTAGTAACTTGGCTGGCCATGCCCCCAAACTGGTTCTATCGACTGCGCCGGTGGCATCGTCATCTTGTTTTTGCTTCACATAGAGTGCATCAAATGTGCATAGCACGCATCAAACGTACGCGTATCCAAAGCACATCCCTGAGTGAACCAGCAGTAGAAGAAGCTGGAACCCACCCCTGATCAGAGCTTATTAATTATTGTATAAGAAATACTAATGATCTGATGGTCATTTCAAAAAATCCTTTCTTAGCAAGCACCTAGAAGCCAAGAGGAACATACGTGACAAATTTCATGTTTGTAGGCTGTACGGTTCTGGAGATTTTGTGATGAGCGAGTGGTATTTGGTTTTTATATATATAGATTTTCTTAGATGGCATGAATACTATTTTGAAAGTCTTCGCAGCTTTTGCTTGGGTGTCATGATAAGATTGGATATATAATATGAGTTTACACACTCCACTATTCTTGTTGCAGGGGGCAAGTCATGACTGATGTGGAAAATAATCTGTGTGAGATGGGCTGAGACAGATTCTCTCCCAAAACTCAGATAACTATATGTGTAGTAGTTTTTGCCCTAATTGTTACCCACGTAAAGTATTTTTACACTTGGAGTGCGTATGACATAGTAATGTGTGAGTTTTCTGGATGCTTTTTCCACTGAGTTTGTTTTAATAAAGGAAAGTCAAGGAGAACAGCAGCCTTGGTTATCAAATAGTGTGCAAGCTGTTGATTCCTCAGGGATAGGTTAAACACCGTCTTTTGTCAAAGTTATCTTAAGATAGTTCCATAAAAAACAGGAAACAGACACACAGCATTCCCCTGATACATAACCACACAGAAATGTGTTTTCACCTTCCAATCAGAGAGGCACACAAACATATCCTTCCCCTCTCTTGCACTGTCTGTCATAACCACCAGCATTTGTACATACATACAACTTTATAGGCCTTCCTTCCTCCGGCTTTCCCCTTGCGCTGACATGAAAACCCCCTTTTTCTAGAAAGGTTAGCAGAGGGAAAATAATTTCTGTTTTCACAATGGGATCTTCCTTACTACCTAGCATGGGGAAAATCCTAGTTTCTAGTACTGAGTGTCATTTGTCCCATCATGCTTGGGGTGGGCTAGTCTCTGAGCATGTTTGCTAATGTGCTGTAACTGGAGGGAAGAGAGGCCTTAAAGATTAGCAGCTGTTCTAGCAGATACACTCAAAGCTGGACATACAAAACATAGTGTTAAAAAGACTTTTTATGGAAATGAAACTGGTTCCAAAGAAGATAGGAGACAGATAAAGTCCATTTAACCATGGGAGAACTGAGATATGGATTGATCAGTCACATGTTTTAACCAGGAGTAGACAACCTCTGTGGCATTGTTCATCAAAACTGAAAGCCATTTGAAACATTGCATGGAATTAATAGCTCTTAGACTTATCCACCATTTCACAGTGCTTTACAGCCCTCTCTAAGCGGTTTACAGAGTCAGCCTATTGCCCCCAACAATCTGGGTCCTCATTTTACCAACCTCGGAAGGATGGAAGGCTGAGTCAACCTTGAGCCTGGTGAGATTCAAACTGCCAAATTGCAGGCAGCTAGCAGTCAGCAGAAGTAGCCTGCAGTACTGCACTCTAACCACTGCGCCACGATTATAATTTTAATATGTTAAGTGGGAAAATTAACTAGATGGAAATAACCCTATTAACTGTATTTAAGAAATTACCTTTAATAATGCATTATAAAGGAGTTTGTTTTAATTTTTTTGATTTTGTTGGAGTTTATTATATTTTAAATTAAAATTTACTGTATTGCTGTTTTGAGTTTGAATACTGGTAGTCCTCAACTTGCAACAGTTCATTTAGTGACAGTTCAAAGTTAGAACGGCACTGAAAAAAGTGACTCATGATTATTTTTCACACTTATGACCATTGCAGCAACCCCATGGTCATGTGATTTACATTTGGATGCCTGACAACTGACTCACATTTATGACGGTTGCAGTGTCCCAGAGTCTTATGATCCTCTTTTGCGACTTCTGACAAAAAAAAATTAACAGGGAAACCATACTCACTTAACAACCGTGTTACTAATTCAAGAACTGCAATGATTCACTTAACAAATGTGGCAAGGAAATTCGTAAAACAGGGCAAAACTCACTTAGCAAATTTCTCACTTAGCAACATAGGTTTTGGGCTCAATCATGGGCATATGTTGGGGACTGCCTGTATATAGAAATGATGACTCCGTGATAAGTCGAGCTCTAAAGAATCAGTGAATGGAAATTTAAATTTTTCAATTTTATAAGAAACTCATTTTTCAGTATAACAAAACCATAATTTGGAGATAACCCTGCTTTTTAGGTGTTATCTTATAAATAAATTATATATAGCATCTTTTTATTTTTTTAATCAGTTTCAATGTGGCTACTTCTATCACAGTTTTTAAGATAATGATCCAATTAGTCATCCATTTTTCTGACCTATAGTTCCTGGGAATGGCTACCAAGATTAGGGTTAGGGTTATTTAAAAGTGGTTATTTATTCAGCTTACCAGCTTTGATTCCTCCTATTCATGGTTTCTGAATTTGGGCTTAAAATCTATTGCACTGTGCTTGATTCTTCCAAATGTCCCAATTGTATCCTCATTTTTTCCCCTTCCTGCGTTATGTGGCTCATTGGGGACATTTCTTCAAGATACTTGAAAGAAGCTTGGAATTTCAGCTTGTAAAACTGTTTTTAATACATTGGAAAGGTAAAAGTTTACAAAATAAAAAAATGGTAAAAGTAAATAGAGGAAGCAACCTCATGCTAGGTAATAAATGAAAATGTATGAATTTAAATTTAAAGAACCTCGCACCCAGTATTATGTTCCCCTTTTTTTTCAATATTTTCTCAACGGAGTCATCAAGAGATTAATTGCACCATTATTGACTGATCATAATCAACTGAAACTGAATTACATCGTTGACTTACTTTGGAAGATTGTTACATATTGTAAAAGTGAAAATGCTACAATAATTGAAGAAAGGTTATGCATAGACCAGACAAGAACCCCCCAAAATGCCAACAGAAAGCGATTTTTTAAGGGTGGGGGGAACCATGTAATTGCATGTATTATGAAATGAAGTGTGAAACAACATCTATTGTTGCTGATACTCCATGTCTGCCCACTTGAGCATGAATAGCGCATCTTTTAGCTGTAGTTAACACCAATGCTATATCATTTATCCATTTTCTTGTAAGTGCTATTGCAACAAGATATTTCACTTGAGAATTCATTAAACCCTCTGTTTACGCTTGCTCGTATTTTTTTTTTTAGCCAGTGTACATTTCTGAAGAGTGCTTTAAAGATACGCATAGTCCGAATTTGGAAAACATCAAAGCAACCACCACTAAAATACACTTGTAATGGAATATGGGAATGACTTGCAAGATTCTCTTTAATGTAACTCTACAGTAAAGTTAATGTTAGTATATCTGGGTGCTTTTTGTCTCGACTACTTTGCGAGGCTGACAACTATCTTGCACATCTAAAAGTACATTCTCCCTCCCCACTCATCTTTACAGTGCATAAAACAAGTGAGGGCGCCTTCTCAGAAATTTGTTACATTCCTATTCCTTCTGCAGACACAGTTGCTGTTCTCTGACTGTTGTTTAGTCTGCTGCTCTTCCTCCTGTCTCCCAAAGCCATTTTCACATACCATTACACACTGGAAAGTTCATTTCATTTTTGTTTCTGAAAATTTGGTATGCATTTCTTGTGTACAAATGGATGACAGTAAAAAAATAATAATAAACATGTTTTAAAAGAAAACAGTAGTAGATGAAAATGACTGCGTTTACGAGGTTGTTTACTTGTCAGCTAATTCTAATTTTTCTGCTTTTATTTTTCAGTGGGATGTTTTCATCTGTGCATTCGTGCCAACTTTCTTGGCTTGGATATAGCATCGTATTAGCACCTGCTTTTACTACAGTCTGTAACTAATAACTCAATAAAGGATGAGGAGATTTGCCTACTGCAAAGTGGTCCTTGCCACTTCTCTCATGTGGGTCTTGGTGGATGTGTTTCTCCTTCTGTACTTCAGTGAGTGTAACAAATGCGATGACAAGAAAGAAAGGTCCCTGCTGCCTGCTCTAAGGGGTAAGATAAAACTTGGTGATCACTGTTGATTTAATTTTGATTGTTGGTGAGTAGTGCTAAATGTAATTTGAATGCCTAAGTGAAATACTTAAATTGGAATTATTATCAAGAATAATGTAACAGAAGTCCTTTCAACAAATCTAGCCTAAATGCTGTAAAATGTTTTCCCCATATACAATTAAGCTCAAAAAGATATTCAATGTACTGCAGCTTTCCTCAAACTGATGCTCTTCAGGTGCCTTGGGGCTACAATATTAGAATTCCCAGCCAGTTTACTCACAATCTGTGCGGACTAGAAATTCACAGAATTATACTCTAATGTATCGGGAGAATAGCAAATTGGGGAATGCTGATCTGGGCTATTATCTAAGGCCCTTCCATCTGGCATTTCAGTCAGAAATTCACAAGAGGCTCAAACAGCACTCTTCAACTTGAATTCTAAACAGTAATTCCTCCAGTTAAATTTGAGTGTAAGCACTTGCTACTGTTCATCAAGGGGAGTGTAAATGATTCACAGAACTGTTTTCAGAGAAGAAGTCTTTAAGATGAACTTTAACTTTGCATTTTAAAGATATTGATTAACAAAATAATAGACATTTTTAAAAGGTTTAATTGGCTGTTAATATTCATTGATTTAATATACATTGTTCATGAACAAAAGCAATATCATTAAAGTATTCAAAACAAATAATCTTTGCTCTAAACATCTGTTTATGGATGTACATACCATACAGTGCCATTCTCTTTTTGGTAAGCAACATTATGCTCTAAAAAAGAGCAAAAAATAAGAAAGACAAAAAAGTTCAGATAATGGACAGTGCAATGCCTGGAGAGAGAAAAGAAGAGAAAGAATTGGAGAAAAATAACAAAATACAAAGACTTGCAAATAGAAGTAGAATGACTGACAAAAGAAAACAAGGATAGCATCAATAGTAAATTGGCAACTTGGTTGGAATTACAAAACATCTGAAGCATCACTTAACTATTATTAGCATTGACAAAATCGCCACCAGTCAATTGCAAAAAAGCAGCCTTACTTGGAACAGCTGACATCCTTTGATGATACCTCTAACAGCATCAAGCAACAACATCTGCCTGTCCTTAGGACGACTATATTTCTGACTGACTGTGGTCTAACAGAGTAATTCATTAAATTTGTATGCTACCTGACTCTCAACAACTTTGGGTTGCTCACAACAATCAAAACAGTAATTAACTAACCATTAAATAATGATTCCAAAGAAATTAAAGACATGAGAATATCAAGATTCCAAATCCAAACCATTCCTGCAAAATACAGTAGCAAATATAAGTTGTGACTATTATGGACTAATTTTAATCATTGTAAAGTAAGCAATCATTCTAATGCACAGCAACCAATTACAGTAAGCAATCATTCCATAAGCCACAAACTGAAGAGGCAGTAAGATTGGTTTGACAAATTAGTCATTGATCAATTGTCCTTCCTAACTTTTTAATATAATTCATAAAAAAAGAGACGGAATGATTCTGAGCCTCAAATTGGATTGGGCTATATCACTTCTAAAAGGTCCTTTTAACTACTTTCGTTTATAAGAGAGAGGAGAAAATGCAACCCATCTCTTTAATGAATAATGGAGATGTCAATGTATTTACTGATTTGTAGACCAAACATGAGAATAAATCATGCTCTACATATACAGTAGCTGCAGCCTTTAGCCTATTTTGCTAAAAGTGGATGTTCCTGATCATTGCTTTGGAATGAAATGATCGGTTTCTCATTTTTTGAACTGATTCAATCTGCCCAATTGCAAAGGCCAGAGAACCTGATGCAGCAAAAAATATCTCTTTTTCTGGGGAAGGTCAGAAAATATTGTTTTGTTTGTCTGAATCTTTTGAAGAGAAGTATTATCACCACACTGAATTAAGCTAGGGTATGAACTGGGTCATGAATGTTATATGATAAATGGTTCATTCAACTTCAGAATTTATTACAGAAATAATTAAATCTGACACTTACAGAATGCAGCACTTCTTATTAAGCCCAGTTCTGTTCTGTGAGCACATGCTGAAATGTGACTTAGTGATATCCATCTGCTGTTTCCAAGTCAATGTTTCAATGATGGTCTACTATTCTGTGCTGGAATTTAGGGCAGATCTCTTTAACCTATTACATATCTAGAAATGTGTCTATGCCTGTAAAGAACATTTGTATAAAGCTTTGCTGTTTGTAAATAATGTTTGTTGTTTTTGACAATACATTTTTGAACATGCCACAGGATGCATCCCCAAAATATACAGTGACAAACCATTTCCAAATTGTAGGATCCAAACTGGCTCTGTGACCAGGACCAGAGGTTTTGTCTTTAGGAACTTCTCTTTGGAAGTTCCCTGAAGACGGATTCCAGTCCAAGTCCAAAAGCTCAGAAGACAAACCTCTGGTCCCAGTGACCAACTCATATTTGATCCTGCAACCTGTATATATACGGGTATATTCGTCTTCATTCATTATTTCCAAATTCTTCAAAGTACGTTCAAGGAGACTTGGGACTTGTACTAGTGAAAAATGAGAAATGCCTTTCTACCAAGTCAAGTGGGCTCCATTTGACTCAGTTTTGTCTATTAGACTGACTGTACTTTTCTGGGAATCTGAATAAGAATGCACGTTGGTCCTCCCATCTACAGGTGCTGCAAGTGTTGATAAAATTTTTGCTCTGACCTTTTCCTATTATTCAGCATTCTGGACTTTAAATTTATTTTACTGGTTGTTCTATTGTAGTTGACCACCATTGATTTGTTTTCCTGTAGTCATTTATACAAGTTTGCAACTTGTATAAATGATGCTCTGCTTAAAATGCACAATGTGCAGTATGTTTCACACATGAGAGTTACTTTTGCATTGTTATTTGGGTAGGCAGATTCATGTGTGAATATTGTTTACCTGGTTGTGACTTTATACTGGGGAAAATTCCCTTTGCTTTGCTGAAGCTTCTGAATTGCTTGCAGTCTTACAGTATATTCTGTGTTTTAAATATTAAATGGATGAAAGAAATCATTCGGTAACAGCACATTGATTTACTTGGTCTTTAGGCATAATCTTACAGTGCAATTCCAGACACAGCTACCCATGAGTAAGCCCATTGTTTAAATGTATACTCCAATATGGGATTAAAAGCATCTACAGATACCTGTGCTTCCAAATCCAATAACCCCTAAATTGGGCCCACATTTAAGAGATGCAACAAATTCAATTTCCGCTCAGGTATTCTACCAAATAACAGATGAAGTCTCTTTGAATAAAAGTGGTGCTAATAATTCACCTATAATACACTCATATTTTTATACATTTGTATCTAGACCTAAACACCTAAATGGGACAATGTATGCCATTTCTGGAAATATTGCATACTTGGATTTATGGACAGGAGGAATAAATCCCCTTCCCCCAAATTTTCTGTTAACTCATGGTTCAGTTGTAAATTTCAAATAGCTTTCTCTGAGATCTGGAGCAAGCATGTGCATCATTAATCCCTTAATACTTTTAAAGTGCGTGAAAATATATGCGGCATACTGTCATTTTTGTTAAGACTTCAGTAAAACGAAGCAGTAATATTTGAAAGATTATGTAGCAAAAACACTTCCTCAGTCTCCCACCTACCACATATTCACTCTGTTAACCTTCCATGTACATACAAGCCATGCTGTTGTCCACTCCAACCTGCTGGTATGTCCCTGGCAGCCTTTCATTATCATTTCATGGTATGCAGATTAATAGTAAAATCAGCACCCTTGTTCTTATGCTACTCTCTTCAGTTTCCGATTTAAACAAGTGACATATTTTTCATGCACAACAAGATCAAAAAGCTTAGCAGAAGTAAGTTCCTGGCAACACATAGAATATTTAGAATTTGAAAAATGTGTTTTGAGTTTCAAATGGATTGTTTTGATGTACCGGAAATATTCCAGAGTTGTTACCACCATACTACAAATATTGTCTTTTGATACAGCCTTATTTCAGTAAGGTCATTTAAAGCTTAGAGCACTTCCAATAAAGTTTGAGTAGGTGTTTTAAATTTGTCTCCCCTGTCCCTTCACAGCCTATGTATCATGGATAAAAGTACAGATAGTCCTTGACTTATTACCACAATTGAACGGTCACTAAATGAATGATTGTAAGTCAAGAATTATCTGCAAATATTCATTGTGACCTTATGTTTATGGACTACCCATTGTACTTTGTGTAAAGATGTCCCAAGAATCTTGTGATGTAGTTTGCTTTTGCAGAACTGGCTCTTGCCCTCTTCTACATATATTAAAGATTTAACCATTACTTAATCAATGTGTGGTGTAGGAGGCTGTCAGGGTCTGGATGGGGGTAAAGAAGCTTGCGCTCAATCCAGACAAGACCGAGTGGCTGCTGTGTTTCCCTCCCAAAAATTGGCTAAGCATTCCATCACTCAGGCTGGGGGGTAAAATTTTACGCCCCTCAGACAGGGTTCGCAAATTGGGAGTCCTCCTGGACCCACAGCTGATCTTAGAACATCATTTGTCGGCTGTGACTAGGGGGGCGTTTGCCCAGGTTCGCCTGGTGCACCAATTGTGTTCCTACCTGAACCGGGAGGCACTCGCAACAGTCACTCATGCCCTTGTGACCTCAAGACTGGACTACTGCAATGCGCTCTACATGGGGCAGCCCTTGAAGAGCATTCGGAGACTTCAGCTCATCCAGAATGCAGCCCCGCGAGCGATTGTGGGTGCACCTCGGTACACCCACGTTACACCTATTCTCCGCGAGCTGCACTGGTTACCGATTGGTCTCCGGATACGCTTCAAGGTGCTATTCGTCACTTATAAAGACCTTCATGGTATTGGACCTGGGTACTTGAGAGACCGCCTGCTGCCAATTACCTCCCAAAGGCCCATTAGATCCCACAGATTAGGCCTCCTCCGGGTTCCATCTACTGGCCAATGTCATCTGGCTACTACCCGGGGGAGGGCCTTCTCTGTGGCTGCTCCGGCCCTTTGGAACGAGCTCCCCGCAGAGATCCGGACCCTCACCTCTCTCCAGGCTTTCCAAAAAGCCATTAAAACCTGGCTATGTCGGCAGGCCTGGGGTTGATGAGTTCCCTTCCCCTCTCGAATCGTGTGACTGTTGGTTGTCTTTTAAATTCCCCTGTACCTTTTCTGTTGTAGTTTCTTTGTGTTTACCTCCCCCCCCCCCCTTGGGTTTGTGAGCTGCCCAGAGTCCCTCAGGGAATAGGGCGGCATATAAATAAAATAAACCTTCAAACCTTCAAATGTTGGATCAGAAAACTCTGGTATATTTTTTAAATCTATCAGGACAACCTTATTTGTTTTGTTGTGAACTTATTTGAACAAAACTGGGTTGATCATGTGGTTTAATGAATAATTGTTTTAAGATGATCTGATATATGACCTCAATCCTCTTGGAAGTCAGAGAGATTAAAATTTCCTAATTGGGGTAGAATTATAGCCTCAATTACTCAAAACTTTATCTTAACATTATCTTTGCTAAATAACAAAGATTAAAATGTTTTTCTCATTCCTGGCTGTGAAATCTGAAGCATCTTAGTTTGTTTTTCTTGTCTGTTATGTTTTATGCTGTTAATTAGCAGAGGTTGGATTTGGATGCAAACATGGACTGTTTACCAAATATTACTAAATGCTACCATTACAGTTTTAGCTGCCTGTTTTATAGGCCTCCCATGCTTTCCTGAATTAGCTTTAAAAGAACTTCTACACAGACACACAAATGTAGCTATACAAATGTCCTCACCAGTATCGCTTCATCTGCACGAGGCATTGTTATTACATCCTGACTGAGAGATTGGAAATATTCTGTATTTGCTTGGTGCTCTTTCAAAGTGATCTCAACTCTTAAGACATGAAGGCATTAACTATGTCTTATCATAGTTCCCTGGCATTCTCCGGGGAAAATAAAATGTTCATAGTATTTTATCAGGTTAGACAAGTGCAGCATTAAGACTCAGTGATAGACTTGAAAAGAAGTTATTACACCACTGATAAAATTTTATGATCCACTTACAAGGGTGAAAATGAAAATATGTCTTCTCATCCTAGTGAGTGAACACTCTTAGATGTGTTGAAATATTGATTTGTTTGGCTGTTCAAGGTATGAACAAATTGACTACATTCCTCTCTTTGATTGATAGAAACAATGATACTGTAAGTCTTCTGACATTAGAAAATATCAAAGTTAAATAGTTGAAACAAACTCATAAATATACCCAAACTGTATAAGCATATTAAGACATCTAGAGAGTCTTCTGACAAGCCTGCTGTTTCTAGTTATCATACCCTGGCTGAAGTTTACCTCAGGACTCCATTTCCCACCCCCTACTGAGCATTTTCTCTAATCCCAGCATCCTGTGATACCGCACATCAAATCAGAACAGAAGGAATTGATATTTCACTGCATCTGATTGAGGTAGATTGTTTTGCAAACACTCTAAGGAATTGTACTTGAAGACCTGCAAGATTTGATGTCTCCCTTACCAGGTGGACCAGACAAGGACCACAACCTGATAAACTAATTGTACTTTATTGCAAAGCTACATTAACAGAATATTGCAAGTCTGAAAGTACAGTTCTTCCGCTGTCTACATCTTAAGAAACTAGGAAGAGTCCCCTTTGAGCCACTTGCTTTACCTATTATCCAGCTATGGGCTACACTCTCTTTTACCTGATTGGTTACTCGGCAGCATCCCTTTGCCACATTTCATTAGAGCACCTTTAGATAACTATTAAAGAGCAGTGGAAAAGAACCAAAAACAGAGTTGTTAATGGACTAATTACATTGTATTATCACTGAGTGGAACCTCAACCACTAAGGTAGTCCTTAATGATGTCGTAGTTGACTGTAACAAAAATCACTGACAGATCAAGTAGGAAAAGAGGGATATAACTCTCCCCATCCAAGTCCTGACAACAATCTTGCTTGGATCTGAAACTTAGCTGAAAAGGAGTCCAAATGAACCATTTCTAATAGTGGTTTGCAGCTGAAGCAGAGGTGGTGTTCAGCAGGTTCTGAGTAGTTCTGGAGAACCGGTAGTGTAAATTTTGAGTAGTTAGGAGAACCGGTAAATACCATGTCTGACTGGCCCCATCCCCATCTATTCTCTGCCTCCCGAGTCCCAGCTGATAGGGAGGGAATGGGGATTTTACAGCATCCTTCCCTTGCCATGTCTACCAAGCCACGTCCACCAAGCCATGCCCACAGAACCAGTCAGTGACGTGCAGTGAGGTTTATGGCCGGGGAGGCAAGCGGACAAAAGCCGCCCTATGTCTGCCAGCGCCGGGGCTTCTGGGGCGTTTGGAAAGCCACGCCAAAGCACCAGCGCGGCTTTCCGAAAGCCGCCCCCGAAGCCCTGCATCGGGGCTTCGGGGGAGGCTTTCGGAAAGCCGCACTGGGGCTTTGGCTTGGTTTTTCGAAAGCCCAGCAGAAGCCCCGGCGCAACTTTCCGAAAGCCGCCCCAGAAGCCCTGATGCGTCCCGATGTCCGCCATAGAGCGGGATGTGTCCTGCCTGTATGGCGGACACAGCAGCGGGGCTTCTGTGGGGCTTCGGTGGCCACCTGAGTGGCCATGAACCCCCTCCCCAGCCAGCCAGCCCATCCATCCCTCCACCTGACCCACTCTGGCTGGCCAGCCAGCACAAAGCCTCACTGCTCTTCTCCTTCTCCTTCTCCCTGCTCAAGTGGCGGCGGGCTTTGACGGGGCTTTGGGGGCCACCTGAGCGGCCATTATTCCCCATCCCCATCCATCCAGCCAGCCCACCCACCCCCGCTCAACCTACTCCACGCCTGGCCGGCCAGCCGGCCGGCATAAAGCCTCGCCGCTCTTCTCCTCCTTCTCCTCCTCTTTCTCCCTGCTCAAATGGTGGCAGGCTTCGGCGGGGCTTCAGGGGCTACCTGAGCGGCCATGATCCCCCCTCCCCAGCCAGTCAGCCCACCCCCCCCCCCACAAAAGAAAGAAAGCACCATCCCCCCAGCAGAGGCGGGTAAAAGACCCGCCTCTGCTGGGGGGCTGCCCCTCTCTTCGCAAACAAATTGAGAGAGAGTTTGTTTGAGTGAAGTGAAGAAACAAACACATGCACACACACACATACAAATTACTTACAATAAAAAATTACAAATTACAATAATTTTGAATTCCTCCCCCCTCCCTCTGACCCACATACCTTTTTCAGCTGTGTCACAGAGGATTTCAACTCTGCTCTTGTTTACCATGATGAAAATGTAAAAATATAAAAAGAAAAAGGCAAGAGCTGCTGAAGTCAGGCTGGGTTAGCTGCTGCCAGAGCCTCCAATGGATGACTCTGCTTAACTGTTTAAAAAAAGCCTCTTAAAAAGTGCCCTCTACAGGAGGAGGCGAGAGAACCACGTGCCTCATCTACATAAGGAATTTTTCGGCTTTTAACCCTTGCTTAACTCTGCTCAAGTGATCATAAAGATAGACTAAATGAGGCACGTGGTTCTCTCGCCTCCTCCTGCAGAGGGCACTTTTTTAAGAGGCTTTTTTAAGCAGTTAAGCACTAAGCAGAGTCATCCACTGTGACTTTGGCAGCAACTACCTCAGCCTTTTTCCTTTTAATTTTTCTTTTCTTTTCATGATGACAGTGGTGAGGCCCTGTCTCCCCTGACTGCACGGCACTGGAATCAGTAGTAAACAATTTTTGAACCCACCACTGAGCTGAAGCCTTACCATGAGCTCAACAGATTTCTGGAAAAAGAAAGGTTGGGACTGAGTGATATTTATAACTCAGTCCTGGGTTCAGGCAGAATTGCTTAAGAATGGAGCAGCAGATTCTCCTTCAAAGCTGCAACATCATCCTTGCCCAAAGAGAGGTGTTGATATCTAGATCTAGTTTGTCTGTCCCCCATCAGCCCTATGAAGTAGCCAGGAGAGACATGGATCAGGGTGACAAGTCCTCCCTCTCCTCCTTCACTAAAAGGAAATTTATTTCCCTAAATAAGAACCAATCAACAGTTTGTCAATGCAATGAGAAGTAGGAATACATCATTATGGGGGTGTGGACCAAACATGAACTTATGCAGCTAGTTCTCAACTTACAACAGTTCATTTAATGACCAAAGTTACAACAACACTGAAAAAAGTGACGTATGACAATTTTTTTTACACTTATATATATATATATATATAGCAATATAGCAGTAGACTTATATACCGCTTCATAGGGCTTTCAGCCCTCTCTAAGCGGTTTACAGAGAGTCAGCATATTGCCCCCAACAATCTGGGTCCTCATTTTACCCACCTCGGAAGGATGGAAGGCTGAGTCAACCCTGAGCCGGTGAGATTTGAACCGCTGAACTGCTGATCTAGCAGTAGCCTGCAGTGCTGCATTTAACCTCTGCGCCACCTTGGCTCATGACCATTATGACCATTGCAGCATCCCTACAGTTGTATGATTTATATTTGGATGCTTGGCAACTGACTCACATTTACGACGGTTGCGGTGTCTCGTGTCGTGATCTCCTTTTGCAACCTTTCTGGCAAGCAAAGTCAACGGGGAAACTAGATTCTCTTAACAACCATGTTACTAATTTAAGAACTGCAGTGATTCACTTAACAAATGGCAAGTGAAAAAATGTTGTAAAAGGGGGCAAAACTCACTTAATCAATTTCTCACATACATTTTGGACTCAATTGTGGTAAGTTGAGGACTACCTGTAACTATAATTTGGTAAGACTCATCTTTGGATTTCCTGCACTGATATTTTAGGCATTTCTAATACTTCATCTCCTGGGGTTTTCCAATTAACTAGGATATATCCTAGTATTGGGCCACAAAGAGTGGCTGTTTGGAGCAATCTTGTCAAGAGCCCAATTTGCCTCCTGTTGCCAAAGGTTAACAAGGCCCTCAATTGCACTGCTTGTGATATCATTGGGGAAAGTCTCAAGTGTATTCTGGAAATACATCAGATCAAGCATGAAGGTGAGCCCTAGTGTAGGTCTAACCCTGCAGAAATCCTGAATGGCAATTAAACTTAACTGGATCAAAAGTGGTCCTATCATAGTACCAAGCTGGACTTTATTCTCTCCCTATTGAAACCACCACATTACTATTTGAAGGTGAATATGTGGTCTAACAAGGAACATGGTGGCTTAGTGGCTAAGACACTGAGCTTGTCAACCAGAAAGGTCCGCAGTTTGAATCCCTAGCGCTGTGTAATGGAGTGAGCTCCTGTTTCTTGTCCCAGCTTCTGCCAACCTAGCAGTTCGAAAGCATGTAAAAATACATGTAGAAAAAACCACCTTTGGTGGGAAGGTAACAGCATTCCCTGCACCTTCGGCACTTAGTCATGCTGGCCACATGACCAGAGAGATACCTTTGGACAGCAATGGCTCTTCGGCTTTGAAACGGAGATGAGCACTGCCCCCTAGAGTCGTGAACGACTAGCACATATGTGTGAGGGGAATCTTTGCTTTTTATGTGGTTAACATATGATTTCCTGCATTTGTCGTATACTAGAATAATGGTGGCCATGAACCTTTGGTTTTCTGCGATTCCTACAAGATGGGCCAGATAAAGAAATAGGCTCCATGGAAGACTAAAAACTACTTTTATTTAGATTAAGTATAATAACACGATCTTGATATCTGATTGTGCTTCCTCTCCTCTGTTTTTTATATCCAATTACCTCCTTGCGACCTATCAGATCGCACAGATTAGGCCTCCTCCGAGTTCCATCCGCCAGTCAGTGTCGACTGGCAACTACACGGAGGAGAGCCTTTTCAGTAGTAGCTCCGACCCTTTGGAACAATCTCCCCGTGGAGATTCGTACCCTCACCACTGTCCAGACCTTCCGCACAGCCCTCAAGACCTGGCTATCCCGTCAGGCCTGGGGATAAAGATCGTAATACGTCCCCACCCGAATGATGAATGTTGTGTACTATTTTTACTTATGTATTGTTTTATGTCTTACTGTCTTGTACTCCCCTCCCTATATATTGTAAGCCGCCCTGAGTCCCCTCAGGGAAAAGGGCGGCCTATAAATAATAAAACCATAACCATAACCATAACCATGTGAATTTGGAGGAGTATCTGTCTGGCTCGGAGACATTTATTTAATCCCCCCCCCAATCATTTGGACCTATGCAATATATTTTCCTTTATTTTGCTTTGGCAATGAATCTTCCTTCTCTCCAACGTCATCTTTTTTATTTTCTGCACTTTCCCAGGTCCACACCCAAACCATGAATGTTGAAGTCACTCAACATTATATGCATAATGATGCCAGCATTCACCAGAGAACAATCTAACTGAGCAACAGCATATTCATTACAGCAGAAATACACCCAGCCTGTCTTTACAGCCCAATTAAACATCTCTGCACTCATATACCTCACCATCTCAGAATGAAGTACTTCAGGGACTGATAAATTTTGAAATGACATTGGATATGGATTTGTTTTAAGATTCTGTATAAATTGTAAAGACATTTTGTCAGTAGAATAGTGGGATGTTGTTAATTTAAAATGTTATACTCAAATACAGTTGAGTTACAGATGAGCCGTGCTTAATGACCCTAATTATGACCAGCAATTCCACCTCTGAGCGAAACAGTCACTAAGTAAGAAATCATGTGACTGGGACTGTGCTTTTTGGCCGGAAAGAGACACTTTTACTCTGTTTCACACCTTTGGCTTTTGTTTGCCATCTAACAATTTGGAATGCTCAATTCTTTATTGTTTTGTACACATTGAAAGCAACATGGCCATTCCATAGCCTGGGGTGGAAGCCACCGAACAAGTATATAGTATTCTCTTGAAATCTTCCTCTCCAATCTCTGCTCTGCGAGGAGAGGGGAAAAAAACAAGCAATTTCTATAGGCAGTCTCTCTTTTGCCCAGACTCTTTCCCACTGCCAATGTGATCCTATTGTTCTCAATGTATACAAGTGCAGAAAGCTTACTCTCTTGAAATTCATCTCCAATCTCTCTCTGCTCTGTGGGAAGGGTGTGTGTGAGACTGTTAAGTGAGGACTACCTGTACTTTATTTTGTTTGTTTATAGAATTTATAAACTGGCTCTAGATGGTGAAGATGAACAATTAAATTTCTGGAAGATGAGTTATTTCAAACTTCAGATCATTCTGCTTGAATATTTTTGTGGAGTGTTTCATGTAGATACGGGTGTATATGTGTTTTTAAACATGTTAAGTAGATTCAAGTTTCTCATTTGCTTTGCATAAAATTGATTTGTTGATTCTTTGATTGCATAATATATTACATTTTCTTGCTTCATCACTTACCAATCAAAGGTGTGAAATAATTTCTTTAGGTGGAAGACTTTTCTGTATGTCATAGGTCCTATCTGTAATATACAGATAAACATAGATTGCTTGCAGGGATATTTGTGATGCAGGGTGAGTTAGACTGAAGAAAATAGCATGTCACTTTAGGCATGTTTACTATGTTGTCAACGAGCCATTAGGAACACACAGCTGGAACCCATCTAGGCCAATCTGCTAGGGCCAATTGATTCTTGGAGGAATTGCTTTCAATCTTAAATCATTTTCCTTGCCTATTAGCATAAGACACATAATATGGTCTCGTGCATGCACTCATCCATGGTTTTCTGGAGTGAGTGAGTTGCAGGATGGTCCAGTAGTGGTATTGTCACATCCAATTGGCCTTAAGACTGGGTTGAAGCTGAAGCCACGCCTCTGTGCTCCTCCCTTCTGACTCCAGTTTCAACTCAGTCCAGCCTGAGAGGAGACAAGAAAATTTGGACTCCTGATATTTTGTGAGAATTCCTGGACCCTCCTCACCTCACTCCTGGTCCTGTGGCCCTACCTCCATTTCCCTCTAAGTTCCCTGGTGGTGGGTGTAGTTTTTCCGACCACCTGGGGGTTGGGAGAAAGGCTCGGGGTCCGGGAGGCTTGCTCGCCGTTCCAGCAGCCATTTTGAGCCAGCAGCCACATGGAGGCTGTTTTCCCCAATCTGGAAGCTTGTTAGGGCTAATGGGCCCAGCCCGACAGCCCTCGCTGTCCCTGGCAGCCTTCCCCTGGACAGGGGCATCGAGGAGAGCGCGAGGAAGAGTGCAAAGATTTTTGGTGCTTTGGCAAGCCACCACAGCGGCAGAGAGGGGCGTGCAGCCTCTGAAGCCTCAGAGAGCCTCCACAGCAGTTCTAGAGTGAGCCAATCACGGCTTTCTGCATCAGGACAGGTTGCACGGACAGAGGTGAAGATCCACTTCTGGACTCCGGATGGAATTTCTCTCCCTTCCTCTGAATTTCTTTCACACGTTCCCTCCTGCCAAACGCACAGAGAAGCACAACCAGATGTGCCAAGCTATCCAACATCTGCTTGACATAGTGGCAGTTGATCTGGTTCCCCCAGACCAGGTGGGCTGGGGTTTCTATTCAAACCTTTTTCTTGTGCCAAAGTCTTTGGGAGGATGGAGAGCCATTCTGAATTTAAAGCTTTTAAACCAGCTTTTGGTCTACAGACATTTTAAGATGGCCTCTCTCAAGTCTATCTTGGCAGGGATGCGTGAGGGAGATTATATGGCCTCCATTGACCTCACAAAGGCCTAACTACATATTCCCATCTTTCCTAAGTATAGACGATTCCTTTGATTCTCCTACCTAGGGGTGCACTATCAATATAAGGTCCTGCCGTTTGGGTTGGCTTTGGCTCCCAGATATTTCACCAAGGTGTTAGCGGTAGTTGCTGCCCACCTTCAGGGAGGTTCCCATCGGACTACAATGCTACCTGGATGATATCCTCATCCAGGGGGCGTCATTTCTCCAAACGAAGACGGACCTTCAACAGGTCAGCGACAGTCTCCAGAATTTAGGTTTCTTTGTTAACTTTGAAAAGAGTATCCTCACCCCAGCCACTAGGATTTTTCACCTAGGGGCAGTTATAGATTCCCGTTTGGGCTGTTTTCCTTTCCCTGGATCGCAGATCCAGTTAGTTAGTTAGTTAAGCAGATTTGTAGGGATCGTTGTGTTTCCATAGCCCTTCTCTCCAGCTTGCTGGTGAAGCTCATCTGTATCGGGGTGGTACCATTGGCACAGCTGCATGCCAGGATTCTCCAATGGAGACTACTCCCATACCAGAGGTCCAATTCCAGCAACTCGAAGCTCAAGGTGCCAGCTACACTGTAGGTACTGATGTCCCTCAAATGGTGGAGATCCTCAGCCTTGCTCAAGGAATGCAAATTCAGGGAACAAGAGCAGCTCTTCCTGACAACAGACACCAGTCTGTTTGGTTGGGGGGCAACCCTGGACTCTCAGCTGGTGCAGGACCGGTGGTCATGGAGCAGCACAACATAAATTGGCTGGATCTCTGGGCGGTCCATCTAGCCCTATAACATTTTCAAGCCACGGTTGAGGGTCACTATGTCCTCATCTTAACCAACAATGTTGCAGCAAAGGCCCACATAAATCGGCAAGGCGGCACACACTCCAGGGTGCTACACAATGAGGCAATGTTGCTTGGGCTTTGGGCAGAGAAACATCTACATTCCATCCGAGCAGAGCACATCACCAGCATAGACAATCACCAAGCTGACTGGCTGAGTCAGGAGATAGTAGACAATGGGGAGTGGAGCCTCTCCAGGGAGCTCTTCCTGAGGATTTGCCAGAGGTTCGAGAGGCCGATGGTGGACCTGTTCACCACTCGGTCCAACGTGCAGGTCCCTTGTTTTTTTCTCTGGTTCCCAGCTCGGGGAACAGAGGGGGTCAACATCCTTCAGATGAGATGGCCAGTTGGGCTACTGTACACTTTTCCACCCCTCCCTCTCCTTCCTGGGGTCATTCAGAAGGTAGTCAAGGAATGGGCAGGGGTCATCCTAGTGGCTCAGCACTGGCCCAGGAAGGCCTGGTTCACGGATCTCATGGGCCTGTCAGTAGGGAGACCATTGAGGATTGCGAGGGGGGAGATTGAGTTACATCAGGGGATACTGGTTCACTGGCTTCAACTAGCTGTTTGAAGATTGAGCGGGAGCACCTGACGGGGGGCCATCTGTCCCATTGGGTGATTAGGACTATTGAGGCTTCGCGCAGGCAGTCAACGAACACAATTTATGATTCCACCTGGGCCACCTTCGTGGCTTGGTGTTAGTCTGCCCATATAGTCCCTACCAGGGCCATGGTTCCGCAGGTCCTGGTTTTCATCCAGGAGGGCTTGGACAAAGGCCTTTCCCATGCCACAGTGAAGAGGCTGCGCTTACCACGGTGGTTTAGGGTGAAGGTCAAGTTCCACTTACCCAATTGCCGATAGTTTAGAAGTTCCTCAAGGGGGTGGTGCATTTGCATCCCCCTCCAGTTCACAGGTTTCCTATGTGGAACCTTTCTATGGTGCTGGCAGGCCCTTCAAACCATTGAGAACAATTAGTCGGAAGTTGTTCGCCTGTAAGATTGTGTTCTTGGTGGCGATTACTTCAGCTAGGCATGTGTCCAAACTGGGGCCCCTTTCCTCCAGGGAGGACTTTTGTGTGTTTCACTGCAACAGAGTCGTGCTGTGCCTTGATCCAGTATTCCTGCCTAAAGTAAACTATCTTCCACCGTTCGCAGGAAGTTATTGCCTGTGCCAGCTGTATCACAGCACATTCCACGAGAAGTGCAGCCACATCAATGGCCTGGGCTACTCAGGCTCCAAAAATGATATTTGCAGGGCAGTGATGTGGGCCTGCCTGTCGCCACTCATCTGACACTACAGGTTGGATGTCTTCATGTCCTGTGATGCAGCGTTCGGGTGCAGGGTCTTACAACAGGTCCTGTCGGATCGGTAAATGCCCACCCTATGGGACGGTAACATGAATATGTCCCACTACTGGACCATCCTGCAACTTACTCTGGAAAATGACAGTTGGTCTTACCTGAACTGTGATTTTAGGAATTGTTGCAGGATGGTCCAGTTTCTGCCCTAGGATTAAGTAGATAGTGTTGTGGGTGGATGTGTCTCCTTTGTGACTTGTTTTCATGGTCTTGGGAGTGCACGCTTTGTTGAAACTGGAGTCAGAAGGGAGGAGCACAGAGGCGTGGCTTCAGCTTCAACCCAGTCTCGAGGCCAATTGGACATGACAATGCCACTAACTGGACCATCCTGCAACAACTCCTAAAATCACAGTTCAGGTAACACCAACTGTCATTATATCTGCCTTTGTAGGACACTACAAAGCAGTTAACTATAAGAATGGCTTTTCAGGAGGTTGATGGGTAACCAGGTCTAAGCAGTGCAGACAGGACTGATTCAACAAGTGGTCATTTCTTGCTATAGTATGTTGGTGGCTTAGGGGATGGGAGAATCAGAGCAAATTTTGTCCCCTCCTAATCTGTACTATTGATCTATTAAGTGTGGTTATTTATATGTTTTAATGTTTGTACTTCAGTCCTAGTGGATTCTAAGTGGTGATAATAAATAGTAAATTAGAATGTACTTTAAAACTACAAATATTATATATATATAAGCACATTAGTGGTGGGTTCTGGATCCTGGTGCAACTGGTACGGTGCAATGGGGCCCAGCGTCCCCCGCATGCAGCACACATACACACGTGGGCATGTGTTCTTACCTCCATGACATCTCAGCTGTTCGGTGGAGCGTTGCGCAGGTACCATACACTCCGTGCTCTGAAGAGCTCAAAATACAGGTAAGGAGCTCGGAAGGGTGGGTGGGCCCTCTGAAGCACCGTACCGAAACAGTACCCGGTGCTCCCCGCAGGCACCGGTACACCCATACCAGAGCGTACCACCTGCAACCCATCACTGAAGCACATCTGTGTTAGAAAAAAATGAATATCTACGGTTCCAAGATCTGAAGGACACATGGCTATGTCCCTTCACAAAAAGTATTCTAGGACAACACTGATGACTGTTTTTAGGAGCTCTCCAATTGTGGTATTTGGATATAAACTTATTGATGTTTTGGGAAAATTGCTATAAAAATGCTAAATCCTTGGTGGAATGGCTTTTGTGTTGGTCCATTTGTATACACATACATAGACAGACAAGTATCTCTGGAGATGCCAAGAATACTTCGCATACTTCAGATTGAGTTGTGAGTAAGTCCAAGGTAGAGTCAAGGAGGATCATCAGCAAATTTGATCAATGCATATTAGAAGAAAAAGGATTTGACTCAAGTTGAGGATGTTCCTGGATTTAAATGGTTATGGAGCCTTGAATTTGGATATGCCCTGGATTTATTTTGTCAATTGACAATTGTTTTAAGTTATGTTTGAATAAACAGAGGCATGCAGCTCAAAAAAGTTAGCACACACTTTATCTCAGCTTGATCCATTCTATATTCTAGAGGCAGGATCAAGGACTTAGGTGACCTTCCTAACCAAGGGACAGCCATCATTTAGATTATTTTAAGAACTTAAATTCATGTATCACATTTCTAAGCATTTATATGTGGCTTTGCTTCAGCTGTGTGGAGCTTGAATTGATACAGTATGTGGTGCTACAAAGAGTGCTGTTAGTGATCATTATTCTTTGTTTGCTGGGAGGAAAATGCATTCTTTTAAGGTATGCAGTTTCTCAGAAATAAGAAATATTTAAGGATACCTTACGGAAAGATGATGCAGACTGGCAGTTTTTCTATTTTGGTATTTGGATAATTCTGTTCATCTTGTGCAAAATTTATGGCATCATTTATAACTTATAACTTCTGAGAGACAAATAAAGTTCATGCCTTTCAGAATCCATTTGTGTGTGAATGTCTCTGTGTATGTGTCTTTGGATTTCTTTGTTTGAGTTCATCTTGGCTAATCTGAAGAATCTTTACCACTCTGTTTTAAAGTTTGGTGCTGGGTGCATATCACTTAAAATATTATTTTATATTACAGAATTTCTAGAAAACATTTCTTAGATTGTATTTTCCTTCATTGTGGTTGCTTAACCTTTTATCATGCCTGTAAGGTCTAGGCTGCAAAAACTGAGATAATCAATGACAGCAAAGAGATTTTTTAAAAAAGCACTTAAAAGCCATCTGGTGATCATCTAGAGCAGTGTTTTTCAACCTTTTTTGTGCAAAGGCACACTTTTTTCATGAAAAAAATCACGAGGCACACCACCATTAGAAAATGTTAAAAAAATTTAGCAACCACAATTGGAACTGGCAACTTGGTTATTAAGTGAAATTGCCTCTAAATAAAACTACTAAAACTACAACTGTGCTTATAATCTTACTACAATTTTCCTTCCACCCTGACACACACACACCGAATCTACTTGCAATAGGACAACATGGGAATGTTTCCACAAGACATTTATACATGGTTAACAATGGTTTAACTTTATTGAATTCATCCACTAATTTCTATTGGTTCTCATATAGATTGGGCTTACACAACACTTCTAGCTCTAGCATGGAAAAACTGTTGGCTAATGTGGAATTATGGCAGAGCCCTCCTCCCGCACCAAAAGACGAGGCAAGCCACGTTTATTTGCCTCTAAATAAAACTACTAAAACTACAACTGTGCTTATAATCTTACTTCAATTTTCCTTCCACCCTGACACACACACACCGAATCTACTTGCAATAGCCTCCGCCACAATTTTTTTTTAAAAAAAACCAATGTCAGTTGTAGGAAAGGGGAAGAATGGCTGGAGGGGGAAGGGATTTTATGAATTACCTCTCTCTCTCTCTCTCTCTCTCTCTCACACACACACAGACACATTCTCCCACGCACAGAGCGGGAAAGGCGAGCAGCGACGCCGGGCTGCTTCCTCCTCCGCCGCCGCCGCCTTCACTACCCAGCAGACAAAAGCGAGGGCTGGCCGGCGGGGGCTGCTTTCGCCGCGGCTGTCAGTCCCTAGCCCTCCTGGAGAGCGCAACGTGCACATTCCCTCTCTCTCAATTTCTCTTGGCTTGCAGCTGCAGCTGCTCTCAGGCAGGGTCAGCCCAGAGCCTGCAATGACAAGCCCCACCCTTGCGCGGCTCCCTCTTCCTCGGGCTCGTCATCCCCTGGAGAAAATAGGATCGTGCACGTGTGCAACGGCCACGGGGCTTGCCCTAGCTCTGGTTCGGGTGAAAGGGACAACGGCGGCGGGAGATTAAGCGAATTCGCCCTGAAGGCTCCCAAGACAACAGAGGCCGAGTTCAGAAAGCGCATTTTAAAAACGATTTTTTGGGGGAGGGGGGCGAGTGTTTTTCCCACGGCACACCTCACACTGTGCCGCGGCACACTAGTGTGCCGCGGCACAGTGGTTGAAAAACACTGATCTAGAGCATGGATGTCAAACTAGCCGTGTCATGTTGCTGTTACGCAACATTTCACAATGTTTTCCCCATTCACAGAGCTGTGGTGGTGGGTGTGGCCTGCACGTGACTCCCCTGAGCTATGGAACTATGGCCCTTTTATGACTTGTGGACTTCAACTCCTAGAATTCCTAGCTATGCTGGCTCGGGAATTCTGAGAGTTGAAGTCCATGAGTCATAAAAGGGTCATAGTTCCACATCTCTGATCTAGATGTATGTAGCTCCACTAGTGTGGTTCTACTTGAATAAAAATTCATAAAATCAGAAGCCTGATCCCCCCCCACCAGTTTTCTGCATGGGCCAAAGTGCAGCCTTCTTTAATTCATTGTTATATTGGCATATTATTGATGCTAGTTCATTTTGTGATGTTTTTTATTGTTTTGCTTATAACTGTACATACGTATCAAACAGTGGTGGGTTTCAAAAATTGTTGGAACCTGCTCTGTGGGTGTGGCCTCCTTTGTGGGAGTGGCTTGCCACCCATGTGACTGGATGGGAGTGGCTTGCCCATGTGACTGGATGGGAGTGGCTTGCTGCCCATGTGACCAGATGGGAGTGGCTTGCCGCCCATGTGACCGGATATGAAATTATGAATTAGTACTTAGGTTGGTCCAAGTAGCTATTCAGAAGTTAGTGGTTAGAAGCAATCGTAAAGCAAGATATGGAATTAAAACCAGATATATTTTGTTGGCTATTTGAAAGGGAGTATAACATATATTTAATTTAACACATGTTAGCAGCTGCTGGAATTGTGTTTGCACAACAGTGGAAAAACAGAGATATGTAAATGAATAAATATTACAATGTGCAGGAATAAATAAATTGACAATTAAAATCAAGAAGGCTTTGAATACTTTTTCACGTGGTATTGGTTTTAGCAATTGCCAACTAACGGAAACAGAAATTAGAAATTCAAAAGTATGAAAGAAAACACCAATTATGTAAGGAAAGGTCCCTAAAATGTATAAGTAAATATTACTAGATCATTATTAATGCGTAGATAACTGCGGGACATTACACACCTACCCACACTCACACAAAAACTATGACAGTGCCAGGAAAACACCAAAAAATAAGAATCCCCCCCAAAAGACTGCCAATGAAACCAGTTTTTTTCCTAACCATCAACCACCTCAGAAGTACCTAAACAACGAGGGTGAAACACACTAAATCTGGCAAAGCTGCCTTGCATCATCCTGGCCTGTCCATAGAAAAGCAGCCACTTTGAGACACATAAACCTGGTCTGAACACTTAAAAGCAACATATTGCATTTGCAAAAAGGAATAACATTTCTTGTAGTAAATATATTTTATAAACAATTAAAAAATAAAATTCCCCCCAAAATAATAAAAAAATATCTATAAATAAAATAAATCCTTAAAAACCATTGTTAAGTATTCCACCAGCAATAATTTATAGTATAACTATTTTAAGGTATTGTACCAGCCATAGTATACTGTAACCATTATTCCAATCCACCAGTAATAATTTACACTGTAACCATTTCAAACTATTCCACACACAATAATTTAAAATGAAACCATTAAAAATATTCCATACACAATAAATTACAATAAAACTATTTAAAAAAATTCTATGCACAATACATTTCAAAGTATTGAGTATAGAATTTTTAAAAATGGTTTATTTTAATTTATTTTGGATACAATCTTTTTTTAAATAATCTAAGACAATTTAAAAAAAGAATCCACACACAATAAATTGAAGTAAACCATTTGAAAACATTCTACATTCAATACTTTTTAAGTAAAACTATTTTAAAAAATTCTATGCACAATAAATAAAATATTATTTTAAAATACATTAAAAAATAAAAGAAAAAAACGGGGTCACTTACCAGCAGGCAGAATCAGCAGCACTCCGATGCGGTGGATCCTCGTTGCGATGGATGGAAGCAACAGGGAGCAGGCAGGCAGAGAGGCAGCAGGAACAGGTAAGACACTAAGCAGGTCGCCTGGCAGGCTTAGCCAGCCAGGCGAGGCTGGAGAGGGGGGGCGGGGGAGAAAGCTAGGCCACCACGGCTACCGCCAGCCCACGGCTTTCGCTAGGGAAGGCCTGAAGGCCTTCCCTTGCGAAAGCTGGGCCGCCTTCACCGCCAGCCTGCGGCTTTCGCTAGGGAAGACCTGAAGGCCTTCCCTTGCAAAAGCTAGGCCGCCGCAGCTACCACCAGCCCGCGGCTTTCGCTAGGAAAGGTCTAAAGGCCTTCCCTTGCGAAAGGTAGGCCGCCGCCGCCCCCCACCCGCCTTTGGCCGCCCACCCGCCTTTGGCCCCGTGACTCCAGCCAATCAGTGAGCGGCAGGCTGGGCTGGCTTAGTGTGGATGGGTGGGGGAGCGAGCGAGTGAGCTGCGACATGGCGGCAAGGGCGCTTTGACAGGGGCCAGGACCGGTACCGGCGTTCCTGGAAGTTAATTACTTCCGGGTTCACTGACCAACCGGTTCGCAAGGACCGCCGCGGACGGGTAGGAACCCACCGCTGGTATCAAATAAAAACATTAGAAGAAGTACAGTACAAGTAGTTGCATAACCATCTTGCCATACTATATGTGTCAAAAAAGAGTTTGCTAGAAGGCTTGTTCCACATCTATAAGTAAATGCTGCAGGGATATTTTAAACATGTTCAGATTTAGCTCATTTCAGATGATAGGGCTGATGGCTATTGCTTTAAGAGGGAAATAGCTATCAAGTTGTAATTTGCAGTGTAGTAATTTGTTGCTTATGGGTAGCACTGTCATGATTGGATGATTGTAATTAAACTTGCCCCTAAACTTTCCAGGAAGGAAAGTGTAAGTTCTTCAAAGTGGGTGTACAATGTTCTCTTTCCTCCTGGCTTAAAATCAGATGTGTGAATTGGTGCCACACTTTTGCTCAGGAGAAAAAAGCATCCAGCAAGGATAAAAAACCATAAATTAACAATTTTAAATGACCTGTACTATATAACAATATAACAGCAGTGAAAGACAGAATAGAACAGAAATAAATTATTCAAAAACCAGAGACTGCTGAAACTCACTTCAGTGTAACAGCAATTCGCAGCCCAAATGCTCTGAAAAGCTAAAGCCTCACCAACTTGCAGAAGGCTATAATTAGAGAAGCGATGAAGCAGCCTACTCTTTTGAAAAAGTTGAATTCCCCTAAAAACTAGTTAAGTTCAGCTGCTGCAGTGACTTTTTTCTTAGTTTCAATTAAGCATATTTCTTGGGTATTCAGAAACTCCCTAAATGTGAATGGGAAAAGGTGACCTTTCAAATGTATCTTGGTCTCTAATCATTCAGGTAATTTAAAAAATCAGTATGTACTTTGGGTTATGCCTCAAAGATAACGTGCTTGTTTATATTTCATGTTTCTAGACCACTTCAAGGAGGGGCTCTGGAGAGTGGATAGGAAGACCATGCAGGCATTCCAACTGAAACTGCCCTCATTTCTGGCATAAGGAGGCCCTTTCCCCCTTGTTTCACAATCAGAATGTTTTGGGATTTATTTTGGTGATGATTTTGAATAAACTTCATTGTCCTGAGTGATTGAGTGCTATTTCCTATGTGACATAGTTGCCCAAATCTCCCATGTTTTATAGTTTCCCTGTTTCTAATTCTAAAAAGAAGAAGAAAGGAAACCCATGGGAGAAGTTTTCAGATTTAATTGAAATTTATTAGATTGATTTGAATTCGTTTGGGAAGCTAAAGGTGCTGCAGATTGCTAGATAGATCAGTGGTTCCCAAACTTGGCAACTTTAAGACTTGTGGACTTCAACTCCCAGAATTCTCCAGCCAGGAGTTGAAGTCCACAAGTCTTAAAGTTGCCAAGTTTGGGAACCACTGAGATAGATGATAGTGTGATTAATGATGCCGGTGGAACTTGGTCTCCTTGTAACTAAAGCACACTAAACAGAGCTTGCACATATGAAGTTTTCTCTGGGATTTATGTGAAATATTTTGAATTATCAGTTTTGCAGAGTGACATGTTTTCATGAACAAAACCCAAAGCACTGTATGATTAAAAGCAAAACCACAGATTCTGTGTGAATGTACATGTTGAGGAGAAAGTAATACAGAAGATGGATTTAGGAATATGCCTGCAAAGCCATCCTTGATTTCTGTACAGTTAAGATTTTATTTGCTTGGGCCATTACCCACATGAAAATTGAAAATAAAGATTAGATATCAAAAACACATATGTGGATCCTTACAGAAATGGCAACTTGAAAACAAGTCCAGAATAAATTCAGTGAACACAAACCTGTTTTGTTTTTTTTCCCCTTAAGGGTGTTTAATCTTGTATGGGGAAAAAATAGAGATATTTTATTTAAATTATTTATATGGCTGCCTTGAACACTGTGACTTTGGGCAGCTTACAACAAAAAATATTAATAGATATATTCCTTTAAAATAAAATAAAAAATCCTTAATAGATGACTAGGAATTGACATATTTGAAATGAAGTGTCTCTGCTTGTTTGTTCTGGGGTTTCCAGTGTATTGTTTTATTGTAGCCATTCATAGGTCCATACAGAAGGTGATCTTGAATGTGGCCTAATAGGTGTTTTATAAATCTGGCCAATTCTCACCTCTTGTACCTAAAAAATTCCAAATGAAGGTTAGCTGAGAAGCTAAAATAGAAGAATCTAGTACTGGGCAAACGTTGCTGAGTTGTTTGATTGGGACAAAGCAAGAAGTGTTGGAAATCCAAATAAATCCAAGAAAATAAAACAGTCAGAAACAGAATTTAAAAATATCATTGTGATAATTAGATAAGCCAGTTTGTTGTCATGGTTAAGATACCAGGCTAGAAATCAGGCAGTTGGTGAATTCTAGTCCTGCCTTAGGTATAAAAGCCAGCTGGGTGACTTTGAGACAGCCTCTCTTTTAGCCCACAATGTTAGGCCTTAAGCCAGTGGAACAGTTGCTGTCACAACCAATGGATCAACACTAGGCTGATCTGAGAAAACGTAGACTGCCCTGGCAGGAAAATGCTTAGGAAAAAAAATGTTGGTGATCATAAGTAAAGAGTTTGCTCAAAGAATGATAATTCTGAGGCACTGCACCATATTTAGTGGGAGAAAAACATTTTCCCCTCCCAGTTATTACCGGTGGATGGGGTAGTGATGTATATGTGAGTCACTTCAATGATCGTTCTGACAGATACATTTTCCAGGCATGCATATACAGACTTGGATGATGTGGGTAAGTCCTTGAAACTGCTGCAGTGAGTAATTCAGCCGTTGTGGCCCTTGTTGAAATACTCTTCTTAGGAGCGAGGACTACTGAACTCACTGCAGGCACATCGAAGGGCCCATGCCAACCTGTTTCCTTTGCACAAATGGAAGGAAAGAAGGAAGAGTTCAAGACTCCTGATCTCTCCACTACTGTAGTTATGAAAAAATGTGGGCAATTCAAATCTTATTTTTAGCATTGCAGAAGCCACCCTGTGCTTATCCTGGAAGTGGCTGTGTACAGTGAACTTTTTACATAATATGCAGGGGTGGGCTGCTGGGGGTTCTCAGGGGTTTGGGAGAACCTCTAGCTAAGATTCTGTGCAGTTCGGAGAACCCCCAAATCCCACTCCTGGATGGCCCAGCCTACCTTGCCCCTCCCAGGAATCCCTGCACGGCCCATTTTGGATGCAGGTAAGTGCAGGGTACGTGCGTACACTCAGCGAGGGCAAAAAATAAGCCTACCGGAAGTTTGGGAAGGTTCCCATTTCCAGCCTCCAGAGCCCAGGGAGAGCAAAAATGCCCCCTCTCCCATGGTGCAGGAGGCCGATTAGGCCACACCCACCATGGCCACGCCAACCCAGCAACAAGGCAGAGAACCCCTTGCTGAAATTTTTGAAGCTCATCCCTGATAATATGCATGTTTGAATTTATCCTCATGGAGTAGCCATGAGTGTGTGTGTGTAAACTACTTTGCATATATGTATGTATACACCACACTGGTTAAAGAACAAGTTTTGGATGGATAGATTGATAGAGGTTAGGTAGGTGTGTTGTGCAAATTGGGTTCCTTATTTAAAGCCAATTAATGGCAATTAGTTACTAGACATGTCATTTCTGTAAATAATTTCTGCATAGCTGTGTTACACTCTTTCATGCCATGTATTCGGATATATAGATTCTTGTTGGGATCAGTAACATTCAGGATTGCTCCAGGAGGGATCTGGTAATTCTAGATAAATTATGGACCAAAACTGAAAGGTTCCATCTAATTTTCTTTGTGGGAAGGGAGAGATTGTTTTAAATTCAAGGTTAATTTTCTTCCAGGCAATACACTATTAAAATTCCTACTGTCGTTATGTCTCTTTGCTGCAATTTAACAGTAATTGCAACCTTTTACTTGTGTATCAGTGGAATAATAGAAGTTAGGATAGCCTAGCATATGGTGATGAATAAAGTTTGCTACTAGTTTGAACAGTTATGAGGTGCAAACCATCTTTTCAAGAGTCAAATTATTCAAGATAAAAATAATACTTTAAAACTTTTAACTGCAAAAAAATGTATAATTTACTAGCTGCTTCACAGTTTGCAGTAACAGAGCCCTTCTTAGCAGCTTCATCTTTTCCTGGGACTGTAGGGTGGAAGGAATTGCTGAGTGATGCTACCATGTTTCCCTGAAAATAAGACCTCCCTGAATAATAAGCCCAAATGGGCTTTTTAGTGCATGCGCTAAAATAACCCCTCCCTGAAAATATTGCAACACAGCAGCAGTCATGAGTTGACCACTCTCGCAGCCTCCTGCACCTCAAAAATAATAAGACCTTCCCCAAAATAAGGCCAACCACTTATTTTGGGGGGGCAAAAGAAAATAAGACCCTGTCTTATTTTCGGGGAAACACAGTATGTCCAAGCTCATTTCTACTTCAAAACATCCTCCCCCCACCCCCGTTTGGATCTGAAATGCTCACAACCTAGCAATTGACCATTTAACATTTAATATGTATAAATTGGACAGATAGGTTTCATGTTAGACTGTCAGTTTAAAAAATCAGTGATCATTCGCTGGAAGAATGTATATGTTGCACATTCTCTTATAACTAAATTTGAATTCAAAGTAGGAAGGAAGGCTATTTAGTATTTCCTCAAGTTTGAGAGGAAAGTTTATATTATCACAATATGTAAAACCTTAAAGAAGTAATTTGATGATGATTATGATCAGTTGCCATCAAGTTGGTGCTGACCCCTAGTAACCTCATATATAGATTTTCTCCAGGATGATTTATTAAACGTATGTGAATTATTGCATATAATCAAACGATCATAGACTATTCATCAAGTGTTGCTATTCTGTGAAAAACCGTAACAGTTTGCTGTTGCTTTCCTTTCCTCGGTACAGGTAGTCCTTGACAATTCATTTAGTGACCATCCAAAGTTACTGCCAAAGAAAGTGACATGACCATTTTTCACAGTTGCAACTATTGCAGCATCCCCATGGTCACAAGATCAAAATTTGGATGATTGGCAGCTGACTCATATGATGGTTGCAGTGTCCCGGGGCCATGTGATCCCCTCTTGTGACCTTCTGAAAAGCAAAATCAATGTGGAAAGCCAGGTTCACTTAACAATCCTGTGACTAACTGAAAAACTGCAGTGATTCACTTAACAACGGTGGTCAAAATATTGTAAAATGGGGCAAAACTCACTTAACAAATTTCTCACTTAGCAACAAAAACGTTGGGCTCGATTGCGGTTGTAAATTGAGGACTATCTGTACACATAAATGGAATATGCTGCTTTACTATCATTTATACAAGGGGAAAGCAATCTTAAGGAACCTAATGCAGATAATCAGATATGGAGATTTTGCATGACATTCTGTACCAGTTACAATTTTTTCTTTATCAAATGTTGGGCACAAAACAATAAGCACAGTGTTGAATAATAGGGTTGTGCACGTAGGAAATCCACTCATTAGAGTTTATGTGATTTTTTAAAAAACAAATGCCTCGTCTGAGCCTTGTGTAGAAACCTGAAAAAAAAAACCAGGCGATTTTAATGAATAGTAGAGCATTTTATGTTACCAGCGTGATGTCTGAAACACTTCTGAATTGTTTTCAAAGTGTGCATAGCTCTGTTTAATAATTAGTTGTTTTTTGTTAACTCCTGACTATTCTTTAATTTATGTTGATGTTGCAAATCAAAAATTGGAAGGATTTAAGAGTGCTCAAGGTGAAAAAGTTGATGTCTCTGTGCATAAGGCTAAAGTTGAAATGCACCACATTTGGAGAGCATAAGGTGGGGGAGGGCATATATATATGTACATCCTACTGTTAATGACTCTTAGCATTGTGATATATATCATTACTGTTGATTTTCAACAGCCCGAAGCCTTGCCCCTTCACAAAAATGGCCGTGTATAGGCTTATGCAGGCTTTCAGATAGCTCTTGGGGGCTGGGGAGGGCAGAAGTGAGCAAAAAAATGGTCGTTTTTTGCCCCCACAACCCCCAGCAGCACTCTATAAGCCCCCATAAGGCCCATTTTTGCAAAAAAACAGGCCATTTTTTTCCTAAATGAACTGTTGTAACTCGTGGACTATCTTTATAGTTTTTAAATGGAAAAGAATCATGTTAACTTAACTAGCAAGTAGTCTAGAAATAAGAACAGGTTGACTCAGCCTTCCATCCTTCCAAAGTGCGTTAAATGACGACCCAGATTGTTGGGGGCAAGAGGCTGACTCTGTAAACCACTTAGAGAGGGCTGTAAAAGCGGTATACAAGTGTAAGTGCTATTGCCAAACTCTGATTTTTGAATAGGGAATGACTTTTTATACTAGTCCTTTGGATATGATTTTTTTAAAAGCTAAATGAGATTGAGCCAGTTCTTCTTAGGTATCTGGGAGTCAATTGTAAAATATTCAGAGCCACTTTGTGGTCATTCTTTGTTTTCTACTCTTTGTTTCTTTGTTTCCTGACTATTCTTTAATTTATGTTGATGTTGCAAATCAAAAATTGCACTCTAGATTCCAGTGCTGAAGAATATTCTAGAAACATAATTATGGTCCTATATTTTGAGACAAATTCAATTATTGTCTTGAAATAATTTTTGCTCGGCTTTCCTTGGAAGGGATTGTCTACAAATGTAACATATCCTTCTACTTGGTTTCCTCCAGGTGCCCAGGAAGGATTTAAGAGTGCTCAAGGTGAAAAAGTTGATGTCTCTGTGCATAAGGCTAAAGTTGAAATGCACCACATTTGGAGAGCATAAGGTGGGGGAGGGCATATATATATGTACATCCTACTGTTAATGACTCTTAGCATTGTGATATATATCATTACTGTTGATTTTCCTGCAGTTCAGTTTCTATATTTTACAGCCTCAGGAACAGGGTCAAGGGCAATGCACAGAAGCAAAACATTATCCAGAAACATATTTATGGTTAGCAGTGCATGGGTGTCCATTTTTTCCTGTGGATAACAAATAGCATTTTTCGAGTCCTTTAGTAACATCTCAAAGGTAGAGTGTTTCCATTTGTATTCTGTTGCTTACCTATTCATTTAGGGTAATTCTGTCTCCTTAGGAAAGCATGTTAATCTAATTAAGTCTTCCATATTCTCACATGGTCAGATCGCTCTGCTGTTTGCACAGAAGACTGATTAGGTTTCTGGTTATTTTCTGCCAAATTTGATGTGGGGTTCTATATTCCTACTCTGATAATGTCAGCAGCAATAAGAGGTTGAGCTGCTTGAGCTCATGTGAATGCAGTACATTAGAACCCCAGATTCTGTTAGGGCTAAATATAATTGTTCTAAGAAAGCATGCAAAGCCTATGAAGTCTCCACTTTGGGATGAAATGTTTTTGTTTTGCTCTGCGGAGAGAATACTAATTACTATCCTGCTAATAAACGTTGAAACAAATGCAGCTTGTGTATTTGGACACTGTAATGTTCTTTTCTTTGAATATGGTAGCCAAGATGATGATTATTCCAAGTAATAAAGATAATGGAGTGTTCAGAGGATATGGCCATTTAACTGGGCACGCTTTTCCTGAAAACTTAATGCACAGTGTTAAATTTTTATTGTTCATGTGAAATAGGGCATACTATTGCATGTTGCATGTATCCAAGAAGTCCAGTCTATTAATCTTCACAAATGAAGTGAAAGACCATGAGAGCTAATTTATTTTGCAAAGGGCTGTTTCATCAGAAATTTTAATGTTTATATATGCAGTGCATTGTCTTATGGTTCTAATATGTTTAGAATAGGATTTTCAAACTTGATTTTCTGAATGAAAAAGCTGAAACAACAGCAAAAATGTAGATACAGCATCATACTCTGTTTGTGTATAATACCTCCGATTTTTATTTGCTAATATTTGTAGGTAATCTTAGGTTGAATATACAGGGGCATTTTTTGCATATTTTGAAAAAAAAATAGCTTTTTCCGTATCAAGTACAGGTAGTCCTTAACTTCCAACAGTTCGCTTAGTGACCATTCAAAGGTACAATGGTACTGAAGTGAATTATGACCATTTTTCACATTTATGACCATTGCAGCATCTTCATGGTCATGTGATTTACATTCAGATGCTTGACAACTGACTCACATTTATGACGGTTGCAGTGTCCTGGGGTCATGTGAGCCCCTTTTACAAACTTCTGACAAACAAAGTCAATGAGGAAACTAGATTCACTTAACAATTGTGTTGCCAATTTAACTATTGCAGTGATTCATTTAATAAATGTGGCTAGAAAAGTCACTTAACAAATTTCTCACTCAGCAAAATAATTTTTTGGGTTCAGTTGTGGTCATTTGTCAAGGACTATGTGTAGCTACAAGAAGTAAGACAGTAATAGCAATTCAGTGAGCAAACTTGATTTTTTATTGCCAGTAGTAGTGATGCTTATTGTGCCAAAGAATCATGGAAGCTACTGTTGGAAGAAATATCCAACTGGGTTCAGTTCCAAGTGGGGAGAAAGACACTGGAAACATGGAGACTGCTTAGAAGGATGGTTTAATGGTGGTGGGCAGGACCACATGGTTTGAGGTCCTGGGCAAAAAAGCAGGGTGAGATATAGAGATAGATGAGCTCTGTTGGGCTTTTGAATTTGAGCTTGTATTCTGATTGGTTGTCAGACTTCCATGGGACCATGCAGGGGTAACTTTGTAGGTTGTGTTTTTGAGTCCCAAGCTTGATTGAGCCTTGCTGGGTGATGATATAATGAAAAGGCTTTGGGCAATTTCTACCATGGCTCTGCCTGAAGGAAGTACAGTAGATCTTTGTTATGTAGAATAGACTGGCCCAGGCCTTAATGGTCCATTGATAAAGGTGTGTATGTGTGTGTGTGTGTGTTTGTGTGTGGGACTGAGTTTCTGCCTCCCTTTTAGGGGAAATATTCTGCCCTTTTAATATTTCTTAAAATATCTCATTTTCCTAGGAAAGGGGTAGCTGCTAACTTCCTACACTATTTTAAAAATCATCTAGTTATTTAGTCTCAGGATCTACTAGACTAATCACCATCCAACCTCTGTTTAGAGTCCTCTCTAGTCAAGGCAAACTCACTCTGCAGCCTGATCTGACAGCTCAAGATTGTATTTAGCAATTGCGTTATAGCGCTGGCCAATATGTACCTTGGGGTGTGTAAGGTCACCTATATTCCTTTCAGGAATACTGTTATCAAGCCAGGTTTTATCTGTCTTACCTTATTTTATTACATTAAAAAGGTACACATAAAGGTTCCCCTCGCACATATGTGCTAGTCGTTCCCGACTCTAGGGGGTGATGCTAATCTCCGTTTCAAAGCCAAAGAGCCACTGCTGTCCGAAGATGTCTCCGTGGTCATGTGGCCGGTGTGACTAAATGCCAAAGGCTCACCGAATGCTGTTATCTTCCCACCAAATTGGTCCCTATTTTTCTACTTGCATTTTTTACATGCTTTCGAACTGCTAGGTTGGCAGAAGCTGGGACAAGTAATGGGAGCTCACTCTGTTACGTGGACGCTAGGGATTCAAACCGTCAAACTGCTGATTTTCTGATTGACAAGCTCAGCGTCTTAGCCTCTGAGCCACCACATACTGATTTATTACATTATGCTTATCCTAATTGGGAATTTTACTGTTTTTTCCCTTTTAAGTTTCATCCTGTTCATTTCAGTCCTATCTAGATCTTTCTGAACCTTCTCTCTTTCGTCTGAAGTATTAAATGAAATAATCCCTCCCATTGATGATGATGGTGATTTTGTAATTGAAAGGACACTAATCTGATTAATTTCATTGTTTTTCCACTGAAGTCAGTGAGAAACTTGCTCCATTAGTTCTTGGCTGTTTTCTAAACTAAACTTCACTGGTACAATTCCAGACGATTCCTGCAGGACACAGAAAAACTGATGGAGAGCTGGTTTCAGCTTGTGAGAAATATACAAAGTAAATTTTATTCAACAGGATTCTGTTTAAATATTTCCTTTTATTTCTGTTCCCTCAGATTAAGTTACTTTAAGGTTTTTCTAGTGAATCTTCTCTACAATCATTGATTCAGTTGTTGCCTGCTGAGCTTTGAAGGTATTCTACCAGGTTGTGGTAGAATCTGATATACCCAGATGCATTATATCCAATTCTAGATTTAATATAGTTTAAAAAAAATCAATGACACCTGCTTGAAAATGTCTAATTTTTTATTTGTTTAGTTTACAGGTGTTTCTTCTGAAGAAATGCAGTTCTCTAGTTTAGTTCGCTCTGCAATTTCTGTGGTATAACACTGAAACTTAATTGCTTTTAGATAATTCAGGTTTATTGATTTTACTGTGACCGGTGTCACCTTTAATTCATCCTACTCCAGCAATTAATTCAAAAAGTAATGGTAGCTTAGAGAGTTTGCAATATTGAAGAACATAGTATATCAGTAAACTGTATCTTAGATAATGTTACCAGAACCCTTGTAATGGGCTTAGGGACTTAACTTGAATCCATTTAAAATGTTAAAAGAGTTTAAGTCGACATTATCAGAATTATAGAATTATAGTCTGGGATGCTTGTTGTCTAGTTTGACACCTTACAACAATGACAGCTAAAAGGTTGGGCACCAAATGCCGAAACTGGAGTTTGCGCATGCATGTGTATGCGCGCGTCTGCCGGAACCTGGAAGAGAGCAGCTGCCTGGTGTGATTGTGCACGGCAGACAGCTGGGGTTCCATTGCAGGCATGCGCGCCGGCCAGCTGCTCTCTCTGGGTTCCAGCATGCACATGCACTGGAATCTGGAAGAGAGAAGCTGGCAGCTGCACGCATGCCCATGAAGAGGGCTCTACATGCCATCACAACCTTACATCAATTATGATCTCTTCTGAACAGAAACACCAGCCTACATGTGTAGCTGCTTTTCAATACATTTTGGATACTTCTGCTCTTTCAAAACACGGTACTTAGGCTATTCATTGAGACAAAATGGAAAATGGTAAGAACTACACAGCTCTTTTGAATATGCTGGTTGATTCAGATGTGATCCATGTCAGTGTTAAAATTTTTATATATTTCTAGTATTGAAAATATTTTTTGTCGATATTTTTATTGTTGGAAAAACCGTGTTTGCTATTCTTTAGTAAGTTTCTGTTATATACAAGCCAGCCAGAATCATCTTGTTAGGAAGATGGGCAGCATGGCGATTTGATTTATTAAATAAATGAATAAATATACAGAATTGTGTCTGTAATTTTACTGTATTTTTTTTAAAAAAATACAGCTGCTCCATTCTATAAAGTAATTTCCCCAAATATTTAAATTTCAATGCAGGTTTTGAAAAATAAACTTCCTAGTGTGAACATTTGAGCAAGGAATAATGGGCAGTAGTGGCCATTATTAATTTCTGCCTGCGTGCTGTGCTGCGCCTCATTTCAATGTCCATTTGCTGAAATGGAGAACAGAATTAGGCTTCTTTTACCTGTCTACTGGCTGCTGGAGTGTTTCTGAGCTCTGTTCAACATCCAGATCTTGCTTTCAAAGCCGTAAAAGCTTAGGCATCTCCTATCTACAATGTTCATGTCACACCTGATTCCCCCTGAACTCATCAGAAATTATCTTTTTCCCCCTTTCCTTAACAGCCTTCAGAAATAAGGAGGCTGATGATCAGAAGGGGATCTTTGCAATTGTGCCTCATATATAGAAAGTGCTCTCCAGAAACTCATTAGTACTAAATCTGATGTTCTTCCCAGCGTAAAGCCATAGCAATCTTAAAATGTGCATGTCATTTACTGAAGGGGCTTATTGGTTTCTGCTAAAGTCATATTGCTCGGTTGAGCTCCTATTGAGACTGCTTTGACTTTTGTGATCAACATGGGATTATACAGGTAGTCCTCGACTTACGATCACAATTGAGCCCAACATTTCTGTTGCTAAGTTAGAGAGTTAAGTGAATTTTGTCCCATTTAATGACTTTTTATGACAAGGGAGGTGGCGGCTCAGTGGCTAAGACACTGAGCTTGCCAATCAGAAAGTTCATCAGTTTGGCAGTTCAAATCCCTAGCGCCGCATAACGGAGTGAGCTCCCGTTACTTGTCCCAGCTTCTAGCAGTTTGAAAGCATGTAAAAATGCAAGCAGAAAAATAGGAACTACCTTTGGTGAGAAGGTAACAGCGCTCCATGCACCTTCAGTGCTTAGTCATGCCGGCCACATGACCACAGAGATGTCTTCAGACAGTGCTGACTCTTCGGCTTTGAAATGGAGATGAGCACCGCCCCCTAGAGTCAGAAATGACTAGCATATATGTGCAAGGGAAACCATTACCTTTATGACTTTTCTTGCCACAGTTGTTAAATAAATCACTGCACTTGTTGTTAAGTAACATGGTTGTTAAGTGAAACTGGCTTCCCCATTGACTTGACTTGTAAGAAGATCAGTAAAAGTGATCACATGACCCTGGGACACTGCAACTGTCACAAACATGTGTCAGTTGCTGAGTGCCTGAATTTTGATCATGTGGCCATGGGGATGCTGCAAGAGTTGTAAGCGTGAAAAACAGTAATACCATATTTTTTGGAGTATAAGACGCTCTAAAAAGAGGCTGAAAATCTGGGTGCGTCTTATACACGAAATACAGCATTTTTTTGCCTCCCGAAGCCTTGCCCCTTCACAAAAATGGCCGTGTATAGGCTTATGCAGGCTTTCAGATAGCTCTTGGGGGCTGGGGAGGGCAGAAGTGAGCAAAAAAATGGTCGTTTTTTGCCCCCACAACCCCCAGCAGCACTCTATAAGCCCCCATAAGGCCCATTTTTGCAAAAAAACAGGCCATTTTTTTCCTAAATGAACTGTTGTAACTCGTGGACTATCTTTATAGTTTTTAAATGGAAAAGAATCATGTTAACTTAACTAGCAAGTAGTCTAGAAATAAGAACAGGTTGACTCAGCCTTCCATCCTTCCAAAGTGGGTTAAATGACGACCCAGATTGTTGGGGGCAAGAGGCTGACTCTGTAAACCACTTAGAGAGGGCTGTAAAAGCGGTATACAAGTGTAAGTGCTATTGCCAAACTCTGATTTTTGAATAGGGAATGACTTTTTATACTAGTCCTTTGGATATGATTTTTTTAAAAGCTAAATGAGATTGAGCCAGTTCTTCTTAGGTATCTGGGAGTCAATTGTAAAATATTCAGAGCCACTTTGTGGTCATTCTTTGTTTTCTACTCTTTGTTTCTTGTAATACTTTCCCCCCTATCTCTCCTTTCCTTTTGCATCAGCTAGATATATGAGATTTAATTAAAATCTGGGTTTTAGATGTTTTTTCTATTTTTTCTTACTATTTTAATTTATTTTATTTTAATTGTATCTCACCTTTATTATATGAGTGCATGGAATTATCTGAATTTTTCAGCACATTTTGAACTCCTCCCTCAAAATATGTATCTCAAGACAAAAAAAATCTTGATGAGCACAGCTCTAAGTTTTGGAGTGGAAATAATTGTGCCAATAAGTATTTTGATTTTGGACAATGCTACTGACAAGAATAGCCTCAAATTGCCTAAACCGACCAAAATATATACCTGGAAATCAACATTGGTACCCTTGGATTGACAGTGTGTGTGAATCCTCCAACATCTGCCTTTTCCATGTACATAAAGATGCATGATGTGGATTTTATTTAATTTATATTCCACCTTTATTATTTTTACAAATAACTCAAGGCAGCGAACATATCCAACACTCTTCCTGTTTTCCCCACAACAACAACCTTGTGATTTGAGTTGAGCTGAGAAAGAGTGAGGTGGAATATAAATTAAATTTTGTGAATTTTGATTTTACTATATTGCAATAAAAAGGTATGTTTCCCTATCAGTTGTGTCGAATTTTAGGGCATGGTGCTCATTTTCGAGGTGGCGCAGAAGAGAGCCGAGGTGGCGCAGAAGAGAGCTGAGGTGGCGCAGTGGTTAAATGCAGCACTGCAGGCTACTTCAGCTGACTGCAGTTCTGCAGTTCGGCTGTTCAAATCTCACCGGCTCAGGGTTAACTCAGTCTTCCATCCTTCCGAGGTGGGTAAAATGAGGACCCGGATTGTTGTTGGGGGCGATATGCTGACTCTGTAAACTGCTTAGAGAGGGCTGAAAGCCCTATGAAGCGGTATATAAGTCTAACTGCTATTGCTATTGCTATTGCTATTCTTGACTGAGGGAGCCAGGTTGTCTGAAGACAATTTAAGTGGTCATCTATATGCCAAAGGTGCATGAAACACTGTTACCTTCCCACAAAAGTGGTACCTATTAATCTACTCACATTTGCATGCTTTTGGAACTGCTAGGTAGGCAAGAGCTGGGGCAGGAATGGGAGCTTACTCCATTGTGTGAAACTCATGTCTTAACCTGGGTTGTTAGCTCTCCAGATGAGAAATTCAGTGTCTTTAACCGCTGAACCATTATGTGCCCTTTTTCATTTTGTACATATATTCTTGTTAGATAATACCTGTTATTCAAACACAACAGTTAATTTATGTCTGTGATATTGTAAAATAGAAACGACAAATGTTTTTTTCATCCAGGAGGCTGTGAGCGACTATATATATGAATGAGAGAAATTCTCCACTATATAATTCATAGACTCAAGGCATAGAAAACAGGATGGGTAGAACACAGGCCTTAATTTTTCAATAAAACCTGTGTTTAATTAAGTCTAAAGGGAATATTACAAAATAAAGTCTGTGAAGGGAGGCAAACAAGGTGTATCTGACATTTTGCTTAAGTTCAAACTGTAACCTTTGTAAATGGTAAGGTGTTTTGCGAGCATGTTGTTTAAATATTACTTTGAATTCCTGTTGAATCCATATTCTGGGTCTTTTTCTAGTCTTCCAAGTTCCCAAATTATATAAATAAGGTATTAGAAATTTAACCCTGCAAGTTTATCTCTCCCATATATATCCTTCAAAGGGACGCAGTGGTTTAGTGGCTAAGATGCTGAGCTTGTCGAAGAGAAAGGTCAGCAGTTTGGTGGTTCGAATCCCTAGAGCCACATAATAGAGTAAGCTCTTGTTACTTGTCCCAGCTTCTGCCAACCTAGCAGTTTGAAAGCATGTAAAAATGCAAGTAGAAAAATAGGGACCACCTTTGGTGGGAAGATAACAGTGTAACAGGAGATGAGCACCACCCTCTAGAGTCATGAACGACTAACACATATATGCAAGGGGAACATATCCTTCATCTATACTTCGAAAGTATAATAGCATTTTACAAGTTTTCCCATATATATGATGTGTCTAGTGTAGTGATTAGAGTTTTTCACAGGACCCCAGATTTGAATCCCAGCTGGTGCCTACCTTACCAGTAGGGGGGAAATAGGGTAAAGACCCCCTAACTCTTTACCTTCCTACTTTGAATATGAGAATGATACGAATTAATAGAATCATGCTGCTTCGGATGTTCCCTGGATTAACAAGGTCTTTGTGAGACTAACAGTGCTAAGAACCTGTAGGACTTCCATACCCCAGCAGCCAGGCAAATACTTGCCAGTCAACAGGCTTTGTGATAGTAGACAGTGTCCAGAAGACGTGGTAGTGATAAATGTAGCGGTGCCAAATGAAACATCCAGAAGAAGGAATATGAGAAGCTGAAAAGGTACCAGAGCCATAGGAAGAAACTACAAAGGAAATGAAAGTTAAATGCCAAATTGGTCCCAGGGTTTGTAGGAGCAATCCGAAGCTGTTTCTCCTAAACTGGGAGAGTGGCTGCAACAAATTCCAGGAACACCAGAGCTGTATTCAGAAGACTGCAATGCTAGGAACAGATAAGATCTAGCACAGAACTCTCAAACTCCCACGCCTCTGGGAGAGAACCCAAAATTGAGGAAGACTCACCCTACCCATATGGATGAGAAGGAATCACTCACCCAGTCACGCACTCTTCACAGGACCAACTTTTTTCAGATCAAGTGTTGATCCATTGCATTGTGACAGGAATTGACTAATGGCTGTCATGTCGTGGGCTGAAAGAGAATGACTGGCCCCAAGTCACCCAACCAGTTCTTTCTAACCTGATGCCTTAATCAGTAGGCCAAACTGGCTGTCCTCCCCACTCCCCAGACACACACACGCACACTATTTTAAAGTAAAACTCAAATAATTTTGTGTTGGAGTCATAGAATGTATGAGGAAGGAAAGACCATATTGACCATCTGTTCTAACCCCCTGTTAGTGCCAAAATCTACTAATTAACCATTCCTGACAACCAGCCATTCAGTCTCACTGTTACTTTGAAAACATCCACTGAGGGCGAGTCCATAATTACTTTTACTACTTAATAATTGTAAATAACTAAAGTTAATTTAATTTCACTTGTTTAGTTCTAGTTCTGTTCTCAGTTTCAACAGTGAATAGGTCTACCCTTTTTGCATGTACCAGCATTTTTGTTACTAGAAGACCACTATCGTAGAATCTTCACTTTTGCAAGCTGAACTTACCCATCTCTTTTAACTATTCTTTGTAGGGTTTGGTTTTCAGAACCCCTTTAACTATACTGGTAGTTCTCCTCTGAACAGTACTCAACTTCTTCATGTCCCTTTAAAGTTTCGGTGTCCAGAATTAGACACACTACTCCATCTATCCCATGCATAATAAGGTGTCGATAATTCCCCTTATGATAAAGACATAATGATTCTGTTAAATTCATCCCAAGATTGCATTGGCCTTCCTAGCACCACAATGTTTGCACCTGTTTAGATATTGTCCTCTAAGGTATTAGCCAATTTTCTCTAATTCAGGATTGGGTAAGCATTCCTTTTGTTCCATCCTTTCAGTCTCTTTTATGAAGATGCTGAGTAGCATTGGACCAAAGATGAAACCCAAGGGGCCTCCCCTCAGTGCTGTCCCCCCCCCCAGGATATTGCAGATAAACCATAACTCTTTGGATTGAGTTGTTCAATTGTTTGCCACCGCTAAACCACAGTACTGTCTAGTTCACGTTAACAGTATGATAGAATACCTTGGAATATAGGGCAAAGAGATACAACCAAGGGAACAGTCAGATAAAAGGCAGCTGAGCCTCCAGCAGGAATGTGGGCGGGGCAAAAGGTCCAGAAAAGACCCTCTAGTTTCTTGGGCTGTAAAGGAGATGGGGGAGGGGGGAGAGAGATTTGCAATATTCAGTTAATGTAGCTGTGAAGTTTCCAAGAGTTGGCCTAATTAATTTACGAGCCTCAAGACGAGGTTAAAAAAACACCATTCATTTATTAGGACTAACATCTTGGCACGGACCTCTGTGGAGCCGAAACTAAATCCCACTTAATGGCATCTGAACTTTACTTCTGTGTCCTCTCCCCTCTGGTTGAGGTCATTAATCACATTCTCCAACAGGACATTATGGCAGGGTTCTGGACATGCACATTCACATCCCAGTACAGAAATATGAGACTTTTACTCTGGCCAAAAGTAGGCATGGCATCCCCCCCCCCTCCTCAAGTTGAGAGTAGTCATGGAAACATTTTAGACGTTGACAGTAGCTTTACATTAAAATAGAATTAGCTCATTTGGTTGTGTTTCCTGTATAGTCTACTGTTGTGGCCCAGCAGGAGCCATTGGAGCTGCCGATGGACTCCGATAGTGAGGACCCCTATGAGTCTGCTATGGAAGATATGGCGGACCCTGGGCAGGGTTCAAACTCAGAGCAGGGACCAGAGAGACTGATTGGCCACCAGGAGGCACCTGAGGCATGGAGTAGTGGGGAAGATCAAAGAGAGTTTGTCCCTGACGCCAGGCAACGAAGGGCGGAGAAATGGAGGCAGCAGTTACGGAGACAGACTCATAGAGATAATCAAGCCCAGGTGGTTGTGGCTTGGCCCCTCCCAAGAGAGTATATAAGAAGAGACTTTGGGAGGAGTCCTTTTGCAGGACACAACCGTTCATAGCAATCTGGAGAACTCCTTGTCTGGTCTGCCTTGTGTTCCCATGTCTGTTGAAGTCTGGGTTGCTGCCAACGTCTTGCCAGTGAGTTGTGTCTGGGCTTTCAGCCAACAGAATTATAATTGCTGTGAATAAAGAGTGGCAAACAGCTAAGCCTGTGTCTGCGTTCATTACCAAACAGAGGGGGGGCTAGAACAATCTACCTACCGAAGTCGGATACCGTATATTTGCAAACTCTCCATAAAAACATATTAAGAGACCTTGCACTTCTTAATGTCCCAAATTAATGTGATGAAAAGATAGAAGATTTTTAAAACAACAAACTTGTGGTAGTTCTGGTAATTGTAGCTTTATTGTCTAAATGTTTATGGGCAATTTGTTTCTCCTCTAATAAAAATCCCAAACACTAGCCATTTTGAGTCTGCTGTAGGAAAAGCAAGAATGGTCCTTTGACAAGAATTACTACATTTTGGACAAGTTAAGAGAGCGAAATGAAGGCTTTGTTTTTTATTAAATCCCACCCTTCAACTTTTTTTGAGAGTCTTGTACCTCTAAAACCTCAATATTGCAGTTTTTTAAGCCTCATAACATGGCAGATATAGGACACTGCTTATGTGGTTGCTTCTTTCCTTCATTTCCTGCCATTTAACCCCCTGCTTGTCAGTGTGACCTTTTGTTCAGTTGTTATGCAGGACTGCCTACCGGGATAAAACTTCCATCCCAGAAAGACAGAGCAAGTGCATAAGTATGCTGTTAAATGCATGAGGAAAGAGATATTTTTTTAAGAAAACCATAACTGGGAAGCCTTTCATGAAATTGTCCCTGGCAATGAAATGATTCAGAATAAACCACATTGAGCAGACACAGTATAAAACCTTGACTGTTTCAACAGAATAAAATCTTGACTTTCCCCAGCCTCTATTAAAAAATATTTTTATCTAATTAGTCATTCATTGTGAACCTATAGAGTTGTGTGGCCACTTCTTCCTAATTTACAATTCTTTGCTTATCTCAGAAAGAAACTTCTTTGAGCTACGTGATGCCAGCAAGTGACCCAAAACAGGCCTTTTGGGAAGTATTCCAAAAGGCATGTTTTGGGTCAATTGCTGGCATCACATAGACTTTGACTTGATGTTACACCCCCAACGAGCTACTGAGCCTTCTAAGAGCCGAGTTTCTCCAGTCTATTGTCTCCTCAGATCTCAGGAGAACAAATCCATGGAATAGTCCCCCTCTGAGCCCAGTTTTAAGTCATGGGACAGTCAGCTGACTTCACATAACGAACTGGAGCCTCTTGGAGTAGTATATCAGTGTGCACTGAGCTGTTCTAGATTGCCAATTGCAGGAAACCTGTGAGTTCAGGAAAGCAAGATGAATGTTGAAATAACTCAGGAAAAGAGGATTGGTAAGCAGATATTGATAGGGACACCACTTACCTCATAAACCTCTAGAAGTTCCATTTATCATCACTCCTCAGGAACCAGGACACTTATTTATTTAACAAATTTATATGACTTGGGTTGGCTTACAAACATTTAAAATCTGCAGTAACCCTAATACACCCCATCTCCCATGTCAGCAACAAACACCAGCCATTCCATCAGCTCCATATCAACCTGGGTCTCCAGGTCTGCTGGTAGAACCACATCTTCAGGGGTCTTCCAAAAAAGTATCCAGTTGGTAGCAATTTTTCTGTGCAATGGAAAGCTACTGTCAATCTTTTTTTCTTGTTCCCACTTCTCCTGATGCCTCTTATCTGTTGTTTTATGCATAAAGAGGCTTCCTAGCCCCCCCCCCCTTTAAAAAATATGCCAACAATTTCTGTTGAATGCTGTTTCTGCCAGAATGGCTACTTTCTCCTTGCCATTTTGCAGTGAGTGTCACTCTGTTCACTAAGTGCTTTGTGAAATGTTTTCATATTTCCATTGCTATTCTATCAACACTGTTCTAAAAGCCATTTCTCCATTCAATGCTATTTACTCAATAATTGCTTCTTTCTATATCATTGCTATTTCTCAGTGACATGCTTTCAATCAATTGCGAACTGAGGTATTGTTCTTCAATAAAATCCAACCGCTTTCTCTGAGGTGTATGTTGTCATCATTTTTGAGGTCCCTATTTCCTATCAGATCCATCATTTTAAAATATTCTTTAGTAAGATCTCACTTGCATACCACACCTCATATAACAACCTGATTAGCAATTAGTAATATACGCTTTAGGCAAATCCTGCATACAGCCTCCCTCTCCCTCCCTCCCTCCCTCCCTCCCTCCCTCCCTGTTTCAGTCTTTCTCTTCTCTTCTCTCTCTCTCTCTCTCTCTCTCTCTCCTGTGTCTTCTCTCTTTCTCTCTCTCCCCACCCCCATTCTTACAGTTGGGCACAGTATTGGGTATGGATGGGCTATTTATTACAACTGTGATAGCTGTAAGTGATCGAAGAGTCTCTGAAAGTGATGAGTGGCATTAATTTGACAGCTTCTTGTCATTCATCCTACCTGGCCTTGAAACCTTTTGAGAAACAAACACACTAAGAAGGTTTATAATATGCTCAGTATGCTATAAACTGTCTTAAGAACTAATGGATAAGAATGCTGTCAAACCAAATGCTGTTTGGAGCCTGTTAATCTCCCTTCTGTTGCTCTTGGTTCTTTCTCCACTGTGCCCTCTCAGCCAAGGGTATTGATCCTCTTTCAGGAATTCTAGGCAACATTGTGTTAACGTCCTTCAGCTAAAATGTGTAAGGGGCTGGAGTGTGACTGGGAAGGGAAAGTTGGGCTAATCTGCTTTGATTATTGCTTGATTTGCTCATTTGTTTGTTTGTGACATAATTTGCCAATGTAACTTTTTTATATTTGAGTCCCTCCTTACGCGTAGGTGCCCTACCTTAAGGAATCCAACTCAAAAGTGTGCTATCCAGTATATTTCTTACACTAAGTCCTAATGTAATGTTTCTTTTAAGAAAATTGCTTGCCTGTATCCGATTCCTGCATGCATATTTGTTCTATTTTCCTGTTTTCTTAGTTCACCAAGATACATTTTTAAATTGGATTCCAAAATCAGAAAAATCAATTTGATTTGCTGCAGCTGAGAAATGCTGTCATTTAAATATTAACATCCGTATGTTGTGCTGTGGAGTATTCATGTTAAAAAAATATTTTGGAATAGTCTGATTAACTTTAATTGTAAACTAAGTTCTTTTGGAACGGAATACTTGGCATTATAAGGAAACCAGAAGGCAGAAACTGAAATTGGGGGAAATTGTTATCACGTTAATGTAAGCTCTATGTTATATGTTTTATTTTGTGGTTTTAGGAAAAATTCAGTAGCTGATCCTTCCTCAGAGTTTTATCAGGTCTTTTTTTACTTTGTTTTGCACTTACTGTGAATGAAGCACAATTTCCAAAAAAGATAAAAGAACAATCTCTTTTAATAAATTCCTGTTTTAAAGGTACTCTCCTCCAAAAGCAAATTCTTACCTTTAAGAGCTAATACTGTACATTAAGAAAAACAGGTAGACCCTTGTTCATTTGGGCTATGATAATGAGTTCCATTAGCAAAGTGGAATAAGACCAGAAAATATGCCTCTGTCCCTTGAAAGTTTGGGTAGTTTTCTCTAGTATGTTCTATCGTGTTTATTGGGAAATGCATAGTCTTTCACCTCTAATGCAGGGGTGTCAAACTGAAGGCCTGTGTGCTGGATACCACCCACAGAGTGCTTAGATCTGCCCCGCGAGGCTGGCTTGGAAACAGGGAAGGACCAGCCCATAGTGCCTCTGCCAGTGAAAATGGAGCTTGAGAGGCCCATGCCTCCTGCAGCAAAAACGAAGCTCGGTGTGTGTGTGTTGTGTGCAGCCCCCCACAAGCTCCATTTCTGCTGGTAGAGGGCTGCAGGAGGCCTTTGTGGCCAAAAACGGGGCCTCGACGAGTGACATCAAGCTGGCCACAGCCAGGGGGCATGCCCACCCCAACCACGCCCAACCCTCAGCCCCCCAAGGTCAAATACAACCCTGATGCATTCCTCAATGAAATCGAGTTTGACACCACTGCTCTAATGCATAATGACTGCATGCCTTGTCAAAAGGCATAGAAGTACTCTGCTATGACTTTTTCAATCTTGGCAGAAAATGTTGTAATGGTAGGACTGCAAAGGCTGATTGAAACCTTCTAAAAAAAATAGGTTGTCTGCTCTGGGACCACAAAGAAAAAAACCAACAGCAAAAAATATTCTTTGTTGTTTGAATGGCAACTATAAGCGATAGTCAAGCTGTTGTGCTCCGATAAGGACTCATGAAGGAAAATTATATAGACTTCTATAAGGATAAGGGGCAGAAGTCAAAAGTTTAATTTTCTTCGCCTTTGGTTTTGTTGCTGTTGTTGCTTGCTTGAGAGCACAACACATAGATCTTAAGATTTTCATTCAGTACTTTCTGAGAAAGGATTGATTGGTGCTTCATATTAGCACTGGAGTAAAATGAAATAAATCAGTGATGATAATTAGGAATTGCATTATGCATAAGCTGTGTCAAGAAAGACACAGTGCTTGTAATGACAAAAAAGCAATTGGGAAATAGAAAAGCTAAAATAAAAGCTAGCATTCAATATTGCATTAAAGTTTCTTGACATGCTTCATCACTACTTGGTTTAATTTATGAACAAAAATTCAGATTAATTCCAGTTCACATATATACTGAAATTACTTTCAGTTCATTTAATCATTTATTTGCCAATTAAAGCTGAAATATTAATTGTGTGGACCAAGAAACTTTAAATAGCTCAAATTTACATTATCTAATTAAATATACATATATAAACTGTCCAAAAGACAGAAAATGGTCTAATGGTCTGTACAGTTATATTTGCGCTATTTTATTTTGTTTTATTTTTTAACCCTCCTCTATTACTTTATAATTAATTCAAGGCAGTAAACAAACATAGTAATAGCATTTAGACTTATATACCGCTTCATAGTGCTTTACGACCCTCTCTAAGCAGTTTACAGAGTCAGCATATCGTCCACAACAATATAGGTCCTCATTTTACCAACCTTGGAAGGATGAAAGGGTGAGTCAACCTTGAGCCGGTCAGGATCGAACTCCTGGCTGTGGCCAGTTTGCTTGCAATACAGCATTCTAGCCATTGAGCACCAGCCTGCTCATAATACACAAAGATCTATTATCAATCAATCATCTTTTAACAAAAATAATTAATTGAACTGATATACATGTTAGCAGTGATGATACTTCCTTTTCCAAATATTTGTCTGGATGTTGAAATTTTTCATTACTTGTCGTTGATGTGATTATAGATATGATCATATTAGACTTTAAGAAAACAAAACAAAACACCTAGAAGCTGAATACCTCAAGGAAGGAAAGGAAAGGAAAGAATAATAACAGCCTTTTCAAGAATTATAATTCTCTCCCACCCACCACCGCCATTTCATTTCCTGTGAAGAATGTCATGCAGAGTATATGAAATTTCTCTTCTCTTGAGATGCTTAAGGTTTTTGTTTGATTTTCCTTTGGGAGTGAACTTTCTTAATTGGTGCATCAGGGGCTAACGGGTAGATTAGAATTCCACAGCTCTCAGATTTCATTTTTCTGAGTTTTTTTTACAATACATACTTAAATATTTAAAAAAAAACAAAAAAAATTGTATATCATTATGCAGTAGTTGTTTTTTGTGAAAATTCAATCAAAGTTCATATTTATATGATGTTAGAATATATACTCACAAATTAAAATGACTATGAGATGAAACAGACATATGAGTATAAACAAATATAAGCTTGATGCAGACTAAACACAGATTTATCCTTTTCTCTTTTCTGAGTGCAATCTGCGACTCTGAAAGAGATTCTCTAAGATGCTTATCATTTTTAATATACACATACACACAGAAGAATATTAGAAACTTTATTGTCACAATAGAATATGGAGCATAAAACTATTTGAAAAACAGGAATATACATCTATTGCATGCATGTTTCTATTATCTTAGATGACCACACCAATTTTTTATATCTAGTAGTTAAGCAGTTCTCATTTGTGTGTCTAAAATTATATCTATCATTAGAGACATACCTAGTTTCTTTCATCCAATAATCTCAACCTCAATTTAGAGGTTAGTCAATATTTTCAGTGTCAAACGTGTCTTTTCATTTTGTGTAATTGTTTAAAAATCTTTCAGAAACTATACATTCTATTTGGTGCTTACATGGAACATTACTGTCTCTGTTCTTGGAAAACGATTAATTTTCAGTGTCTTCGCAGGAATCGTGATTATTTCTCATAAACTCTATATGTAATTCTCATGTAATAAGGGACTTCAGAGGCTATGAGATTCTTGCTTTATAGCTGATTTTGCTTCATAGCAAAGACTCTCAGTTAGAATGCAGTATTGCAGACTAATTCTGCTGACTGGTAGCAGTTCGATTCTGGCTGGCTCACGGTTGACTCAGCCTTCCTTCTGAGGTCAGTAAAACCAAGTCACAGATTGTTGGGGGCAATATACTGACTCTGTAAAACCTCTTAGAAAGGGCTGTAAAGCACTGTGAAATTGTATATAAGTCTAAGTGCTATTGCTATTATTAGTAATTTAGTTTCCACGTCTCCTTATATCTAAAGCATTGGGAATATTTTCTTTCTTGTCCCCCTTAACTTCTCTTTTTCAAAGAAAACAGTAGCTTTAAAAAAATGATTCTTGGTGTTTTTTAGAATTTGATTTCTTATCTGCCAGACCATGGGGGTCTGTATTTCAAATCAGAACTTGTCTATCACTGAGACAAATACTTCTCTAAAAATGAAGGCTGTCTAGTTCTTTTAGTTTTGTGTTACAACAGAGGACAGAAATCTATAGGAAAGTCCAATTTCTGTTTTCTCTCACTTATCTGAAATGCTCCAAGCTGCCTATTACAACTTACCAAGAATAGTAGCACTTCTTATGAATGTGATCTCTCATTTTCAAAGTGAATCTGTTGTGTGATAGTAAAATGTATCTTCAGGCGGAAGACAGGAAAATTAATATTGTCATTCCTTTTAGACATGCTTCCAGTCAGTTCTGTTATTCCTTAGGATCTAGAAAAATCAGTGAAGAATTGTTTGTTGTTGCTTTGAAGTTCTTTTCAGTGAATAAATTTGTCCCAGTAGTGTATTTTGAAATGAGTTTGAAATGTAATTTAAAATGTATACTAATACACAGGCTGGCAAATCAATCTAGTTAGTATATTAATTTTAACATAATTTTAATTTTAATTTTAAAAATATTTCACATAAAACATAAAAGAAAAAGTAGAAAAAGAAAGAAAATATAAAAAGCTAAAAGAAGAAGTGAAAGGCAATAGGAAAGAAAAAGAAAGGTGTCTGAAAAAGCAACCTTCTGCCTTCTTTGCAGCAGTTGCAAACATAATAACGACCGTATCCACCCTGCCATATTGCATATCATAGTTCCATTCTTCTCATGGAGGAAACCTTTTTTAAAAAATAAATCTTGAAATCACTATTTCATTTTTGTCCATTTTTAGCAACAATTGCAGAAAAGGTGTCTTGTCTTTTATAAAAGTAATTGTAAATCCCTGCTTAGGCAAGTCAATTTAGTCATTTCTGCAAATTCCACCAGCACAATCCATTCCTCCTTTATAGGTTTTATACTGTAGTTTTTCAACTTTGTGCATACAATAGTCTCACTGCAGTTACCACATATAAAACCAATCATCCATGAGCCTTTTTAGTTGTGCAGTGGTGGCACAGTGGTTAGAATGCAGTATTGCAGGCTAATTCAGCTAATTCAACTCACTGCCAGGAGATTGATCCTGACCGGCTCAAGGTTGCCTCAGCCTTCCATTCTTCTGAGGTTGGTAAAATGAGGACCCAGATTATTGGGGCAATATGCAGACTCTGTAAACCACTTAGAGAGTGTTGTAAAACACTATGAAATGGTATATAAGTGCTATTGCTATTGCTAGTTGATTATTTATGAGTTCAAATAGGAAAAGTTCTGGTTTCATCTGAATGTTAATTTTTAAACCTTTGCATCACCATACTTAATTATATCCACTATCTTTTCACTTTTTCACAAATCCACTGTGCTTGATAAAGCATCTTGCCAAGTTTCTCACATTTTCTGCAACAATTAAAATACCTTTTACATCTTAAGACAGTTTTTCCATTGTCATATACCGAAGGTACATCATTTTTTTTAAAAAAAATATTTTAAATTGTAAGACAATGTGAATTTTAAACAGTTTAAATTTTCTCCCATGATCCATTTGAGTGTTATAACCAAAATTCTTGACCCATTTTTATCATAAATTCTTTAACTTGTTTTCCTTTGTTTCAAATCTCAGCAAAAATTTAGACCTTTTTGCAATCACATATTCATTTGCAGATAAGGCACTTTCAAATTCTCTTTTATTATAGTCTATTCCTGGTACTTTTTATCTAAACTAAATCCTTCTCTTAATTGGATATATGAGAACCCGTTAAAAATTAAATCACAGTGTGTATAATTGTTCTCATGATTTCATCTTAAACTGTTCATATATTAGCCATTTTATTTTGCCCACTTTTTCTTTTCTGTAGAATGCTTCTTGAGATGTGCCCAACAAAGGTATTTTAGATATAGCTTGGGTCTTTAACTATTCCATAATCAAATCTAGTTAGTATATTCTAACTCTTCTATATTGAACTCATTGAGTAAAGTGAAGCCTTTTCTTTAATTTGTCTCCTTACTTGAGCAGCATTTTTTACCCATTACATGGTAATATACTTGAACGTTGAGATAACCATTATAAAATTTTGTTCTAAATATTCCGAATATGTTTTGTGTTTATCAGTTTTTTTTAAAAAAAAAAACTTTTTGGTGCATTCAAATTAATATTGACTCCTGACAAGTGACTGGACAAGTCCCTGCAATCTTCTTGGCAAGATTTCAGAAGTGGTTTCTTCAATTACTTCAATCCTACAGCTAAGAGAAAGCAACTGGTCCATGGTTTCCCAGCTGGCTTTGTGCCTATGATAAGACTAGAACTCACGGTCTCCTGGTTTTTAGCCTGATGCTCCAATCATAACAGCAAACTGGCTCTTTATTAGTTTTATGCTGTACGACAGATACTGGAGTAAAAGTTGATAGACTTTTTAAAGATATAGGTGTTGATTTCACACTTAAAGCCCAGTCCAACAACATCCTTCTCTCTCTATTAAAGCAGGAAATGAAGATGCAAAGGATATTGCAAGATTACCATTGTGAAGCAATGAAATGTCATAAATGAACTCATTGTCTGTTTTCAAGAAATGAGAACATACAGTGTTCTATAGTGTAGTATTTAACTTGAACACTTTGCAATTAAAATAAAACTAAAATCTTTGCTACTTAGGTTTCCAGCAAAGTCTGAAAATCAACTCAGTCCTTATGGCCTCATTTCTGTGGGGAATAGAGAGAGGTGCAAAGTTGAGTGGTTTCTCAAGAGCAGCAATTGTACAACTATTAGTGCTGCTACTATTATTATACTACTGTGTAGCAGAAATATGCTGAATTATAACTTTAATTTTTTTTAAGCCCTTCATAAGCTAGTTGAGTAGTAACTGAATGTAGACTATAACTTTTCAGAGGGAGGGGGGGAGAGAGTGAGTGAGTGAGAGAGTGTGTATGTGTGACTGGCCCAAAGTCATTATGACAGCTTTTACGCCTAAGGTGGAACTAGAACTCCCAGTCTCCTAGTTTCTAGTGCCTTCACTACTACACCAAATTGGGTTGTTACTTTCAGGATTTCACTTCCTACTTCTTGGTCTCTCCTTTTGCGGATTCACATGGTACTTCAGATTCAACATGAAGAAAAAGCCAGATTGGCTCTAAGTAAGCTTCTATAATGTGGTTGCGCTCTACATGGGGCAGCCCTTGAAGAGTATTTGGAGACTTCAACTCGCCCAGAACGCAGCCGCGCGAGCGATTGTGGGTGCACCTCGGTACACCCACGTTACACCTATCCTCCGCGAGCTGCACTGGTTACCGATCAGTCTCCGGATACGCTTCAAGGTGCTAGTCGTAACTTATAAAGCCCTTCATGGTATTGGATCTGGGTACTTGAGAGACCGCCTGCTGCCAATTACCTCCCACAGACCCATTAGATCTCACAGGGTTGGCCTCCTCCGGGTGCCATCTACCAGCCAATGCCACCTGGCTATTACCCGGGGGAGGGCCTTCTCTGTGGCAGCTCCGGCCCTCTGGAATGAACTCCCCGCAGGGATTCGGACCCTCACCTCTCTCCAGGCCTTCCGAAAAGCCGTCAAAACCTGGCTTTGCCGGCAGGCCTGGGGTTGATGAGTTCCTCCCCTCTCGACATGTATGGTTGTGCGACTGTTGTTTACTTTTATTATTTGTATTTTGTTTTTTATATTCCCCCTTTTCCCCCTTGAATTGTTCGCTGCCCTGAGTCCTCCCGGAGAAGGGCGGCATACAAATAATAAAATTCTATTCTATTCTATTCTATTCCTTGGTATTGCTGAATAGTGTATATAATGAATAAGACATTCTGGCCTGTAAGAATGCTTGTATATAAGATATAACGTGACCCGTCAAATGTGCGCCCGACAAAAGCGCCCTGAAAAAACCACGACGAGAAACCCACGATGTCGAAAGTGCTTCCACAAAAGAGCGCCGACAAAAACCGTGCCCATAAAAGCACGATTAGGTTAAGGTAAGGGTTAGGGTTAGGGGTTAGGGATAGGTTTAGGGTTAGGGATAGGGTTATTACGTTGTTTTCATTGTTTTTTTATGGTGCACTTTCATCGGCATGCATTTGTTGGTGCGCTTCTGTGGGCACGATTTCGACCTCATGGTTTTCTCGCCGCGGTTTTGTCAGCGCACTTTTGTCGAGCACGCATTTGTCGTTGAACCAGATATAATTAGGACATGTAACATTTTAAAAAGAAGTGAGGGTTGGGGGAGAGCGAAGGCTATCTGTTCTCTCAGGAAAATATCCTTGTGTTCCTTTTAAAAAAATCTCTTGGTAGTAAATTGATTGAAAAGAAGCTGCTTGTAATCAAGATTAGTCAATTTCACATTCCACTAGTATTGTATAGGACCATAATGGAGAACCTATGGCATGCGTGCCACATATAGCATACAGAGCTCTGTCTGCACATGCGTGCGTGCCAACCAGCGGATTTTCAGGTCTCTGTCATGCATGCGTAGTGGGCAGGGCACATGCAGGAGACACGTGTGCAGGGTCAGGGGGTCACACACACATGCGTGGGGGGCTGGGGGAAGCAGGGGAGACCCCACCACGGCTCATTTTTGCTCCCCAAAGGCTGCAGGGAGGGCTACTAGGCCCAAAACAGAACACGGGAGGTGTGTGTCATGCGTGTATTGCATTATGGATGCAGGTGCTTTTGGCATGTGATAACAAAAAGGTTAGCCGTCTGGTAAAGGTGAAGAGGAAGTGACAATAATTAGGTATTTAGAATGAGAATGAATATAGATTTTCTGGTATGGTGAAGTTTCTACTAGTTATCAATTTGCCAGTAGGAGGCAGGAGTTGTTTGCCACATGATATAGTTTCTATTTTTTTTTTTTTTTGCAGTAATCATAATTAGAACATAGCTGAATAACCTATTGAGACCACTTGTTGAATTTATGATTGACTATAAGTCATTTCAAACTGGATCTCATATCTTAAACTTTTGTTTCTATTGACTTTGCTACATAGAAATGATGGAAAATGCAACATAGGGGATTGTCCAAATATTCAATCAATAATGATTGTTTCTCTGTGACACACTATTCAAAATGATTTTTGTAGTAATTAATAATTATATGCAATCATTGTTCTAAATGTAAAAATGTTTTCCCCCATTTTTCTGTATAACTCAGTTCTGAATGCTTATTTCTTAGCTGTTCAGTATGCAAGCTTTGGCAAGAAAGGAAATAAGTAAATAATTTGTATGGTGTTTATGCATAATGCAAAAAGCACAAATAATTGATCTGTCATTCAAAAATATACCTTGCATTGTGAGTGTTGGGCAAAATGCTTGTGCTTCACTATAAAATGAGCATATTTCAGCAAAAGTAATTTAAATATCATTTGAAACCCAGATGCTTCATTGAGAGCAGTTTAGTTCAGAACTCAAAAAGTAGGATTCTTGTTTATATGGAGTACTGCCTATGTTTGTAAAAAAAAAAAAAAAGGCCTGGCAAGAATGCATCCAAATATACATACATATGGAACGGAGTACAGCATATTGCCTCCTACATTCTGTGCCAAGGCCTGTTGCAGGATTTGAGCGTGTCAACAGCTTTTATCGTTCCAGAGATATGAATGACTCATTCTGAGGGTCCTCAAAAAACCAAAGAGAAGGTATGCGTCCTAGTTGACCAGATTGGAGATTAACATAGTTGAATAAATACCCATTTGTATACATTTCTGCAGATACACCTCAATATAAAAATTGATATTCATTTTCTTTACTCTGGGATTAATTGATTATGGAGGGATAGCTGCTAGATAAAAAAAAACATTTGTAACTATTAAATTTGGACGTTATGTTTGATTAATGCAATTGGCAATTTTACTGCAAGAAAATAAATGAATGCTTTGGATCATGGAATTTGTTGTCTTTGAATAGAAGCTACTTTCAGTTACAGAGCACAAATGTATGATGGAAGCAAGCACATAGCATGCATTAAATATAGCTGAAGCCTGGGTGGATAAGAGCATGGGCTGTTTGTTTTTTTAGTAAAAACAATAACAGCCTAAAAAACCCCACATGGCTAGAGCTCAGTTGAGTTAAAAAAAATATGGAAAAGAACCAGTTAAGGATAACTAGGCCTAAAAGACCATTATAAGTAGCATCTATATGCTAGAAACCCATAATTACTGCCAAGGAAGAAAGAAAAATAAAATGAAGGAGGAGGGAGATGTAATGTAACAAAAAAAATGTAATTTTTTCCTGTAAATTGAGTGATTTTGCTAACTTGATTATTTATGATATATACTTTTCAGCTGAAATAATTCCATCTGTTTCTTGGGTTCAGAATTTGCTGTAGAGTCAGCAATTACATAACACGCCTCTCCTAAAACTGTCTGTATTCTGCTAAAATTAAATTATTACTTTTTGGTCTTTTAGATTGCTTAGAACCATTTGATAGACTGGCTTAAAAAGTAGCACAATAAATACATAAAACACTGCACACATTTTTGCTAGACTTTGGTGAGCATGTAAAAGACATCCTGAGTTCTCTCACAAGAACTCTGAAAAATGAATCCTTTTGTTTTCTGAACAACCTAGATTTTGTATGCATCAGGGGTGGGTTCCTGCCAGTTCTAACCTCTTCTATAGAAGAGGTTCCACAAATCTACAGTGCCATTTAGAACCGGTTTCCAGCTTCCTCCCTCCGCCCATCTGCACACCATCAAGATGAAGAGCGAGAGAAGGAATTCTGGGAGTTGAAGTCCACAAGTCTTAAAGCTGTCAAGTTTGAACACCCCTGGGGATTTTTTTCTAAAGGATTAGGGGTGCAAGGATCTTGTAACTTGACAGCTTTAAGAGTTGCGTGCTTCAATGCCAGAGTTCCTGAGCCAACATAACTGGAGGAGGAATTCTGGGAGTTAAAGTCCACAAGTCTTAAAGCTGTCAAGTTTGAACACCCCTGGTTTTTTTTTTAAAGGGATAGGGGTGCAAGGGTCTTGTAAATTGACAGCTTAAAGACTTGCGTGCTTCAAATGCCAGAGTTTCTGAGCCAACATTTTGGTTGCTAAGCAAGAGGGTTGTTGAGTGAGTTTCACCACATTTTACAAGTTTGCTATGCCCACCTAGTCACATGACTACCAAGCCACTCCCACTCAGCCACATGGCTGCCAAGCCACTCCCACCCGGTCACATGGCCAGCAAACCACTCCCACAAAGCAGGCCACACCTACAGAAGAGCTTCTAAAAATTTTTGAAACCCACCACTGGTATGCATATACATATAGTAAAGGTAAAGATTCCCCTCACACATATGTGCTAGTTGTTCCCGACTCTAGGGGGCGGTGCTCATCTCCGTTTTACAAGAACCAACGATGTCCAAAGACGTCTCTGTGGTCATGTGGCCAGCATGACTAAACGCCGAAGGCGCACAGAATGCTGTTATCTTCCCACCAAAGGTGGTTCCTATTTTTCTACTTGCATAGTTTATGTGCTTTCGAACTGCTAGGTTGGCAGAAGCTGGGACAAATAATGGGAGCTCACTCAGTTACGCGGCGCTATGGATTCAAATTGCTGAACTGCCAACCTTTTTGATTGACAAGCTCAGTGTCTTAGCCACTGAGTCACCGCGCTCTACATATACATATGTGTGTGTGTGTGTATGTATACATTATATATGTATGTATGAATATGCATATGTATACATATATGCATATACATATACATATACAGATACTGATACATGATACATTAAGCCACTAGGCTAGAAACAAGATACATGGCTACAGATCATGAATTCCTGTCCCACTTTAGGCAGAAAGCCAGCTAGGTGATCTTCAGCCAGTCACTTTCAGCCACAAGAAGCAAGCAATGGCAAACCACTTTCAAAATCTTGCCAAAAAACTGCAGGTAACTGTCTAGACAATTGCCAAGAATCAATAATCACTCAAAGGAACATATACACAAGAGGCAGATTCAACAAAACAGTGTTTTAGTTTGTTATGGATCCATGAGCTTGTCAATGACTTCTTACATAATGGACAGCCATAATGTTGCTTTGAAGAAGATTGTGGTGTGCTACTTGCTAAAGTCTTTCAATCCTGTGATCCTGGATAATCACTCACCAGCACCAAACTTCCTTTTTGGGGGGACAGTTGCTGATAACATGATGGCAGATCAGCTATACAACCTCTGTGAGGAAGTGAATTATCTTAATCCTTTTCAAACTAAGTTCAAGGGTGGGTATATGACTGAGATGGCACTAGTTGTTCTTGTGGATGACAAGTGACAGGACTTACACAAGTGCACCTCTTCTGGTCCTTTTTAGAGTTCTAAATAGCCCTTTGTACTATCAGCTGTGATGTTTGATGAAACTGGCAGCATAAATTGAAGATTAGCAACAATATTTTACAGTACTGTGGGTTTGGGTTTTTTTGGTAGATGGCTTTAGTTTGTGGGAGGGAAGGGCCTTCATTTATGAGATACAATAGTAGTTGACCCTTACCCATTATTTTTTAACCTCTGTATGAAACTGCTGAGGGAGGAACTGCGCACCATTCCCCTGAGATGTGAGGGAGATGCTGCTGTTGTTCTATTCCAGGGTGTGGAAGATATAAGATTCTTTATGGGAGTTCAGTTTCAGGCTGAACTCATGCAAGATGGACTGCTTTGCTGCCAGTGGTATCTCTGGACAGACAAAAACTGTCCAAATCAAGAACAGATTTTTTTTCCAGCATGTTCTTATCCACAAAAAGTTCTTGCCTGAACAACAGGTAGAGAACCTGATTGAGGAGGACTAGTGCACTAATTACGGTATATCTTTATCTGCTTCAGAAGGATCCCACAACAATAACTCCTGCTCTCACAGACTATGGCTATGTCTTTAAATTCTTTCAAATTGACTTGGAAATTACAGGTAGCAGAGAATTCAACAGTTGGTGGCTTAATTGGCTTCTGACAATGGGAGCATGTTAGAAATCTACTGTAGGCCTTTGGTCAGTTATGAGTTCCTTTTGGAGTACAATTTAAAATGCTGATGTTAACCTTTAAGTCCTCCATGTTTGGCACCTGGATACCTATAGGATCACTTCCTCTGAGTGTATTTGGATGGATCCTTTATATCATATATGGAGATGTCCCTTGTTGTCCCACATTTATAGGATGTCAGGGGAGCCAAAGGTAAAGAGTGGGCTCTTCACTGAAATCAGGTTGCCCCTTCCATAGCTTCTTGGAATAACTTTTTGAAAGAATTTTTCAGTAACATGTTGTTTTCCTTTGAAACTCTTTCAAAAGATCTATGAACTCAAAAGCTATACAGCCTCAAATTGGTAGGCTAAAGGATGCCAAAGGACAAATAGTAAGAAATTCAAAGGAAATCAAAGGAAAATGGAAGTATACTGGAAAACTATTCGGTAGAGATATCAACTTTCAATATACTTGGAATATATTCTTTACTTAAAAGAACATCTAGAACTAGGAACTGTGGTGGCACAGTGGTTAGAATGCACCAGTTCAGCAGTTCAAGTCTCACCGGCTCAAGATTGACTCAGTCTTCCACCCTTCCGAGGTGGATAAAATGAGGACCCAGATTTTGGGGGGCAATATGCTGACTCTGTAAACCACTCAGGGCTGTAAAGCACTGTGAAGCGGTATATAAATCTAAGTGCTGCTATTATTGTAGAAGATGAAGTTTGATCAGCACTTGATCTCTAGCAAGTTGGAAGGCTACAGAACCTGATGAAATATACATCGAAATAGATAAGCAACAGAAGATCAAAGTTCTAACCAAAGTTCTAACCAAGTTACACCAGGAAATCTGGAGAACAACACCATGGCCAACCATTCCAATGCCAAAACAAGGAGACTTAACTGTGTTTGCAAACTATTGTACAGTATCTTTAATTTCACATGATAGTAAAATAATGTTTAAGATAATCCAACACAGATTAGAGCCTTATGTGAAAAAAAAATGCCAGATGTTCAAGGTGGCTTTAGAAAAGGCTGAGGAACACAAGATGTTATGGCTGATGCAGGTTAGATATTTGAGAAAGTAAAAGAATACCAAAAAGAAGTCAGTATGAACTTCATTGATTATAGAAAAGTTTTTGATTTTGTTGATCACGTCAAGCTACAGAAAGTGCTCAGAAAAAAGGGAATCCTAGAAAAAACTCATTGTCCTCATGAGAAACTTTTATGCAATCCAAGAAGTCACAGTATGGGTAGAGAACATAGTGAAAAAAGACTGATTCCAGCTTGGCAATGGAATGTGAAAAGATTGCACACTTCCCCCTTATTTATTCAACTTACAACATATGTGGAGCCTATATTAAGGAAAACTGGACTCGAAGATGAGTGTGGTTTAAAATGGGAGGAAGAAACATCAGTAACCTGGGCTGTGCTGGTGATGCTACCTTGATAATGAAAAAGGCAAAGGATTTACAAGCTCTAGTACTAAAAATCAAAGAGCAGAAATGAGGGGGAAATGAAATAGAAAGAATGCCAAACTGATGACAACAGGTAAAAAAAATAACAACCAGCCTTAGAATTGATAATAAAATTATTGAAGTGGTGGATAGTTTCTGCCGTTAAGGATCAACGAATCCACAGTAAAAGAACAAGCAGTTATGAAATAATGCTGCAGACGAATGTTCAATAGAGCAGCCATAAAAGGATTTGGAAAAGATCTTCAAATGCCAGGTTGCGTCTCCACGTATAGTATAGTAAAGATCAGAATCATGCAAACCATGTTGATTGATGATGATTCTGATTTTGCTATACTATACATGCAGAACAACATGGCAAATATATGTATTACTATTAGAACTCTATAAGTTTGTTAAATGTAAATATGATGAATATTATTTTATTTGTATTAAAATGTGGTTAGAAAGGAAATATTTTTAAATATAACATTGGCATAATTAAAAATTAGAAAGGCGATGGAAATTAGAGAGAGGGCAGTTAGTGGAATACACATTTCATATAATAAGGTGAAGTAATAACGGGAAATTAGAATTTGAACAATGATTGTATTGAGAATGTTTGAACAATATGGTGATTGGCATAAAAATAACATACTGAAATATTGAATAATTAAACAATGGAAGATTATAACAACATAAATATGTGCATTACTATTAGAACTATATGTTAAATACAACAAATATGATTCTTAATATTTTATTTGTAGTAAAAGGAGTGACTTTTAGTATATGGTGATTGGCGTAAAAATAACATTGAAATATTGAATAATCAAATAATGCAAGACTATAATTTAACAAAATATATGTACTATTATCAAAACTATATAAGATTGTCAACTGTGGTAAATATGAAGAATATTATTTTATTTGTACTAAAATGTAAGACACCCAGGTGCCACACTGTTCACACACTGATATATTGGTAAAAAAATAAAAATAAAAACTTGGGGGAAGGGGAGGAATCATGCAAGCCATGATATTCCCTGTGACAGTCTCTGGAAGTGAAAGTTGGACTCTAAAAAACCAGGATATGAAGCGTTTTGATGACTTTGAATTTTTGAACTTGGGGAAGACTCCTGAGAATACCATGGACACCCAAGAAGATAAACCAATGGATCATTGAACAAATCAGCTCAGAATTTTCATTTAAAGTACAAATGACCAAGATCAAATTATCCTACTTTGGACACAATATGTGAAGGCCTAGCTCTCTGGAAAAGGCTCTAATGCAGGGGTGAAAATCAGCAGGTTCTGACAGGTTCTGGAGAACTGGTAACGGAAATTTTGAGTAGTTCGGAGAACTGGCAAATACCACCTTTGACTGGTCCCAGAGCGGGGTGGGAATGGAGATTTTGCAGTATTCTTCCCCTGCCACACCCACCAAGCCACGTCCAAAGAACTGGTAGTAAAAAAAAAATTGAATTTCACCACCGAGCTAATGCCAAGAAAGTTGGAAGAAAAAGAAGAGGACAACCAGTAGTGAGTTGAATGCTCTCAGTTATGTAGCAATAACTTGGGAGACTTGAAAAAAATATTAGGGATAGATCATCATGGGAGAAAATCTATGCAGTCCCTAGTAGCCAAAAAAATCTTGTTGGCACATAATCAATCAGTTCTTTTAATTGCTTACATTATAGCATATCATGCCTGATATGAGCTGAAAAGCCTGAGGTTTTACAGTTACTGAGCACTTGGAAAAGTATGATTATGTTTTTTTTAAATTTCTGGACATTACATTTAATTACATGTTGCAGATGGAAGAATTTGAAGTGCCAGGAAAATGTGTTTTTTAAGGTGGGGGGGGGAAGGGTGGACAGAATAGCATATAAAATGATACCCTAGTGTAGCATCAGTTTAAACTATTGACCTTAACATTAGTGTTCAACGAAAGAATATAACAACCTACTCAGGAAAGGAAATGAGCATTACAAATTGATGGAGTAAAACTCCTTCAAAGATTTCATTTTTTGTGCTTCATCAAACATATTACTGATAATTTCGGCAGATGATGTCATTATTAAGTCCTTAAAAAAAGCCTGGGAACTAGTTAGAATTACATGATTTAATATTGTCCTGGTTCTGCACGAAATTTCCAGTCATTTAGCTCAGAAATGACTGTAGATGTTATCAGTGCTTGCAATGGATTTTCTCAAGGGATAGAGACTTCAGAGTGCATTAAATATAAATACGATATTTCCCCTTCCTCAGCTCAAGCTTCATTCCTTTATATAAGAATATAATCATAGTTGAAGTTTTGAGAATGCTGAAGTAATATTAGATGTTCTCTTTTCTGTTTGCTAGCCATTCCCGAGTTTGGAGAACTTTATTTCATGTTAAGATGGAGCTTGTGAATCTGAAGGAGAAAGCAAAGAAAAGAATTTGATATTTTGTTATACAGGTTCATTTCCAGAGAACATAGTTATCTTTGCGGCTGACGCATGAGCTGTGAAAGAATGCCTGAATAACAGAGTTGGAAGGGACCTTGAAGGTCTTCTAGTACAAACCCTTGCTCAGACAGGAAACCCTATACCTATGATGGTTAACCTTTTTGGTGCCAAGTGCACAAAACATGTGTGTGTGTGTGTGTGTGTGTGTGTGAATGCACATGCATGTACCCCAACCTCTGAAATGCAATGTGAGCACCCCCACAAATGCACCCCCCGCAAGTATTCCCTGTGCATGTGCCCCATCCCCTGCGTATGCGCCCTACCCCGCCCCCCATTTTGGTTTCCACATTGGTACAAGGCGCTTTTCAGGCCCAAAATGGTACACAGGGGGATCTTGCGATCTTTGCAGTTTCTCCCCAGCGCATCCTTAAGTTTCTCTTGCATTCCTGCCACAGAGAGGCACATGCGGAGGGAGGAACCTGCAGAGATCAGGGGGGGCACCAGCAGCAGAAATGCATGAGAAAGCAAGAGTGCACTGGGGGGGGAGAAAGGTGTGTGTGGGGGAAATTATGGAGATCGGAGAAGGCCCCACACATGCATGGCAGAGACCCAAAGACCAGCTGGCTGGTGGGAAGCGCACACGTGTGGTGGAGCTGGGCTGGGGCGACGGCTGGCGTGCCCGCAGAGCACATGTCATAGGTTCGCCATCACAGCTCTATACCAATTTCAGACAAGTGGTTGTCCAATCTCTTCTTAAAAACGTCCAGTGTTGGAGCATTCACACCTTCTGGAGGCAAGTCATTCCACTGATTAATTGTTCTCACTGTCAGGAAATTTCTCCTTAGTTCTAGGTTACGGTTGAATAGACTTTGATGATTTATGGTGATACATGTTGGACAATGGTTCTGAATTATCACGATTAACTTTTATATATTAATGTTACGGTGATTTTTTAAATTATGTTGTTGACAATATGTTGATTATTGTTGTGAGTCACTTGTAATCATGATGATGGAAACAGCCCAGGAGTGTTTGAAATAAACAAGCAAATATATAAAGTATTCGCTGACCAAGGCTAATGATATTATGAGCAGTAAATGTGGGCTCCAGTCCTTTATTCTATCTCAGCTAATGCTAGCCTCCATTCTATTGTAATTAAATATAGTAGCCCTATTATGAATATGGAAGTTGAGGGGAGGGAGATAACACTAAATAAAGAAATACAAGCTCGCCTATGTCTATCACTTGTTCTGGCTGAAGTGATCCAGCATGGCTTTATATGTAGTAATTGCTTTTCTATAATTTTTTTGTTGAGGGATGCGGTGGCTCAGTGGCTAAGACGCTAACCTTGTCGATCAGAAAGGTCGGCAGTTCGGCGATTCAAATCCCTAGCGCCACGTAACGGAGTGAGCTTCCGTTACTTGTCCCAGCTTCTGCCAACCTAGAAGTTCAAAAGCATGTAAAAATGCAAGTAGACAAATAGAAACCACCTTTGGTGGGAAGGTAACAGCATTCCGTGCCCCTTCGGCGTTTAGGCATGTCGACCACATGACCAGAGCGATATCTTCAGACAGCGCTGACTCTTCAGCTTTGAAACGAAGATGAGCACTGCCCCCTAGAGTTGGGAATGAATAGATTTTTTTAGATTTTTTTAGATTTTATTGACATTTGTAGGCCGCCCTTTTCCCTGAGGGGACTCAGGGCGGCTCACATAAAATCAGGGAAGGGGAAATGCAGACAATAACAAAGACACATATAATAAAACAGTAACCAACATGCATTCATCATTCGGGAGGGGCAACTATCTTCATCCCCAGGCCTGACGGGCTAGCCAGTTCTTCAAGGCTGTGCGGAAGGCCTGGACGGTGGTGAGGGTACGAATCTCCACGGGGAGTTCGTTCCAAAGGGTCGGGGCGACTACTGAGAAGGCCCTCCTCCTTGTAGTTGCCAGCCGACACTGGCTGGCCGATGGAATACGGAGGAGGCCCAATCTGTGTGATCTTATTGGTCGCAGGGAGGTGATTGGCAGAAGGCGGTCTCTCAAGTATCCAGATCCACTACCATGTAGGGCTTTATGGGTGATTAACAGCACCTTGAAGCGCATCCGGAAATCGACAGGTAGCCAGCGCAGCTCGCGGAGGATAGGTGTAATGTGGGTGAACCGCGGTGCACCCACAATCGCTCGCGCGGCTGCGTTCTGTACCAGCTGAAGACGCCGGATGCTCTTCAAGGGCAGCCCCATGTAGAGCACATTGCAGTATTCCAGCCTAGAGGTCACGAGGGCCCGAGTGACTGTTGTGAGTGCCTCCCGATTCAGGTAGGGTCGCAACTGGCGCACCAGGCGAACCTGGGCGAATGCCCCCCTAGCCACAGTCGTCAAATGGTCTTCGAACGATAGCTGTGGATCTAGGAGGACTCCCAAGTTGCGGACCCTCTCTGAGGGGTATAGAGTTTGACCCCCCAGCCTGAGAGATGGAATATTGGTGGAATCCCTGGGAGGGAAACACAACAGCCACTCGGTCTTTTCTGGGTTGAGCACAAGCTTGTTAGCCCTCATCCAGTCCATAACCGCCTCCAGATATGTGCGAGGGGAACGTTTACCTTTTACCTTTTATAGGTGTTATATGCACACAATTGGGACCAGTTTCTATACTTCATTTTTCTGAACATTTTGGGTTAAAAGTGATTGTTTCCAAGCAAGTTTCTGCCTATTTGACATTTCTGAATGTTGTTGACAAAAGGTCTTTAAATCACATACTTGCCCTTCATCTCTCCCACAGCCCAGCAACCCTCAAAGCCTTCTTTTGCCCATCCAATATTTTAGCAGATCTGAAAGGTCAAGAAAAAGATTCCTTTACTTGTTTTCAGGACACTTTGTTTTGTTAAACGATCAAAGCTGTCTGCACTAGATTCTGGATACTTATTGTAAGAGTCAGATGATGAGAAGAGGGAGAATTTTCAGAGTATGCACTTTAAATACCAATATGTACCCAAGAATGCATAGACCCAATAATAAAATTGTGTGTTTGATTTATAACTAACAAATGTGGATCATTAGAGTTGTGGTATAATAAGACTTTAAACATTTTCTAAATCGCTGGTGAAAAATAGGTTTTTGCAAATGGTTTGACAAATTTGAATTTGCCGTGAAAAGTAAAGCTACTGTTTGTTCGATCAGATTGCTAGCTTTTAATGTCACTTGTTTGTTTTTAATGGAAAGCATTCATTTGAAGTTGCTTGTTTCCTCTTCACATGTAACACATACTCCCTTGTTGCTAGGGAGTATTACCTTCTTTAAGGAGGAAAAAAAATGGTTGTGTATTACCAAAAATGCAGGGTTATTGAGATAATAGAATCTAAGAAATGGTTTCTTTTCCTTTGCCCCTAATCCTTTTCTCTTTAGTTCCAATCTTTTAATTATCTGGCCTTTTTGTGTATGTTTTTAAGGGTGGTGGTGGAGGGAACTACCACATATAAAATATTTGGTATTTGTACTTTGTATCTTTTCAGTTATTTGTGGATCCATGATTAAAACATACCTAACCAGCACTTCTATAAAGAAGTGATTTTATGTGATTGTGTGGCTCTATTCACTGTTAGTGAGGGGAGGAAACATTTCAGTGTGAATTAGGACTAACACTGAATTATAATACATAGTTAACAGGCAGGTGGAACTTGAAACAGTTTCCATTTTTGCTTAGCATTATTATTATTATTATTATTATTATTATTACGGTGTAGCAGAATTCTACACAGATTTATCTTTAAGTAAACATTGTGACGTTCATATTCATTATTTAAGATAAGAATACCTAAAAGCAGTAGCTCAGTTTGGTGTGATGGACCATGATGAGCTTGTCTTGTTGAATGAAGTACTAATTATATGCAATAAAATCTGTTGAAAATTTCAGTTCATAATTGTGTATGAGGATGCATTCAAATGTGATACACATGATATTTTAGGGAGAGCAGTACTGGTTTTTTAAATTGCTATCTATCTAGGTGGTTTTCTTGGTAAAAATACAGGAGTGGTTTACCATTGCCTTCCCCTGCACAATATGAATTGATGCCCTTGCCATCTATTACTAGTACTATTGCCATTAAAGTGCCATTGCCACATTTGTTTCTTGCATATTCTTATATCACTGCTGCCCAATATAGATCACTGCTTGTTTTAGCTGGACTACTTCATGCCTTGAGTGACCCTGCTGGGAATATATATTTTGGCATACACTCCTAACGGTCTTTGTTTATCCCTCCCAAGAGCATACATAGCCTAATGGCCATAACATTTTATATGTCAGTAAAAAATTAAAATTAAATTGAATTAATTAATCTGCTTCTGGAGCAATTGGGACAGTTGGCCAAAGGGACAGTTTTCAGTCACAAGAGAAGGGCTGCCTCCTATAAAGACTGAAAAGCATTTCTTTGGAAGGCATTTTACCAAGGTCATCTGAATGTTCTAAACCTGGAGAGTAAGGGATACCAGAAACCATCATGAATTTGTTAAAAAGAAGTCAAATTTCATTGCTTTCTTTGACTAGACCTTTGACTAGATTAGTGGAACAAGGAAATACTGTGCATATTAATATATTTAGACTTCATAAGCCTTTGATAAAGTAGACTTCCACTTTCTTCTTAATAAAATGGCACAATATGAATGCATTATTCTGTATTATACACTGCATTATACACGAGTCTATTGGAGTTGAAAAGATTAAATATACTATACATCTTTTCAACCCAAATAGACTTTAAGCAGTGCATAATGCAGAATAATGCATTTTAATTCCACTAATACACACACACACACACACACACACACACACACACACACACACACACACACAGGATCCAGTCTGAGTTGGTCATTGGGACCAAACATTGATTCTTCCAAATCTTGGGGCTTGCTGTATTAGCAGAGGGATAGAATCAAGATCACATGAAGTGTTAAAACCACTTTATAATGTCTTAGTAAGACCATTTGGAATACTGCATCCAGTTTGGGTTCCCACAATATAAAAAAGATGTTGAGCCTCTAGAAAGAATGCAGAGAAGAGCAACAAAGATGATTAGGGGACTGGAGGCCAAAACATAAAGAACTGTTGCTGGAATTGGGTATGTCAAGTTTAATAAAAATAAGGTCTGACATGATAGCAATATTCCAATATCTAAGGGGCTGCCACAAAGAAGAGGGGGGGGGGTATCAGCCTATTCTCCAAAGCTGAAGGCAAGACAAGAAGCAATGGATGGAAACTAATCAAGAAGAGAAGCTACCTAGAACTGAGCAGAACCTTTCTGACAGTTAGAACAATTAATCAGTGGAACGACTTGCCTTCAGAAGTTGTGAATGCTCAACAATGGAAGTTTTTAAGAAGAGATTGGACAACCGTTTGTATGAAATAGTATAGGGTTTCCTGCCTGAGCAGGGGGTTGGACTAGAAGACCCCCAAGATCCCTTTCAAATCTGTTATTTTGTTAAAGCTAAAATTAACTCAGAAAAAGATAACCAGACTCCTTATTTGGCTATAAGAATTATATTTTTTATAGAATGGCATTTTATATGATAACATTGGCACTTCTCAAACAAATGCCAGAAAATTGGTACAGGAAAATTGTCTATTTTCCTCAGCTTCTATTAATAATAGAAGGTTAATTCTTCTTGCAAGTGATTATTGAACCCAATTATAAAACTGATTTAATTTACAGGAGGAAATAATACCTTAACATTAAAAAAAAATAGAATAAATCAGTGATTTGGTCTACTCAGTAAGTTATTTTTCCAATGTTCTTAATGAGATCATTAGACACCAGGTGGCAATCCACCAACATTTACAGTGATGTAATGAATCCAATTCAAAACTAAAGCAATTCATGCAGATGCTTTACCACAGCCAGGAGCTAAAATATTTTCATTCACATGTAAGACTCTATTTCAGAACTCAAATATAGAAAATATAGACACCATATTTTATTTTTAAAATGTTATTCTATCCTTCAACATTTAATTTTGAATGCAATAATATATAACTATGGTCAAAAGGAGAAACATTTTAATATATTTAAAGGGATATTTTTCACAGTATTTATGTGTGAAGCTACTTTACTTCCAAATGTGAATATGAACATGGATGCCATGTAAATATTAAAACATGATTAATTTTAAATTGTATTGTAGGTTTTATGTACAAGATTAGATTATGTGCTGATTGTTTTATAATTTGGAATAATCATTGTTTGCATTTTTTTTCTTCCAATATGCTGGCATTCCATTTCATGGGGGTCTCCTATGCTCCCTTTTAATAAGCTTTAAGATTAAGTGAAGTAGTGTTGCAGTTATTAATAAGAAAGAAGGAATACCTATCAGTTATAAAAGCAAAGAACAGATTATATTCTTCCAATAAATTTACTTTAGCAAGCAATACATTTAGAATTAAAATAACAAATCCTGAATTAAGTTTGGATCTTGCAAATGTAGGCAAATATGTGTGTCCCAGAATAATGTTGCAGGATCCAATCTGAGTCGGTCACTGGCACCAAAGTTTTATTCTTCCAACCTTTCAGGCCCGTGCTTGAGCCCATCCTCAGGGAACCTCTCTAAGATCCTAAATTAGGATCTTCACAACTCTTGTCTTGAACTAACCAGAAACTATTTGTGGGACAAAGTAATGGTCATAAATATGAATAGGTTGCCAAGCATCTGAATTTTTATCACATGATCACGGAGATGCTGCAAAGGTCTTAACTGTGAAAAATGGACATAAGTCATTTTATTCAGTGCCATTGTAACTTTGAACAGTCACTAAAAGGTCTTGTAAGTCGAGGATTTACTACTTATATTAAAAAAAACCTCTTGTGCCTCGCTTACTGTAAATGTGTTTTTATTTTCCATTTTTCATTTTCATACAGTCACATATATACTGTGCATAACCGGGGCCATATAACATTAAACAATAAACACAGCCCTTCCTCTTGTCAACAATACCCCCCAAAATAGAAACCCAATATACCTCTTCGACCCTCCATACACCCTTTCTTTCGCCCCCCCCCAACTTTCCATCTTCCCTCCATCATTCCCCTCTACCCTACTTCCCCTCCCCCTCTACCACTCCTCTCTCCCGGTACACTCCCTCCCTTCCTTCTCACCCTCCCTCCAATCCTCTCTCCCACCCTCTCTACCCCTCTTTCTTCTATCCCACTACTCCTCCCTTCAGTGTATTTCTACTATATGTCAATATATTCAGCTTGTCCTATTTTTACAGTGAAATTAAAGAGCAACAGTATACATGTGCAATCGCGTTATATTGAAATCTAACACATACTATATATCCCCCCTCCCCCCTTCCCCCCTAACACCCCACCTCCCTTCCCCCCCCCGACTTCCCAGAGCCCGTACACGGTATAGATTTTAACAAACACAGTCTAAAATATATTAAGACAACAACAACAAAAAAAAGAAGTTAATAACATCTCTACATTGAACTCAGCTTCTTCCTGTTGCACTAACTTTGAGCAGTTTAGATTATTCCTGATCTTCAGCATAGGCAATCTGGAATTTCTTAGTCCCGTATTTGTTTTGTATATAGTCAATCCATTTTTTCCAGTCTCGTTTATATCTCTCATTTGAATGATCTTTAAGATATGCCGATATTTTAGCCATCTCGGCTAGGTTTGTAACTTTCAATGTCCATTCTTGAGTTGTAGGCAAATCTTCCTTCTTCCAGTATTGCGCCACCAACAGTCTTGCTGCCGTTATTAGGTGCAGAACCAAGTTAGTCTCTACCACTGTAAAGTCAGTACATATATCTAGTAAAAATAACTGAGGAGTAAACTTTATCCTTCTTTTAAAGATATTTTGCATAATCCACCACATTTTTATCCAAAATGCCTTAACCTTTTGACAGGTTCACCATATATGAAAATATGTAGCATCGAGAGAACCACACCTCCAACATTTAGGCTGTACATTCGGATACATAGAAGCCAGCTTTTTAGGATCTAAATGCCATCTATAGAACATCTTGTAAAAATTTTCTCTCAAGTTTTGAGCTTGTGTAAATTTCACATTTCTTACCCATATTCTTTCCCATGTGTCCAACATTATTGGTTCTTCAATATTTTGAGCCCACTTTATCATACAATCTTTAACTAATTCTGTTTCCGAATCCATCTGTATTAGTACATTATATATCCTCTTTATATGCATTAAACTTTGATCTCTTATTTGTTTAAACAAATTATCTTCAACTTGTGCCTCACTTACTGAAGAACATAAGTTAATAAGAACGACCTCATAGTTTGTGCAAAAATCCATGTATCTGAGCTTTTTAATAATCAGTATAAAGGAACGTGAAGCATTTATAATGAAACATGAGAGTGAAATATTTTGGAAGTAAAATAATTTAGCAATAGTACATACAATAGGCTTATATACAGCCCATTTAAAGCATTCTCTGGGTGATTTACAATGTAGAAGTATTATTTGTATATTGCCCCCAACAATCTGGGTCCTCATTTTACTGACCTTGGAAGGATGGAAGGATGAGTCAACCTTAGGTCCCATCAGGATCGAACTGCAGACTGTGGGCAGGTTTACCTGCAATACTGCATTACAACCACTGCACCACCAGGGCTCCTCTGTCTTATAAATGGTTACTAGTAGATTTCTGAATGTTCCTATATGTATACAATTAAATAATGATTTAAAAATGATTCATTTTTGTTATTTGAAGACTGGGCATCTTGCATTTACCACACAATGTATTCATTCAAATTATCTGAAATTCATTAGTGATTCATAATTAAAAACATGGATTGGTATAATATACATACAGTTCAGCAATCCAAATATCATGTATTGTTTAGGCAGTGGGACATATTCAGAGGATTTGATGGTAATGCATATATTGAGGAATGCAGTGTCATGCCAAAAAAATAAGTGCCGAAGAATTGTTCCTGTTGAGAGGAAATGCAGAATTTCTGTTTGGGGAGAAATCAAGGGAAGCAAAATGGCACGGCTTGGATATTTTCTTCCTGTTCTGTGCAATCTATAAGATCAAGTTTAATAGACTGCAGAGCGTGCCTTTTATCATTCCTAGGGCAAGGCACCCGTGCTTTCCAGACAAAACAAAGAGTGGGGTTTTGGTGGGGGAATAGAGAAAACATTTCTTTGTACCATTATGCACAGATCCAAATGATAATTGATCAGTTGAATCTGTTGCTTTGATAGAAGTTACAGAGTAGACGAAATTTTAGCTTTGTTCTTCTCCCATGCTGTGCCTCAAATGTGGGAAAATCCATTTTCCTGGTTTTAGCATCGTGCTCATTCTTCTATGAATAGAATATGGTGGGAGTATGAAATATTTATTAATGTAAAGTGGGTTCTTTAGCACATTGGTCGCTATATTGTGGCTGTCACATAGAGCCTTGGATCTCAAGGTTGACTCAGCCTTCCATCCTTCCGAGGTGGGTAAAATGAGGAGCCAGATTGTTGGGGGCAATAAGCTGACTTTGTAAACTGCTTAGAGAGGGCTGTAAAAGCACTATGAAGTGGTATATAAGTGCTATTGCTATTACTATTCTCGTCAGCCCATTGCTGGCAATTGCTAGTTTCTTACTGCTAATAGTGGCCTGCATCTAACTAATATAACCAAAGATGTTGCTTGACATTTTTTAGAAGAATTAGTACATCCATGCAGGTACAATATTGTGATAGGTTTTCCGTAAATACTATACATTTGTGTCAAAGCATACGCATGTCAAAAAGACGAATTCCTTAATGAAGAACATAATTACCAATAGCATATACTATACATTTCATATTGTTTGTTTTTATTCCTCTATTTTTTCTGTGCATTATCGCTAACTTACTTGCTACACAAGCATTGGAATTTCTTTCCCAAAGAATTTGGGAAGGCAGCGCATTCAACGGAGCTGAACTATGGTTTTAAAATTTTTAAATTAGCTTTAGCCTTGCAACCTGGTGCCAGTTTTTTGTCCAATGTGCGCATATGCTGCAAACATTTTGGGGTAACTTATGGTTATTTGTAGTTCATTTAGATGTTTCAATTTCTTACTTTTATGTTTTTTTGAGTCTTTTTTTTTTCTGTTTTGACTCAAACTTAACCCCTTGTGATTATAGGGACAAATCCATGCAGTTTACAAATGATAGAAAATATTTGTGGCTCGGGTGGCAGATATTGGTGGTGGTTTGTTCTCTGAGCTTGCTGTATAGCTTATGAATGTTTTGCCATCAGGCAAGGTGGCATACTCAGCAGGACATCGGTTGAAACGTCTTTTTTTCAATTCTGCGCTGCTTCTATTGATCTCATGTGGCTATGTGGTCAGTGAGTCATGTGACTAGCTGGTCATGCCATGTGACCTGTCATGTGACAGGCTGGTCATTATATGTGAAAGTCAGCAAGTGAAGAGAGGCTCTATAACCTCCACTATAACCTATAGCCATCCGCTATAAGCAATGACCTTTACACATAATGACCAATCACACGACAAGCCACATGGCATGACCAGCTGGTCATATGACCCGTCGACCACATAACCACACCACATCAATAAAAGTGGTGAAGAACTGAAACAAGACGCTTCAACCGGAGTCCCGTTGAGGATGTCACCTAACCTGGTGACGATATGTTCAGAAGCAAAACGTAGAACAAACCACTACTAACATTTAGGTAGTTTCTTTGGTAATATTTTTGGAAATAATTTGCCATTACCTTCTTTTTCCTAGGAATAAGAAAGTATGACTGGATCAAAATCTTCCAGTTGACTTCCATGACCACAGTAGGACTCGGGTTTCCCCAATGCTAGACTAGCACATAAATTATTTAGCCAATTACCAGAAGACAAAAGACAGTTCCCTGGAATTTCAGTACCTCCATAGATTGTAGTGTTGTTTAAGTTAAATTTGGAAATTATTAAATAATCCCTTACATCAATGTTTCTACTTAAAATACACACCAGGTTACTTAATTGCCTAGTAATGTTTTGTCTGCACAATATAATTGTCCAAAGCATATCATTACAAAAGTGGCTGTTCCTAATGAAGCAATTTGGAAAGCAATAAAGTAGTTTTAATCTAAATATATATTTTAACCTTAGACCACTTACAGTTCCATCAGTTTCTTTCTTGAACTTTTGATCACTTTGTCTGTCCAGCTGCATCAATTATCCAAAAAATCAAAAAATGCCTTTCTTACAAAAATTGACCTAGATCTACCAGAAGATCTAAACTTGAAAGGGGGGGGCATAGAATAGATGTCTTGCAGACCTTTGTGTCAAGAAATCATTGGAATTTGACATCTCAAAGAGAAGGAGAGGAAATCTTGATGAGATAAGCCTTGTTAAGATTGTTGCTCTGTATTGTCACTTTCTCAAGGTCCTTGTAGCTGCTGGTTCAGATTCAATGTGAGAATAATGATATGTTCTAGAAAACAGTTCTATACCAAGAACACTTGAATAAGGGGATGCTAAATTAACAGATTATTTAAAAAAAAACCTCCTTAGTTTTGAAGGATTAAATAAAGTATGGGAGAATTTGTTGCACTCAAGCACCTCACTTAAGTTGGTTAAATTTGCTTTTCAAATGCCTGTCTGATTCCAGTATTTTCTAGGCAGCCAATAAATAGCCTTGCTGCATAATACACAGATTTTATTTTATTATTTATTTTATTTTATATTTTACATATTTTATTTTAATTAATTTTAATTTTATTAATTTTTTGCTCTTCTATTAAGGCACTGGTGTCAAACTCAATCGTGTTATGTGACATCACATGATACCATGTTTCCCCAAAAATACAACCTGTCCTGAAACTAACGCCTTGCCACATTTTTCACGTGGGCAAAAATATAATCCCACCCCCGAAAATAAGCCCCCTGATCATTTGAACAGTCAATATGTTTGGAGCTGACATGGTTGGTCAACTAAATATATGGAGATGTAAACTGGGATGTTGGCTGATAAGGGAAAACAAAATCCTACCATTACTGATAGTTTAATTCTAATTTTTGCTTATGAGCTTGCTTCTATCACAGAACAGGATGATAGGCTGAAACAGAAATATCCTCCTTAATTCCTCTTGGGAATTAGGTATAATTAATTCCTCTTGGGATACTTACATGCCCACACCAGGATTTCCATTATGAATGAATTTCTTCCTATAAGGACACCCATGAGAGTATTCATGCAATCAAGGTAGAAAAGTAAATGTTGATAACATCTAACATTGCTTTGAACTTCCTGCAGACTTACTGAAACCAAAGCTCGTCCAGTCATTCTGGCAAATCAGTATAACTGTTGTCTAGACAGAGGTTTTCCTTTCTGAAGAAAACAGAATGACTGAAGCTTTTCTTCTTCAGAGCAATCAAAGATTTCCCTTGATTGTTATTTTTAGCTGGAAGCACTTTGTTTCATCCAAGTTCTGAGAAATTTGCTATCAATCGATGAAGAATTCAACAGTTGTTTGATAAAGTCTGGAAGTAAAATCCCACGAGCTCTATAGCTGCTATGTTAAATCTTTTAAGAGGATTTCATGTTGGTAGTTAAGACACTGAGCTAAAAACCAGGGATTTGTGAGTTCTAGTCCTGCCATAGGCATGAAGCCAGCTGCATGACCTTGGGCCAGCCACTCACTCTTAGCTCCAGGTAACAGGCAGTGGCAAATCACTTCTGAAAAACATTGATAAGAAAACTGCTTGTTCCAGTCCAGGCAGTTGCCAAGAGTCAACAAAGACGGGCATTCATCAGAGGTGGTATTGAGCAGGTTCTGACCAGTTCTGGAGAACCGGTAGTGGAAATTTTGCATAGTTCAGAGAACCGGTAAATACCACCTCTGGCTGGCCCCACCCCCATCTATTCTCTGCCTCTGGAGTCCCAGCTGATTGGGAGGGAATGGAGATTTTACAGTACCCTTCCTCTGCCATGCCCACCAAGCCACGCCCACAGAACCAGTAGTAAAAAAACTGGAATCCCACCACTGGCACGCACACGCGCACACACTCGCATACACACAGAGATTTTATATGGCTTTTCCTACTTCCTTCCTTTCATATACTCTTTTCCTATTGTTTTGGGTAGAATTAAAAAAATGTGCCCATTTCATTCCACAGTTGTACCAGAATCAGGGCAAGAAATATTTGCAGCAGTAGTATACTATGCTTTGTCTACATTTCTGTTATTGAACATATTCGAGCTGCACCAAAGTATTGAAATGTGGGCGGTTTCTGTTTGAAGTTCCAGCAAGCCCACAGCATATTCCATCTCTTTCTCTCAAATAATTGATTCTATGCCCACGATGTATATGTAATGGACTTCTCAAGATCCAGGAAACAGGATGGCAGTTTGCAAAATATTAAGGATTAGGACATCAAGAAAATTAGCAGCATCTTCTCCACTGCTGCAGTTTGCAAGAGGATTGAGGAATCTCAGCCCACGTAAACTTAACTGGTAAATGGGTTGCAAAAGTATGTGTAAACGGTTTCTAAGATTTTATAACCGAGTCCTGTTTTTCCTTTCAATTAAACTGCCTTATAAATCTCTATGAGAATCTAACCTTTTGGGCTGCAAGAAATTGCTAAAGGCTTGACAGAACAATCCATTTTACTGATCTGTTGGTTTCTGATTCTCTCTGCCCATTTTTTCCCTTAAAGGTCTATTTCCCCACCACCTCTTTTTATAAATTGTATATCACAATCATATGGGTAGTCCCCGGCTTTAGGATAATCTGGAAATAAAGTTTCATTCCTCTCTCTCTCTCTTAAAAAAAAAGAAGAAGAAGAAGGAAGCTGGATAGAATTGTGAGATAGTCGATACAGCATAATACAGAATACACTTTGGTTTCAGCTTCAGTAGTGGAAAATTTGAACCAGTTAAAAATGGAGTCCAAAATAGACAATTTCAACAATGTGTTAGCGATGGAATAATGGTGATAGTTAAGCTCAGATGACAGGTTCATTCAGAACAGCTTCTCCTAATTTGTTGTTACCTAGATATAGCTAATTTTCTCATGATCTCCAATGATCACTCTGATTATTTTAGATAGTCATTGAGGTTGTGCAACTGATAATTTAAGACCTCTCCACCAGCATATATTCCTTGGGTGTTTTAATAAAATAAAATCAGCAAACAACAAGAAGTCTTGACTCTCCAAAATCTCCAAAAAGTTTGACTGCATCATATCTCAGGAATATGAAGAACTCAATTGTGCCAATAAGCATGTGCCAATCATTACTAAAATAAAGTTTCACCCATTTCTTTTAGTGCATTCCATTTCAGCTATGTGGAGATTCCCTCTGTTGGTCTTACATTATATACTTTGATCGCTGTTTGATTAGGACCCTTAGAGCAGATATGATTCCTGAAGAACTCTATCTGCAAGCATTCTCTTTCAGACAAATGTTAGGTGAGAGCTGGTAGGTTTGTGTGAAGGATAGAAGTGTCATCTTTAATCTTACTTATGACTCTAATATGTGTCTGCATGATTATGGCAAGGATAATATTTAAATCATGGAATGTAAAGTGAGAATGAACTGTTATAAATTGTTTGGCATGATTTCCCAAAAGCTGGGTATTTCTCAAATTCTGATCTTCAGATCAACTACTAATTCCAACTTTTCATGAAATGTAGGCTTGAAAGTCAGAATCCACAAGCAAAATTTTTAAAAATGCCATGTAGCTTATGGATTCCAGAGTCCAAAAAATGTAACAGAAGTGATGAGAACCATGCAGAATGATTAAAAACACGTATTTTTTTAATATCTTCTTTTGCAGCTGTTATGTCAAGAAGCCAAGAAGGACCAGGAGAGATGGGAAAAGCAGTTCTCATTCCCAAAGATGATCAGGAAAAAATGAAAGAACTTTTTAAAATCAACCAATTTAATCTTATGGCTAGTGACATGATTGCATTCAACCGAAGTTTGCCTGATGTAAGATTAGAAGGGTGAGTTGATATACATATATCTTGGCACTTAAATGCTTTGTTTATATTTCCATATGTGGTTATACTGTACAGAAATCAATCCATTTGAGCTCACTGGGAATTCTGGGCAATCATGCTGTGAAATGGTACATAAATGCCTTGAACTTCATAGTTGTGGTACTGGCATCCTTACCATGTATGAATCATGATGTATAGATAGGTGGAGAATGACATGAGCTGGGCATCAAAGCCTGGTTTGAATCTTGTGCCACAAGAAACAAAAGGAGCCCTGAATGAATCCTGAATCCAAATACTAGATTGCCAGATAGAAAATGTTAGTATGTCTGGGGGAAAAGCAAGCATTAGGCATAGGAATGAAGTTGTTAGAAAATGCATATATATGCAGGTATAAAAGCTAGATTAACTCGGGGGTATATGTTGTTTATAGAATTGTGGCAGACAAGCTGTCTTATAGGAGATAAGGAAACCTGTAGGGAAATTATTGATGGAAATGAATGTAAATATTTCATATGGATTCGGAGTGCAGTGCAGGTATACAGAACTGAAAATGGTAATGAGAATGTGTGTTGATTATCTAAACTGATGAGGGGACAGAGGGAGACAGGTTCTTGTTGGTATGCTTTATACTTGGTGCTTCACTGGCACAATGATTGAATAACAGATAAGTACCTAGACTCTGTTGAATATTTGGAAGAGAAAATAGATATAGGCGAACAATACCTGTAAAATTAACCGACCTGTCAGTGTTTTACTATATATTTGAAGGATGTCTGTGGAGATTCTCAGTCATCCAGGTCATGGTTGTCTCAAAGGTGCTTTTTCAAGAAGCAACTGAAGAAGCTTCTTGGATGAGAAGCCAAATGTCTTCAAAGAAAAACAAGAAAGTCCTCTTGCCTCTTGAAAAAATACCTTTGGGATATTTGAAGGATATTTTGTGAAAAATGATTTACTGTATTTTTCGGAGTATCAGATGCACCGGAGTATAAGACGCACCAAGGTTTTGAAGAGGCAATTTTTTTAAAAAAAGTTTTTGCACTCTGCAAACCTCCCAAAAACGGCTCGTTTTTCATGAAAATGGGCCCTTTTTTCTAAAAAAAAAAGGGGGCATGAATAGCCCTTAGGAGGCTTGTAGGGTGTTCCTGGGGGGGGGGACTAGCAAAAAATGGCCTGTTTTTCGTGAAAACGGGCCCATTTTTTGTCAAAAAAAGGGCATTAGGAAGTTTATAGAGTGCTCCTGGAGGCTAGGGGGGCAAAATTGAGGAAAATGGACCATGTTTTGCTCATTTCTGCCCTCCCCAGCCCCCAGGAGCTCTCTGAAAGCCTCCTACAAGCTATGTATAAGATGCACCCAGATTTTCAGCCTCTTTTTTGAGGGAAAAAGGTACGTTTTATACTCCGAAAAATATGGTTACTGCCTTCAGTTTTGAAGTCTTTGCCTGCTCCAGCCCCGTGATTGACATAATGGCCTTGTCTCTGCTGATGCTTTTCATTTAGAATTAGCGACTACTACAACAGCTGCAAGTTCCATGCTTTTGATATTAAGAAATACTGTTTCTCCTCCTGCTGCTTTTACAATGGTGGGATCCCTGCGTTTGTACTGTAATTGCTCTAAATACAGAAATTCATTACTGAAACATTACTGAACATAAATGTTTATAGAATATGGTTATGCTGAACAGCAGAGATACTAAAATATGTTTGAATAATATAATGTGAAATCCAGGGCCAATTTATGTAACGTGGTGAGTTCATGTGTATCAGTATTGTCAAGCAAAGCAATAACACTCTTTGTTCATACTGATATTCTTATATAAGATCAAAGTACTTAATCACATCCATAGCTCTCAAGTTCTGTTAACAGCTAACAGGCAAATAAAAAAAAAAATACAGAGTCCTCAGTTATAGTTGTTCCATTTCTGTTTATCTGTACAATTTTTTACTATTACTTTGGTTTTTTCTTTATTTATTTTCAACCCTGCCACTTCTCTATATTCCTCAATTTTCTTTATCAATTTAGGACCAGATTGTAGTGGATCTTCCAATATAAAAATTAAATCATCTGCAAATCAAATGCCTGAAATTTATATTTTTCTCTTTTGATTTCCATTCCTTTTATTTCTGGATCTTGTCTAATGCCTCTATTTAAAACTTCTAGTGTTAATATAAATGATAATGGAGATAGCGGATAGCCTTGTCTCATTCAGCCATGGTGGTGCAGTTGTTAGAATGCAGTACTGCAGGCTAACTCACTGTTCACTTCAGGAATTCGATTCTCACCAGGCTCAAGATTGACTCAGCCTTCCATCCATCCGAGATTGGTAAAATGTGGACCCAGATTGTTGGGGGCAATATCCTGACTCTGTAAACTGCTTAAAAGTGATGCAAAGTTATTCCATTTCTAAACAGCTTTACCCTGGGGTAACTATTGATGCGAATTTGCTTTCAAGTAGTAGCTGTTACTTTTTACATTTTAGTTTGAACATGATAAAAACCAGGATAAAGTAATGTAAACTAAAAAGAAAAAATAGAAAATGCGGAAAAAAATAGAAACAAAATAGAAAAGAAGGGAGAAAATAAGAATATAATAAAGAAAAAGTACCGTATTTTTCAGAGTATAAGATACAGCTTTCTCCCTAAAAAAGAGGGTGAAAATCTGGGTGTGTCTTATACATTGAATACAGCATTTTTGACCTCTTGAAATCCCACCCTGTTTTTCGCAAAAATGGACGTGCATAGGCTTTGGGAGGCTTGTAGAGTGCTCCTAGAGGCTGGGGAGGGGAAAAACAAGCAAAAAATGGACCGTTTTTTTACCCGTTTTTGCCCCCTCCCCAGCCCCCAAGAGCACTCTACAAGACTCCCAAAGCCTATGCATGCCCTGTTTTTTTTGCAAAAAATGGGCCCGTTTTTTCAAAAAACAAGTCATGTTTTGCTCGTTTTTGCCCTCCAGCCCACCCGAAGCACTTTGCAGGCCTCTCAAACTCCCTGCATTTCCCATTTTACACAAAAAACAAGGTGTGCAGAGGGTTTGGGAGGCCTGCAGAATGCAAAAACTTTTTTTAAAATTTACCTCTTTAAAATCCTGGTGCTCCAACTTTCTTATAGAAAGTTATTCAAGTCACTCTTTTGGTTTATTATTTCCTATATTCCTTTTGATTATTGGACATCAGCCAATTTCATTTATGTGTCCAGTGTGATGTGTTTTTCTATATCATTGTAACCTGTCATTTTTAAATCCGCTTTCAGATCAATCTCACTTTTATCCATTAAAACCTGTTCCTCCTTCATAACACATTTTAGTGTAATAGAAATAGAATAGAAAGAAAAGCAATTTTTTCATGGGAAGGATTAGTTCATTTGTAATTTTCCAAAAGTTCTAAACACCCTTTTTTCTGTTTATTTCAAAAGAAGTCATTAAAGTTGTATTTAAAATTTCTTTCAGTAAGGATTGAAGGAAGCTATCCTAGTCCTGCAAAATTTATCTGCCATATTCAAAGGTTCCTTAATAGCTGAAAAGCAGCTATTAACAGGCAATTTCTGAAAGCAGTTAGAAAACAATTGTGTCCTTTTGAAGATGTCAACTACGGTTGAGCAGAAAGATTGTCTTCCAGAGTTCTAAACTTCTAAACCTGTTGCAGACTGCTGTCTTGTGGTCTCTTCATGTCTGGCGCACTTGTGGAAAATCTCTATTCCTCTCCTTGTCCAGCTCTTCATTCTGCTTCAGTCATCGACACCATTAAAATCCGAGCCTTCCTCAGTTCACCATTTCTTTCCTCAAAGTCCCCAGACATTTCTTTATTTTTCAGTTTTTTAAACTGTGCACCGCCAGAGTGGTTCTGAAAACAGCTTCTAATATTAATGTAATTTATTTGATTTTCTCTTAATGTGATATATGAATACAATTGCAAATCTTGATTTATGGCTTAATATTATATATGAACCAGGCCACCATCATAATATGGTGATTTGACTATCAAATTATGATTAAAATAAAATATGAAAGGTGAAGCCAACCACTGCAAATAGACAAACAGTAAGTTGTATAGCATTACATTATATTAGCACCATCAGATTATTTATTTGAAATGTTTTATCCCATCTTTCAGGGGTTTTTTGTCTCCAAAATTAGTCTTTTAAATAAAGATTAAATGTAATAAAAGTTACACAATCCTTAATACAAGGTTTTTTTAAAGATCTGGGTTTGGAAAGAAGAGATTTCTACTTAATCCAGCCAGAGTTTGACCTGAGTGGGTAGTTAGTATATAAATGTAATAAATAAATAAATCCCTTTCTTTTAATAGAAATTCTCTTTAGGTGCTATAGAAAACACACAATGCAATATATATGAAATAAATATAAAATGAGATTAAATGAGAATATGAGGAGGAACTCTTGAGAAACAGACTAACTGAATGTGTAACATAGTAAGATTATGCAAAGTTTAAAGTTTAAAATAATTGGGCTTCTCGAGGCTCTGTATATAAAATTCTACAATGTGCATGTTATTACTACATTGTATCATGCAAATGTTGGGTGGATCTACCTTCTGTCATCATAAATTGAGAGATCAATTGAGACTCTGTTTATTCAAATGGTCGGAAAATTATGAGAAATGAGCCAAGAAGTCACAAAACAGTAAAACGGGTTCCTTGCTTAGTATCTGGTGCCAGTTTAATGTTCTTATCTTCTTACGTAGTGACAGGTTCAAGGGCAGAAATACAGGCTTTGTCTTCTATAGGAAAGATCTCTGATGTTATGTAAATAAACATTCACTTAATTATAAAGTATATCAAAAGAGCTGTTGTATTTCCAAAGGGCAACTAAACATCAAGTGTGTGTCAGTTCTGGATAAAACAAAGCAAACAACAAATAAAGCCATCTGCTATCAAGTTCACAATGCCATGCCACTGTTTTTCTTTTTCTTTCCAGAAATGTGCTATCTGGCAAAGTATTGGTTTCAATCCCTATTCCATGCAATGGCATTCGTCATTAAAGGAAATTCTTCTATCGCTTACTCACCTAGGGACAAATTCTGAAATAACCAGCCCTGAATGTTGCCAATGGAACTTTCATTTCCTCTTCTTCATTTGCAAGATAGGAATAATTAACTATCTTATACAGGTAGTCCTCGACTTACAACATAAGTTTATAAGTTCTAATAAAAGTGACATAGCAGAAAAACTTTAAAAAGTTTTCTTGTTAAACTAGCCAACAAGCATGATGGAACTTTGAATGTATGGTGAATTACTTGACATGTTAAAAAATGCATGTAAAAGGTTAAATGGTAAAGAAAACTAGAAATTTAGGAGGAGCACTCAGATCAGGGAGGAGGAAAAAAGGCAGTAGAAGAGAGCCCAAATGATGAACAAAAAGATATTATGAAAGAAAGAGCAAGTGAAAAAGAATAATACTTAGATGATTTCATTGGGCTTTACGTTGGCACACAAAAAGTAGACAAGGGGGAATGATCCCCAAAAAAGAAAAAAAATAAACAACAAAGATGGGAATAGTGGGGAAAGATTGGAAGAAAAAATACAGGAATTTAAAAAAAAAGAAAAAAAAATACGCTAGGTGAATGGGTGGAAAGAAGAGAAATGAAGTAAAATCTCTGAGAGACCAAGAGAAAATGGTTAGAAAAGGAGGAAGAGAAAGAAAAGGATTTACTAGTAGAAAAAAGTGAAATGTATTGATATTGTTAATGGTATGTAGCTAATTATGATGAGGGAACTATATTAATATTATTAATTGTGGATAACTAAGTAAAATGCTTATATAAAAATTGATTTTGAGGATATATACTATCTATAGTAAAATAGAATAATAGATAGTATATACTTTACTTCTATATAGTAAAATAGAATAATAGATGGAAATGAAATGATAAATTTGGCTAACCTTTGGGGCAATGATGATACTGTTTATGTATTAAGAAGAAATAAAATTTTTGATGGAGGCTATGGAAATGAAATAACATGGCTGAAATTGGAAATGGAAATATGATGCAAATTAACTATGTACATGAGAAGATGTTAAAGGGGAAAGTCCAGGCAACAATTTGCTTATAAAAGAATTTAAAATTTGCAACAAAAAAAAAACAAAAAAAACTTTGTTTCAAAAAAACCCAGTTCATTTAGTGACTGTTCGAAATTACAATGGCACTGAGAAAAGTGACATTGTTCTGACCTAGGCTTCCCATGAGTATAAAGCAAACTCCTTGTCCTGACAAAAAACCCTTTTATTAATTTACTGTTCTGCTCATTCACATCCAACAAAGTCTTTCAAGGGAGGATTTACAGTCACAGACCTTATCTGGCTTGGAGAGCTGTCAGGTCAATATCTGCAAAACTTGGCAAGGAGTCTTGAAGAGGCACGAGCCAATTAATCAAACTAATTGTCTACTGTAAACTCCACTGTCCTCTTTTATTTCCTCTGGGAGGGGCCATTCATCGTCCACCTGTGGCCTTACTCCCAAGTCGACCCCTGTTCTTTAGCTGTTCCCTTCGTCTGGCAACTCTGTGCATGTGCACACTGGGAACAGGCTGCAGCTGTTCTTCTGCCTCACTGATGTCTGACTCTGAAGGCACCTGATAACTGGCATATGGCTCTGGCCCCGTCTCTGCCTCTGACACAGAGCCCTCACCAGAGCCTTCCCCAGACTGGAGGACTGGTCCATGTTCCTCCCCATCTCCTCACTGTCTGAATCTGCTCTGCTGGCAGGCCACAACACTTATGACCATTTTTCACACTTGTGTCGTTGCAGCATTCCCATGGTCACATGATTTACATTTGGATGTTTGACAACTGACTCATATTTATGACGGTCGCAGTGTCCCAGGGTCATGAGATCCCCTTTTGTGACCTTTTTACAAGCAAACTCAATGGGGAAGCCAGATTCACTTAACAACTGTTTTTCTAGTTTAACAACTGCAGTGATACACCTAACAAATGTGGCAAGGAAATTTGTAAAATTGGGCAAAACTCATTTAACAAATTTCTCACTTAGCAACATAAATTCTGGGCTCAGTTGTGGTCGTACGTCGAGGGCTACCTGTATACTTTTCAGAAGCACCATTTAAAATTATAATGATTATTTCCAGCCTAGGATTGTGACAACCAGGAACCAGTCCATAGGCTTACCAATAAAGTGTTTGAAGATGTTGCATGATGTAGGACTCATTTAAGTTTTCCCCTTCCAAAATTGGACTTTAAAAAAAGTTTAATGACTGTAATAAAAGTCATGCAATCCTTATTACGGTGCTTTTAGAGAACTGCATTTGAAAAGGAGACACTTTCATTATTTCCTCCCCGCCCCTTTTTAAATCCTCCCTGTGTGTTGGGAGAAAGTTGTTAGTGCACCTCATTGGCAGCAGAGTCTACCTTGTGAAATGAGTGTAACTCTGTTTTCTGACTTAATGGTGCAAGGCTGTTCAACCATGAAATTGCTTTCTTCATGTAGTTTAGCTTCTGTTTGCATGGACAGCCACAGCTAAGAAAACTTAAGAGCAAGAGTGAAGGCAGCAACTTCAAGACCCAGTTGACATTAGGGAAAATTGGGGCATCAGAGTGACTCATTAGCCTAATCAGTCAGTCATATCTAAAAAGTAAGGCTGTTTGTTTTATGGCATTTCTCAACTGCCTCTGGTAAACTGCAAAAATAGTCACATGACAACAATTTACAACATTAATACTTAAAATAATCCAGATAATTGAAAAATATAATATGCTGTCATAACGTCCGTATGTGTAGTAGTTCTTTGCATAATTGATTCTTTATGGGGCACACACAATATGCCAGTTTGGTCTAATGGTTAAGGCACCTGGTTAGAAACCAGGACATAGTGAGTTCTAGTCCTGACTTAGGTATGAAAGGCAGGTCATTCTCTCCCAGGCCAATTCACTCCACAGTGTAGTTATTGTGGGGAAAATAGGAGGAGGAAGTAGGAGAGCTATGTATGTCCGCCACCTTGAGTTACTTATAATACAGGAGGGATAAAAATCTAATAATAATGAGATCCTTCTGTAGCTTTGATTCTTTTATTTTCATCTTGTTTACGTGTTCTGAACTGACTGACATCTTCTTCCTACCTCACTAATACATTCATAAGAACATAAATTTTAACTCTCATCCCTCATCATAACCTCTGTACATTGAACCTCTAACTGGGTGGGACAAAAATTAATATTTCGAGATGACCACATTTAGAAGTTTCTTCCATGAATTGTACAAGAAAGAAAAAGGAAACTAGCATCAGTTTGTACATGCCATAGATAGAATAAGAAGAACAAAAAAACATTTCTACATCAAATAATTCTAGCAGAAGTCCGATCTACCCAGTTTCAGAAGGAAGAGTTGTTGGGGCATGTTAGAAAAAGTTGTGATTTTATAACAGAAGCTCTTCTCTTTAGCCTCCCTATTATTTTTTCAAAACTTCAGAAAGGTGTGATTACTTACACATTTTCCACTACCTTGGAACTGGTGTCAGAATGAAAGTGGTGAATATGAATTTGCCTTTAACTAGAATAATTACCTGAGGTGCAAGATATGCATCTTGGATATATATAAGTATATTACATAGCTCTCCCAGCTGATCTGATGCATGCAATGCTACACTCAAGATAACAACTAGATTATAGATCCTAATTGCATCAGTACATTTGGGGTAAAACTGGACATTGGTACTCTTGTGGTTTACTGACCAAAATGTGCTGTTGTTACCATTAGCAAGAAATGTTGTGTGAGGTATGGTATAAGTAAGATCAGCAACTTAGTCTATATCTTCTGTTAAAAGCATTATGTTAAAGTCTTGATTAACCAAAGCCTTAATGGACAGCAGAGGTCAATATTTACTGGCCCCTCTGTGTATAATAGATCTGAAAAGATGATATGATACTGTGGAATACAATTAATGAACACATTGGAGGAAGTGAGGATCAGAATAAAATGAATGCCAAAGAATTGGTTGTTGCAAAGGTAGGAATCCACAGGTTGATGCAGACACATCCACAAGGGGAGGAGGAAGCAAACACCAAGAGCAACATTGCATTGTTGTGATACACTCCTTTTGTACATGCATTGTAACATTGCTCAAATGTCCTAAGGAGGCAGAACATTGCTTTATATAATAATGCTTTTATAATGCTTTTCAATCCTGGGTAGACACCTCTCCACTGGAAAATAATAGAATGTAATAATAAAACAACCAGAGGTGAGTTTGGAAAAAAATGTGCAAAATTCAGACTGAATGAAATACCCAGGGAAAAGTATTCTGATAGAAGATAGTTTGTTAAGTGAGTCTGAAAGGTATTTGGCAGAATTCTCACTGCAAGAGTACTAGTGGTGAAATGAGCAAAATTTGGATTTTGAGTGCAATTATATGCTGGCATTGGAGTGCACAGACTAGAATTTAGTTTTCATCAGCTGTCTGAGAAAGCTATGGATGTAAAAAAGAAAACTTACTGTACATTTGTTGATTCAAAGAAAGAATGTGATAAATACAGCTAGTTCTCGCTTAATGACCATTCAGTGGCTGTTCAAAATTATGACAGCACTGCAGCAACAACAAATTATAGTTATGGCTAGTTCTTGAAGTTATTGGTCACTCTATCAGCCCCATCATCGCTTGGTCAAAATTTGGGTTCTTGGCAAACCACTCATGTTTACAACTATATTCAGAATAAAATCATCCACAAGCCAAAAAAAAGTTAAGTCAATATATATGATCAGAATTTAAAGTAAGTGATGGTTATCATTTAATTCAGTTTTTCCCCCCCATATCCCCAAATATACAAAAGAGTAATTTTGGTCTGTTCTTTATTATTTACTTTTTTGGAATACAACCAAAATAACATAATGATATGTTGGCACCTGCTGATCGTAAATGCGGTCTTACGGCATTTTTGAATTATTGTGAATAGATTATTTCCAGAGTTGAGGGAATAAAACTCATATGTATAACTTGACAACATTAATTAGTAGATGGTAAATACCAACATCTTGTAATAAAAACATGCAAAAGATATATAAGCAATCACTTTTCTTTTCATAGCTTAAAAATCTGATTTGTCACAGAATTATTGTTTTAATTCCTGCTTTGGTATTCTTGACAGAAATCCAATTTTAGGATGAAAATGAAATCAACACACCTGTTACCTCCTTTGTGAAATACAACCTTGAAGGTTATGTTAAACCTATTAGCAAATTCTGAGATAGGAAGCTGAGAATGATACAGAATGTTGCTGCTTTACTAAATCCTGCTAACTTAATTTCTGAATATTAAAATAGATTTCTTTATATTATTTCTAGGTCATCTAGCTCCCAATGAGTTAGGTAACAGATTAAAAAAAAACCTTATAGCCAAGGTGGTGCAGTGGTTAGAGTGCTGTACTGCAGCCACTTCAGCTGACTGTTATCTGCAGTTCGGCGGTTCAAATCTCACCGGCTCAAGGTTGACTCAGCCTTCCATCCTTCCGAGGTGGGTAAAATGAGGACCCGGATTGTTGTTGGGGGCAATATGCTGACTCTGTAAACCGCTTAGAGAGGGCTGAAAGCCCTATGAAGCGGTATATAAGTCTAACTGCTATTGCTATTGCTATTGCTTACAAATAAAAGTAGAAAAGATAAAACACACAAAAAAAGAATCGTATCAGCGCCATGATTATTATAACTATAGCCCCCCCCCCAAAAAAAACACTAATGTATTATTGGGTCACTGAATTGTCTCATTAGGTAGCCTTTCTCCTAATTTCCTTTAAAAACATATAGGTAGCCTTAACTCAGGACTATAATAAAGTCTGCCATTACAATTCACAAGTTATGACAGTTGTTGAGGTCACTATGTGTTTGCCTTGCTTAATTAACCTCACTTGTGGTCTCCTGATGTGATTGTAAAGTCCCATGGCTGCCTCCACCCCCTGAGGCACCCCATGCTCTGCTTCCCACCCCTTGGGGTCTCTGTAGGCCTTTGCCACCCCACTAGGTTGTAGATTCTCCTCCCCACCCCTTGTCACAAATAACTCACTTACCTTCTGAAGAGCTATCATGAGGAAGAGATTAGATAGATAATAGTGTCTTGGCTTTAATTCTCAGCAATATCCATCCTGTGTTGCTCAAAATAAAGAGACAGACAGAACCATGATGACATCTTCCAATTCAGGGAGCCATGAATGACTTTAAGAGAAGGCATTTTTTACTTCTTCAACACAGTTTCTCATTATAGGAAACATATTTTCTTTCATGTACAAATCATGGTCTCTATTTGGATGTATTATTAATTGCCTTTTAAGAGTATGATGGGACATTCATCATGATTTTTCACTTAACATCATGGAATTACAGAACACATTCAAAACATTCCCCTCCCCCCAGCAATTTTCCAGGTTGAATACTAGACAGGGATCGAGAAAATGTTCCCTCCCTATTAAATACATCTTTTATTCATTAATTTTGGGTTTTTAAAGAATGCATCTCTGTGAGGTTAAGCAATCATTCTTATTTTTATGAAGAAGTCTGGGGTTAACGTGCCAAGAATTTGCAAATTATCCATTTCAGGTATGGAAGGAATGATTAGCTTTTTAAAACATACAGTTTTAATCTGAAATAATCCTTCATCTCTTGCTTTGTTCAAACCCTGGCACAATAGCTTTTTGAGCTTTTAAGTAAATTAAATTTTTACGTACAACAACTTCTAAAAAATGAATGCTGTATTTAGAATTCGGAATCCCCAAGGAAAGCTTGATATTCAAAGCCACATTTGCAGCATGTCATCGTTATGAACAGTGACAGCTGAAGGTGTGAGTGAAATATCTTTGTTCTTGGAAACTGCAAATCTATTTAAACTGCATAATAGAACACTAGAGAGCTATTTCCTTGACACATTTCCCCATCTATCATCTCCAAAATATAAAAATTGATTGGGTGCAGAAAATTTTGGTTTATATCAAAGGAAGCAGCATTGACTCTTAGTGGCTGCTTGGACAAATCTCTGCAGTTTTCTTAGCTATGTTTTTTTTTGGTGGGGGGAGTGGGATTGCCTTTGCCTCCTTCCTAGGACTCTGAGTGATTAGTCCAAAGTCACCCAGCTGGCTTTATGCTTAAGAGGAGACTAGAACTCATAATATCCTAGTTTTCAGCTGCTTGCCTTAACTGCTACAACAAACTGGCTATCCCTAAAATGCTAATACAAGTAGTCCTTCACTTACAATAGTTCCCTTTGTGACTGTTCAAAGTTACAATGGCATTGAAAAAAGTGACTTATGACCAGGGGTGGGGTTCAAAAATTGCAGCAACGGGTTCGCTGGGCTGGCATGGCCATGGTGGGTGGGTATGGCCTAGTTGGCCTCCTGCACCATGGCGGGGAGACACACACATGTTTTTCACTGTCCCCAGGCTCCGGAGGCTTTCCTGAAGCCTCCAGGAGGGTGAAAACTGCTTCCCCCAGGCTCCAGAGGCCCTCCGGAGGCCGGAAACAGGTACATTTCCGGACTAACGGAAAATCTGGTAGGCCTGTTTTCCCCCCTTCCCGAGCTTCCGCCTGGGCCCTGTACTTAGCTGGCATGATGAACAGCCCGCATGGAGACTCCTGGGAGGGGAGGGGTGGGGTGGGAGGGGCCAGCCAGGGGTGGCATTTGGAGGGGTTCGCTGAACTGGGCAGAATCCTAGCTAAAGGATTGCCTGAGCCCGTGTGAACCCCCAGCAGCTCACCCCTGCTTATGACCATTTTTCACACTTATAACCATTGCAGCATCCCCATATTCATGTGATTTAGATTCAGATCCTTCACAACCGACTCATATTTAGGACAGTTGTCGTGTCCTGGGGTCATGTGATTGATCACATTTTGCAACCTTCTGACAAGCAAAGTCAATGGGGAAACCAGATTCACTTAACAACTGTGTTACTAATTTAACAGCTGCAGTGGTTCACTTAACAAATGTGACAAGAAAAGTCCTAAAATGGGACAAAACTCACAACAAATTTCTCACTTAGAAACATAAATTTTGCGCTCAATTGCCGTCGTAAGTTGAGGGCTCTTTGCTTAACAATTGACCTGTTTAGTGATTATTCAAAAAACATAACAGTGGTACTGAAAAAGTAACTTCTTGACCAATTCTCAAGATTCTTGCAACATCCTCACAGTTATGTGATTTAGATTTGTGTGTTTCACACCTGGCAGGCATTTATGATTGCCACATTGTTTGTCATGTGATTGCCATTTGTGTTCCTCACAGCTAGCTTTTGACAAGCAGAGGCAATGGAGAAGCCAGCAAAATTGCCCGTTGTAATGTGGTGTCTTGCTTAACAACGGCTGGTGATTGGCATAATTACCATTGGGAAAGCGAAGTCAAAAGCCTGTAACAGTTACACAATATCTCTATCAATTTCACTGCTTAGTGATGGGATTGTTGCTTCCAATTGTGGTCAGTAAGCAGTGACTACCTACAAAATTACTATTGCTAATAGTAATGTGATGCTAGTAAATATTAATAGTTGCAGTTTAAACACCTTAAGGAATCTCCATTATTTCAAAATGTAATTATTAAAATACTGCAGAATCTTCTGTTGTAAAGGATTCTTTTTAAAGTTTTGTCTTGGGTGTCTGCTTTAAAAAAGATTGATATATACTTTTCTTCCATCATATACTGGTTGTGTTCTTTTCAGCAACCGACCTGCAGCTCCATATTCACTTAAAATATTCTAGATTCAGACCTTAATTTTACCTTCAGCTATTTCTCAGTCTCCTTCTGAAGAGCAAATATCTGGCTTTCCCACTCTCTGCTCTGCATAGCTGCCCTGCGCTGCTTCCTCTCAATTCTGCTAAGGCCATTTTTTTCCTACCTTTCAAATCAGAATCCTGCCAAATGATTTCCCAGGCAAATTTAACAGATGAATCTCCCTATAGTTGCACTCACTCTTATTGCAATTCCTTTAGGATGGATGAATGACATTCTTCCATTCATCAGGCACAGATGTATTTCATGCACCCATAACAATTACATGAGAAAAGCGTAGCTCTACTTTATGAAAAACATACTCATCTTAATGTTTCTGCAGTTACACCATCTACCACGTTTCAAATTCTCATACTGTGTATGATTTCATTGTAATAATTTGGTATTGGATATTAATATCTGTAGCATTTTTTCCAGTTCTATTCTTCAACATATCATTATCTCTAAAATACTTCTTCCAGCAGTTTTTCAAATCAGTTTCATGCAAAGTTGCTTTGTTTTGAATTCCATTCATCAGCTGGAGCACTTTCATATACCTTTTTACCCACTTGTGAAGCATTTTATTTCAATCAAAATCACTCTGCAGTTTCTCTGTCTCTCATCTAATCATGGCTAAAGCTTGTACTCTTATGCATTTATCTTTCCTGTTCCCTTTCTCCCTCCCTCTCTCTCCCCCGTCTTTCTTTCATTCTTTCTTTCTTTCTTTTCTTTCTTTCTCTCTCTCCCTCTCTCTCCCAACTTTCTCTCTCTCTCTCTCTCTCTCCCTCCCTCTCCCTCTCCCTCTCCCCCTCTCCCTTACATTTTGGGCAATAATCATTCTGTCCAGTGGAGTTGTGCTGGTTATGATTGGTTGCATAAACACTTTTTTCTGAGCTCAAAATTGTGACCACACTGCAGTAATCAAATATTCAACTATAATAGCAGAAAAGAACCTGTGGAGAAAAAATCCTCTGCAGATAAGCCTATAACAATAGCCTCGAATTCCAAAAAGCAGGAATAAGCTATCTATATAATAAGTTCTAGGCAACTTCATCAAAGAGTGTTTTTCCATCCAATCAATCACATCACAGCCAGCACAACCCAGATAAGTCTGTCATATCTCAAAACACCTCAGAACCTTTTTACTACAACTCTACTAAAGCATTGTAGTCCATAAATGAGGGGGCCTTGGTGCTCTCTGAGCTTGATTGGTTTCTTGATGATGATGCCTAGTTTTGGCAAAGAAATATCTGCAAGAAAACAACCAAGCTCAGAGAGCACCAAGGACCCTTCCTTTCAACCCTGAGCTACAAATATTATCCTTTATTCAGCCCATAAATCCACAAAATCTATCCAAAGGATCTTAAGGAAATAATAGTAGCCAAATAAGACAAAGCCGAAATAATTTATAACTTACAATTGCAGACTAAAAACCATTGGGTTGAGCAGACACGTAGAGTGGAAGATTGACAGACTGCAGCCATGAACATAAACATCAATTAAATCAATGATGAAAACCTAATTTCACAATGCACCGATTAGTTCAAACACAATTTCAATTGGGAAACAGTAAATATTTTAGATCAAGGCAGATCCCCCAAATGCAAGAGAATTCTCCTAGGCTTAGCACTCTGTCAAATCAACCATTACCATATTGAGAAAAGCTTCATCTATAAACCATTCAGCCAGATTCACCCATTAAGTACATCCTTCCTCATCACATCCTTCTTAATATTGTTCCTTGTGTTTGGCTTTGGATCCGGCTTACTTGGATGTGAAGAAGGATGTGATGGGGAAGGATGTGCTTAGGAGGTGAATCTAGCTGAATGTTTATAAGCAATCAATGCTGGAAAGATAAATTGCCACATAGAAATACCCAACTCCACTCCCCTGGGCACTGATAATGTTACCTCACCTGGCAATGAAAAGTTAGCGAGAAGAGAAGCAAGCACCAAGATCCCGACAATTCAACCATGAGCGTTCATGCTCTTTGATTGTAACCACATAATTTTTTTCCATCTACACTCATCAGATTCCACATGCTATGTACTACTTATATCCAATTTGCATTCATTCCACTCTGCAATTCTGCTTTCACTCTCATTTCTTTCACTCCTTTCCTTTTGTTTCATACCCACTTTTTTTCTGAAGTTCTACTCTTGTCGCTGCCCAAATGTGATTTGTTCCATGTTTATTGTGTCTCATCACTCTTCTATCAGTCAGTAATTCGCCTCAAATTCTTTACTGGCCAAGTGTGATTGGACACACAAGGAAGCTGTCTTCAGTGCATAAACTCTCAGTGTACATAAAAGCTATAAGTAATAAATCATGATCATAGTAATCATAAAAATACATTCATCATAAATCGTAACATACAACACTTAGTGATAGTCATAGGATACTAAAGACGCAATCAACATAAATCATTCTAGGAAACTAAATAAAACAATATAAATCATAACAATACAAGCAACAAGTTATAGTCATAAGTAGAAAAGGAGATAAGTAATAGGAAAGATGAGAAGAATAATAGTAATATAGCCTTACTAAATAGTTTGACAGTGTTGTGGGGATTAGTTGTTTAGCAAAGTGATGGCATTCAGGAAAAAAACTGTCCTTGTGTCTAGTTGCTCTGGTGTGCAGAGCCCTATACCTTCATTTTGAGGGTAGAAGTTGAAACAATTTCTGTCCAGGATATGAGGGGTCTGTAGATACTTTCACAGCTGTCTTTTTGACTCGAGCAGTATAGAGGTCCTCAATGGAAGGCAGGTTGGTAGAAATTGTTTTTTCTGCAGTTCCAATTATCTGTTGAAATCTATGTCTGTCTTGTTTGGTTGTAGAGCGAAACTAGAGTTAAAGAAGTGCAAATGACAGACTCAATAATTCCTCTGTAAAACTGAATCAGCAGCTCTTTGGGCAGTTTGAGCCTCCTGAGTTGTTGCAGAAAGAACATTCTTCGTTGTGCTTTTTTGGTGATGATTTTGATGTTAGGTGTCCATTTTAAGTCTTGAGATATTATAGAACCTAGAAACTTGAAGGTCTCTACTGCTGATTCTGTGTTGTCTAGTATTATAAGAGGTGGTAGTATGGTAGTATATTCAGTCATAAACAATGATATCACTTTGCACAAATATGACTAGACCAATGCATAAGTTATGCCTTTGAAACATGCAACCTTTTTCTAAGAGATATTCAAACCATTCTCATTTTTCTCTAGGATCCCAAATATTTCATTTTTTTCTATACACTCTCATTTCCATTTCTAAAGGAAGGTAGAGTTGGCCTTGGGTGTCAGCCTTACCAGTAGATCAGATAGGAAACATATCAAACTAATTCTACTTTATTGTAACATTAGCAGAATCCTGAAAGTACAGTTCTCCGCTGTCTCTTCTGCAGTCTGAGAACTTAGGCAAGATTTCTCTTGAACCTCTTGCTCCATCCATTATATCAGGGGTCAGCAACCTGCGGCTTTGAAGCCGCATGTGGTTCTTTCATCCCTCTCCTGTGGCTCCCGTCACTGGTCAGCTCCACAATTGATAGGGCTTTTGGTTAGGATGGTAGAGGAAAAAGGAAGCCACACTAGAGGAGACTCTGTGGTGGGGGAAACCGGACTTCCGGTCAGCTTCAGAATTGAATGGTGGATTCCGGTTAGGACCTTTGTGGCTCTTTGAGTGTTTAAGGTTGCCGACACATGCACTATACAGCTGTGAGCTATGTATCCCTCTTATTGATCGTTCCCTTAGCAGCATCTTTTTCCTTGGTGTCTGAAAGTCATTCCCACATGCCATTACATTTGGCATTGGAAAAGAATGATCAACTCCTCCAGGTAAGCAAATAATGAACTTCCAGTGTACCGTGATATAGCCCTGTCTCCATGGCTCACTCATGTGATCAATAAACAAAAAGTCCCAGGATGGAGGTGGTTCTTGGCTTCCATCCATAGACTCTACAATTCTCTGCTGTGAGAAGAAAGGCAGTGCTTTCCAGCTTTGTCTGACTCTTCCCTTGCCAGAGCTATCCATTGACCTTGGTGATCTGCCAAGCCCAACTGCAGGGAGGAGGCAGTGATTTTGCCAGAGCCAACTGCTGTAAATGAATTTACAACTGAGCTTGTGCTAAGGAAGGAATTAGCAATGTCCTGTCCTATGAATTTTTGATGGAATCTGAATCATAGTTAATAAATTGGAATGTTTGAGGGCATTATATTCCTCCCACCTCTTATAGAGGATGCTGCCTTGTTTCGTTTAGCTCATCCAGGTAGCAGTCGTGATGTGTTTACCACCCATCAAACGAAGTGATATTTAATCAGCTGGCCCCACAGCCTAATTTTTGCCATGCTTCAGCAGTAAGAATGATAGTTTTGCTGCCCACACATAGTTCAATATGTGGTAGGTGACAATCATATACACCTTGGAACTCTTTTTTTTTACCTCCTCCTCGGCAGCTGCATCCCATCTGCCAAGGTTGTTCTTGAAGCAAGACATTATTAGCAAGAGGCAGGAGGGAAGTGAAGAAGGTGTTCCTCACTTCCTCCCTCCTCACTTTGTCATTGAGAAAACTGGTTTGTGCCACAAGTAGGATGTCTCTCCTGTTCCCTCCCCTCCTCTTTTTTCACTGAAAGAGAGGTTGGAGGGAGCTTATCTGAAGACCACCCAAACCCTCTGCATGCCTCATTTTTTTGTGAAAAACAGGGAATGCAGAGAGTTTGAGAGGCCTGCAAAGTGCTCCTGTGGGCTGGGAGCAAAAATGAGAAGAAAGCCCAAAAAAGGGCACGAATAGCCTTTAGGAGGCTTGTAGATTGCTCCTGGAGACTGAGGGGGAGGCAAAAACGAGCAAAAAATGGCCTGTACTTTGCTCTTTTTTGCCCTCCCTAGCCCCCAGGAGCACTTTGCTGGCCTCCCAAACTCTCTGCACATTCATTTTTGTGAAGGTGGCAGGGTTTCAGGAGGCCAAAAATGCTGTATTCAGTGTATAAGACGCACCCAGATTTTCACCCTCTTGGGGGGCAAAAGGTAGTTTTATTTTCCGAAAAATACAGTAGCTTCAGCCTAAGCAAGATGCTTATGAGATGCAGGGTTTGCATAGTGAAGTATCTTTCCACTATGGAAAGAATGCTGTGGATAAATTATTTGTTGACTTTAACAATCTTTTTTTAAAATTTACATTTCTTCTAACATCATAACAATTGCTAAATCTACCTTAACTCTCATTGTATCAGTATTTGAAGGAGGATCATTCATGAACCCTTGATATTTGAGTAGATGAGACTCTTATAGATATCAGAATTAAGCAAGCCACTGCAGAGAAGAAGAAGAGGAATGCATAATAAGAGGGAGCAAAAAGACAATATAATGGGTGTGATTGAAGACCCATTCATTTTATGTGTGTGAAACATTGTCACACATACAAAGGAATGAGGCTTCATCATATGGTCTCCACCATCAACAATCCTGCACACCCCTGAAAATATTAGATAGGATTTATTTATATAAATTGCAGGCTACCCAGCTCACAAAAGGGTGACTCTAGGTGGCATACAACAACAACAACAAAAATCAGAATTAAAGTAAAACATAGTAGTCAAACACACAGTTGGAGTACACCCACATCTTGGTAATAGCATCTTGCTTCTCTAATATATTTTAAGTCCCATATCCAAAGGTTCAGCTTAATCTTAAAGGCCTTCCTGAAGGCTAACAGGGTTGTGGTGAGTCCAATCTCAAGAGGGAGGTTATTCCACAGAGTTACCAAAAGTCTCAGTGGCTTTTGCTCATAATAGATTAGCTGTATTATATATTGGCAACAGACTTAAATAGTCGACAACACTATGGTACATTTTTTTAAAGGTTCTAAAAATCCATTGCTGGCAGCATAGCAGATTAGATGCTACAAAAGGAATCCCATAAGCACACACACTTATAATTTTGATTACTATGGCTGACTTTCCAAATGTAGTGCAATCAGCACTAACCATTACATTTCAACAAGGCTTGTTTTGTTTCTGACCAAAACAATAACTGTTGCTACTACAATTACCTGTAGTCATTGGTTTCTCCTTGTTCCAATCGCCTGGCTTCTGTTGATGTGATGTTCTTGCATTGGTAAAACCATCTGTTCAATTCTGAAAGGAGTAAAATCACAATGGAAGAGTTTATGGTCATACAATTTATATATTGCCAAAGGCAACAATGGTAAATAGGTACATAGACTGCTTCTGATTTCATGTTATTGATCTTGGAAAATGTGCTTTCTTTGCATTTAAAAAGCAATAGTTATTTCATATGTATTTATAAATCTATATCTCACAAATATATAGGTTCTATAGGAGAGCATTTCAATTATTGGAGTATTGTTTAAAATGTAATGTCCCACGAAAAGGGGAAATGTTTCTTTGTTTTCATTCCTGTTATTCCTTCTATAATAGGAGTCATTTTTCTTTTATGAGCACTTTTTAAAATCACAGATCTGCTATTGTAATTAATATAAATTGTGGGAGTATTTTTATATAGCTTTTCTAGTTATAAATCAAATCAGAATAAATATTTCAGGATCTAAGACCATAGCATTGAGATTCAGGATCATATATATATATATATGTCTCTAGTTGTTCGGGTTTTCTCCCGCGTAGAATTGGAGATGTCTTGGCGACATTTCGACGAAGTCACATTCGTCATCTTCAGGCTGCTGCTGACTACTTCAGGTTTGGTGTTTCCAGGAGTAGTGTGGGATCTTGGCTGGCTGTTTGTTCCTTATAACTGCTGGTAGGGGATTAGATTTTAACTGCCAGTAGGGGATTAAGTTTTAACTGCCAGTAGGGGATGAAAACTGATTGAATGGGGGCTTGGGTGTGTCTTGATTAGGTGGAAGTGTGTCCTTATTTGGTGGAGGGGTGTTCTGTTCTGATTGTTTGGGGGGTTGTGTTTCCTGTGAGGGTGGGAGGGGTTTTGAAGAGGCTGATTGTGCTTTAGCAGTCTGGCTTCTGGTTCTGGGTTGTGCCTCCTCATCAGTTTGTGTTTTTGGTTGTTTTCTTTGTGGATGTTTTTTGGTAGTATTCTGTGTGGCTATTGTGAGTGTGGGCCTGGTCTCATTCTTCATGTTTGGGATTCGTTTGTTAATGAGGGCGGGTTTCCAAAGGGCTGGCAGGCGGGAGGTGTCGTCTCGCCTGTTCATGCTATGTGGGTGTTTTTCTATTTCGATTGCTTCCCTGATTATACGGTTGTTGAAGTGTTCGGCCTTGGCGATGGTTCTGGTCTTATTGACCAGCAGTTATAAGGAACAAACAGCCAGCCAAGATCCCACACTACTCCTGGAAACACCAAACCTGAAGTAGTCAGCAGCAGCCTGAAGATGACGAATGTGACTTCGTCGAAACGTCGCCAAGACATCTCCAATTCTACGCGGGAGAAAACCCGAACAACTAGAGACCTACATACTAACACCCGCGAAAACCTCAGAAAACATATATATATATATATATATATATATATATATATATATATATATATATATATGTGTGTGTGTGTGTGTGTGTGTGTGTGTGTGTGTGTGTGTGTGTGTGTGTGTAAAAAATATCATTCATAATTTCTATTAAAGCCTTCTATCTTTATAGAAGGCTTTACATATCTCAGATGTAAAGATCACACAGTCTGTCTTTCTTTCCAAGCAGTGTTTGGTATGGAAGCATACTCATATTAGTCTTATTAATCTTATTCTGAAATAATAGAAAATATTTGTAGCTCAGTTTATGGCTGTGGTTTGCACTTCAAGCTTCTTTCAATTCAGTTTCTGAACGTTTAATTAACAGACAAGGTAACATCATCAGCAGGATTTTCTTGTCCTATTCTCCTGAACTTATAAATGTCTTGTGTGCCATTGTGGTCGGATGGATGGATGGATGGATGGATGGATAGAGCTCCAAACAAACAACCAATCACATGACCAACTGACCACAATGGCGCACAAGACATTTATAAGCTAAGAAGAATAGGATAAGAAAATCCTTCTGATGATGTTACCTAGTCTGGTAACAAAACATTCAGAAACTAAATTGAAAGAAGCTTGGAGTACAAACCACTGCCATAATCCTACTCTTATTAGGTTTTCTGTTTTCTCCCTTCTCTTGCTGCCAGTTTGTATTTTCTTTCCCCATTGCCTGGGCACAGTTCTTGCCCATTTAAGAAAATTTTTAAGATTTAAGGCTAAGCCAAAGTGATCCCCAGTCCACCACAGAACAAATCTTTTGGCTATCCTCATTGTTGGAAAACTAAAACAATGGAGCAGCAGAGAGAGGTTGGAAGAAGTTGCTTTGGTACCAGAGAAGCTGTAAGGGTGGACCTCCTCTGATCAGGCTTCCCTTAGCCCAAAGTCCCACATTGAGAATCTATCATTGTTTTCTTCTTCACTAATTATCTCATTTGTTCATCATGAACAGTGAAATCTGTCAGTTACAGGTAATCATTGGTTGTTAAGTGAATCTGGCTCCCATTTAGAGACTGTTCGAAGTTACAACAGCAGTAAAAATAGGGGGGGGGGGACTTATAACCAATTCTCATAACTGTTGCAGCATCCTTGTAGCCATATGATCAAAATTCATATACTTGGCAAGTGATTCGTGACGGTTGCAGAATCACTGGGTTATGTGAATCTCCTTTAGTGATTTTCAGACAAGCAAAGTCAATGGGGAAGCCAGATTCATTTAACTACCGTGTTACTAACTTCACAACTGCTCACTTGGCAAGAAAGGTCGTAAAATGGGGCAAAACTCACAACTATCTCGCTTAGCAACAGAAATTTTGGGCTCAATTCTGGGCGTAGGTCGAGAAGTACCTGTATTTTTTCCTCTTATATGGCAACATATGAGTAGGCTTGTGCTTAAAACAGACTTTAAAAATATTTTTTCACTTTAACATTTTCATTATTTGATCTGATGTGTCAAACACTTTTTATGCATTCACTTGTCTCATTCCCATCCATCCATCCATCCATCCATCCATCCATCCATCTATTCATGCCACTTAGCAAAATAATGTTTTCCCCTGGGTTTCATTCATTTAGAAAGTGCAGAGTTTTTCCAAGTAGTCCTTTCTGAGTCTTCCATTATCATCATTCACTAGAGTGTAACATGCAATTATCACCAGCCTATGGGTTCCTATTTTTAAAGACACCCACAATAGTCTAGATGACACCAATTAATCGTTTCTGAAGTACATTTTAACTCTTTTATTCAGTTCTTACATATATTCATCAATTCTACTCTACAAGATCTCTCTACCTTCATTTTGATCTACTATATTATCTCCCTCTTAGATTTTTTTTAAATAAAGTATTTTTATTTCTTTCATGTTATGTATTAATGCTCTTCATTATATATTCTCTTCAATTTCCCATGGTAAAGTTGCTATCACATTTAAATCATAGATATTTACTTCCACTGGCCATTGTGGCTTTGGCCAGTTAAGACTTTCACATCACAATTGTTAGGAAGGTAGGTAAAAAAGGAAGATAAAAAAGATTACCGGTCTTACTGAGGAACATACTTGGCTAATGGTGAGGATTCTACCTGTCTTTGACCAGTTTGCCATAAGTTTCTCTAAAGGCTAATTGAATTAGTCCATCCTATTAGTCTATACAAAGATCCCTAATCTAAGAAATAACCTTGTAAGTTATCATAATGTTGCCTAAATGCCACCAACTTGGAAATAAAGGCAACAAAGACCACATACCCTACATCTTGTAGAAAAACTGCTATGTTTTGGACATGGCATCAAAATCAGTCAATATGAAAAAGAAACAAAGGCTTCTGACTCTGATGGAGCTTTCCATAAGGAAGTTAATTAAAATTACAGTTCCAGAGTTTGGGATGCTTTAATCTTGGTTTCTCACTGAGCAGGGTGTTGGACTTCATGGCCTAAATCAGGGATTCCCAACCTTTTGGACCTCAGTTACCAATACATTAATAATTTTAAATCCCGTGGACCACTAATACGATCTGCCTAATGCCTAATGACTAGGTGGGCATGGCGAGGTGATCATGTAACTGGATGGGTGTGACCAACTTGATGTCATTTACATCGAGGGGTGCCTCGCCGATCTCTACTCGCCCCTCCACTCCACTCTTCGCCTGCTCACCTTGGTTCCTTAGGGCCCCAATAGAAAGCAGTTGGAGCCAAGCAGCCACCATGAGAAAGAGTTGGCAAAATAGCTGGTTCAGTTCAAATTGGATCTGACTGAGAAGGAGGCTCAGCAGAAGCACCTCACTGAGGACTGCAAGCATAGGCTTTCCAAGCAGAGGGAAGACCTGCAAAAATGCAAGGCCAGGTACTAGCGCCTGGAGGCACAGCGGGCTGAGATGGTCAGCCAGTTCCAGGCCATGATACAGTCCCACTGCAACAAGGCCCTCTGGCTCCTTGCCACCAGCGGTGCTTCCCTCCAGCCTTCGCCCAAAGCCCCGCACCAGGAAGCAGGCCCCAAGTCTGAATATCTGCCCCCTCTGTCCCACACAAAAATACTCTCTGCAGCAACACAAGCGTGCATTGCACATATCTGGCCAAAGGGGCCCCTGATTTAGTGCAGTATAAAAAATGCAAATAATGTTTCTGTGGACCACCAAAATTTTCTCACAGATCACCAGTGGTCCAGGACTTTTCCATTATTTCTTTTCATCCAATAAAGCTGGAGAAGGACAGAATCTAAGTCCCATTCAGTGTTATTGCAACATACATAGTGGCTGACCATGTATTATATATTTATACAGGATCTAATTTTGTACATAGAGTGCATGAATATGTTCTTTCCATCGTAGGATTTATTTAGCGTAACTGTTGATTAATCTTTGATTTTTGTTGATTCAATGCCTCTCTCATTGTCTTCAGTTGTGAACACCCAAAGACACTTTGGACAAATTTTGAGAAGATTGGTTTTTAGAAGATGAAAAGAGTAGGAGAGCAATGCTGAAGCATATTGTTTTGGGCAGATATATGTTTATATATACAGATTTTTTGTTTGCCCATTTTCTTCAAGAAATAATAATTATGCATAGAAATTACATATTTCCATTTGTTCTCTTCCACTGTGGCAGATATTTAGTGCTGAAGGTTTTTCATTTCATATCATGTAATTCATTTAGAAATAGTGATCCTTATATTCAGCATTTACCAAAAATAAAGCATATTAATGAGGTAGTTTTCACAAACCTTAAAATTAATATCAGTCTTTAGCTTCTTTATCCCTTTTTTGTTATCAGGTGTATCTTTGTTACAGATTTCAAAGATTAATAGTCCACTTTCTTTCTGTATGGAACCTTGCGGCCTAGTCTATGAAACTTTATTAACTTGTACATTGTTATTTAGTGCCATGGTTTCTGAATACATTTTCTGTTGCTTCTTTTCTTTCTTTTTTTCATTTGGCAGATGTAAGACAAAAGTCTACGCTGATGACCTACCCACCACAAGTGTAGTCATAGTGTTTCATAATGAAGCTTGGAGTACTTTGCTTCGTACTATTTACAGTGTTATCAATCGGTCTCCACACTACCTACTTTCTGAGATCATCTTGGTAGATGATGCCAGTGAAAGAGGTAAGGATGTCCAAAAATAAAACTCATTAACATTTGAACAGTATTGTGGGCAAGGGGTAGCTTTCTTTCTTTATATCCTTTCTTTAGTACTACTTAGCAAATCTTGTAACGGCACTATCTGGGATTTTTCTGAAGAGAATGGCTAGAGCAGTGTGGAGGAAAACACAACTTAGAGCCCATTTTACCATTGTAGACAAATGATTATAAAAAGCAAAAAGAATGTGTATTGATGGAGCAGAACAGGTTTTTCTTAAATTTTGATCTCAAGGGAGAAATTACGTGGGATTCTCTGAGAACAAATCACAAAACAATAGAAGTCATGGTGGCACAGTGGTCAAAATGCAGTATTGAAGACAAACTCTCTCCACAGCCAGTAGTTCAATCCTGACTGGGTCAGAGTTGACTCAACCTTCCATCCTTCTGAAGTCAGTAAAATGAGGACCAGATTGATGGGGGCAATATGCTAAAAACACTTTTTTATCTTGTTCAGCTGGAGAATTTGGTCAGACTGTAGAGATGTCTTTGGCCTATTCAACCTTCCCAGCCCACCAAATTTACTTTCCCAGCTGGAGAACTTTTGGAGTGGTAATACAAGACATGTAGTCGATTTTAGTGCCTGTTAAGGGCACTTCAACAGATCACTTGTTGATCATTTATTCATGTAAAAGTGGGATTGCCTTTGCTTTGAAAGAAGCTGTGATGAATTGAATATTATAAAATCTTTCTTAAGACCTGATGTCAAGAGTTCCCTTCTTTTTCAAAATTTCAGAGCATGTAGTGGCAGCCTAGCCATGGCTTGCTTAATCATGGGGTGTTGATTAAGCCATAATTGGCAGGATTAATAGCAGAAGTAAAGTGCTCTGAAGCTATTCTTCCAAGATGAGAAAAACGTGAGCACAATGCATACGTCGGCTCATTCTCTTCATAACAATAAAAAAGTTCCCTGCCTGAGAGAGAAACTGTTTTTTATAATGGCATCTGAATTCAGCTAACTGATTATTATCTCAGGAAGAAGAATGGGTGCTTCCTTCCAGTCTTGCAGCCTGTGGCGTTCTAACAGCATGAAAATGTCTTCAGTCAGTTTCTGATTTTCACAGTGGAACTGAGATACAGTTCTCTGCTACTGAATAAGAGGGAGACACTGGATTCACACATCATATTAAGCAAGGACTATGAAAAATGTGGCCCTGGTTCCACATTGGTCCATTAAAATCCTGTCACCAGAGCCACAACAAGCGACCAGGGGCAATCATTTTAGTAGAGAATGGTCTGAGGGCTAAAAACAAAATGAATGCCTTCAATCTTGCAAAGATTTAAGGAATCCATTTTATTGCTTCTGTGATCTTCCAAAAAATGTGTTCTGGCCCAACCCAAAGGCTGCTTCTGTCCCTCAAGCCAATAGAAATTGTCCAGGCTTGCAATCATTTTGAGGAATTGCTCCTAAATTTCAGAATTCCCTCCCCAGGAAGTGTGTTCCTCCATATGGAGTTGGATCCTTTTGGTGCATATTGAAAATATTATTAAGAAAATATTTGAAAGTACGATGATGACATTTCTGATACTTTTTTATCTCTTAAGGTTGGGCTGCTTTTTATTTTGTGCTTAATAACATGTTTATTTGACTTTTAAGAGGAGTATTTTATAGCATAATCCTGTACCACTTTATTTAGCAATCTCATTAAGTTCAATGAAGCTTGTTCCCTGAAATATGTTTTAGGATTAAGGTAGGGTTTCTTTTAAAAAAAAAAAAATACAAATAGTGTAGCAGTCAGAATCTTTTAATTCATTTTACAATAATCTGTTTATTTCATTTCCCCTGCTATATCATTATTTCATTGTATCCTAGAAGAATATTTTCTTTCTAAATTGCTAAAGAAATTAGAATCAGACTGAGTAGTAGTGACTGCTGTTTCAAGTGGGTTGCAAAATATACTCTAGACTAGAGGGCTTATGATTGATCCTAATCCAGAAATAGAAAGCCTTCCCTTTGTGCCACCATCTGAAGTGAGTACATTCTGTAGGCAATGAAATGATCTTCCATGCTTTGTGGACCCACATTGAGTGCCTACCCATGAATTATATGGGAATGAAGTGGCGTGGGGATTGGTGGCTGCAGGATATCTTTTAAAATGTATATACACAGTTAAAACAGCAATGCAGTTGGTGTTTTATTTGTCTGAATGGTACTTTATTTTTATGCAATAATATATAGATAACTGTATTCTTAAGATCCTGTAAAATAAAGAATGTTGTGTTTAATTGAGTGGTGTTGGTTTTCTATTTTCCTCTTCTTCCTATTGTTCTTTCCCTTTTTGTATTTTATAAAGCAACAAAAGCTCTCTCTTTTTGTTGTTGTTTTTCTCTGTATTCAGAAGTGTTTTACCTTTTTGGTTATTTTTTATGGAAAGAAGAAAGCAGTCAGCTTGTAGATTCTATTCTCTCCTTTCCCTCTCCCTCTCCCTCCCCCTTTCCCTCTCCTTATCCCTATCCCTATCCCTATCCCTACCTCATTCCCATTTCCTTCGAATGTTGGTGGGTTTTTTTCATCTCTTTGTTGAGCTTAAACTTTGTTGTATTTTCTTTCTTAATGGCATTTGGCAGATTTTCTGAAGCTTCCATTAGAGAATTATGTAAGAAACTTGCAAGTGCCAGTAAAAATTATTAGAATGGAACAACGGTCGGGGCTGATTCGAGCTCGGCTTAGAGGTGCTGCCACTTCTAAAGGCCAGGTCATCACTTTCCTGGATGCACACTGTGAATGCACTACAGGTTGGCTGGAGCCCCTGCTGGCAAGAATAAAGGAAGACAGGTGAGAATTAAGAACAGGTTCTGTTACTATGACAGCCTCTGCCCTCCCTCTTCCCTCCTCCCCCCCCTCTCTCTTTTAGGAGTCTGTTTGTTACTAACCACTCTTTTCTTGCTGTTTGTATCTCAACTATCAGAAATGTCTTGCTTCAATAAAAGAACAGAAGAATGCTTGTCTGCTGCTGGAAGCCCATATACTGTACTTTGCTGATGGCTTTAAAACAGTGCCTTCCAGCTTAATGGGTCCATTTTTCCTCTGACTTGTCAGTTAAAAGACCTACTGACATCCAGTGTGAAATATGGATTTGCACCAGGAAGATCTGGATTCATTCACTGAAGTATTTTGCAGTAGTTAAGATTCCTCTAAGAATTGTTTATGTGAGTCTTGCTTTCAGTTTCCACAGGGAAGGTGAGGTAAGAATATAATAGTATCTAAACATTTGTTTTCTGTGGCCCAATCAGCCATTATAATCAGGTAAAAAAAATCCCGGATGACATAAATACTAATTTGTAGAAAATGCAGAAAGCAAATACAGTTTCAGAACTTTTTCTATTATCTCACATGGGAAATGCTTTATGACCTCTTCAGAGACATTCAAAAGAAAAGGTGGTGCTTCCCTCTCACAGTTGCCTGCTATTTTAGACACACAAAGATATGTAGATGTACTTGAATAAAGCCTATGCATTCCATTAATTAAGATTTTGCTAAGAATTAATAGTTCCAAAATAATAGAGCCTGCAATTTCCCAAGAATACACAAAAGAAGGCATATCTTCACATAGACAATATGTGATACATAAGATGGGGGCTACAAATATGGATGGTTTTCAAAGGGAATTTTAAAAAGGATAAGATTATCAATAGCTTCTAGCAATTACTATAGCAGCATATCTACAATACAATGTGACTTGCTGTATCAGAAGCAATTGCTTGGAAATGCAACTGGGAGGTTTTGTATTCAAGTCCTGCTTGTTGAATTCCTTCAGCAGTGAAACTGTTGGGCTCGGCATGTTGAAAATTTGGAAAATGCCTACTTTGAGTCTGCTGGTGTGTCTCTCACACTCAGGCACCCCTGAACAAAAGAGAAACAATTACATCCTATCCAATTGGATAGAAAATGAATCTAGACAAAAGCAAATAGAAAACTGAATAAATTGGGAAAGAAAACAGAATTATAGGGGAGGAGTTGAATTAAAAGGCAATTGAAATGGAAAGGTAAATGGAAAGATAAGAATATAGTAAAAATGATGTAAATGTTAAATATGTCGACACAAAAACTGTACCCATTGCCTCTATGGCCCAGAATTCCCCACAATCTGCCACATACCACTTAACTTCAAGCAAGGCACTCTCTTCTGTTAACCGGCATTCAGCAACACCAGCTAGGTCTTCAGAGTTTTCCAAAATGTGAGTGGAATCAGGACTAGCCTTTATTATTATTTTATTTTATTTTATTACTTTATTTTATTTTCTGCCCATTTCTCCTCAGCATGACTCTGGGGGTCTTAGTAGTAATCTTATTAGTCTGTTGTTCCAGGTTGTAGGAACAGCCAAGGAAAAGGCATGATTTCTAAGACCCACTAAATAAAAATCCCTAGCAGATGGAATCTGCAACATATTCCTCCTGCCCAGCAATAATGGAATACTTAGAAACAAATAACCTGGAATCATGGCATGTAAGGCTTTACAGCTAATAACGGCACCTTGAATTGCACCCAGAAGTCAGTGCAGTTTGCGGAGCAAACCATGGGCTCTGAGAGACCCAACCAATAACTGCTGCATTCTGGAACAAATGAAGCATATTGGCATTCTTCAAGCTCTCTCTCTCTCTCTCTCCCTCTCCCTCTCCCTCTCCCTCTCCCTCTCCCTCTCCCTCTCTCTCTCTCTCTCTCTCTCCCTCCCTCCCTCCCGATCACACACACACACTGATAAAAAAAGCATATTTTAACCTGCCCCTGGCTCTCTTAGCATAAGAACAACACAAGAACTCAGTGAAAAGACAATACAGAATGGACCTGAAAACAGCTTCTGGAAATGTTGGACAGACCACTCAAAACATTGATCATTTCATAGAGCCAGAGAACTGGAAGTGGCCATTGAGAATATTGCATGCAAATCCCTCTTCGATGGAGTCAGTGAAATGAAATCATGTTGACAGATGGATGCCTAGCCTCTTGTTGTATATTTTTCTGTGGTTCCAGTCATTAATTGCATTGTGAACTGAATCTGTCATCTTTGTTTCCATATTTATAGCTTGAATTCTACATACCCAATTTCCTTTATGTCCCCCTCCCCTCCTTTTTCTCATTAAGTTTCTTGGAAATGTATGTTTCTGATTGTTTTCTCGCCGATAGACCTCACCGGGTGAAAAACTATTACTATTTTTGTCTTCATCAGTATAGCTAGATGTTGAATCTGAAACTAAATAAAAAGCTTCTTTATACAGTGGATGAGTGGAAACTCAACAAACATTGGTCCATTTCCGATCTGTGGCTTCTTATTAATAGTTTGTATATTGAGCTTATCCATTTGGGGTTTGCTTGAGGAAAACATATGCTGTGCTTTGGGGTAAAAAAAGAAGAAGCAAGACCCAAAGAGAATTGTGCATATTTATATGGTATGGATTTCGCAAGGTATGGATGTGCTTAATGCGCCATGAATAATGTCTGGATTTTAAAAACAGCAATCCGCTCGAATGCTTGTGGAAGCAGGTATTTGTTTGTGTTTCCTAACTTGGTCACAGTTCATATCTCCAAACGGATGCTGCAATCTCTGGAGCTTTTCCTACTTTCAGTTGCCAAGGTTGCATGGATAAATCTTCAAATATATTGTTAACAATGTTTAGGAAAGGGAGCAGAGAGTTGCTGTAGTCAGAGTCTCATGCTGTCCTGCTTTCATGCTTTCTTCTCCTGAGTAGATTTCGAATGTATTTATTTCATCAAGGTGTTAATAGATTTCAAAAGGAATTCAGCCCTTTAGATATAGCTTTACCTTTCTGGATGTGTGTGTATGTGTGTTTGGACCAGGCAGAGTTCCTTGCAAGGAAAATACATTTGCATTTTTTTGTTGTTTTATAGGAAAATTGTTGTATGCCCAATTATTGATGTAATCAGTGACGACACATTTGAATACATGGCGGGATCAGACATGACTTACGGAGGATTCAACTGGAAACTCAATTTTCGTTGGTACCCTGTTCCCCAAAGAGAAATGGACAGAAGGAAAGGAGACAGAACTTTGCCTGTGAGGTAAGTAGTAGAGACAGAGGATGTTTTATGAGCATTAATTGGTGTGTGTTTGTGTGTGTATACCTATGACTGCATGTATTTATAAGACTTAGATTTACTTACACAGGATCATATACCATTTAGGTCAGGAAAATACATGGTGAACTTCATTGTGGTAGGAAATAATGAATGAATGAATAGTGGGGACAAGTGGGAGTTTGACAATAGGAATTGTAGGGAAAAAACCTTAACAAAATGTCCCTCTAAATCAATACTGTACTCCTAAGCTGAGAGCCTCAGCAGGAAACCAAAAGAAATCAAAGCTTATTACTGATGATCACTTCAAAAATAATGAAGTTCTGATCTGCAGCACTTGGACTATGTTTAATGCTCCCTGAAAACATCCTGGCATGTATTTGTGGCAAGTTCAAACTTGTGCATTTTCAAGAAAAAAGAAAAACCAGAGGATTAGAGTGGTGGCGCAGTGGTTAGAATGCAGTATTGCAGGCTAATTCTGCTGACTGCCAGCAGTTCAATCCCCACCAGCTCAAGGTTGAATCAGCCTTCCACCCTTCAGAGACCGGTAAAATTGGGGACCCAGATTGTTGGGGACAATATGCTGACTCTGTAAACCGCTTACAGAGGTCTGTAAAGCACTGTGAAGCAGTATGTAAGTCTAAGTGCTGTTGCTATTTCCGCATAAAGAAAGGGTGAACATTGATCAGACCAAAGAAGGTGCTACAATAGACAGAGAAAGTAACTTTCCCTAAGGAGGAAACTCAAACCAAGGAGCCATCCCAATGGGTTGGAGTGAATAGCAGAAGTAAGAGGCAAAGAAGATACTGTGCAGTGCTGAGACTTAGATTCAGCTTTTAGGATCTCTCGGAAGGAGGCTCTGAGCCTTTAGGAAAATAAAAAGAAAAATTGAGGAGTAGGAGGATGGTGGGTCCTGAAGGGCAGAGAGAATACAGCTGCATCCTCCAAGTAGACAAAGAGAAACTGAAATTATAAGAATGTATTAACCAGACCCATCAGGTAAGGGTGTTAACTGCTAAGAGTGCTGAGCTATGAAAAAGGGATTCTCAAATGTATCAAGACCACTGATAGTTATTGTTTTAGCAGGATAGAAAAGTGTGCAGCAATGACAAAACTGACTGTATGTATTTGTAATGCAAGTTTAACTAAATTCCAGCAGGAATGGCCCTCTTAGATACAAGTCCTCTTACATCACACGGGAAAATAGGTTTAGACATTTGAAATGTGATTTATAAGAAAAAAAAGTTAAAGGATTAATTTAAAAATCAGATGAAACAATTTAAATAAATATAAGAGATAATCTCCAATGTATCAAGAACAAAGGACAAATAAGTAGTGGCTGGTGCCTAGGGACAATGGAAGGGAGGAAAAAAATGAGACCTGGAAAGTTCCTCCTTTAAGATTTTTTAAAAATGATTTTATTTTTTACTTGTTTTGATATTATACTTTTCTCTATCCATATTATTTTTTAAAATATCAGCTTTGGTATTATATTTTTCTCTTATCAGTACCATTTTTAAAATATAAAAAAATACAGTACAAACAAAACTCAGAAAAAGAAAAATAGAGAATAGAAAGTGCAAGAAAAGGAAAGAAAAGAAAGAGGAAAAATAATAAAAAGAGAAAAGAAGTATTTAAAGAAGTGATTTCTGATCTTCATGACACTTAGAAATAAACTTAGTGATTCTTGACCTCCCTTATAAGCTTACATGCAAAATTATCTTATTTTTATAAACCATCTCTTATTTATACACAAATGCATAAATCATTAACACCTTATTCCTAGATTATTATAGAAACATGCTTTATTTTAACCTTGGTCAAACAAGCCAACCTTGTACTCCCTTTGCTTCTAACAATCTTTAATTCAGATGTTGTGGGATTTGATTTCTCCAGCTTTTCTTTTTCCCATTGTGAAGGTTCTTTGCTCTCCAAGGACCACAGGATAACAAATCTGTAAAGAATGCTTTATTGAAACACATACCAGCAGGCTATTGCTCTGGTCATCGCCATCCTTCTAAGCTTTGCAAGTGATAAGCTTTGCCACGTGAATAGGTCTTTAAAACTTGGTCCTTTGATGCTTATTCTTTTATTACTTAGTTCAAACTAAGTAATAAGTCAAATTCTATTGTCAAATGTCAAATACTGTTGTCTTTAAAGTAATGCACAACCTTTGTCTTTTTCCAAATGTTCTTGCACTAGATGGGATGAGGTACTCCTACAGTGTGGTTACTCACTTTCTATTTGCTGCCAAGCTCCAAGCAAAGGTCCAGGCTCCAGGCAGAACTCCCACCATGATATGCTTCTTACTGTAGCTTGTGGTCCTGACAGTTGAATAGTCTTGTACTAGACATTTGTTGTGCTTCATCTTCTATAGGCCATTTGCCTTTAGTGTTCCGGATAACCTCAGTTTCTTTCCCATTTTGCCTTAGCATTTGCTTTTGTAAACTCTCAAGACTAGAGAGAGGGTGAAGCTGCCTCTGAATGTCAGCATGTCCTTGAAAATACTAAGAGTGTGGCTTAATTAGCCCAGCAGCTGGAACACCAGCTTACATGCTTGTTAGTACAGGTCTAAGAGAAATGGGGGTGGGGGGAGGCAGGACTTTTCTGCATGATTGCAGCTGCTTTTCAAACAAGCATACAACAAAGGTTGCTTCTTCAGGCCTTTAACAAAAACTCTTTTGTAAATCCATAAGGAGTCATTTTTCATGCCATTCCCGTGGTTTATCATTTGTATTTCTATTTTAGCTGTCACCTCTGTTTGATAAGCCACATTTTTTAAAAAAAATTTCCAGCATTTCTTTGTTTTCTAATATTTCTGCATCAGATGAGGTTTGTTTCCGCTCTTTTAGATCGAAAGGTATTTGCTTTTGAATCTAGCATTTTTTCTTTAACATCTTTTGGAAATAATCTATCAATAGAAGCAGATGTTGATATTGTGGTTGCTAGATTTCTGTTCTATTCTTCAAATATCTTCTGGAATATTTAAAATTTAAAACCACTTTCTGTCATTTTGTCCCAATGCTAACAAAACCTATTTTTTCATCATTTATGCCTAGGGTCTTTAGTCCCTAGTGTCTACTTTTTGAAATCATAAAGTCTCAAATTTACGTTATGATTTAAGGTAGACTAAACATTTTAGTTCTCAGGAAGATGCTATTTATTTACATAATTATTTTCAAAATCTTATAGCAAAAGTCCTACTGTTCCAAATTATTTGGCTCCTTAACTCATTTGTAACTTTTTTCAAATTAAAGTCTTAACTGGGCCTTTGCTATTTTTTAAAAAAAGTTCTTTACATTGTAAAGCTTATAGTTCATTTTTATTTTATTCTTGAATCGAGGTAAACTGACAAGGTAGCTTTGCAAACTTGGGTTTGGTTTTTTTTGAAGATCTCTTTTAGTCTTAAATCAGTTAATTAGGTAATTTCCCAAAGTGGTTAGAAATTAGTGAGCCTAGTGTCCTTAAAACAACTCCTATCAGATGGGAAAGTGATTGCTTTGCTTCATCTCCCAGTGCTTAAGCCCATGAAAACTGTTCTCTTGCAAAGAGTAGCTGTCTAGAACCCACCAGAAGTGGGTGATCTCCTGTCCTCTCCTTATCCAGAGAGGTTCTGTGGGGCCAGTGCTTCTTGCCAGTCTTTTGTTGTGGCCACAATATCATCTCCACCTGTTTGGAGATGTGCTGACTCGCTATTCCTCACAGGGAAGTCTCCACAAATAACAGTGAAGATTAAGAAGGACAGTGTGGGTAGGGAATTAGACACATCACAAAATAGAACCACTGCTTCATTTGAGTTGGAAAGCATACTTTTATTTTGATGCACTTTAAAATTTCACACTTTAGGCTTTCTCAAAAATATACTTTTTTCTGTGTTCCTATCGACTGTGGTAGACAAAATTTTACATCACAGTTCATTAGATTTTTAGAGTTCGTGAGATTCATATATTCATTCCAAAACAAGCAAATAAACAGAAAAAAAGAACAAGAAGCATAATATAGCAAGGCCACTTCTCTGAAGCGAGCAACATTGTGCAGTATCTTTCCAAAGTAGGGTGTATCGTACGACTATATCAGTCTTTTCAATTAAAATAAAATCCCACTTAATGAAATTTTACATTTGTTTAATCTTTCGAAATGGATCTTTTGCTAACATAACAATAGCAACTCACAATAATATTTACTTTTGGGGTAGTTGGTTATGCTGCCTGGGGAGGAATGTATAGGAAACCTATACTTAAGAGTGTGATTTTTTAACAAAACATTGGAGTGATTTAGGATGAAGCACCTCTAAGAATCATAAGAAAGCGTAATGTAGTGCAAATGTTTTGCCCCTCTTGTTTATTGTACTTGCTGTTGATTTGATTAACTGTGATGGATGGAATAATGTGTGGAAGGACATTTATAATTCTCTTGCAATTGGTATACCATCTCCTAGTAGATGTTAAGCTTACTGGATTCTTAAGCACTGTAGCAGCAGAAGGAAGGTATTAAAATAGCACAGCCCATAGATTAATGAAGTTCAACTGTGCTTTGACAGCATTTGGGGAATTTATTGACACCATGATAAGTGATTCAGTTAAAACCCTGAAAAGACTGTGGCATAGAAATGTCTGATACACTTGGCCCTGTCCAGATGATGCAAAGCTCTCATGCAAAATAGCTAAACAGACTTTTGAATTGTTTAGCATGGAATGATTTCAACAGAGTTATAGAGTGACAATTTAATAAACACAATGCAGAGTCTTTCCAAAGACCACATTATACTGTGACCTTAGTGATGGTGCAGAAAACCAAACCTCATTACATCTGCTTTGCTGGCCATTCCAGTAGAAGCTTCACCTGTCTGTGAACACACAGGTAACGGGAACAACTTTTGCATGCCTTACAAAGGAAGAAGCTGCCTTACTGCTTTAAAAAGATGCTACATTCACACACATTTTTATGATTCAAATCTTTGAAATGCTTTGTGCCCTAGGAACACATCATCAAATGCATCTTCCCCCCAGTGACTGACTTACTCTAGTATGTAAGATGATTAACCAGATGCCTTGACACATTTTCTTTATTTCAAAGCAACCATGATTGTTGCTAATTGTATCAAGGAAGTAAAGGGCTTCTTGATGTTCTTTTGCTGTCCTTTGTTCCTTTTGACCACTTTTTTTTTTTGCATTTGAAATCCTCCAAAACTTTCTTTTAGAAAAAGGTGGTAATTGTGTATGAGAGACAGATGAGCTTTGATTAGGAAAGACCCTGGATCACATATTTTCCAGATGTGAGTCTTTAGAGATTAGATGGAAGAAGCTGAATTTATTAAATTCTAGACCATGTGCTGAATATTAACACTGTATAGAATTGTTAAAATGAAACAGGCACCCAAAATAGAGAACTATTTCATTATATCATTGAAATAGATAGAAAATACTATGTTTCCCTGAAAATAAGACAGGGTCTTATTTTCTTTTGACCCCTGAAATAAATGTTTGTCCTTATTTTCAGGGAGGTCTTATTATTTTTGAGGTGCAGGAGGCAGCGAACATGGTCACCTCATGGATATTGTTGTGTTGCAATACTTTTGGGGAGGGCTTATTTTAGTGCATGCGCTCAAAAGCCCAATTGGGCTTTTTATCCAGGGAGGTCTTATTTTCGGGGAAACAAGTCAAGTGATTACATAACTTGAGTAATGCATTAGTTACATTTATGCAGCATTTTTTGTAATAGTAGCTTCCTTTGTAAGGAAAGAGAAAAGGAATGACCATAATTCCTTACTAGGCATGGGTTTTGTGTAAAACTGGTTCAGTAAGAAACACTGCAATCAATCATGTCTGTTTAGCTCTTGGCCTTATAGAATTATCAAGGTAATCAACTTCCCATTTAATAGGCTGAGTCTATTCCATATACAGACACTGAGCTTGTCAATCGAAAGGTCGGCAGTTCAACAGTTTGAATCCCTAGCGCCGCATAATGGAGTGCACTCCTGTAACTTGTTCCAACTTCTCCCAATCTAGAAGTTCGAAAGCACATAAAAAATGCAAGTAGAAAAATAGGGACCACCTTTGGTGGGAAGGTAACAGTGTTCCATGTGCCTTCAGCATTTAGTCATGACCATGGAGACGTTTTCCGACAGCACTGGCTCTTTGGCTTTGAAATGAAGATGAGCACTGCCCCCTACAGTCGAGAACGACTAGCACATATGTGCGAGGGGAACCTTTACCTTTATTTATTCCATGTATTGTACTTTAAAGGAAAACTTGAATTTCACACACCAACAAAATAAAAATATATCCACAAAAAAGCTATATAGCTAAAGAACCTAAGAATGATTATGTTAATATGAACGTTTAAACATTTTGGATTATAATTGATATTTCTCACTATCTTTAAAAAAGATACATTTTAAGTTACTAGGATTCAAGAAATTGCAAAATGGATAGAATGCACACTTGAAAATATTTATTCTTGTGTTTCACATGAGCTACAGTGAATTAATGAGATGTGTGTGATTGTAAATGCTTCTGTAGGTCTATTCAAATAGTTGGTCACATTTCTTAATTACAGAATTTAAAATATTGTGTTGGAAAGGAAAACCTTTCATCTATTTGGCAGAAATAATCAAAGTAGATCATAGAATGTCTTCCTTTCCAGCAATTAAAATATCTTCCTGGCACTTTGCAAATATAGAGTCCCAGAGCTTGATATCTTTCCTTTTTAGTTTTTTCTTTGGCTTTTCTCAGAAAGTTCTGCAAAACTTTAACACATCTCCTTTGCAAATACAAAATGAAAAAGATACCCAAGTCACTCTTCTGATGCATTATTTATATATCATTCTTAATTAAGACGGCAGCCAGTTCCAAGTGTAGTTATCTATATCATTCTTGTAATCTATAATTTTTAAATCCAGATTTGAATCCACCTCAGTCTTTGTTGAAAATAGACAATCTTAAAAGTAACTTCTGAATACTTTGGTTCTGAATATCCTTAAATTTGTCCCAAGTTAGAATAATTTACTCCATATGATATTAATGGCTCTTTTCTCATTTAATTATAATGTTTAATTCTTTCTAGTTACCTCTAGAATTCAAAGACCCTTCTTATCATATATTTTTCCAGATAAACAGTATTTTTCTGTGGGAACATGTTTTATACTTAATATCAAAATGTTAATGTTTTTTCTCAAACAATTACATTTTTTCACAGGAAAAATCCTTAAATAATTTTATTTCTAATTTTAACCCTTTAATCCATTTGTAACTTTCCAAAATCAATATTTTCATCACTCTTTTGATGTTTATTTCAAAAGAAATTTTAAAGTCTTTAAACTTGCCTAGAACTTTTTTTCAATGTATTGTAGTGTATTCACATGATGTAATGAAACTTCCAGGTTCTTAATATCGAAAAAGCACTTAAGCAATTTCCAAAAGTGATTAAGATTAAGAAAAGAAAGCATGCAAATCCAGTGTCATTTTGAAGGCTTGGAACTGTGGCTTAGGCATGGATAGCATAGCATAGCATAGCATATTCCTTATTGTCCAAGTATGATCATTAAGACATCACCCAGTTTCATTTGTATATCCAGACTAATATATCCAGTATAGTCCATGATGTATCTAGTTTGATCGGCTTCGAGGGGAGGAGCTGCCGCCGTCGGGAGCTTAAAAAAGCTCCTGCCAGGACTCTGGTTCGTATATCTTATAAGATCTATAGATATCTCCCCTTTCTGGCAGAAAGGGGCAGGGAGGAGGTCAGTCGTTAGGATCTCTTTGTAATTCATAGCTTTTTTTTGCTGTGAATGGAGAAGAGATTCAACATTAGCTGAGCCTTTACTCCGGCCAGTTTTCCGCGCTGCCTTTTTTGCAGCCTAGGCAGATTGCCTCCCCCCCCAGGACAAAGCTAAGCTATTTAAAAGCCAATCCGGGCGGGGACCATTCCCGAGGAATTTCTTCTATTACTATTTAAAATACCAGCTTCAATTTCGCAAAAGGCTCCCTTTCTTTTTTAGCTGCGTCACAAGATGGCGATCTCGTAGCTTTTGTGTTTGATCTGACGGAGCTAGTTGACCCTACCCTCCTGAAGGCTTCTCCGTACTAATTGCTAAAAGATTAACTGAGGGGAGCACAGACTTTGATTTTTGGCTCGCTTGATTGCTTGTCTTTTATTTTTATTCTGGAATGGCTCCCAAATCTAAACAGAAGCGCTTCTTTAATAACATATCTATGAAGGCGCTACCCCTGTCTCCTACACCCTCCACGGGAGATTTGCTAACACAAGAATTCCTTCTCAAAACGCTTAATGATTTCAGACAGGAGATTAATCAACTGATATCGGATTTATGTGATCAATTTGATGCTAAAATTGCTCAGGCAAAGCAGGATATGATCGGTGTAATGACAGTCATGACAGATTATATTGCTGAAACAGAGGACAAATTGGAACTTTTGGAAGAAACTAACCTTAATCTGATATCAAAAATTCAAACGTTAGAACAGGAAATTGAATCTGCCCAAAAAGAACTTGTCATGATAAATTATAACAAGACTGCCTTTGCGATACGAGTTAGAGGACTGCGTGAAAATCAACAGGAGAATTTGAAACAGACATTCTTTGAGGCTTTCAGTCGCTTGGTGGGAAGTCCGGGACTTAACTTTGATTGGCAGATTCAAAGAATTTACCGCCAGAATTCCTGGGTAGCAAAACAGCGACAGCTTCCGAGGGACATAATAATATACTTTACTACAAGGGAATCTAGAAATGAGATAATACAGAGGCTCTACGGAAAGAGGTTGAGAATTGGTGGGGAAGACTTGATTGTTTTTAAAGAGATACCATTTCAAATATTAAGAACAAGAAGACAGTACGCTTTCTTAACCGAAGAACTCAGAAACTCTCAGATTTCATACAAATGGGAAGTCCCAGCTGGTATTACAGTTACATTTGGCAACCAAAAACATCGCATTAACTCCGTTTGTGAAGCCCGAAAATTTTACTACGAGACCCTGAAGGCGGGACTTCCTGATTCATCCGGATCTGGGGAGAGACAAGGAGAAGGAGAAGACAAACAGCGAGACACGTGGCTACAAGGCGGAGGGTGTTGTTTTTCTCTTCCGGAAGGGCAGAAGACTAAGGAATAAAGACTAAGCGATGTTTGTAAAGTTTTATGATTTCCGTCTGGGAAAAGTGGCATATCGATGATGAGACATGGAGACTGAAAGAAGCGTTGCTGATTGTGGACACATATTGTACAGAAGTTTTGTCTGAACTCTAACTCAAATTGTGCATGAACTATTTTCTTAGAGCGGAAATTGTGATCTTTTTGAGTTGCGGTTTGGGACGAACGGAGTTGGGAGGTGCGTGGGAGAGGGAAGGGCAGCGAAAGTTTAATTAGATTACCTGGGGCTAGAACGCAAGCTGATGTTTGTTTGAGTTGCTATTTCAATATAAGGTCAAGAAAGATTGGTTGGAGAATCTTCAGGAAAGTGGAGTAAACATGGGAGGAGCAATGAATGTGGATAAAATATATATGTGGATATGGATAAAGGCAGGGTGGAAGGTAAAAAATTTACATGTGGAGGTGGGTAAGGATAGAAAGGGAGGTGTTGGAAATGAAAAATGAAAGAAGTATTTGAGTTTAATGGTGTTATAGAAAGGTTTGGATATTTGGATAAAAAAGAGATAAATTAAAGGTCTGAATAGATAGACAAAGCAAGGAGACTTTTAGTTGGGGAATTCTAATTGATCAACTTACCTGGCTCTAATACAGTTTGAAACCCTGCAAGTAGCAAAATAATCGAAATTTGGAATGAGTCACATTGTTTAAGATTTACAGATAATGGGAAGCTGTGTTAACGTAGTGGGTTTATTGACCCTTTTTGTTTTTTTCTTCTTTTTGTGTGTGAGTGTGGGTGTTTTTTTTTTTTTTTTTTTTTTTTTTTATTTCTTATTTTCTACTATTTTTCCTTTTTCTTTTTGGCTTTACTTTTATCTTATTTTTTTTAATTTTAAAGTTAGCTGGCCTTATTATACTCAAATGCTTGTTAAAGAATTATGCCGGGTATGGGACCTGCGAAGCCGTAAGGGGGTTGGGGAGGGGGGATTATAGGGGGGAGGGGGGAGGGTGGAATTATAGTTTCAATCCTTAGAACAATAAGAATTCACTTGTGTACTGTGGCTCGTTTTTCTTTTTTTTTTCTTTTTTTTCTTTTTCTACTTTTATTGTAAAAAACAAATTGAATTGTATGGATACACCAAAGTGAGGAGAAGACGGAAAGAGAAGGGAGAAGTAAAGAGGGAGTGAGAGGGAATGTAAGGAGGGTGAAATGGAGGGAGGGGGAGACGTCTGAGGGGGTAGGGAAGTAGAAGAGGGGAATGCTGGAGGGGTGAAAGGAAAGTTGGAGGGGGAGAAGAGAGGGTGTATGGGGGAATGAAGTGTTATGTTGGGTTTTTTTTTTTTCTTCCTTTTTTCTTTTTTTTATGCACAGTATATAAGTGATTGTATAAAATGAAAATGAAAATGATGTATCTAGTTTGATCCAGTATAGATAACGATTCTCTTGGCTTACAGAGCTCTAACCCACCCGAAACCATTTGTCTTATGGTCTCTTCACAAGGAAGTACTGTCAGGTATGCACATGGGCAGTCCTGAATCCTCTGTTTGTCCAGAGAGCAATTTTAAGATGTCGGTCCATTTGCCAATTTGTGCAGTTATCGTCTTTGCTCACTGCAGAGCTGTCATCAATTTGTCATAGCTTCCCCAGAAATTCTTTTTATCTCAAAAACAATTGCTGAAAAATTATTCAGAGTGACTGAATAAGATATCAAAACAAGACAGAAGAGAGGAGGTCACAAAGATTGAAGCCAAGGGTTCAACAAGAAGCTCTTGAGGGATTCTATCACCTATTTTTTTTATTGGTGCATTTTTTCTTTTTCTATCTTAAATAAATTATGTCTCTCTACTGTCACATGCTTCCCTTTAAATCCTTTCAGAAAAATATGTGGCTGATGGACTAATGGATTTCTCTGGTATTTTGAGGCATTTGTATTTAAAAATAACAAGGCTTTGCTAATTGCCTTGCATTAATTTAAATCTTGTAATAATACCAGATCTTCCTAATGAGTTATGAGGATCAGACTCAAACAAATTATGAAGCTTATACTTAACAGCAAATGATTTTATCAATACATACATTCCTTTAAACACAAGTAAATGTTGTCAGCATTAATTGCATCCAAGAGGTACAACACTATTCTTGCTTATGCACCATTTTATTTTAAGCAACTTTCTGTTGCTACACCTCTCCCAATATTTGTAGGGGGAATTATTGAATTGTAAGTTTCTAGAAATATTTTTAATAGTTTTGATGCTTTCAGAAGTCAGAGACAGTGTTGACATACTGCAGCTAATTTACCATATTTTTTGGAGTATAAGATGTTCCGAAGTATAAGACGCACCTAGCTTTTGTGGAGGAAAACAAGAAAAAAAATCTGCCTCTACTTGACTGAAAACTGAAACAGGCTATTGACTGTTTGCTGCAAAGAGGCAAATTGCTGGGAGACAGAGGCGAAAGGGTGAGGGCCAGCAGGTGGGCGGGGCTACATTCAGTGTATAAGACGCACCCAAATTAGGGGGGGAGCGCATTTTATACTCTGAAAAATACAGTATCTCTATAGTTAACTGCTACTCAGGTGTTTAAAACATTGGCTTGTTCCAAACAGACAGGCCACTGAATTTTGGGCTGCCACCTCTGACATTGAAAAATCACAATATATATAAATCATTCAGAGGAGGCACAATTTTGTGTAATTTTCTTCCTACTCTGTTATGTACTGTTCATTTGAACATGCCAATCATATGGTTATTTGCCTCGCTGAGCCAGCTTTGTGGAATACTTGCATTATCTGCCTATCATACATTACATATTCATAAATACATTTTATGTAGTACTAACTTAGATATAAAAGAAATAGGAATGATCACGTCTAACTAGCCCATTTTTCATTCTCCATGGCTGTTTATAGAGTCAGTGGAATCTACCTTCTTAATGAGAAAAACGTACTATTTTTAAGGAATAATAAATGTACACTGTTTCAAAATTATCAAGGAAGTGAATGAAGGAGGTATCAGCTTTGCTGAAGTTGCTAGGATTTATGGCAAAGGTTAATTAATTTAGAGACTGTTGTTAAAACCTGCAGGTAATTGTTATTTAAGGCAATTAAGCAGAAAATAAAAATAATTTACTCTGAGAGCTTTACAGACACCTCCGTTACCATTACTGCAATGAAAAGAACTTTTAGATTATTTTAAAAACAGTAATACCTTAGTGTTAAAAACAAATATTCAGAAACACTTCGCAGCAAATTTAGTCATTTTGTTTCAAATAAATTTCTGAATTTTACTGTTTATCACAATTATGCATCATTTAATTACCTTACAATCTTTAATAGTCAGCTCAATTCATTTTATTTAAAATGATTATTTAATTTATTTGTTAAAGGTATATGCCAGGTGACTCTGAGTGGTTTACAGACCATAAAAAAGATAAATACATAAACAATTATAATTACATTGCTAGATAAAGAGTAGAACTAAAGAGTTAGACAGCATGAGAATGAGATCTTCTTACTCCATCAACCAGTTCCAGCAATGAGCGCCTCCTTAAAGGTCCCAAGCCAACCAGCAAAACCAGGTTTAATAGCCTCCCAGAATGCAGTTCTCACTTTCCATGGTAGAGTTTCCACAGGACTGAGGTCACACTAGTAGAGGAAGTCCTCAACTTGCAACAAATTATTTAGCGACCATTCAAAGGTACTATGCCACTGAAAAAAGTGACATGCTTGTTTTTCACACTTATGACCAGAGGTGGTATTCAGCAGGTCCTGACCAGTTCTGGAGAATCGGTAGCGGAAATTTTGAGTAGTTCAGGGAACCAGTAAATACCACCTCTGACTGGGCCGCCCCATCTATTTTCTGCCTCCCAAATCCCAGCTGATCAGGAGGGAATGGGGATTTTGCAGTATCCTTTCCCTGCCAAGCACAGCAAGCTAAGCCCACCAAACCATGCCACGCTCAACAAGCTACGCCCACAGAACTGGTAGTAAAAACATTTGAATTCCACTGCTGCTTACGACCCTTGCAACATCCCCATGGTCATGTGATCAAAATTCAGATGCTTAGCAATTGATTCATATTTATGATGGCTGTAGTCTCCCGGGGTTCATGTGATCACCTTTTGCGACCTTCTGATAAGTAAAGTAAATGGAGAAACCAGAGTCATTTAACAACCATGTTACTAACTTGACAACTACAATGATTCACTTAACAAATGTGGCAAGAAAGGTCGTAAAATGGGGCAAAGCTCACTTAACAAATGTCTTGTTCAGCAACAAAATTTTGAGCTCAATTGTGGTCCTAAGTTGAGGACTACCTTTATACTGAATGAACTAAGATAATGGTTGCACACAAAGACCTTTGTTTAGAAAGGAGATTCTTGAACATGCTTTTTAGGGAGTGTGTAGGAAACAAAGCTTTACAATACTAAGAATGAAATCCTACATTTAAAGATAGTAAAATATTATGTTCTGAAAAATGTTGATAGCATTTTTGTTTTCAAAATGGCGATGCCATTTTATAGTTTTTAATGCCGTTTGGTCTTTTGAGATTACAATGCCTGTAATGGAAAGCAGAGCTGCAGAGCATGTAAGTAATACTTTTTCAGGCAAGCAAAATAAATCTATGTTGATGGCAAATGAATGCCAGATAGATTTGCAACTATCTTTGAAATAAACAGAAGAGACGTGTGTGATTAGATTTAGGGGTATGGCTGGAATTAACTTTAATAGAAGAAACTTGACACTGTGGAGAATCTTTCTCAACCTTGGGCAACTTTAAGATTTCTGGTCTTCAATTCCTAGAATTTTCCAGCCAGCAAGAAATCCTTCTCCTCTGACCCCAGCTCCATAAGCAATTCCTTCCCTCCCTGTATCTAAGTCCAACATGGCCTGTGGTTACAAATGTCCATCTGTATTTCACTGCACAGTGAATTTTAGGACTTTGTTTATTCATGCTATAGAGCCAGCATAGTTGTGCCATTTTTTTCTTGATAGCTCTACTATATAGTAAAAAAAAACAAAAAAACCCTTCCTTAATCTCTTTGGTCCACCTGCTTGATAGTAATTCCATTACATAGTTCAAATAATTCTTATCTATTGGCTCACCTTAAGAAAAGTATGCATCAGAGGTGGTATTCAGCAGGTTCTGACTAGTTCTGTAGAACTGGTAATGGAAATTTTGAGTAATTCAGAGAACCAGTAAATACCACCTCTGTCTGGCCCCACCCACATCTATTCTCTGCCTCCCAAGTCCTAGCTGATTGGGAGGAAATGGGGATTTTGTAGTAACCTTTCCCTGGAATGGGGATTTTGCAGTATCCTTCCACTGCCATACCCACCAAGCCACGCCCACAGAACTGGTAGTAAAAAAAAAATTGAATCCCACCACTGGTATGCAATGGTAGCTTAGGCCAGTCTGACTTCTTCCAAAAGTTCAGGCTCTGCTACTTCAGATAACAGCGAACGTAATCTAGTGGTTAAGGCACCATGCTAGAAACCAGGAGACTGTGAGTTCTAGTCCCACCTTATCTATGAAAGCCGGCTGGATGACTTTGAGCCAATCACTCTCTCTCTCTCAGTCTAATTCCTCACAGGGTGGTTGTTGTCAGGAAAATAGAAGTTGAAAAGTGTGTTTGATATGTTTGCCATCTTGAGTTATTTCTTAAAAATAATAAAGGCAGAATAGAAATTAAATAAATAAAATCCACATTGTGCATCTTTATGTACATGAAAAATTGAATAATTGAATTGAATTGAATAGGTTTATTTATAGGCCGCCCTTTTCCCTGAGGGGACTCAGGGCGGCTAACAACTCATAGGGAAGGGGTACAGACAATAACATATAACATTACATATAATTAAAAAGTAAACAACATTCATCCAACATTCGGGTGGGGGCAGATCAATTTCTACCCCCAGGCCTGGCAGGATAGCCAGTTCTTGAGGGCTGCACGGAAGGTCTGAAGGGTGGTGAGGGTACGGATCCCCACGGGGAGCTCGTTCCAGAGGGTCGGAGCTGCCACCGAAAAGGCTCTCCTCCGCGTAGTAGCCAGCCGGCACTGGCTGGCAGATGGCACTCGGAGGAGGCCTAATCTATGAGATCTGATCGGTCTCGAGGAGGTAATCGGCAGGAGGCGGTCTCCCAAGTACCCAGATCCACTACCATGGAGGGCTTTATAGGTGGTAAGAAGCACCTTGAAGCGCACACGGAGATCAACAGGTAGCCAGTGCAGCTCGCGGAGGATAGGTGTTATGTGGGTGAACCGAGGTGCACCCACAATCACTCGCGCGGCCGCATTCTGGACTAGCTGAAGTCGCCGGATGCTCTTCAAGGGCAGCCCCATGTAGAGCACGTTGCAGTATTCCAGCCTAGAGGTCACGAGGGCACGAGTGACTGTTGTGAGTGCCTCCCGATTCAGGTAGGGTCGCAACTGGCGCACCAGGCGAACCTGGGCGAATGCCCCCCTGGTCACAGCCGACAGGTGGTGATCAAAAGTCAGCTGTGGATCCAGGAGGACTCCCAAGTTGCGGACCCTGTCTGAGGGGTGTAAAATTTGGCCCCCCAGCCTGAGTGATGGAATGCTAGCCAAATTGTTGGGAGGGAAACACAACAGCCACTCGGTCTTTTCTGGGTTGAGTACAAGCTTGTTAGCCCGCATCCAGTCTCTAACGGCCTCAAGACCCTGGTTCATCACGTCCACCGCTTCATTGAGTTGGCACGGGGCGGACAGATACAACTGTGTATCGTCCGCATATTGATGGTATCTTATCCCGTGCCTCCGAATGATCTCGCCCAGCGGTTTCATGTAGATGTTAAATAGTACGGGGGACAGGACCGACCCCTGCGGCACCCCATATGTTAGGGGCCTCATGGTCGATCTCTGTCCCCCGACCAACACCGACTGTGACCTGTCCGAGAGGTAGGAGGAGAACCACTGCAGAACGGTGCCTCCCACCCCCACCTCCCGCAGTCGTCGCAGAAGGATACCATGGTCGATGGTATCGAAAGCCGCTGAGAGGTCAAGAAGAACCAAGATGGAGGGATGGCCTCCATCCCTGGCTCTCCAGAGATCATCGGTCAGAGGCAGATGTTGGAGGATTCCCACACTATATCAATCCAAGAGTGCCAATGTTGATTTCCAGATATATATTTTGGTTGGTTTAGGCAATTTGAGACTATTCTTGTCAGTAGCATTGTCCAAAATCAAAATACTTATTGGCACAAATATTTCTACTCCAAGACTTAGAGCTGTGCTTATCAAATTACTTTATTATCAAGATACATATTTCTACTCCAAGACTTAGAGCTGTGCTTATCAAATTACTTCACTATCAAGATACATATTTCTACTCCAAGACTTAGAGCTGTGCTTATCAAATTACTTTACTATCAAGATACATATTTTGGGGGAGGAGTTCAAAACATGCTTGAAAATTAAGATAATTCCATGGACTCCTTTTGCCTCCTTTGACCTTTAAAAAATAGTTGTAATAAAAGTATTATCAATTTATTCCAGTGCATTTGTTTGTATCATTTATTAAATTTGTTGTAAATATAATTGCAATTTAAATTACAATAGTTTGTCCCTGGCATGAAACTAGCCCACAACCCCAAATAGCAACTTGTAATCCCAGTTCTCATTAAAAAAAATCAAAATCCAAAATAATAATTTCAGTACACAATAAATTAAAATAGTTTAGGAAAAATCTTTGAAATCTTCAGGGTATGCTATTTCTAGTGATAGTGAACAATTTGTCCACAACGGATCTCCTTTGTGAAAACTTGCATCTATGCCAATTTTGGAAGACCATTTTTAAGGAGAGGGGAAGGACACTAACTAGGCGAATGATCTTTCAAGGCATTTTGGACCCATGATAGAAAAGTAGAGCTTTCAGGACTCAGCCTCTCCCTCTCCAATATCTTATTAAACTGGGACGCCACCAGCAGCTTCAAGGGATCTCACACTCTGCACAAATGCAGCTAATGTTGCCTGTGGCAAAACACTGATTTAATCTACAGGTAGACCTCAACTTAATAACCATTTGTTTAGTGACAGTACTAAAAAAAGTGACTTATGAGCAGTCCTCACACTTACAAGTGTTGTAGCATCCCCATGGTCATGTGATCAAACTTCAAACACTTGGCAACTGGGATGTATCATATTTTTCGGAGTATAACATGTACCGGAGTGTAAGACACACCAAGATTTTGAAGTGGTACATTTTTTTAGAAAGTGTTTGCACTCTGCAGATCTCCCAAACCCTTTGCACGCCTCATTTTTGTGTAAAACAGGACATGCAGAGAATTTGAGATGCCTGCAAAGTGCTCCTGGGGCATGGGGGGTGGAACAAAAATGAGCAAAAAACAGCCCATCTTTAGCAAAAATGGGCCCATTTTTTGCCAAAAAAGGGGCATGCATAGCCTTTAGGAGGTGTGTCTTATACTCTGAAAAATATGGTATTTACTCTATATCTTTCACAACAATCTAAGATCATTTGCTCACCATTGGCAACCTTCCTGGCCAGCTTCTTAGAAGCAAAGTCAATGGGAGAAGCCTGGTTTGAGTAACTACTGTGTGGTTCCTTTCAAGTGCAGTGATTTTTTTTAACAACCGTGGTGAAAAAGGCTGTAAGATCGGGCACAACTCACTTAACAACCATCTTGCTTAGCAAAAGAAATTCTGTTCCCAACTGTTGTCATAAGTTAAGGACTACTTGGACTTGATTGGGTTCTGTCAATTGATTATATACATTTGATTTTGTTGTATTCTGAAGCATTAATGACCTACGCCATGTAAAAGTTGAAACCTCCCAAAAAACAATTTCTCAAGTCAAGAGAACCAAATAAACTCCAAGTATTTTGAAAGAAATTGAAGCAAACAAGGGCCTATGAAAAGAAAAAAGATGGCTGTTTCATATAAAGCTATTTCATCCCTCCCACAGCCTTCATTACATTCATAGAAGAAAACAATATGTCATGTGCATATTTATAACAAGAAACGTGAACTTCTGAATAATTTCATCTTCTGGTTAAAAAAAAAAACCAGAAGGGCCAGAATGAAATCTTATGGCGCTCAAGGAGCAAAATAAACGAATGGCATCTTGCATTGAACTGCTAGTACAAAAAGCCTTCAGATAGATCCATTCATTCACATTTGAAATATTTAAAATGCCTCCTCACAGTTATTAAAAGCATTATTTTAGTTGATTTAATTGACAATATATGCTCTCTCTTTCTCTCCCTTGTCATATGACACAAGCTGCTGCCAGTGTGAATTTTGTCATAATGTTTACTGATCTGTTGAGCCTTGAAAACATAAAAGAGAAAAAATTGAGCCATTTAGCCATTTGTAGTAATGACAATAGCAGTGACATTTTAGAACTGGTTCATGCATCCAATTTTATTTCCTTAATGAATAACAGTTTGGTTGTCAAGTTCAATTTTATTTTAAAACTCTTGAGGCACATTATGCTATACCAATAATTGTTTAAATGAAATGAAATATAATTTATTCAGAATATTTATATCTTGCCTACTGCCCAAAGGTCTTAAGCTTGCATGGTATAAGTTTAATATTCATCAAAATGGATGAGTTGCTAGTGATGCAAAAAAACTGAATAAAGTTCTCCAGTCCTCAAATCCTTTTACTGTTATTCCGCAGCTGATCCTTGGCGCCATAAATTGGCTTAGATGAAATTACATAGAACAGGAGATAGAGCAGTGATGGCGAACCTTATTGGCACCAAGTGCCCAAACCAGAATGTGCATGTGCGCACACCGGAGCACTGGAAACGTGAAGACCAGCTGGCCGGCACACGCATGCCTGTTTTTTGGGCTGTTTTTTTTTTTTTTTTTTTTTTTTTTGCCATTTACAGGCCTTTTCAGTATTTCAATGTTTCCAGTGTCTTTCTTCCCACTTGAAACTGGCCAAACTGCATCAAAAATGGCCCCAAAAGCCTGAAAACAGCCCCAAAACAGCCCGGAAAAGACCTGGAAATGGCCCAGAAAAGGCCTGGAAAATGGCCAGGAAAATGGCCTGTTTTGGGGGCACTTTTGGCACTTTTTCATGCTGTTTTCCGGCAGTCCAGTACCCATGAAGACCAGCTGGCTGGCTGGAAACCAGAAAAGTAGCTGACAACAGTGTGGGTGCCCACAAGAGGGCTCTGCGTGCCACTTGTAGCACGTGTGCCACAGATTCACCATCACGGTTCTAGAGCTTTTCTGTGGGAAATTAATGCTCTTGTCCTACTCAGTCCCATCACTTGGTCCATGTTCTCTGAATTAAAATCTGTCACTGGAATCTTTGCCAAGTATTGTTATCCCCAAAAAGCTTAGGTTCTTTCATTTCAGCGATCATTTTGTTTCAGTTTCCTCTCCTCCTCATCTTAAGTGCATCCCCCAGCTCAGAGGTGGGTTGCTCCCAGTTCAGCCTAGATCAGGCGAACCGGTAGTGGCGGCAGCGGGAGGCTCCGCCCACCCACCCAGACGCTTCTGCACATGTGTAGACGTGTTACGTGCACGAGCGAACTGGTATGTAAAAAATGGAAACCCACCACTGCCCCAGCCCTTTGGAACAGCCTCCCACCTGAGATCTGAGTAGTCCATACCTCTTTAGACTTAGGGAGGATGCTGAAGATCTAGCCCTTCCACCAAGCATTGGGCAGGATAGATGTTGACCTAGGAGGATATTTGTCTGTGCTTGGGGAGGGAAGGAACCTTTGTTTTTAGCTATGTCTTATGAATTGTTGCATTTTGTTGCCAATACCTAGAATGATTACATGGGATAGATGGTCATATAGGTCCCCTTCCTTCCTTCCTTCCTTCCTTCCTCCCTTCCTCCCTTCCTCCCTTCCCTCCCTCCCTCCCTCCTTCCTTCCTTCCTTCCTTCCCTCCCAAAATTTTATCCTAATAGCTATAAGGTTGTTTACTTTTTCTTGTTGTTAATCATTATAAAATAGTGCCAACAAAAATGGAAATTATATTTTATGTAAAGGCTCTTTTCTTGTCCTTATTTAACAGTTCTCTCTAGATACTTTACTTCTATTTCATGTAATAAGTTAGGGATCTTCTATAAATTTTAATCCAGCGAAGGGAAAAAGCCCAGCTTCCTCATAAGTATGTCTGTACCGCTCCCAGGCTTAAAGGCTGCTCTGGGGAAAGAGCAGGGGTGGGGGTTAGAGAAGAGGGTGAAGGCAGATGGCAGACACCAAAGGATGATGACAAAGAGAAGTCTGCAGAGGAAGCACTGGAAATTGCCCAGATCAAGGCCTGTATAAACAGACCTCCACATTCTCTTCTTTGCCACCTGGTTGGACAACCCCAGCCTCATTTGCCAGACATTAAATAGAGCTGGTTCCCTTTTTGGAATTACTTCAGTTCTTTGAGGCTGGGACTCCCAGTGCAAAGAAGAATACTTCAGGAGTGAAATTCAGCAGGTTCTGACAGGTTCTAGAGAACCAGTAGCAGACATTTTGAGTAGTTCGGAGAACTGGCAAATGACACCCCTGGCTGGTCCCAAAGTGGTGTGGGAATGGAGATTTTGCAATTTCCTTCCCCCAGGAGTAGAGAGGGAATGGGGATTTTGCAGTAACCTTCCCCTGGAGTGGGGTGGAAATGGGGATTTTGCAGTATCCTTCCCCTGCCAGGCCAACCATGCCAACAGAACCAGTAGTAAAAAATTTTGAATACCACCACCACTGGTTCCCCTCCCTTCTCCCTCAGTCCGGTCTGTTCTGGAGGCCAGGGAAAACCGTCAAAGCAGAATTGGGATAAAGAGAAGCAAAAGGAAATCTGTTTGGGTGACATGGAGTGTAGTAGTTCAAGAGAATCTGTTTCACTGAAATCTGTTGAGTAATTCATATAAATTATTTTTTAGTATTTTACACAAGTGTGGGACATTTGTCACTGTGCAACTGGGTTTTTGTGTGTTTATAAATGAAAGTGCTATCAAAAGTAAGAACATATAACCCATTTCCTCCCTTCTTAATGACCTTAGAGAATATCCACCCTGCTTCTTTACACAATTTCTATTTAGCCAATTCTATCTATATCATAGCAAAAAATTCTAGCGTGCTGCTTCATCAAATTATGTGCATGATATAGTTGGATAAATCAATACAATTCAATAAAAATCAGCTGACAAAAGCACTTAGTTGCATTCTCTGCTGTGCAGTTGTGATTTTAGAATGTATATTTTACTATTCAAAAGAATGAAGCAATCAAACCAGTCAAATGGAATACAGCAGGTTCCTTATTCTAATGCCTCAGTAATGCACTCCTAATGTGAAACCTGTCTGTTTACTACAATGTTTACTACAACATTTCTAAAGGGAATTTTAAAGAAATTAAATATAAATGTTTTAAAAAGAATAATGAACATTTTCAGGCATTGGGTTATTGATAGTTCTATATACATGATTATTACCTGGTTTCGATCCCCCCACCAGACAGTTATAAGCTTATAAAAATTGTGGTCAACACTTTTATAAATTTAGCTTTTATTTAAAAATGCAATATTCCATTTCTTAAATTATATTATTGTGCTTTAAATGACATAATTTTTTAGAACTTTAAATGTGTGCATCAATTGGCTGCTTTTAGAATAGAGGCTGAGGTTCTACAGCAGAGAGTGAAAATGTTCAACATTATTAAATTCAATACTACACCTTCAATTTCTAATAAATGAAATATAATATATATATATATATATATATATATATATATATATATATATATATATATATATATATATATATATATATATATGGAGGATATATGTGATAGTGTCACTTATTAAATTCCACAAAGTATCTTTCAAAAAATATTTTTCTTTTCCATTTTTTTCTTTTTCTTTTGTTTTCAACTAGGACCCCTACTATGGCTGGTGGCTTATTTTCTATTGACAGAAACTACTTTGAAGAGATAGGAACATACGATGCAGGAATGGATATCTGGGGTGGAGAGAATCTTGAAATGTCTTTTAGGGTAATTTTCCATTTTATTTCCTTTTGTAACAACTAGCAGATTTTCTGTAAAAAATGTTAACGTTTTAAGATAGGGATGTTTTAATTTTGTTTATCTTAAATGAAATCTTGACTTTGTCTTGAAATTAGGAAGATAATCCAAATGGAAAGCTTCTTCAATGGAGGGCTTCATTCAGCAAAATTGAATCAAGGCAAATTCACTTATTATTCAGCTTCCTTTTTCTCTGCTATTTCTGGATTTCCATTGAATAAGGAACTCTCTTACTTTCTCTTCTGCTGAGTGAAACCTTCTGTTCATGGATTGATTTGAGCTGAATTTCATCCTTCAATTTTAATGCAATGGGCTTTTTTCACACTACGTAACACATCACAGAGGGACGCAGTGGCTCAGAGGCTAAGACACTGAGCTTGTCGATCAGACAGGTCAGCGGTTTGGTGATTTGAATCCCTAGCACTGCATAACGGAGTGAGTTCCCATTACTTGTCCCAGCTTCTGCCAACTTAGCAGTTCGAAAGCACATAAAAAATGCAAGTAGAAACAGTGTTCCGTACTCCTTCGGCATTTAGTCATGCCAGCCACATGACCATGCAGATGTCTTTGGACACCGCTGGCTCTTCGGCTTTGAAATGGAGATGAGCACCGCCCCTATAGTCGGGAACGACTAGCACATATGTGCAAGGGGAACCTTTATGTAACCCATCACATGAAGCCTTGAGTATCTGAAAATTGTATGATGTAGATTAGAGGCCCATCAGTCATTATTAACTATATCTGGCTCAGTGTTGCATATGCCCATTTGTTACTTAATTTCATGAATTCTCAGCAAATGGGACCAAATGAGGATTGACATGGAACATCCATGACTATCATTAGATTAGGGATTAAATTCCCATAACATAGGTGTCCCATAGTATGTGTATTTCTTTCATGCTGCCTTTGAAACAGTCCCATTTTGCTTTCCTCCATTGATATATACTTGTCCTTGGAGCTCTCTGAGCTTGGTTGTTTTCTTATAGATGTTTCACTATCAAACTAGGAAACATTATCAGAATGCTATCTGCAAGAAATGTCTGCAAGAAAAAAACCAAACTCAGAGAGCACCAAGGGACCTCACAATTCAACCCAGAGCTACAAATATTCTCTTCTATTGATGTATACCCTTTTCTCTAAAATTTTCCCAAGCATATATATCATTTCTCATGCCAATTTCCTAAATATCTTCTGATTTTTATTTGAATGTTTTCCTAAATGTATACTAATTTTATATATGGCACTGAGATAATTTCTTTGCTAAGAAGATTTCGCTTACTGCTGATGTGCATGCTGAAATAAAGGAAATCCTTTATGGATTACTTTCCCAACACTGGAATGAGAATCAGATTGTTGGGGAGACCTAGATTTAAGTTTTTCATCAACTATGAAAGTTCTGTATTTGGGATTATTTTATTTATTCATTTATTAAATTTACACAGATTAGCTACTTTGTCAGTCTGATCTACCTCAACCTAATCATGGGAAAAACAGGAGAAAGGAATGCTAATGCATGTCTTGATCTCCTTGGACGATAGGCACCCTATACATTTAACAAGCAAAAGAAACAATAAATAACATAAAATTCACATGCGCATGCATTTATTTAACTGTTCACTTGTTTTTTTTATAATTTATTCATGTGGCTTAAAAACTTTCTTGGTACTGGAAGGCAAAGCTTCAAATTATTTTTCATGTACTTATACTAACTTCCTTAAATTGGGTTTTAGGGATAGGAATTATATTTCCAAATGACTGAGTTTGGAGCCAAACATTTCAGTCATCTATCACGTCTGACAGAAATGAAATGATGGAAATTTCTTGAGTTTCTAAGTAATCTTAAATAAATTAGAAAATTGATCTTAAAATGCGTGTAAGAGGGAATAGTGTACACTAATACATGATGGACTATAGATATTTGTGCTACAGTTTTTAAAAGACCCTTATTTTCATAATGACTCATCTGATGGAATAATCAGCTCTCAAGAATGCTGTCTATGGCTTGCACTTCTTATGATATTCTCATTCGTTTATTTTATTTTTAAAAAATGCATAGAAAACTACATATATAGGCAGAGTGCACCCATTTATATTTTTGGTGAATATAAAGTGAGGAATGCACAGGCCAATTGCTCCATTATTTTTAGACTAGAAGTCATAAAATGGATGAATGTGTGAAACTCATCACATATGGTATATCAAGGAGCTATTTTGACTCTTAGATGCAATCAACTGATTGGGGATTCTTAGGGAACTCTATTTGGTGCATTGTAATTTAAAATGATGTGATCTATTCACTCCAGATTACTATACAGATTGGAGCATAATTGTGCTATTGTTTGTGAATGTTGTGCATTTCCCTCCCTTTTTAGTAGTATCACTTTGTTAACTGGAGCACTGAGCCAAATTGATTCAAGTAAGAGATTGGAATATGCAAGTAAAAAAAATAGAGACAATTTTCATAAGGAAATATTTGAAAGACTATCCACCTATCTTGCTTTGCAGCCATCTTTTCTCCATGTTATAGGATTCTCTGTGTGACCTCGGTTATGGTCTGGATAGGAGAAACACATTTAGATTCAACCTAAGCAGATGGAAAGACTGTTGATTCAGAAGCTTTCATATTCCAGAAGAAATTTATCTTTGATGCTAGACAAAATGTCTATGGAGAGCCTAACACTCTGGGGCTCTTCTGGATCATAGCTCCTATTGAAAGAGCAGATAGAGATCCTTTGCACAGCTTTAGCTGTGTGCTAATTTTTTGGAACAAGAGTCTTCATTGGAAGTCACTCATGCCTTTGTCACTTCAGTGTAGATGTCAGGGTTCCAACGGATGCCCTAATTAAATCTTGAGCCTCGAGCCAAGCTTCAAAAGAAATCCAGTTATTCATTAGGAGCAACATGTCAGCACGTACCCAAGTGAAGCCAGCTCTGACCCCACATAATTTAAGGCCCAATTTTGACCCTGTTTCCCCCCACTTCCCCCAGAGTATGTCATAAATCACATTTTCCAACGGAGCACTTTTGTGGGCTGTAGAGATCACGCCCCTCCAGCTGTTGCAAGTAACCTGGGATACAGCCTTGAAAAAGGTGTGCATGAAATGTGCTTTTGGTTGTGGCTGCTGTGCTGCTCCATCAGTTTCCCCCCCCCCCATGCCTATGGCAACTCGAGAGCAAGCCAGGGGTGCTTTGCAAGTTGACAGTAGATTAATGAAATTTAGTGTAGAGCTTCAATTGAGGACCATTTGAAAGCTGCAGAATGCAGCTGCTTGCATTATGATGAACAGTGTCTTAACTATCCATGTGAGATTACTATTGTAGGAGTTGCGTTGGTTACTGATAAGCTTCTGAATACAATTCAAGGTGCTGATTATGATCTATAATGACCTTTATGGCTTTGGATCACGTTATCTACTAGGTTGCCTGCTCAGGTGTGCCTTGGCTTCTCAGAAGTGTCAATGAGGGAGGAGCTAGAGATGAGCTTTTTCTATCATGGCCCCTCCTCCTTTGCCTCTGGAATTAAAGTACTTCAGAAGATAATCAAGACTTGACTCTTCTATGTATCGTTTGGGAATAAAATAGGAATATGAATCTAGCTGTTCTTGAAATGGATTAGAGGGAGCCAAGTGTATTGGGTTTCATTTAATTTGAGCTGTTTTAAACCTAATTGCTGTATTGGGAAATTTTTAACTACTTAAGAGTTTCTACCTGAATGAGCATATAAGTAGGGGGAAATTTTAAAAAGGCAGACTTGAGAAAATGAGCGATCACAATCACCTCACCTGCAAACCTTTTTCTTCCCATGGAAGAAATGTCTTTTTCTGTGAGCAGGAGGGGTGTAGAGCAATTGCTCAGATTATCCCACAGAAGTTCTCTGAAACCCTTTCTGTTTGAGTTGTGAGCGCTCAGGAGGCATTTTGGAATACTGTGTTTCTTATCTGTAATTGGAGATAAAAGTGTTTTAATTACTGTTTGGGGGACTTGGGTTTTGAAATTTCAATGTAGGGGCACAGCTTGAGAAGGAGGAGTTGCCTGGCTAGGTGAAACCTATGTAGGCCATATTTGCCCTGTGCATTAGAGGTTTCTTCTATCTTCCATAAGTATCTTTGAAACAGACATTCAAGGGAATAGTTATTTTTGTAAGCATACCATACATGCTAATTACAAAACTAGCCTATCTTAATATCCACACTAAACGAGCCTGCTTCTCTTTACACTCCCAGCATTATCCCACCCTCCATAATGGGGGACCACTCAAGCAACAGTTAGAGAGTTCATTCATTGCCCTGCACCACACCAAATTCTATAAGCTATGGCTGCTCTGACCTAGGCTTTCCCCAGCAGCACAAAGCCAAGTCCTCGTCTCAATAAACTCCTTTTATTTAATTTACAGTGAATTCCTCTCCAACAAAGTCCCAGCCCACAGTCTTTCAAGATAGTTCACAATTACCGACCTTTATCAGACTTGGAGAGTTGCCAGGCTGATATATTTCAGACGCCACAATACTTGACAAGAATGCAGGAATGAACTAACACCCCTCCCCTTTCGGTCCTCTTTTATTCCTTATGAGAAGGTCCATTCACCGTCCACCTGTGGCCTTACTCCCAAGTCGACTCTTGTTCCTTAGCTGTTTCCTTCGTCTGGAAACTCTGCGCATGTGCACACTGGGAACAGGCTCCAGCTGTTCGTCTGCCTCACTGATATCTGATTTTAAAGGCAGCTGATCACTGGCATATGGCTCTGGCCCCCTCTCTGCCTCCGACACAGAGCCCTCATCAGAGCCGTCCCCAGACTCCAGGACTGGTCCACGTTCCTCCCCAACCTCCTGTCGGAATCTGCTGCCAGCTCCGCTAGCCGCTGGTGGGCCACAATGGCTGATAAAGCCTAGGGATACTTTCCACTCACTCTGATTATATGCATTTCACTTGCTTCTGATTAGCAACTGTTTTATATTTGGGTGATAATGCACATATCCTAATTTTGGGCTCCTCAGATATTTCTGGTTGCTACTGGGGGACAGGAAGCTGTAGTAGATAGCATTTTGGCTGAGAAATCTTCTTACAAACCTATGTCTTATACATTTAACATGCATATAACATGCCTACTGAGGCATGTCGATCTCCGGATGCGCTTCAAGGTGCTATTAGTCACCCATAAAGCCCTACATGGCAGTGGATCTGGATACTTGAGAGACCGCCTTCTGCCAATTACATCCCTGCGACCAATAAGATCACATAGATTAGGCCTCCTCCGTATACCATCGGCCAGCCAGTGTCGGCTGGCAACTACAAGGAGGAGGGCCTTCTCAGTAGTAGCCCCGACCCTTTGGAACGAGCTCCCCGTAGAGATTCGCACCCTCGCCACCGTCCAGGCCTTCCGCACAGCCTTGAAGAACTGGCTCGCCCGTCAGGCCTGGGGACAAGGATAGTTCCCCTCCCGAATGATGAATGTATGTTGTTTATTATTTTATTATATGTCTTATCTTAATGTCTGTATCTCCCCTTCCCCGATTTTATGTGAGCCGCCCTGAGTCCCCTCAGGGAAAAGGGCGGCCTACAAATATTAATAAAATCTCTAAAAATCTCTAAAAATCTCTAAATCTCTGATGTAGAAATTATATTACGTGATTTAAGTGCTTGACAGTATGATCCTGCAGAATATTATTGTGAGATACAAGCTATTGCTCTGTATTTAAAAATTTATTTTGGACTGCTTAAGCTACACCATTTTTCAATTTTTTAAAAAATTGAACACACTTTGACTTCCCTTCTTCCCTTTAATGATTATCTGAGGTACAAAAAAAAAAGTCTTTCTTTTTTACTAAAATGTACCTATTACATGATGGAACAGGCAAAAATAGCATCAAAAGACTCCGGAGGTAATTTAGCATGGCACAGCTTTGAATCAAATCGCATAATCATATTTCTGCATGAAGGCATGTAAAGTAAATTGCTTAACGACTGCCCAAATCACACAAAAGCAGACAACTGAGCTTTCCATTTCCAGTAGCTGAAGTGGCTTGACTCTTAAGTCCGCCTTATTGTATCCTTACTAATCTAATATTCATATCAGACAATAGAGGTTCTTTCCTTTAAAAAAAAAAACTCTCTGTACAAAAGATTGTAAAAATTCTCTGCTCTATCATTCACATGGAAGTCAAAAGCTCTTTTAGGGCCTGTATACAGGTAGTCCCCGACTTGCAACCGTTCGTTAATGACAATTCAAAACAATGGCTCCGAAAACAGTGACATGACTATTTTTCACACTTATGACCATTGCAATATCCCCATGGTCATGCGATTCACATTCAGATGCTTGACAATTAACTCACATTTATGATGGTTGCAGTGTCCTGGAGTCATGTGATCCTTTTTTTCCCTCGCACAAGCAAAGTCAATGGGGAAGCCAGAGTCATTTAACAACTGTGTTACTACACATATCTATGTAATGGATATAAAATGTAATTGTTGTAAGATCTAATCACTATATGGAAACGTTTATGCCAGAAATGTTGCACTATGTCCAATGTTTTTAATGTTTATCTAATACGAAATTATAAAAAACAACAACAATTGTTTTACTAATTTAAGAGTTGCAGTGATTCACTTAACAAACATGGCGAGAAAAAAATTTGGGCTCGTAAAAATGGGGCAAAATAGCAAAATAAATTTTGGGCTCAATGGTAGTCATAAATTGAGGACTGCCTGTATTTTCCATAACATCCGAGCTCACTGCAGTGTTTATTGTTAATATGTATATGCCTGATGTATATCTTACCCTCTCCTCCAGAATCTCAAGGAGGCATGTATACCATACCCTTCCTCCGATTTTGATCTACAATGAAAAATCGTTTCAAATTTTTAGGTTTAAAAACCTAAAAATAGGTTGAGCTGAGAGAGAACTAGTCTAAAGTCATCTAGTGGGTTGAGAATGAATTTGAACCCTGACCCATTCCTAATTCTCAGTGTAAAGAGAGAAGGTTATAGGGATGGCAGGAAGAGGTAGGAATTTTCTTATTTACATTTTTAATTTTAGTCATCTTCATCTGGAAATGTTCCCATGCTGGGTTAGCCACACTAGAGCTTCTAATAAATGCCTAACAATTTTTTTTTTAAAAAAAAATCAAGGCATGTTGCTTCAAGCTTATATTCAGGACAATTTAGGAAACAGGGGAGGTGTAGATATAATCCAAGTACCATTTTAAGCATTATTGTAATTTGAGTATAATTTGTACATGCAAATTGAAATAATTTCAGAAGTTGGAACTCTATAGATATTTATAGTCTTAATTTGGGAGGGGGGGAAGTGAGCAAACTGAAAAAGCCAGTGGCATTGTAAGTACATGGTTTGTGGGATAAATGATACCAACTACATATCACAGCTTATCGCTTTTGCTTTTTGCTTTGAGAAACTGTTACCAAGTGAGTCATTAATAGTCTAGAAGATTTGCAACCTTGCTGGGCTCTTATTGCCTAAGAAATCTTAAGTAATAAATTGCCCAGAGAGGGAGCCTGCTTCCCTCCCACCTTTCTCTGCATATCTGCTCTTTAAGAAAAATAATAATGGAATGAACGGCTCAAATAAAAAAAGCACACATTATGTAGACGGTTCTCTGGGGGGGGAAATGATACGGAGAATAAGCAACATTGATGAAGACCCTAGGAAGCAAAGTGCTGATTTTAGAAGCTTAGTGTCAGAAACTAGGAATAAAAAGAAATTGAGTTTATCTTCCAGAGCATTATACATCTGCAAAAAATGAAGCAAAAAACTGTTTTATTATAAATTCCATCAGCCCAACTGTGACTGACAAGATGCATTTCAATGTTGTAGCAGTTCATATAACAACTATCATATTTGAAAGTTTCTTTCTTGGCAACGGGAATGTAGTTAGATCAAACCACTGAAACTGACTTTCAAGCTGGAAGCCATTTCTGCTTCTCCAGGTTTGGATTAGTCTCAGCGTATTTCAATCACAACATTATTATCTTTAGGGAATGGTGTATCATGAGGAAGTTATAGAAGCCGAACCTATTATAATATCAAATATATTACATAGAACGTTACAAAGAGTCCTTGTTTGGTGACTGTAATTGGAACTGGCAGCTTTGTGGTTAAGCGAAGGGCTTCCTAAATCATGAAAACCATGATAGTGCTTATGATCTTACTTCACTTTTCCTGTGCTTTACAGTCCTAGGAAAGTTGTAAATGTGAGGATTGGTTGCAAAGTTACTATTTAACATCATTGTAACTATGAAGGGTCACTAAACAAAGTAGTCACTAAATGAGGATTATCTGTAAAGCTGGGGTGGATTGCTACCAGCATTACTGCCAGTTGCGCGCAAAAAAATAAGAAAAGTGGGGGGATTACATTTCTGCAATGAAGATTGTTCTGCGCATGTGCAGAAGCAAAAATCATGATGGTGCCTATGACAATAGAACCGGTTCGGGTGCGTTGGCAGCCGAGTTGCTACCTACTCGTCCAAACCAGTCTGAACCGGTAGGAACCCACCTCTGCTGTAAAGGCAAAGATGGTGAAGAATGAACTGCAGCATATAATGCAGGTCTTTTACTTCAGGCATGAAGTGATTTTTTTTTAAACTTTAAAAACATTAAAACCAAGGCAGAAATGGTTACTTATTTTATTTTGGGAATTCAGGTAGTCCTCGACTTAATGACCACAATACAGCCCAAAATTTATGTTGCTAAGTGAGACATTTGTTAAATGGGTTTTGCCCCATTTTATGACTTTTCTTGTCACAGTTAAATGAATTGCAGTTGTTCAATTAATAACACAGTTGTTAAGTGAATATAACTTCCTGATTGAAGGTCTCAAAAAGGGATCGTATGATCATGGGACACTATAACTGTCATAAATATGATCCAGCTGTCAAGTATCCGAATGTAAATCACATGACCATGGGGAGGCTGCAACAGTCATAATGTGCAAAATGGTCAAAAGTCACTTTTTTCAGTGCCATTGTAACTTTGAACGGTCACTAAGTGAACTGTTCTAAGTCGAGGACTACCTGTAGTGGAGTATTGAGTCTATTTGGAAATCCAACTTCCCAGGATTAAAGCACATTTGAGCATGAAAGAATACACTGTTATTTAGCTGAGATGTGGTCTACCCTGTTTCCCCGAAAATAAGACCTCCCCGGATAAAAAGCCCAATCAGGCTTTTCAGCGCATGTGCTAAAATAAGCCCTCCCCCAAAATATTGCAACACAGCAGCAGCCATGTTGCACCACACTCGCCACCTCCTGCACTTCAAAAATAATAAGACCTCCCCAAAAATAAGGCCAAGTGCTTATTTTGGAGGTCAAAAGAAAATAAAACCCTGTCTTATTTTCGGGAAAACATTTCTGTAATTGCATCTCTCCAAAAATCTTTTGGGATGAATTTGAGAGCTGGCCTTCCAGGGTGGGGAAAAACAGCTTTTTCTTCTACTAGTTGACATTGAGCTATCTCTTGCACAGAGTCATGAGCAGCCTGCCACAGTCATCATGAATCCCAGTAATACAGATTGATTGACTTTGCATCAGAGGTGGAAGCATAAAGCCTTGAAGGGAGATGGAATGGAAACGTCGCAAATGTATTTTACTAACCATTTGGCTTTGGTGTCGCTTAAAATGTATGGTCACTTTGGAATTTTGTTATTATTTGTTTCGGCTTCCGCGTTTAGCATTTTAATTTATTTTCATACTTTGGAAGGTGGGCTACTTTTGAAGACTAACATTTTGGAAGAGAAAAGCAGAAGGAAAAACTTAAATCAATATTGCACTATAAATCATAATGGGAAATGCTTTTCCGATGTGCTTATAAAATTAGGACCTCTGCTGTGAGTGAATAATTACTAATGAATAAATGTGAGGATTCTTTTTAAAAAAGGCACACAGCAGCTGGGGTGAAAAAGGAATAATTCCTTATTGCTTGGTGATTATGTGCTGTAACTGTTCTATTATATAATGGTCTCATATAGTATTTTCATAGTGCAACCATACCCGCCTTTCCCAAACCAAAAGAAGCAACATCATGCTAACAATTGTTCACAATCAATATTTAAATTCTGAGATCCAACATTTTTACTTCAAAGGAGATTTTCTTAATTTCATGTTGAGCCTGAAGGACACTGAGGTAGGAGCATGAAATTACAGATATGCCACAAATTTCATATAACTAAGTGTCCATAGACTGTCCTGGGCAGTTCATATCCAAGACAGCATTCTTGGCCAAATATTCTAGGACAAATAATCTTCAATTTACAACTAATGTGTTTAGTGACCATTAGAAGTTACAATGGCACTGAAAACGTTACTTACGACCATTTTTCACACTTATGACCATTGCAGCATCCCCGTGGTCAAGTGATTTACATTCGCATGTGTGACAACTGACACATTTATGACAGTTGCAGTGTCCCAGGGTCATGTGATCACCTTTTACTATCTTCTGACAAGCAAAGTCAATGGGGAAGAAGCCAGATTCACTTAACAACCATGTTACTAACTTAACAAGTACAGAGATTCACTTAACAACTGTGTCAAGAAAGGTCATAAAATGGAATGAAACTCACTTAACAAATTTCTCACTTATCAACAGAAATACTGGGCTCAATTATAGTCCTAAATTGAGGACTACCTGTATTCCTTCTATTTTTTTTCAGTTTCCAGCTCAAGCTAATTTTAACAATGACAAACTGAACTTAGTAGGCAGCCTTATTCTAATCCTGAAAATGGCTAAGATGATTGACATTCCCACCACAAGGGATTTCTCTGTATCAGGGCAGTGAGCAGAGATACTTGAAATGCATGTTCGAAACATATAGAAAATTAGTCTCACCAATCAGAAAATATTATCCATAATAATAACAATACAGGTAGTCCTCAACATACGACCAGAATTAAGCCTAAATTTCTGTTGCTAAGCAAGATATTTTTGTAAAATGAATTTTGTCCCATTTTAAGATCTTTCTTGACACACTTGTTAAGTGAATCACTGTAATTGATAAGTTAGTAACACAATTATTAAGTGAATCTGGCTTCTTCCCCGTTGACTTTGCTTGTCAGAAACTCACAAAACCGGATCCCATGACCCCGAGACACTGCAACCGTCATAAATAGGAACTGGATTTTGATCACCTAACCACGGGGATGCTGCAACGGTCATAAGTGTTAAAAAGTCATGTCACTTTTTTCAGTGCCGTTGTAACTTCAAGTGGTCACTAAAAGAATGATTGAGGTGTCAGGCCTGCAGCCATCTTTTCTTTTGGGTCTTTGGCCTGCCACTCTTTCTATTACTCTGCTATGCATTTTCTATTGTGGAGAAATGGGAGAGGGGATTGTAAGGAGTGAGATGCTATGTAGCCATCACAAAAAATTTTCTAGAAAGCCAAGGTCATCTGCACCTCTGCACCTGACCGGAACTGGATGGGTGGAACTGCCAGCATGGCAGTGGGAGATTGGACCATGTGATGGGCTTGTGGGTGTGGGGGCAAGATCTTCAACTTTCAACTGGGTGGGGAAAACCGAGAAGCTTCAAGATTCAGGTTTTCCCAGATGTGCCA